>NC_042623.1:122233761-122954231 GCF_901001135.1 Rhinatrema bivittatum
CACCGCAGACTGGGCCTGCTGCTGGTTTTTGAAACCACTTCCAGAGAACACAGCCAGCTCTCCAACCCTCAGCTAGACCTTCCAGTAGGAGGCCGGATATCCAAATTTTATGACAATTGGATACCAATAACATCAGACCAATGGGTACTGGCAATATCTTGAGGATACCAACTCAATTTCCTCTTGATTCCCACCGATTTTCCTCTGAGCCATTTTCATCTCAGCAAAAATCACATACTTCAATTGCAAGTAGAATTATCCACCCTTCTGAAAGCCAGGGCTGTAGAGCCGGTACCCCGGTCTCAGAGGGGCAGAGGATTCTATTCCCTTTATTTCCTCATTCCAAAGAAAACCGGAGGCCTTCGTCCCATCCTAGACCTCAGAAATCTCAACAAATTTCTAAAGAAAGAAAAGTTCAGGATGGTGTCTCTAGGCACCATGCTTCCACTTCTTCAAGAAGGAGATTGGCTTTGTTCTCTGGATCTGCAAGACGCTTACGCTCACATTCCCATCTTCCCTCCTCATCGCAAGTACCTGCGCTTCACGGTGGGTCATCAACATTTCCAATACAGAGTACTGCCATTCGGCCTTGCCTCTGCTCCCAGAGTATTCACTTTGAAAGCATATACAGCGTTGCTATCTGCTTCAACGGTAGGGGGAAGTGAGGAAAACAGGATTTACATTCAGCATCATCCAACAAGGCATCGATCTGTGCAATCTGGGTAAACAAGCATCGGGGTAACTTATTTATTTATTTAAAATCTTTTCTATACCGTCATTTAGTAATGTACCATCACAACGGTTTACATAGAGGCACGTATATTTAGTTTGGTTAAAAAATGTATCTATGAAAGTGCCATTACAGTGTCGGTACATGCTTATATAATATAAGTTATAAGATAGGTGACATGGATCTAGTCCATTCATATGATTAATAGGGAAATCATACAAGAATGTGCTTAAACTGAAGTTCTCTAACATTATCATTTGATGCGGCGGTTACAACCCTTAACCATAAGCCTTATGCTCACCTTTGATGCAACTCCAACATTACTCTCTACATCAATGACAGGGGATGGCAAGAAATTTGAATCAAACGGTTACCAACAAGAGCCCTGAAGTTAGTGGTTGGTGAAACAGATAAGTATGGGAAAATAAGTATGGAAGCTTGCTGGGCAGACTAGATGGGCCGATTGGTCTTTTTCTGCCATCATTTCTATGTCTCTAATATTACACTGATACCAAAGGACTGGGTTATTGTGTATTTTAATCCCTAAATACTTGATGGTGTCCTGTGCCCACGCAAGCAGGAAGTTTACCCAGACATCACAGAGATGACCACCAATGTCCATCGCTTCTGATTTAGTGAGATTCAATTTAAACCTGAGAAAGTACCAAAATTATGAATATTTTCCAAAAGGATAGGAAAAATAATGTGGGCATTAGTTAATACCATCAATATGTCATCCGCAAAGAGCAGAAGTTTCAGCTCATAGGACTCAATAAATAGTCCCGTAATAGCTAGATCTTGTTTAATTTTATACACCAGTGGCTCCAAGGATAAGACAAATAAAAGGGGAGACAGGGGACATCCTTGCTGAGTTCCCCTCCCGAGACTTAAATAAGGGAGATGTAGCACCATTAACACAAATAAAAGCTTGGGGATCATGATAAAGAAGTTGGACGGTTGATAACAAATACCCCTCAAAACCAAAAGCCTTCAAAGATTCAAATAAAAAAATCCCACGCCACTATATCAAAGGCTTTTTCTGCTTCAAAACAAATCAGTAAAGGGTCAACTACTTTCTGGGTATGACAGGCTTCCAGAGTTAACCGCAGCCGCTTGATATTAGTAATAGGTCTTCTACCAAAAACAAAGCCAGGTTGTTCTGGAGATATCAAATCAGGTAAAATATACTTTAGGCAATTAGCCAGTATTTTAGTGTAAATGTTCATGTCCTGGTTCAATAAGGAAATTGGTCTATAAAAAACCAGGGTCCATTAAATCTCTCCCAGGCTTAGGTAAAACAGTTACGGCTGCAACAGACATGGAATCCGGTATAGCTTGATTTGAATCATATGATTAAAGAGAGCAGAAAGTTCAGGAAGTACAGAATGAAGCAGTTTATAAAATAGAGAATTTAAGCCATCCAGTCCTGGCAATTTGTGCAATTTCATTTCTTTAATAACAGAAGAGACCTCTAGGGAACAGATTGGTTTATTCAGATTATTTACCTGTGTTAAAAAAATGCATTCTGATTCTCTAAGTTATGGATTTCCTTATTGTATAGAATGTGATAAAAATCCCAGAACACTTCCCCTATGTCTGAGGTAGAAGCTGCAGACGAACCAATAGGTCTGCTGATATTACTAATAAATTTAGATTGGGAATGTGACTTAGTAAGATTAGCCAGCAACTGTCCTGGCTTATTGCCATATTGAAACAATTTATGTTTGTAAATGAAAAGGGTGCCAGCTGCCTTCTGGTGAAGATCATTAAGGACTACCTGAACCTTTCGGAACCGGAGTCTCTATTCCTCAGAGTTGCTCCTATTCCATTGATTTTTATACCAGGTCCTCTGTTTCCTTTTCAAACTAACATATTGAATAATCTCTCCCCTCATCACTGCCTGTGCTATCTCCCAGAACAAAATGGGGATGTCCCTATGCTGCAGATATGCCTCCAGAAAATACTGCCACCTCTTCTGCAAGAATTGTAAAAAATCTCTCTCCTTACAAAGCGATTCCAGCATTCTCCATTGAAAAAAGGAGTCAAACCCAGGAGATCCCCCCAGGGAGCAGATCACAGGCCAATGGTCCAAAATCACCAACTGTCCTATATCCACTTTGTTAACAACATTAAACAAAGATTCTGAAATCAAAATATAGTCGATTCTGGACTTAGTGGGATATGCCCTGGCATAATGAGTATAGTCTCTTTCCTCATGATGATGTGACTGCCATACATCCAACAACTAAAGAGAGTCATATATAATGGGATACCCTTTCCAGGACCCAGACGGGGAATCGTGGATGCAGAACATTTATCTAAACAAGGATCACAAATGCAGTTAAAATCCTCACCTATAACAACAGGAGCTGTACCCAAAGTTGAAATACAGGTAACCAATTTAGTAAAGAAACTATGATCATACCGATTGGGAGCGTATACAGATGCTAAAATGATTGGTTTACCACAAATAGGGCACCCTTGATTACTACTAGTCTACATTCATCATCCTCCCACTTTTGTTCTAAGACAAAGGAGACCCTTTTGGGAATTAAGATCACCACTCCACAATGTTTAGATGTGCATGAGGAAGAAAAGATCTGATTATATCATTTTTTATTCCGTAATTTGACATGCTATTTGTCAACCTTGTGAGACTCTTGTAGAAATACAATATCTCCCCTTAACCGATGAATATGAGATAGAACTTTCTCCCTTTTTATAGGCAAGCCCATGCCCACTACATTCCAGGTTATAAAATTGGTTAATGAACCCATGACCTAAATGAAAGAAATGCAAGGAGCCAAAGTATAGAATATAATGCATGAAACAAAATACCAAATTGTTTACCATATTGTAGGAGAAAACCCACCGCATAAAATCCCAGTAACAGAGTGCACAGGACAAATTGACTAACATTCCCAGCTGGAAAATGCTGCTCCACGGTATAAAATGAGAAAAACAAAGCCCACCAAATGTGTTTCCCAAATACAACCCAAACTTCCAGAACCTTCCAATGCCCCCCTTCTACCCCCAACCAGCCCCCCTACCCTACCTACACTCTTCCTCCCCATTCCAACAGGAACCATAAGTAACAAATTCTCTAACTAGAGAGCAGGAGACAGTTCTGTGAGTGATGCCATCCTCCGAAGCAACAGGAAACAATACCATTGACAAGGCAAAGCTAAAAAAAAACCCAAACCAAACTAAGGCAACTTGGATCGAAAAAAGCTATAACTATGTTTCACTAAACAAGCATCTGCCGAGTTCTCATTTCAGGCCATCCACAAAGCATTTGGCTTCCAACACAGAATCAAAAACGAGTAGTGCACCATCTCACCAAATCTTCAACTTGGCTGAAAACTGCAAATTTGACTTGTTTAGCAGCCAAATGAGCGCAGAGAGGTCTAAATTATTTCCATTTAGTGGCCACTTTGTAAAAAAAAAAAGTCTTGAAATATTTTAACGGAGCAATTTTGGTACTATAAAGTTTTAACTTTACGATAAACTTGTCAAATTAACTGCTTACTTTGAAAGTTCAGAAAATGAGAAATCACAATCCGCGGCCTCTGGTCACCATCTTTTTTTGGGCCGAACTGGTGCACTTGCTCAATAATCAGTGGCATTAGTTGATCAGTGAGTCCCAGTTCCTTCGGGAACAAGTCTGCAAGAAGCTTGGCCAGCTTATGTTCTTCAAGGGATTCTGCAAAGCCGACAAAACACAGATTGCTCTGACGGGAATGATTCTCTATTTCATACATTTTTTCTTCACGAGCCATGACCCGCTTTTCCAAAGAGTGCAATTTCCGGGCCGCAGAGTTGGTATCATCTTCAACGATAGTCAAATGGCCTTCTAGTGCGTCCACCCATGGATTTAATTCAGCAATCACTGATTTAAGTAATCAATTTTATCAGCGATTGGTTAGATGCCCGGCAACCATCGCTTTCACAGCCTCTGAAATAGCCTGCATAGCTGACTTGTTGATATCACACTGAACTGGATGGTTGGCGGCAGCAGCCATTTTCTCCTCATTCGCCTTCAGTTTATCTTTCTCCCTTCTTACTGACCTCACAGGCATTCCTGAGGGAGACTTCTGCATATAGCGGTCTATTTCATATGAAATAGTAGAATTAGAACAAATTGCCCAAAAATTATCTTGTTTGCTTTCAAGTTTAATGAAAAACGGGAGGGGGGGGGGGGGGGAATGGACCAGATCCAGCAGCAATACATCTAGGGAGGAGGAATAGCCTAGTGGTTAGAGCAGTGAGCTACAGAACCAGGAGACCAGGGTTTGAGTCCTGCTGTTGCTCCTTGTGACCTTGGGCAAGTCACTTTCCCCTCCATTGCCTCAGGTATAAAACTTATATTATAAGCCCTCTGGGGATAGGGAAATATCTACAGTTCCTGACTGTAAACCAATGTGATATCTCAGATCAAATGTCTGTATATAAAAAATAAATAAATCTGCTCTGGATCAACACATCACATGACTCCTCCAATGCCATTTTTTATTCTACAGCCTTACTTTTATCTCATCACCCTTGGCGTTTTTGTAGACATACAGTTTCAGGTTAAAAAAATCTTCTCCCGATTATATGGTATAAGAGAACAATTGTAAAGGTTAAATAAATAGGCCTGGTTGGAACTCCTCTGTCTTGAGATTTTTCAGCACCGTGACATCACCAGAAGTCCTGCATCAATATTTTTTTAAATGATTTTGCAGTCAATCAAGAAATAAAGTAAAAGTAAGGGAGAGACCCACGGAGGACTCTGGCTGCCAACATATTTCTGGACCACTTTAATCTTTCTGTATAACACATTTTTAGCATGCACATGAGGGCCTTAATGTGTACACTAAAGACCCCTTACTTGCTTTACTACTGTAAATGACGGGGTATTATTGCAATAAATAGGTACATTTCAGTCTGTTCCTTCTCTTTATATATCTTGCTGCTAAAAGCCTTCAGCAAATTACTCACATAATAGCAATATGATGCTGGCAGCAATTAATCAATTTGCTGTTACTCCAAAACAATCTTTCATTTTGTTCCAAATTAGGTTGTCTGAAATATAAACATCCTCAAGACTGCCACTGAAGTCTTTATAAAAACATTCAACATTTGCTTTAAGAAAGAAAGGAATGATAAAAAGCTTTTGCGTTTCCTTTGAAATAGCCCTTGCCACACCCATAAAAGGTTAGTAGCAGGTAAAATTTAGGCATTCCTTGACAATATTGCTTTCTTCTACTTAACAACTACAAACTTTTAATCCATGAATAGATTATCCAGACACATCTATAAACATGAACATGCCATCAGAAAATGACAATAATACAATATGACTTTTAAATTATACATATATATAAATATAGTGGGCCGGATTTTAATACCTGCACGCGGGCGTACATTTGTGCTCGCAACCTGGCACGCACAAATGTACCGCCAGATTTTATAACATGTGCGGGCAGCCGCGCGCATGTTATAAAATCCGGGGTTGGCGCGCGCAAGAGGGTGCACATGCGCACGCCGAGCCCTTGGGAGCCCTGCTGGCTTTCCCCATTCCCTCCGAGGGAACAAGCCTTGGAGGGAACTTTCCTTCCGCCCCCCCCCCCCCCACCTTCCCCTACCTAACCCGCCCCCCAGCACTACCTAAACCCCCTCAACCTTTATTTTATAAGTGCGCCTGCCTCTGGGCAGGCGTAGGTGCGTGGCCGGCCAAACGGTCGGCCCGCGATCCCCGGGGCAACAGCGGGAAAATGCCGCTGTGCTGGAAGGCTCCGACACCCGCCCTGCCCCCGCCACTTCTTGTATTTCCAGTCCGGGACTTACACGGTCCCGGGGCTTTACGCGCGCCACCGGACTTTGAAAATAGGCCGGCGAGCGTAGGGCTTTGAAAATCTGCCCCTATATGTAAAATTATACCTATTTTTGTTTTTTAAATATTTTTATAAAGAAAAAGTATTTTATAGCTGCCTGTGTGACTTGACAAATATCATGGGACTGCAATGTATCAGGCAAGCTTTGAGTTCTGTTTGAGAGAACCAATAAGGGTCAGGATGACAGTCACTCAAGGCAGGGCCAAACCCTGTTGTCCGAAAAGATATTAGTTTCAGAGGAAGTTTCCTTTCTAGTCCCTGACCAGCAAGTTACCTTTTTGTTTGATGACTTTCAAATCTAATTTTCAAAGTCTGCTTTTCCAGTATAGCCACAATAAATATTTATGATATATATTTGCATGCATTTGGTCTAAGAACTATGTTAATTTGCATACTGCAGTTAAGTAAAACCAGTGATTCCGATCTGCAGAGTTCTTTCTATCCTCTTTGGTAAGTTGCATTTCTTCTTGCTTTATAGATAATTTTATGATGTAACTGAGTATGTTTTTAGCCCTGAGCATCTCCTGTAGAGAGCGGGCTAAAAGTCTTCTTAAATAAATAAATAAATAAATAAAGAAAGAAAGAAAGAAAGAAAGAAAGAAAGAAATATTCTGAACACAGACCTGATAAGAACCAGATTTGAAAGCCACCGTTGTAATATAAACACTGGAGAAGTGATACAGGAAAAGGTGAAATGAATTAAAATTTTAAAACTTTTTATATTTTGAAAATGTAATGTGTAAGGGAAAATTGTTTTAAAAATTCATTCTTCGTTATATTAGGACTAAGCCTGCAATACATTTCCACATTGACCACTTTCTTATGGCACTTAATAGCAATGTGTCTGATAGATAAAAACATACCTATTTGAACTAAGTAATTAAAACACCTTTTTATATGAAATGTATGCTTACAAAAACACAAACTGCCTCAATGTTTTCTTTGTATTAGCTAAGAATATGAGCTCTATGGCTAGGGGGAGTTTAGGTTTTAACTGTTAAACCACAATAAAACAACCTGTTGCAAAATAAATAAAATTGGTGTTTATTAGATAAACAGCAGAAAAACACCACTTCCCCCAGCAACCAGAGAAACTTCCCCCAGCAACCAGAGAAAGAGCAAATATGGAACTCCCTCCCAAAAGATTTGAGAACCCAACCTAACCTCAAAACATTCAAGAAGGATCTAAAAACATGGCTGTTCTACAAAATCCTCATTGACAACCAAGTATCACAACAGCCAAACACTCAACAGAATTACCAACTGAAACCACTCAAAAACAAGACATCAACCAGCACCAAGCAAACCCTTCTCATACAAAAATGATCTTATGTCAGACTATAAAAAAGAATAACTTTACGTTTAACTAATCTCCCCACCCTTGTAACCCTCCGTTCCCCACTCTTTCTATTCAACCCCCCTTGGCACATCCCCCCTCTTCCTATCCCCTCTAATCCTTACCCACTCTGATCCCCTTTATCCGCTCATTTTTGAATATAATATGTATCCTGTTATACCCTTAATTCGCATATGTTAAGATACTACCTTTTGAATCTTGTAAACCGTTGTGATGGCTTCACCGAACGTCTGTATATAAAACTCAACAAATAAATACATAAATAAATATTCCTGCACCCCTTCTTTGCCAACCCTGGATCCACTACTTTGTTTTTAGCCCTTTTCCATGCTAATGACTTCTCCACTACATACTGTATATATTTGATTAAACTGGAAAAGGTACCCAACAATACTATCTGCACTGTGAAATCACTGATAAATGCCAATTTTGGTACAATCCCCCAAAACCCCTAATTAGCTGGAAAATAAACACTGAAAGTTACAATTTACAATTTATAAACATCTAAAATGAGAAGCCCTATATATGGCAAAGTCCCTGATGAGAGGCTTCTAAGAAAACTAAAAAGTCATGGGATAGGTGGTAATGTCCTTTTCATGGATTACAAAGTGGTTAAAAGACAGGAAACAGAGAATAGGATTAAATGGTCAATTTTCTCAGTGGAAAAGGGTAAACAGTGGAGTGCCTCAGGGATCTGTACTTGGACCGGTGCTTTTCAATATATTTATAAATGATCTGGAAAGGAATACAACGAGTGAGGTTATCAAATTTGTGGATGATACAAAATTATTCAGAGTAGTTAAATCACAAACGGATTGTGATACGTTACAGGCCCTTGCGAAACTGGAAGATTGGGCATCCAAATGGCAGATGAAATTTAACGTGGACAAGTGCAAGGTGTTGTATATAGGGAAAAATAACCCTTGCTGTAGTTACATGATGTTAGGTTCCATATTAGGAGCTCCCACCCAGGAAAAAGATCTAGGCATCATAGTGGATAATAGTTTGAAATAGTCAGCTCAGTGTGCTGCAGCAGTCAAAAAAGCAAATAGAATGTTAGGAATTATTAGGAAGGGAATGGTTAATAAAACAGAAAATGTCATAATGCCTCTATATCACTCCATGGTGAGACCACATCTTGAATACTGTGTACAATTCAGGTCACCGCATCTCAAAAACGATATAGTTGCGATGGAGAAGGTACAGAGAAGGGCAACCAAAATGATAAGGGGAATTAAACAACTCCCCTATGAGGAAAGGCTGAAGAGGTTAGGGCTGTTCCACTTAGAGACGAGATGGCTGAGGTGGGATATGATAGAGGTCTTTAAAATCATGAGAGGTCTTGAACGATAATAGAAGAACTAGGGGGGCACTCCATGAAGTTAGCAAGTAGTACATTTAAAACTAATTGGAGAAAATTCTTTTTCACTCAATGCACAATTAAGCTCTGGAATTTGTTGCCAGAGGATGTGGTTAGTGCAGTTAGAGTAGATGGGTTTAAAAAAAGATTAGGATTAGTCCATTAACTGCTATTAATCAAGTTGATTTAGGGCCGCGTGCATGTTATAAAATCAGGGGTCGGCGCGCGCAAGGGGGTGCACACTAGTGCACCTTGCGTGCGCCGAGCCGTCGGGGAGACCAGGTGGCTTTCCCTGTTCCCTCCGAGGCCGCTCTGAATCGGAGTGGCCTCGGAGGGAACTTTCCTTCCTCCCCCACCTTCCCCTCCCTTCCCCTACCTGTCCCGGCCCACAGCCCGAAAACCCCCCCCGTACCTTTGTTTCACAAGTTACACCTGCCAGAGGTAGGCATAACTTGCATGCGCCGGCCAACTGCCGGCGCGCGATCCCCTGGCCTAGCGGGGCCTTGCAGAGGCCTCTGGTCACGCCCCCGCCCCGCCCATTTTTTCAAGTCCCTGGACTTACACGCATCCCGGAGCTTTATGCGCGCTGCCAGGCCCTTTGAAAATACGGCACGCATAGGCTTTTAAAATCTGTCCCTTAGGGAATAGCCACCGCTATTACGGGATCTACTTAGTGTTTTGGTACTTGCCAGGTACTTGTGGCCTGGATTGGCCACTGTTGGTACGAACAGCACAGTACACATCAGTGAAGATTTTATGTGATTTGGAGTGATGAAAGATACACAAAGAAGAGATTTGTACAATGTACTCTCGACCTAGCTTGATAGCAGCTAGGTAGAGAATACATTATACAAATCTCATCTTTTTATACCTTTAATCACTCCAAATCACAAAATCTTCACTGATCGTAACTGTGTTGTTCGCATTTCTGACTGTGCATGTAAAACTGACCCCCAAAACCTACCTCACCACCAAAACCTCACCCCGAGTTCAGAATGCCCCCTCTTACAGTGGTATAAAAAGTTGACTAATATGTGTGCCTCCCTAGAGGCTCTCTCTCTCCCTCCCTCCTCTCCTCGCCCTGTTCAGCCATAATGCACAGCATAATGCCAGGCAAAAAGTGCAGTTATTTCTGGCATTAAATTCTACGATAGCGCACATTTCATTATCACACACAACGTTAAGTGCCCCTCATTTTCATTAACTCCTCCCACTTGACTAAATGTTTAAAATTTGCATATGCATCTCGTGATGCATTATTTATCGCATGCATTATAGCATTATCAGAGGCGTTATTGCCCTAACATGATTTGAAACATGACCCCCTAAGTTTTACTCATTGCTTAGCACTTTCAACAAAAATGTGTTACATCTTATTTGCCATATTCTTTTCAGCAGCTTATGATCTAAAAAGTAATGAGGGCACCATCTAAGACTTCCCAGCTCTGTGTTGCAAGGCAGCAATTAGATTTTCTGTAATGACAGAGTAGTTTTCCAATAGATCCAGAACACTTTTCTAATTCTTTATTTATTTGTTTCCAATAACTACAACAAATAAATTATAAACATATCACAATTTAGCGAGAATGACAATCTTGAAAATATACCAATCATCACATTCACCATACGGAAATCTTTATCCATAATTATCATTACTCACTAGAATTAAGGAAAAAATAGTAGTGGAGTATCTCTATATGAACGGAGTAAAAGGAAAAAAATAAATTAATGTGCGTCAGCATAGATCCTACTCATATCCTATTCGGTCATTAATTAGCAAGGAGGTTTTTGAGAGCCTTTGGGTCTGTGAATAAGTAATTTCTGTCCGTAGAAGGTAGTAGTTCTATTTCTGAAAAAGGATCTCATTATGTTGTCCTTATCAGTAGAAAAAGCAAGTTGTACCAACAAAGTACCTCTCAACTTTATCTCTAATTCATCCTGCGATTTCTCCAATAATTCCGATATATCAATAAAATCTCCATTATTCCCTACTTCTTTCTCACTCCCTTCTTTTAGTTCTTGATTCTGCTCAGTTCTTTTACTCCCTATATAGAATGCTTTTACTATGACAGGTATACATTTCTCTGGAATTTTCAAAATTTGCATCAGGTAATTTCTAAATAACTCAACAGGGTTTATCTTTTTTATAATGGGAAAGTTGTTGACCCTTATATTTAGAGATCTAACCGCATTTTCTAAGTTCTCTAACTTTTTATTTATCTCCTCCTCAGCTACAATCTGCTGTGATTGAATTTTCTCTACCTGTAATACCCTTCCGTCTATTTTAGTTATCTCAATTTTTTGTTTTTCCAATTCAACGGCATTAACTACTGATGAGTTAGAAGTTTTCTTTACCATTTCAGTTAATTTATTTATAGATGTATCTAGTTTTACCATATAGTTCCAAAGACTTTCTAGGGTTATATTGGTTGGTTTCATAATTATTGGATCAGATTTTATAACCACATCTATGGAGCCCTGTTTCTCTTTTACTACTTTGCTTAAATTTGGTGTACTAGAATCTAGTGGAGTTTCACTTAAGCTATGGGAGATATTCATTATACCATCATCGTTTTTTCCTCCTCATTAACATGCAAATTCTTAGATTGACTTTTCTTTATTTGGACCTCTAAAGGACTCAATATTCCCTCCTGCATAGCACCTGGTAAATCTAGGGTTATTACACCCTCTCTGCCAGGTGGAGATGGTGGAACCGATGCCCCAGTGCTTAAAGATATCTCATTGACCAATAGAGAAACACTCCGTTCTGGTGTCTCTAATGCGGTCAGCTCATCTGGGGAATTTTTTGAATCTATCCATTCCAGTACTGTTTTTTGTCCTAATGCTGAAGGAGCCACTTCACCAGAAGGCTTCAGTTTAGCCTTCCTTTTGGTGTGTGGCATAGTAAGGCAAAAATTTTTTAAATTCAAACAGTAAAGGATAACAACGCACACCTTATTAACAATATATATATTCCACTACTAGGAGTTTAGGGAGGAGTAGCTAAATATTTAGGCAACAGACAAACATTTTTTATCTCTAAGTAAATTCAAGGAAATTTCAAACCAATTAAGATAGGTCCCACAAAGTCCCAGCGAAGTCCCGGCGAAGCCCGGCAAAGCCTTACTTGTGCGCGCCCCTTGAGCGCGCGCGGCTTTAGCCGCGCGCTGGCGTCTACTGCACACCGCAGGAAATTGACTTTTAAGCTCAGTTCCGGGTCCCGCCTCCTGCAGGCACCTCCCCCAGAGACAGGAAATCACCGCGGGCAGAGATGTAAAGGAGAAAACCGTCGGGGCAAAATAACTCTTACCCCCGGGCTCCACTGCACGCTGTCCAGGTAATAAAAGCCTTCTCCTCCCGGCTCCTCCAGAACACTTTTCTAATGTAATTTTAGTATGGGAGTTCCCCATATTTTGCATTATCTGGTGATCACCATGTCCACATGTATGGGTGATTTGATTGAAAATTTTGCATTGTGAACCTCTCACTATATGTAATCTGATCTTGTATTTTCTAGGCCCAAGTATTAGGCTTGTTTGCTGTCAGATGATTTGCAAAGAATGTACAGTTTACATGTCTCCATGGATTGAACCTGGAGAACATTTGCACACAAAGGTATATTTAGAAAATAACCAAGATCCTTTCAGTGTGTTTCAAGCTTGTAAGATACTAAAAACTTAAGGGATCAATTTTAAAACCTGTGCGCGTGGTTCCCGGCGGTGCACATGGATGCGCCAATTTTATATCATTCGCACGCCGCCGAGCACATATTATAAAATCAGATGTCTGCGCGCATATGCGTGCCAGATTTTAATATCCACGTGCGCATGTGCAAGCGGCTCGTGACTCGCTCGCGGGGTGGAATATTCAAATTATGTGCAGTGACATGAAGTTAGGGAAGTTCCCTCCCAGTCCCCTTCAATTAAGGAGGGGACTGGGAGGGAACTTCCCTAACCCCCTACCTAACCTTCCTCCCCTTTGCCCTCTCCACCCCGACCCCTACCTACCCTTTTTTTTTTTTTTTTGTAACTTCTCTGCTCTGATGAGTAGAAGAAGTACGTTATGCACACTGGCCTGCTGCCGATGCGCACTTCCCCAGGACAGCGTCGAATGGGGCTGTCCTGGCCCGCCCTGCCCACCACTTTGGAGAGGCCCAGCCCTTCCAAAAATGCGAGCGACGCGCACAAGGCCCGGCTATACCCATTATTTACGCGTGTGGCCCTTTTAAAATCGGGCTGTAAGACTTTTTCTCTCAGTAATACCCTGGTTTTACTTTTCAAAAAATTCAACCGTCAAAACAGGTGGCTGGATCTCAGAAGGCAAGGCAACCATTACTCTTCTTGGAGTAATTGTTACGTTGTAAATTAATGCTAGCCCAAATTCTTAAGAATGTATATCTCTAGAAATTCAAAACCCAGCATTTATTGAAAAGTCTGAATTGTGAAAATATTAACTGCAGCACAGCAGTTGTTGAACGTAACCTCTCAAAGCCCTTCTGATGAAGAAAGGATACGTTTCTAACTTAATCCAGACTGCCACATGGAAAAGCCATCTGTGAGGATATTTTTAAGGAAACAGATGGAAAAGGAAGTGATTCCTCTGAATGTAGTGTAAGATTTACATTATCCTCCATGAACTTCCATGTAGTCCCCATGTTTATACAATTTATCACTATTTCCTTAGACAGCTCAGATTAGGAAGCCCGCATGAGCTCATGTTCTGGTTGTTGATTTCACTCTGAATGTCCTTTCTTTAAAAGGGCAATCTAGCAGTATTAAGGAAAGGAAAGCAAATGAAAGACAGATCATAGTGGAGACTGACCTTTTTACAGACAATACACACCTCCAACTTCCTCTGAGTTCTTTGAAGCTAAGAGGTGTAGGATGTTAAGATTTAGGACTTTAGCTAGTTTGCTGTTTTTGATTTTTATATTGTGTATGTTTTTATTGTAGTCCACTGAGAATGCAGGATCAAGATTAAAAATCTTTTAAAGTAAAAAAGTAAAGATATTTTGGTCTTGCACATGAATGTTGTTAGAAGTTGAATTCACTGGCAAAAAACTTTGTTTCATTTAGTCTCTACAATCCACTGAATCCAAAAATCACAAACAATACTCTAAATATTTAATAGGGATCTTCAGAATCTAAACAAAGTCACAGACTTCTGTTCAAAGTTGTGTTAGTCATCAGTCTCCTTACATTTCATTACGAAAATGTGATTTGTGGAAGTCTAAATTGTTACATTCTATGTTACATTCTATGTTACATTCTATGTTATTGTAATAATGTTCAATGGTTTATTGTTATTGTTCCATGTTCTATGTAAAAAAACCCAGGTCTAACTTCCCAGACCAGGGCAACCTCTTTCGTTACTTGTAAACCGGACTGATTTGTATTGCATACAGGAATTCCGGTATATAAAAATTTAAAATAAATAAATAAATAAATAAATAAATTCTAATTATTTGTGGTAAAAATTAAACATCTTGAAAGACAGATTGCATGTCAATTCATTACTTCAGCCTTAAGTTGGAAACACAGTTTCCACTCCATACTACTTGAATCATAAAATCCAGTCCCATAAAATCCAATCCCAACATGGAACTACTTTTCATGATGTCTGCCTCAGGGGAAAATTCACACCCGGATCTCTCAGAAGTCTGATTACTGATACATCTGGTTAATCCATGTTGGATCACAAATTTAACAATTAAAACTTGCCTACATAAACTGAATTTACATACTAGAAAAACCAAAATCAGTCATACCTGTTGGTCAGTTCAGTCTTTATCGGTAAGTAATTCCTATCTACTGACAACATACACCTAGGAAAAAATGTTTTACCTGGGCCTTTAATTTTTATCTGGATTTACAAATCTGCAGCTATAATAAATCAGTGTTAGTAATGAAGATTAGCAGTGGCAGCACTAATATTTTTGATTACCCAGGTTACAAGAGCATCATGGGCAGCATCTTGAGAGAGGGAAAGGAGGAATTTGTAGACTACCCTACCCGCTAAAGCACCTTTTTTGGATTGTTTTGTTTAAATGTTTTAAAAATTTTAATTAATGTTTTATATTTGCTACTTTTCCTGCTTGCTGATTGGTGTATTGCGCTTATTTATTTGATTTATATTCTCCTTTTCAGGCACTTCAAAGTGGATTACATTCAAGTACTGTAGGTATTTCCCTATCCCAAACCTAAGGAGGTAATTTTCAAAAGATTTACATGTGAATAAACTGCATAAACACGCATATGTGAAGCTCTCACACACACACACACACACATGATTTAAATAGGTTCACATACACATGTATACTCGCTTTCACAAACAAAAGTACATACGAACAAAGTAGGTTTTTTGAGCTTTGTTGGGGCATGGTTAATCTTTTTGCAAGTACTTTGCTATTTTATAAGGAATTTACACAAGAATGCCATAAAGACTACTACCACTAATTTATGCGCCAAATTCAAACATGCATATTGTTTTTCGACTTGGTGCACGGCAGCTGGCTTTTCCTGGTGAGTGGATGCTGCAGCAGGCTAGGAGGAGAGGCAGAGGGGGTGGGAAGTGTTGGGCAATCATGGTCCTTGTCCAGATTACCTTTAATTTTGTCTGGTTTGCTCTCAGCCACAGACAAGTTTTGCTGGTTTTCTTTAGGGGAACCTATTAGCGAATGGCACTGCATTCCAGAGAAGGTCAGTATGTGTGTGTATGTATGGTGACTAGGGCATACTTTGGGGGGTGGGGGGGGTGGAAGAGTGAATGACTAAGGCATACTTAGTAAGTGAGTGGCAGGAAAAATACATTCTCAAATGACAATAATAAATGTATCGATTTTTATCACACAACGGTTGAGGAGGGGGAGGAGGGAGAAGAGCAGGAGTTAGGAGCAGGAGAAAGAGAAAGTACCCTTTACGGAGAGTAAACAGGAATCAGGCACAGTTTTTTGATCTATCTGAGAAGCAAGTCATCCACAGGTTCAGATTCAACAAGGAAACAATGTTATACCTATGCCACACCAGCACGCACTTTTCCACCTGGAGAGGCCTTTCCGTCACAGTAGACCTCAAGTTAATGGCCTTGGCATTTTGGCCACTTCCAAAGATCTCTAGGGGTCATGGCTGGAATAAGCTACTTGGCCACCTCCATATGTATTGATCAGTTCTGACTGCTTTTCTCAGAAAAACTGTTGCAGGAGTGCTAGGTTAGCGGTCCCAAATCTGGAGAGGTTGGTGTGTGCCCTTGGGACCACGGCGCGACTGTAGAGGAGCTCCGTGGAAGCGCCGAGGAAGGTAAGACGTGTCCCAAGCATGAGCTAACTGACTGGAGACAGGAACTTTGACCTCTGCCGAACCTGAATGCATCAGAATAGACTCAACAACGCAATGCTTGGTCTCTGGGGTAGCCCCCTCTGGCCACTCAATAGCCCTTTCGGACCTGTCACCTGGAAGCGGCAGATGCGACAGGACGGACAGAGATCGAGGACAGGCAATGGTACTAGAACAAGACAAAGATTCTTGAAGACATGATCAGACGAAGGTACTTGGCAAGGCTGAGGTAAGGCTGAAGAGAAGAACATTCAGCATGAAGAGGAATCCGGCCAAGATTTGAAGCAGCAACCGACCTGGACAGAGCTTCAGTGACCCAGCGTGATCATCGCACCTGACAGGCCAACCCGAAGAAGACAAAACTTCAGACCCGGCGTGGAAGACGCACCAGAAGGTCATCTCGAAGCTGAACAGAGGACGGCAGCCCACTAAGAGGTAAATCCGGAACCAGGACATCCGAGAAGAAGGCTTCCCAGAAAAGGAGCCAGAAGGAATGAATGCTTGAAAGTGAAGCATCTGAAGACGAGGACGTCAGGAGAATCTGAAGTGGTTCACAGTGACACATTCATAGTAAATAACACAGAACACAAAATGAACATTGGATCAGATAATTAAATAAAAACAAAACATAACAATCAAGAATAAAAACATAACATACCGTATTTTTCGCTCCATAAGACGCACATACATTTTCCCCCCACTTTTGGGGGAAAAAAAGTGCGTCTTATGGAGCGAATATAAAAAAAAAAAAACAAACAAAATCTAACAACCCCCCCCCCCTGACTCCCCCAAGACCTGCCCGACTTAGTTTACCGCAACATACCCCACCCTCCTGACCCCCCAAGACCTGCCGACTTAGTTTACCGACAACCCCCCCACCCTCATGACTCCCCCAAGATCTGCCGACTTAATTAACACAAACCCCCCCAAGACCTTCCGACTCTAATTTACAGCAAACCCCACATCCTCCGACAACAAAGACCTGCAGACTTAATTACCGCAACCCCCCCCATCCTCCTCCTCGAACCCCCCCCAAGACCTGCCGACTTATTTTAACCGCAACCCCCCACCCTCCCCCTGACCCCCCAAACCTGCCGACTTAATTACCGCAACCCCCCACCCTCCTGACCCCCCCAAGACCTGCCAAACGTCCCTGGTGGTCCAGCGGGGGTCCAGGAGCGGTCCGGGAACGATCTCCTGAGCGTGGGCCGTCGGCTTGCCAGTAATCAAAATGGCGCCGACGGCCCTTTGCCCTTACTATGTCACTGAGACCGGACCAATAGCAGCGGTCGGGTCCCAGTGACATAGTAAGGGCAAAGGGCCGTCGGCGCCATTTTGATTACTGGCAGCCGACGGCCCACGCCCTGGGAGATCGTTCCCGGACCGCTCCTGGACCCCCGCTGGACCACTAGGGACGTTTGGCAGTCTTGGGGGGGTCAGGAGGGTGGGGGGTTGCGGTAAATTAAGTCGGCAGGTCTTGGGGGGGTCAGGAGGGTGGGGGGTTGCGGTAAACTAAGTCGGCAGGTCTTGGGGGGTCAGGAGGGTGGGGGGTTGCGGTAACTAAGTCGGCAGGTCTTGGGGGGGTCAGGAGGGTGGGGGGTTGCCGGTAAATTAAGTCGGCAGGTCTTGGGGGAGTCAGGAGGGTGGGGGTTGTTAATTTAAAGGGTTGGGATGGGGGGTTTTTTTTGGGGGGGGGGGGGTTCCCAGAGAAAAAAGTTTTCTGATCTAGGGAGTGGACCGAAATGGCCCTCCCCAGACCCGAAAACAAAATGGGGAGGAAAAAAAAAGCTATGCACTCCCCTAATTTGCTCCATAAGATGCCCAGACACAGAGCCGGTTTAGCACAATTTTTTTTTTTTTTTAATTTTCCCCCTCTGAATCCCTAGGTGCGTCTTATGGTCAGGTGCGTCTTATGGAGCGAAAAATACGGTAATTAAAATTCTGTAATACAAGCCTCATCTTTTTTGACTTTGTTAATAGTCGATATCCTATATATATTTCCTCTGAGAAGACAAACAGCAACTATAACTGAGTTTTACCAAATTGCATGCTTCCCTGGGTTTTGGGGGCTATCGATTACATTCACATCCCTACAAGAGCATCAGTGGCCAACAAGGCCACTTACTGCAAGCACAAGGATGTTCATTCCCTCAATATGCAGGTAGTCTGCAATGCCAAGGGGATTATCATGGATTTCGTGTCCAGGATCCTGTCATGATGCCTACATCATCTCACAATCAGGAATTCATGACTGCTTCCAGGATAGTCACATCACTGGTGAGGGGTTGTTTTTAGGTAGGTATGCTGCCCTTGCTACAGCCACAAAGCACAGTTACTAAGCTCTGCTTATTTCTTTCCCTATCTAGGTGGACTTATTGCTTACGCCCAGGATGGCCATTCTAGTCTTTACCTGGGAACTTCCCCATTGCCTACCACCATGGGATATCTCACTTAGCTCTTCTCTGCCTTCTCCCTTACAGGTTTAGAGAATATCCACTCCAAAACCTGGCCTATGATCCCACTTGGCATGCCCAATTTCTTTTGCAGATGTGCACTTTAACAGGGCCCATCGGCAGACCATGGCAGTCATCGAGAGACCTATCGCCTACTCACAACACATTTCTGTTGCCTGAACAGATCTGGGGGATGTCTTTATTTATTTATTTATTTAAAACCTTTTCTATACCGTCGCTAAGTCATGTACCATCACACGGTTTACAAATAGGCAACAAAATAAGGTATATATAGGTAGTTTATCGTACATTCTAACAAGTGCCAGTTAAGAATGGTTACAATATCATTAATAAAATCAAATTTTTGGGTAGTGGTGGATTAATCAGGAAAGTTATTTGAGATACTTTTATTTTGGTCTACTTCTTAACTGTATTATGTATTTATAATATGTAATGTCATTTATTCTAGCTTGCGCTTTTTCTGTATTTTCGTTCGCTCTCTCCCTCTCTACCCCACTGTTTCTTTTGAAAGGCTTGCTTATAGAGCCACTGTCTTTAAGGTTTTCTTAAAGGATTTGATATCACTCCTGTAACCTGAGTTCAGTGGGCATTGTGTTCCATAGGATGGGCCCAGCCAGTGATAAGGCCCTTTCTCTTACTTGGTGTTAGTTTTGCCGATTTTACTGTAGGGATTGTTAGTAGTGCCTTGTTAGCTGAACGAAGGTTCCTTTGTGGGACATGGACTCGTAGGGCTGTATTTAGCCAGTCTGCTTCTTTATCATATATTAATTTGTGTATGGTGCATAAGGCTTTGTACTTTATCCTGTATTCGATCGGTAACCAATGTAGTTCTGCTAAAGTTTCTGTTATATGATCCCTTCTTTTTTTTCCTGTTAGTATTCTGGCTGCAGTATTTTGAAGTATTTGGAGTGGTCTTATTGATGAGCTGGGGAGTCCTAGTAAGACTGCATTGCAGTAATCAGTACTGGAGAAACAAGTGTTATAAAATTGGTCTGAAGTGGGCAGGTGTGAGTAATGGTTTCAATCTTTTAAGGATCATGAGTTTTGCGTAACCTTCCCTTACGTTTAAGGATATGTGTTGTTTTAGATTGATTTCTGGATCCATTATTACTCCCAGATTTCTCACTTTTTTGGCTAGTTCTATTTTCTGGTTATTTCCTAGAGTTATTGGGGGTTTTGACGATTTCAGTATGTCTTCTTTCAAGTGTAGGAATTCTGTTTTATCAATGTTAATAACCAGTTCCATTTGGGTTAGTAGTTGTTTTATTATGTCAAGGTACATGTTTGCTAGCCCTAGTGTTTTTTCAATTGTGTCATCTATTGGTAGAATTAACTGAATGTCGTCAGCATAAATGTAATGAATTATCCCTAGGCCTGCCAGTAGATGACATAGGGGCAGCATATATATATTAAAGAGGGTGGCAGGACAGAGCTGAACCCTGAGGTACTCCAGTTTCGAGTTTAAGTTTTTTTGAAAGAGTGTTTTTATCTGGACTTGGAAGAACCTATTGCTGAGGTAAGATTTGAACCAGTTAATCGTTTGTCGCATAATCCAATTTCTTCTAGTCTTTTAAGTAATGTTTGGTGGTTTACCGTAACAAATGCTGCGGATAAGTCTAGCATTATAAGGATGTAGTGTTTGCTGTTATCAAAACCTCTTAAGATGTTGTCATTAATGAGAGAAGTAATGTCTCAGTGCTGTAGTGTTTACGGAAAACCGTGTTGTGAAGGGTACAGTATGTTGTTATCGTCTAGGTGTTCGGCTAACTGTTCTCTGCATTGCTTTCTCTATTAATTTGGCTATTAATGGGAGGTTTGAGACTGGGCGGGTAGTTATTGAGAATTAGGGGATCACTGTTTTTCTTTTTGATTATTGGTTTTATGATTGCCCCTTTCAGTATGTCTGGCATTATTCCTTCTGTTAGTGATAGGTTTATGATGTTGGGGCTACTACCTTGGTGATCTTTTTTATCTTTGTTGTGGGTATAGTATCAATCATGTGGGGGGCAGGGTTTGTATTTTTTATCATTGACTCTACTTCTAGTTGTGATATTTCTACAAATGCTGACCATGGGTTAACATCTCTCTTTTGCATTATGATCGCTTGTTTGGTGTTATTTGGGAGCTTATTTCTTAGGTTTGATATTTTATCACTAAAGAATTGGGCTATTTCATTACATTTTGTTTCAGGTATGCTTTGAGGTGATTCTTGCTTGTCGGTTGTAAGATTTGTTACTATAGCGAAGAGGGTCCTTGGGTTATTGGCAAATTTTTCTATTTTGTTACTATAGTATTCTTTTTTAGTATTCAAGATTAGTTGTTTGTAGTAAGCTAGGTGTTTCCTGAATTTAGTTAGGTTTCAATTATTTTGTTTTTTCTCCAGGTTTTTTCGAATTTTCTGAGTTTTCTTTTTGCATCCTTTATTTTTACATTGTGCCATTGGTTATTTTGTTTTGTTTCTTTGGTATGTAATGTTTTAATGGGGTTTACCTCATTGGCTATTTTTTTTGTTGATTCTAACCAACGATCTGTAGCTAGGCAACAGTCTGTAGGTGGTATGTTGGTTAGTTCTTCTTCTACAACTTTAGTTCTTCTCTACAACTTTACAAAGGTGTGTGACATTTTTCAAACTTGCTGCATGCTTCATAACCGGTCAAAACCAGAGGCCTGCCTCCTCCATAAGAGATAGATCTGACGGCCATCTCCAGTCTTCAAGAGCCACAAACAGGCCTAGTTTCAGGATATCCATAATGAATATAATTGAGATATATTTGCATACAATAGAGGCAGTACATGCAAATATTTCTCATACATACAGTATTTATTGTGGATATCTTGAAAATGAGTCCTGTTTGTGGCTTTTGAGGACTGGAGTTGTCCACCCATGGTCTAGATGTTCACTTGAGGAAGAGGAGGCATATGACCTGAGTGCTGAGGAATTGGAAGAGATACATTGCCAGATTCACCAGCAGGCTGTAGAGGAAAGAAACTGATTCAAAGAAATTTTCAATGGTGAAGGTGATATATTTACAAGACAATAGTGATAACAGTGCATATAATACAATAAATTAATCCTTCCTAGGTCGTCTTCTTTTTTTAGGGGATGGCTCCGGTACTTCTCTGCAGCAGTGTCCTTTCTATCTGAAAATGTTGGATGTGCATCTAATTCCTTTCAAGTATTTGAAAGTCTGAATTACATCTCTACCATCTTTCCTCTCCTCCAGGGTATATATATTTAGGTCTTCCAGTCTCTTCTCATCAGTCTTCTTGTGCAGACCCCACACAATTTTGGTTGCCTTTCTCTGGACTGCTTCCATCCTGTCCTTATCCTTTTGGAAATATGGTCTTCAGAATTAAGCACAGTACTCCAGGTGAGGCCTCTCCAGAGACTTGTTCAGAGACATTATCACCTCTTTTTTTCTCCTGGCTATTCCTCTTTCTATGCAGCCCAGCATCCCTCATGCCTTTGCCACCACCTTGAAACATTGCTTCACTACCTTCATATCGTCAACTCTATCACCCCTTTCCCGGTCCATGCATCTCAATCTTTTGCTCCCCATCACATACAGTTCTTTTGGATTGGTATACCCCAAATGCATCACTCTGCAATTCTTGGCATCAAATCTCAGCTTCTACTAAAATTAACAAAGAACTGCTATCCTGTCCTTAACAATCTATAACTATACAACCCACAAAGAACAGTACACTAGTTCATATTTTATTCATATCTAATGTTCCACACTGAATTTACATCTTTTAATATTTTTTAATCTCAAAATGAGTAATTCAGAACCATATTATTCAAAAATCTTTTGTACTTCTCTCACCATCACATTCATACTATTAAAACCTAAGACATTCATATGCCCTTTCATAATACATACAATATAATACATTATCTCAATGTGCGAACTTGAAATGTTCATGTGAAACAGCTTCAATTTCATACGAATGTCTTGAAAACCTAATCTTTATGGGTAAAGACAAGTTCAACTTTATATGTTAAAGCAATATTGTAGACCTTAAAATCAGTCTTTCAATATGAAAACAATCCTCAAATTCATATACCAAAGCAAAGTTGTAAATCTCAAAATAAGTCCTTCAAGATGAGATGACTCCACTCGCAATTCTTCAAAAAGCTCCAGTTTCTAGTTAATAAGACAGCCTTTCAAAGTAGGAATGACTTCAGCTTCATGCGGATCTCTCTCTAGCACTTTATAAGTCTCAATTGTCACCGCAACAAATAGATCCCGATGCTGCAGCTTTTCAGCATATACAATGCCTGCGTCAGGAGAATGATATCATAAACTTGTAGAAAGAAGATTATACTCAACTCATACAATAACTATTAATCCTATCTTTTGATTTATCATCTACAATTGAATATGCAAACAAACATGGTGGTGCAGATGATGATGTTCCATGTTACTCCGTTTTTTAAGACTGTATCACCCAATCATATAACACGTTTTTTAGATGCACAAATACTTATGTGATTCTTTTAAAGAGACCAAAGGCAAAAACTTGAAAAAGGCTCCCCACTCTACCTCTTTAAACTATTAGGTGCCATAGTATCCCATTTAAAAATATAAGCTTATATACCTATTGTAGCAAAAATTTCCCAAAATCACCTCCCCGACCATGACGCAAAGAATTATCTAAAACCATAAAACGCAAATCATCAATAGTGTGTAACTAGAGGTGTTTCCCGTTTCAAGCAATTAATACAACTAATATGTTCCTGGATTCCCATTTTACTTGGTTGTCTTGCCAATAGCATAATCCACAAAGACACCATATTAAATAATTATGCCTGAAGAATCACATGTAGTGATGTTAATTTAAACGAACAGCAATTTGGCAAATTTAGTATCTCACTATTAAACGAGAGGTGACAGACATTACAATGCCCACAGGAAAAATGTCCACATTGCGATTTTTCTACTTGCTTAACAGACTGTATAAAAGTAGACCAAACTAAATGGTCTCAAATTCTATGCTCTACTCAGGGCAAAAGTAGGGCAATCTTGAAAACAGCATAAAAAATTTACTGAAATTATTTCTGTAAGCCCACAAGTATCTAAACCCTTACTCTATCAGGTTTCACCAGAGAGATCTCTAACTATCTGGGCTACGTTTTTTGGTCTATTGTCAGTAAATTTTACTGTTTAGAGTCAAATTTGTGCTTTGTCTCCCTAATAGATTGTTTATAAACTCTGTCATTGGCCTTATGCCTCTCTCCGTTTATCAGATCCTTCACCAATTTCCACTCTAAATGGGCAAGCTGTTGCTTCAGAAGTCTTAAACTCTGGTTGGAACCAACGTTCATTCTTATATTTCTTAATCACTAAAGAATGTTCTGGGGCCTCTTTATCTATCCCTTCTTTGAGTTTGATGTTCCTCATCTCGACCTGTTCCTACAAAGGTTTCAATATAAGATCCTCTTCAACAAAATCCAAACAATTAACCACTTCCCCCATCAAGGCTTGCACAGGTCCTACTTTTAACCAATTTTCCATTCTCTTCATGGCTCACAGCAAAACAATGAACTGAAAAAAAGTAATAAAAAATGATTGGTCCAAGACAAACAGGAATCTCGCAGCTCCCTGACACAATGTTTCCTCTCTCTGAATCAAAAATCAAATCAAGTGAATTTCCTGCACCAACTGAATAAAAGCTAAATCACACATCATCTCTAGAACAACATTCCCCCTACAAAGTTCCTCAGCCTGATGCATATTAAAATCACTCAAGAGTACCACATTAGGGAACTTAATAGCTATATCAGATATAAATTCTCCCACTGAGATAATGGTAGCAGCATCAGCTGAGGATGCTCTATAATAAACAGCTAAACAGAAGGAGCTAAAGCCAATCTTTTAATGGCTAAATCTTCAACCCCCCAATACCCTCCAATTGGAAACCAGCTCCAATTTCAGACGTAAATGAAAGATGACTGCCACTCTACCTCCCAGCTTTTAAAATCCCTAGAAACATTCAAAATCCATAATCCTCAAGATAACACTGGGCAAATGTTACTAAATCACCCCCCCCCCAATCCAAATCTTTGTCAGAAAAGGAACCTATAACTTATATTCCTGTATTTTGTGAATTGCAGATCTGACATTTAATAAACCTACTGCCACTTCACAGAAGTGAAAATGAGACCCTTTATATTTCCTAAAGAAAGTGGAGTCAGCACTCTAGATCTATGATTAGAGCGAAGCCATCCCCATATTGTTTTGATCGTATAATTATCAGATCCTCCCATTTAGACTGAATATGCCTAGTGGGGGCACCATGATATAATGGCCATTGCCAAAACAAGAGAATTAAAACTCTAAAAAAAAAAGAAGAAACTGTCTTTGATGTGATTACATCATTTCATCATTGCATTTTGGTTTCACGTACATGGTATAATGTGAATATGCTATCAGGGAAATGTTTTACTGTGCACATATTATTGCATAGACAGTTATGTAGCATTTTAACATGTCCATTACATTATGACCAACTTGAACAGTAAAATATTTTAGAGTGAGCTTTCAAGACCATGCAGGTCCCTTCTTCATCTATTTCAAGATCTATGCAGTTGTGATAATACATGGAATACATCGTTGTGTAATCTTATTGGATAAATAAAAGATAACACAACTTGCAAAGAAACCAGTTTTCCCCAGGACTAGTATCGCTACCAGAACTTTGCATTTTACTGTTTAAAACCTTTGTGTTATGCATGGGGGAACACATGCTAACTAAAGTCTTGATTCACTAAGGCTTTTTTCCCATTCTGTGTCTATGGGAAAACAGCTTAGTGAATCAGGCCCTAAGCCCGTAATTTACAAAGAAGTAATGCGTGTAAATGTAACATACTATCATAGCAATTTTCAAAAGGCATTTACTCAAGTAAAGTGCACATACACGAGTAAATCCTATGTACAATTCAATGGCATATACTGTAGCATTTCAAAAGCCCATTTTCTCAAGTAAAACCTAGTTTTATGCATGTAAGTGCTTTTTTAAAATCAGACCCTAAATGCAATACAAATATTTCTTACCTGAGCAGGCTTCTTCTGAACCACTTGCTGTGGCTGTAAAAATAAAACAAATAATTCAAAAAGTAAACTTTACACCTTTTAGAGCAAAATGTGATTATATTAAGTTTTTACTGCATTTAATATTGAAATAAATTATACAGTCAAGAAAGTTCCCAGCAACCAAAACATACAAAGTTGAAAATCCTTGCAGCACCAGCTAATTTTAGAATGATATTGCATAGAAGGGAATACTATGGGCGCGATATTGAAAGTGCACTCATTGCTCAATAGCTGGATAAGTAAGACTTATCCAGCTACCTAATAGGCCACTAAATATCAGCAGCTGCTAGATAGCTGGTTAAGTCATTTATCAGGCTAGATAGTAGGTGGACAGTTGGCGGATCAGGGCAGCACTACTTAGCGATATTTAGCCTTAGCCTTTTAAGTTATGCGAATAAGTTATACCTGCCAATGAGCAGGTTTAATTTAGCTTGTACGCAGATATTCAGCGATATTCAGCGGCATAGCCATGCCGCTGAATATCCGTTGTAACTTAGCCGGATATGACTTTAAAAAAATTCCTGTAATACAATAAAATAGATTTTTGCAGTTTTATTCTGCTGTTAAGAAGGCAACAAGACATAGCTTATCCTGGGCTCAATTTAGAACGTATTTAGTAAAACTAAGGAGATTTCTTTATTTATATTTTTCCTTTAATATATTTTTTTATGAAATACAGTGCATACATCGAGTAGCACTATAGAAATGTTTAGTAGTAGCAGCAACATATAAATTTGAATATTTACATAAAAATTGTTGCTTAATGCATGTTCTCTCTTATGTTCATGGGCTGATGCCAATGCCCAAGGACTCAAACTCTTCTATGCTGTTTCTAACCATTTAAACAAAACTTGGTACATATATTCTCTCAGGAACATTTTTTCCATTAGCAAAATAAAAGCCAAGGCATAGCAACTGACAGCAAGAACTTCAGTTCAGTTTGCCTATAAATTAATTACTTGTGCAGGATTTTCAAAATCTATCAGCATAACTATAACTTTGCAGTCCTGATGGGTACTGCATGCAAATATTTATTTTGATGTGATTTTATATTTTCTTGCATCCCGTTTTGTGCATAGTTTTGGAAAGGCAGTTAGTAAAACTATAAATAAATAAAACTAATATATATTCATTATGGATATCTTGAAAATCAGACTGCTCGTGTAGGTCACAAGGACTGGGTTAAGAAGTGATACTCTAAATCAATGTTTCTCAACCTGATCCTCAGGGACCGCCTGGCCAGTCTGATTTTCAGGCTATCCCTAATGAACATGCATGGGTATATTTACATATATTGAAAACAGTACATACAAATATATCTTATACATATTCATTAAGGGTATTCTGAAAACCAGACTGGCCAGGCAGTCCCTGAGGACCGGGTTGAGAACCTCTGCTCTAAACGAGCTAAATTTCATACAATCTACACAGGGCCAGTGCAACTTATTAGGCAGCACAAGTGGTGGCAAGGGCCAACATAAAATACCCCCATTGGTCTCCACCACTTGTCCTTCCCTCTGTGAGTTATTTCTTCTTCCAGCCCTTGTGCACTCAGTCCATTCCTACGAAACCTTCCTTCCAAGCAGCTCCACCCCACTTTTCATGCCATCCATCTGTTCCAAAGCAGCAGGATTTATTTATTTAGAGATTTTTTTATATACCGCGGCACGTTAAAAACATCACCTCGATTTACAATAAACTATAATTCAGCAACAGGCTTTACAGAGAAATAGAAATAACATAGACATGATGTCCCTTGGCCCTGATGCTATCGGTACACGATGCTAGTGACAGCCCTCAATCCATAAAATAGGAATTAGGAGACAGCATACGTTCACAGTTCCTATTGCAGCTCCCATTTTCTCCCACAGAGGCTTCCTGTCTGAAGCAGAAAACTGGGCAGCAGGAGGTGTGGATACTACCTTTCCATCCTCATATAACATAGTGACATAGTAAGTAATGACAACAGAAAAAGACCAAATAGTCCATGCAGTCTGCCCAGAAAGCTTCTTACAGTAGTATCTTTCATGCTGTGCAGGTTACCCCCATGTTTCTCTTAAGGGTAGCAACTGCCACTTGGTGTAGTTATCCCCAAGCCTTATGATAACCCATAAAAAATGTACTGATAGCGACATTTTACTGGGTGATGAGCCTTCTTGAAAATTCAGACAGTGCTGCTTGATGTGCTATGCATATGGACTTGGCTGTAGAAGCAGTCCTGTGCTTTTCCCCTTATGTCTGCATATAAGTACCCCAGACCGTAAAAGTCAGGGCCTGTGTTGGCTCCTCATCCCCCTGCCCCAACCATCCAAAAGGGGAGCGATGTTGCAGTTGTGTCAAAAGCATCAAGGCTTATTAGTTAAGGGTGGTAACCCCGTGCCTTTTGTTAAGAGGAGTAACTGATGCTCCATGCAGGTTACCCCCCCATGCTTATCAGTTACCCAGACTATAAAAGTCAGGACCCTCGTTGGTTGTTGCCTAAATCCAATTCCCTTTTTCCCTCCTGCCATTGAAGCGGAGAGCAAGGATGCAGGCACATTAAAAGCATTAAGGTTTATTGGTTAAGGGCAGTCATTGCCACACCAGCAAGTTACCCCCATTCACTCGTTTCTTCATTCCCATCCTCTAAGCCTTTAGGGATCCACGGTGTTTATCCCATGCCCCTCTGAAAAGCTGCAACCACTGTCATGCAGCGATCACAGCGGGGTCGAGGGCCATTTTGCTTTTTTTGGAAGACAGGTGGTGAGCAAGGTGGGAGGCAGAGTAGAAGAGAAAGAGGTGAGGCATGTCAGGGGTGGTAGGGGATGCAGTTGTTTTTTCTTCAGGTTGAGTTGGCAACCCTAGGTGGGGGGTGCATGCACAAATGGAAGGGGGCAGAGGTGGTGGGATTTCAAGATAAGTTGGGGTTCCAAATTTTGAAGCCGCTTAATACAGAAAATTCCTTGCACTGGTTCTGAATCCATGCTGATTTCGCTGTGCATTTAGAATGACCGTTAACTGAAACAACTGTCAGCCGTTTCAACCTACACCCTTGTGCTTGTCTTTCGCATTAAAAAAACCAAAAAAAACAAAATACTGAGGGTTGACCAGGTGCTAAGTGCTGTGCACCACCATGTGGAATGAGCTGCTCCAGATTGATCCTCAGGGACTGGGGATGCTGTGGAGGCAGTGTTAACAGCTCCCACTCAGTCGTTACTTACTGGTGGCTGGATTTTAGGACCCAGCACTGCAGGGTTCCAAAAGGAACCCCGGTGCACGGTCCCCAACCCAGGACCAGACCTGCTATGTATATGTTGGGGGACAAGCGGGATATAAAACAGAGGAAATATCCCAGAGTAGTTGCAAATGAAGGTTCATGGTGCTAGATCTCAGCCCCAATTCCAAGTAATCTGGAAATACAAAGGAGGATGAAAAAAAAACTGCTGGGTCCATAAAATTCAATGTCAATGATTTCAGAACTGCACATGCATTTCTAGATATCTTCCCTAGATGTATTGCTGGCCACAGATTGATTACGGCCTTGGGAAATATGTTGTCACAGAGAAGTTATTCATTTCAAAATAAGCATGCAGAAGAATAAAATAAATTGAGTTTCTCAACAATCCCGTTCAATTGAATGTTCCTGCTTCCTTTATTCTGCTGATTATGCCCGCATACGTTTACTCCCAAACCACATCAAACCCACACACATTCTTGAAGTCTGACCAGTTCCTACCACTCAGAAATCCCCACTTTTTTGGCTGCTGACCCTGCATTCATGTAAATCCTGCACACTGCAGCTCAATGAAATCCTCTGAAAGAGCTTCCAGCTCACCAAAGTTTCCATGAATTAGGTCCTGACACTTCAATGAAGGGAAAAACAATGTCTGAAACAAAGCCAGCTCTGGCTCTGTGCCTATTATGCGTCCCAGTGATTCTACCAGCTGCCCTTCTATACAGAACTCTCCACTTTTCAGACCACCAAACAGGCCTGGAACTCTCTAAAGAATGGCGGGGGGAGGAGAGAATTACAGCTGTCTGTCTGTTTTCCCAGTCTCTGCCTCCCAATGGTTCCAGAATTCAGCCTGAGAGCTTTTTTTGTTGTGTTCTGTTTTGCTTTTGTATTTATGAATGGCTTCAGTGGATCACTGCAAGAGAAGCTCACTACTACATTCATTCATAAAAAAAAAAAAATACACATTCACTTCTTAGAAAGAAAGTATTACAAGAATTTTACTGTCGGGAAACATTTGTTTTGCGCAAAGAGCACTGATAATAGATTGCCACAGTAGCTGCAACCTCAGGACATTTATTACTAAAAGCATTGCTTCATGATCTGAAATAACCCTGGCGCACTTTACACTTAGGAGTGAATTTTCAAAGCAGTTACACCTGAAAAACTAGCATATGTCATAGCGATTTTCAAAAGCCCATTTACGCGCAGAAAACCTTTTGAAAAATGTGAAATTTCAAAGGAATTGCGTGCGTAAAAGTAGCAATTTTCAAAGGCCTTTAGGTGCATAAATCTTTTTGAAAATTACTTCCTTAAGATGTATTTAAAGGAAAAAAATTCAGCTACAGAAACAGGTAATATGTGTTAGGATCCCCGGCTGCGGAGAAGATCATACAGGTTCATCAAAGACCCTGCGGAATTGAATTAAGAACTCCTCAGGTTTGCCCATGAGGGGGGGTTCATTTGTCTCCCACAGGGGGAAGGGCCAGGCTAGGGCTAACCCGCGTTGATGCACCTTGCCACGTCCCAGGATGCCACTGATGTGCATGCTCTGACCTAGCTTTAGACACATACACACAGGCAAATGACTTCCTCATTCTTAAAGGCCCCGCGGTGGGAACAGCTCCATGAGGCACCTTCCTGATGTCAACCGCCTGGATATTTAAGCTCCAGCACTGCACTACTCTGGCAACTCAGCAACAAGTCCTCCTTGGTTTGCAGTTCTTGTTGCTATTGGATTCTTGCCTTGTTTCAGTCCTTGCCTTGCTCCTGCCTTGATCCTCTGTATTGCCTGGCTCCTAGTCTTGTTCCAGTTCCTAGTCTCGTTCCATGTCCTGCCTTGTCCTTCTGCCTTTGCCTTGCCCTATTTCTGCCTCCTATTCCTATCCTGTTGCTATTCCTGCCTTGTCCCGGTTCCTCGCCTTGCTCCAGTCTTCCTTGTCCTCTCTTTCCTTGCCTTCTTGGACTGACCTTTCATGTTTCGATCCATTTCTGAACTCTAACTCTGCCTTGATAGTTGCCTGCCTTGACCCTCGCTTAGATATTGACTCAGCCTTATATCTGCCTGCCTCGAACTTTGCTTGCTTTTGGACTCTGCATGATCGCCACCTGCTTTGACCCTTGCTTGGACTTCAAAGCCATCTGATTGCTGTCTGTCTGGACCCTGGTACCACTCCTATGCTATGGACCCTTGCTTAAATCCTGCTAGCCTCAGAACTCAAGGGCTCAAACTGCGAGGGAAAAGACTGGTATAGGTGAAGCCTTCGTCTCAGTCCCAGCTCAGAGCATGTCTGCCTATTGTCGGCATGGGTCCACCCGTGTCTGCGCATTAGGCAGTACTAACCATTTCACAGCCCAAGGACTCACACTCTGTGACACAGTGAGCAATACTCACTTAAAAAAATAAACATACAAGGAGGCTAGCGGTGAATATTACCTGAGAATTGAAAACTGCTCCTATTTGCCTTGTTTCTTTCTTCGCCGGAGCCAGCCCCGACTGCCGACCCTGACGTCAGAGGGAGGCGCCAAGGAACAGCGTAAAAGGCGCACTCCTGCGGCAAACGGACTGAGGCTAGCGGTGAATATTACCTGAGAATTGAAAACTGCTCCTATTTGCCTTGTTTCTTTCTTCGCCGGAGCCAGCCCCAACTGCCGACCCTGACGTCAGAGGGAGGCGCCAAGGAACAGCGTAAAAGGCGCACTCCTGCGGCAAACGGACTGAGGCTAGCGGTGAATATTACCTGAGAATTGAAAACTGCTCCTATTTGCCTTGTTTCTTTCTTCGCCGGAGCCAGCCCCGACTGCCGACCCTGATGTCAGAGGGAGACGCCAAGGAACAGCGTAAAAGGCGCACTCCTGCGGCAAACGGACTGAGGCTAGCGGTGAATATTACCTGAGAATTGAAAACTGCTCCTATTTGCCTTGTTTTTTTCTTCGCCGGAGCCAGCCCCGACTGCCGACCCTGACGTCAGAGGGAGACGCCAAGGAACAGCGTAAAAGGCGCACTCCTGCGGCAAACGGACTGAGGCTAGCGGTGAATATTACCTGAGAATTGAAAACTTTGTTTGACTTCGTTCGAGAAGTTCGAGAAGTTTGAGCAGTTAGAGCATAAAATTTTTTCGGGAAAGTTATTTCCATTTATCACCGGGATTAAGGACTTTGTCATCATCAAGGCTTGCTATGCCAGCGAAAAGGAAAGGCAAGATTCGGGTGTATCCCTCGACACCTTCATCCTCTGCCTTGACACAGCTGGAGATTAACAAGTTCTTAATTCAACTAGAAGAACGAGGAGGAGAAGCTCAGGACTCCGTTGGAGGTACACGAAATGGAGATTCACGTACCTCCCAGGAAGAAGCCTCCCTCAGTCCAGACAGTCGCCCACCTCCAGCCCAACGCACTCCGGACAGTGTTGAAAGTCTGCAAATCCCATTGGAAAGGGATGCAGAGCAGGGGGAACCACTGACCCAGAATGTATTGCAGACAACAGCTGAGTCTGGTCAGGTAACCCTTGATAGGATTTTAGAAGCTGTGAATAGCCTAAATACAGCTATGGTTAGAATGGAAAAGAAAATTGATAATGTTGCTACAGAATTTCAAGGTAAATTATTGACTGTGCAGACTCAGAATAATGAGACAGTAACTAGATTAACTGAAAATGAGAAAAATATAAAAACATTGCAACAAGTAAATGTATGTTTAATTAAAGACCAAATGGCAAGTGCTAGACGTTTAGAGTCATTAGAGAACAGAATGCGACATTTAAATGTAAGAATAACCAATTTTCCGCAGATACTGGGAGAAATTCCATACACATCTCTAAAAAGGTTTTTTAGAGACAAATTATCTTATGTTGAGGAAGCAATTCCTCCCATAAATACGTGTTATTTCCTTACAAGTAAATCCCATGTCCCTGCAAATTTGACTAATTTTTTAGAAGATTCTTCATTAGATGTTATTCACAGGAATACATTTTAATTGTATCCTTTGTTATCACTCAAGACGTAGCAACAGTCATGAAAAAATATTTTAAAAAATTTCCAATAACATTTCATGACCAGGTGGTTAAAATATATCCGGACTTGGCTCCAACTACTAGAAATAGACGTAAGGAATTTTTAGCCTTACGTCAACAAATTGTCTCTCTGGGTTTTGCATTTTTATTAAGGTTTCCATGTCGATGTGAGCTAAAGAAAGGAGACCAAGCATATATATTTTATCAAGTTAATCAATTGCAACAATTCTTAGAATCACAGCAATCTAATATAATAACATCTGAGGCTCCCCTAGCGGAGTCCTCTCCTACAAGTGCTACTTAGAAAGTGAGTAACTATATTGGACAAAGATATTGAAATTAGTTGATAAAATTTATAAGTGTTTTATTTACATGATTACATCTCCTTAAATCTTAGTTCCTTATATTTAGCCTCCAATATTGCCTGTGGGATAAAATTACAAGGTATTATAGTAATATTAATTTGTGTTAACCAGAATGCATACTTGTACTTCCAAAATATAGAACTGTATGGATATTTGTAAAGTTATAATTGAAGTATTGATGCATGGATTTGATGCCTATATTTCTTATATTTCAGTATGTTTTGGATAATGGGTAATTACGTGTAAGAAGGTTTACAAATATATTTCGTTGTAAATTGTATGAAAATGAGAAATAAAGAATTTAAAAAAAATAAAAAAAAAAAATAGACATACAAACATTTTCCATGTGACATAACATCTGTCTTACTCAAAACAGGGTGGCACAGAATGAAAGCAATAGCAAACATTTATACATGGTGAACGAAAACCAGTTAACCAGTTCATGCCTTTTAAAACATTTTTTGATGGGCATTCAGTGTGCTCTGTGTTGACTGCAATTGTGTTTTCTGATTGGTCAGTGATTTAAAGCCCTTTTGCAGCCCTTTTGATTGGTTGACTGTGGGTCAGCTGGTTTTTGTTTACCATGTATAAATGTTTGCTTTGAGTCTGTGCCACTCTGTTTGACTAAGAAGTACATGTCTTTTAAAGTTAGTATTACCCAGTGTTACCATGCTTAAGTGTGCATGCCTACAAGTCACTGTTGAAAGTAATATTTATTGGACTGCATTTCAGATTTGCTCTGATGTAGCTTGTTTAGCGAAACGCTGACCATTTTGGGCTGCGTTCTTTCCATTATTGCCATTTTGTTAGAATTTCCTGTAGCATGAAATGTTTTTTTTTCAACATGAGCATATGGTTTTTCAACAAGTGAAACCTTTGATAGAAAATAATGCTCACACGTTTGCCATGGTTTGTGAAGGATGTGTGAATGGGAGTATCGCCCTCTGGTCCTACAGTCTTGTTTATATGAAGCAGAGACTGGCGGGCAGGGTCATGGGCAGGAGCGACAGAGGCAGAGGCACAGTGCGGACGTAGCGCAGGAAAGAGTGGCTAACCCCAAGCAGCGCGAGCATGAGCCAGCACCCTGTCAACTACCATTTCCTCCCCCACTTCAATATGGCACTCCCACATTTCTCCCCACAGAGCCATCTCTCCTGATACAGGTCATAGCTGGCGACAGAGATGCTCGCCCCCAGCCCCAGCACAGGCGACTCCCCCCCAACAGAAATTTCTAGGACAAGCTATCTGAAAGCCCAACCCACCAACCAGCATGCTCAGCTAGCATGTCTTCTCAATGGCAGGGGACATCGTGAGCCTTCATCATTCAAGACTGGCGGCAAAGTTGATGGAAATGATGGTCTTTTGAAAATCGTTTAAAATGAACCAAGTGAATGATTGAGACCTATGAAAAAAAAAACATTTTTGCCTCTGCACTTCCCTAGTATATTGCTCAACTCTTCTCCTGACAAAGAAAGGAGCAATTAGTATAAATCTTAGCACTTAAAATTTGGAGATGGCTCCAATATCTGGACCAGCTTTGTACAATATTTGTCTAAATAAAATCAATAGTGCTTTGTGTCTATTGTTTGCATATTTCATGTAAGTTGACATTTTAGCTTGGCTGACTTAAAAAGTAAATTATAACCTATACACCTCAAAAAGAGAAAAAAGAAAGTAATTTTCCAAAAAAATGTACATGCGTAAAACCAAGTTTTACGCATGTAAATGTGCTTTTGAAATGTGCTTTTGAAAATTGCTACTTTTACACACATGACTCCTTTGGAAATTCACTGCATAGGGCTGAATTTTCAAAAGGTTTTATGTGCGTAAATGGGCTTTTGAAAATTGCTATGATATATGCTACTTTTATGTGGATAACTTTTGAAAATTCACTCCAAAGCCTTTAAAATATATAATTTCATCCATAATTCATGGCTTTCTTCTACATGTGATACTGGTTGCCCTCAGCCTGTCTTGTAAAAAAAAAAAAAGGGAAACAAATTAATATCATACAGTAGAATAGGGCTAATTTTATCTAACAACAGTTTTGGGGGTAATTTTCAAAGTGTACATTCACACACTACATAGATGTGTTATGGGGGATCAGAGTTGGGGTAGGTTCAGAAGGTACACATATATGAGTTCAAAGGGGTTACGCACATGAAATTAGCATATATGTACATCAGTAGCTTGTAGTCGTGTACATGCTATTTTCTAAAAACTGAGCAATACACGTTATCAGTCTGGCCGCCATTTTCTGAATGCTAAAAAGAATCTTTAGAGGTCGGCTTGGTGTTATGATTTGGTCCCCTGGAGAAGATGCTTGATGGCGCTGAAACAATGGCAATGTCGGGTTTATATGTAAAAGCACTCGTGTCTGTGAAGTGAGTGGTATACATTTAAGTGAATCAGATAAATACAAATCATTTGCATAATGATTTTTTTTCAAAATATGGCTGAAATAAAATTTTGGTTATAAAAATAAAAGTGGAATACAGGTGGGAAAAAGGTAAATGACTGACTCAAGAGTGCTTTACCTATGATACAAGTTGAAACCCACTGCGGGCTGTGGATTAAGAGTATAAGGTCGTATACAATCTGATACCATTCCCTGAAAGTGGGTTCTAAATATTGGAGCATCTTTTTACATTTTCATGCTATTTTATAAACATTAAAAGCACACATTTACCTGCGCAAAAAATGGACAGTCTAGGAGCGTTCTGGGGTATGCGTGGAAGTTGCCATAAGAGATTTACATGAATACATAAAAGCAACTTACTGGTGCAACTTTACACCTGCTAATTAACTAGCCCAATTGATATCAGACTCATTTGTAGTCTGATATCTTTGGGTAAGAGGTCTGGGTGAGCTGGGAGGAATTCAGGATGAAGTACAAGGGAGACCTCGGTGAACCAGGTAGATTGGGTGAACCGATTAGATATCCGAAAACTGGTGATTTCAAGTATGCATGCATAATATAAAATGTACCTACTTCCACTTATAAATCACGGAATTATTTTTTGCATGTAAGATATATGTGTGTAGGTTTTTAAAATAAAGGACTTGCTTTCATTGCATTGCAAAATATTTGCGCATACTGAAACATGTACGCATATTCTGGGGGAAGGTAGATATACACACATTTTATAATATGCATCGACAGATATGCGTAGATTATAAAATACTATAGTACATCTCCACACATCCATATATGCGCATACATGAGGCCGCGTAAAGTTGTTTTAAAGTTATCTTTACACTTTTAATTTTAGAAAATAATGGGGGAAATTTTCAAAAGGATTTACATGCTTACAAATGGCTTTTACATGTGTAAATGCATGTTGTGCGTATAACGGCTTTTAAAATTGCTACAATATATGTCGTTGAATTATCACTTGGTTTTGCATGGTTTTGATTACCCAGGGTACAAGAGCATCATGGGCAGCATCAGCCTGACAGGTGAATTTTCAAAGGAGTTATGCATGTAAATGTAAATCACTATCATAGCAATTTCAAAATCCATTCATCCGCCTTAAGTGCGCTTAACGAAGGTAAAACCTATTGACAAGTCAACGGCATATAATGTAGCAATTTTCAAAAGCCCGCTTACACAGGTAAAGTGCATTTACATGTGTAAAGCCCGGTTTTAATCATGTAAATCTTTTGAAAATCAGGCTCAGGGACGGTAACTTTCAAACATGTACATGGGCGCACGTGTGTGTGCGTTTGTCAGCCCGCGTGTGATTTTAAGTGGATGCATGCTTGTGCATTCAAATCCTGCTTCTACCATGTAAGTGGGGGAATTTTAAAAGACTCGCGTGCCAACGCCATTGCCTGTTTTCCCAGTTCATTCCCAGTCCGCCCATTTAAGGGATAGGACTTCCAAAACCCCTCCTTTAATAGCCCTCCTTCTCCCGATAGCCCCGATCCTTAAAACCCTGCTGACTTACATGTCATCCATAGCAGACGTTACAAAGCAGGAGACCCCGGCCCGCACCTGTGCACATAAGTATTTCCACGCAGATTTCAATGTGAAATTCAGGAATGACTATGCCTCGTCCATGCCCACGTCCTGCCCCTTTTTGGAACTTTTCATTTGTGCGAGCAGCAGGAGATATAAGCATAAGTGGGTGGATTTTTAAAATTCACCTTTATGTGCATAAATATAAATGCACAAAGTTACGCCTGTTTCTGAGTAGGTATGACTGTGTGCACGTACTTTGGTTCCGATTATGCGCCCACCCGCAAATTTTCAGAGCAAATTTATCTGTATAAATCCACTTTGAAAATTCAGGCTAAAGTCTGCTGGTAAAGAGTGAAGGAGTCTGAAGGCTTCAACCTGACAAAGGACTTCATGTACCAGAATTCCCTGCTTCATGACGGGTTTACTTACAGTCTGCAATACAGCTGTAATTAGGACATTGAGAAACTCTCTGTCAGCACATTGCACATTTTCATTTTTTTGGCTTCGCTGTTCTTATTCTCTGATAAGCTTTCACTGCTGTAACCTAGATTAGAACAATGGATGTATTATGTGATGGGCTGTATTACTGCAGACTCGCGAATTCCTTTCCAGAACTGCAAGTCCCAGCAGCCTCTCCTGCAGAACATGGGAGAAGTTTCACGAAAGTTCCAGGGTGTCTAGGGAGGGGGTCAGTAGCCCCTTCAGCCGGAATATGCTCGCTCAGCAATGCTTAGAACGCATGTGTAAAAGATAAGAACTGTAAAGTGCATAAGAGTCTGCTCCTGGAGGGGAGGGGCATGCAGTTGTACTGAGCCTTTGTCTTAGCTGCATCTTGCTGGCAATAAAAGTCTATCTTTACGGATCAGTTGTCTGGACCTCCTTACTGACGAAAAAGAGACGGTTACATTTGGCGAGCCAGCCAGGAGGTACCGGGGACGCTATTTTAGCCCCCCAGTTGGTCCAGGAGATTTTGTGGCGGAGTGATCCCCCAGACTTGCCTGGTGAGTGGCCACCGCTGAGTTCAGTGATCAGGTATCTGAGGGGGTCATTCCACGGAGATCCTCTGAGACCTTTGGGCTGGTGATCCGGGAAGAAGGCTTTCATGACGATCGGAAGAACCCTGCAGGCGAGTATTATGGGAACATGGAAATAAGTAAAGAATAGATAAGGAAATAACCGGTCCATCCCCGGCGGACCGAGGGGGCCTTGATCACACCCCACGCAGTGTGCTAGTAGGAATTACGTTCCGAAGACCACGCGCATGTACAAGTAATAAGTAAAGCATATGCTAGTGGGAATAGGTTTCTTGTTGTGTGAAAGAGAGTGAATGGCCTCGCAGTTCTAGGCCGGGCTGACCGCGTCCTAGTCGGGGCGATTGTGACCCTTTGTGTCTGACGGATACGGACCCCTTACCTATCCGTCTTCCCTTCCCTCCTTTGTCTGTGATTCTATCCTAATGGGAGGGGGCGGTTCTACTCCATTAAAAATCATGACGGAGCACTATAGCGAAGTGTTCGATAGACATAAATGTACTAAACCCGGAATGATTCAACAATGTACCCATAGGTGGCCCAGTTTGTGTGTAAATTGGCCTCCGGCAGGAACTTTCAATTTCCAAACGGCCACAAGGGTCCAGAATATAGTTATACAAGAAGGGAATCCGGGTTGCCCTGAGGATATACCGTACATAACCGCTTGGATTGCAGTTATTGAAAATCCTCCGTCGTGGGCAAAGAAGCTAGTAGAGGGAGCCGCCCTCGTAATGGTAACTCAAGTACGCAAAATGGGGAACCGGAAGTCCCCAGTGTCTGTCTGTCTGTAAGGTACCTGTAAAAAAAAAAAAAAAAAAAAATTCTACTGTGGTAGATCAGTTAGACAAATTTCTTTTTGTGATCAAATGCATTATTTCTTTTGATCTACTCTGGTGATGCAGACTATTTTTACTTAAGGAAAACTTATTAAAAGTGATTGTGAATTATTTATCTGTATATGTGTGCTGAACAGCGGCAGTTAGCTGCTGCTGGGAGCTTGAGAGTTAATTAATTTGGCTGGGCAGAGACTGCTTCTCAGCGGGACAGTTTAACCCCTATAACATTTCTCTGGTACGTTTGGGTTTTCAAATTATTAATTAAGGATTGTAATGTATGTAACTGCTATCTGTGAATTGCAAGCACATGTACCAGGGATTTTTAATTGTTTTAAACCCTAATAAGAAGAGATTTTGGTTTACAGATGCTGCACAAGACTACTATACAACAAATTAATTTACAGTGTTAAGTTAAAATACTGATTTGATTACTGAGAATGCATTTACTGGTGTTGAAGTTTAGAACTTGATGGCAGTTAAGGGTTAACGGCAGAGATAATTACAGGAGAGAGGAGGGGATCGAGCCAGAGAGAGAAGAGAAAAAAAAAAAAAAAAAGGGGACATTGGGCTAGCCTGGGTGAATGAAAATTGTTTCGTTTGTTTTAACAGAACATTATTGAAAGTTAGTTGATGGTGTGCGTATGTGAATAAAGATAGAATTGTGGTATGTTAATTAAAAGAAAGGAAGATTGTAGCTCCGAGTTTCTGCTGATTAAATTTATTCTCCAAGGTCCTTGCTAAAACTGTCTGTAATCTGACAAAGGATTGCTACTTGCAAAGAAATACCAGAACCAAGGGTCCCTTACAAATCATTTAGTGCCTTATGATGCGGGCTATTTTTAAGACATTTTATAGCAGCAAATTAATTGTTACAGTACAAAGTGGAATGGTGGTGCATCCCACTGCGTGTCAGTACGTAGTGTGTAGGCATTCAATATGGCTGTGCGTTTCAATGCTGGCGTTGCTAATCAGAAGTTTTTAGTTTTCTCATATCTTCTATCCCAGTGTCCTCCCTATGCTTATCTTTCTATTCTCTAATACCGCATGATAAAATATGAACTCTCTTTTGCTGACGCAGTTTATTTTGAAGCTGTCTCTGGGAAATTAGAGAAATGATTAAGAATGGGTTCTTTGTTAAAGTTTTTCTTGTTGCTTCTTTGGCTAGCAGTAGTTAAATATGCAGAGCTACTCCCTGTTTTAAGGAACTGGCAAGATAAGACAGCCAAGCATGTGCAGCGCTGACTGTGGGAATTACAGGATGCCGTTTGTAAAAAAAAAAAAAAAAAAAAAAAACACAGAGAAAACAAAGACTTAATATTACAAATTTTGATTCAGTGGCAGGCGCAAGATAAGGATTATTGGAAGTTGTGGGCAAGAGAAGGGGCCACTATGCAAGATTAGGAACAAGAGCAAATATGAGTCGGCCCAAATGATAAAGTAGTAGCACACACACACACATATATATATATATATATATTGCAATTATGTTCTTTTACCTCTGGTGGGGGCTGGGCTCTGGCTATTACCATATGTTCTTAGTGTTTGCAATGTAATTGGTACAAGGCTTCCAAGGGTTTGATCATCACTCCTGCACACCTAAAGCGCCCCCCCTGGATCCTTGCCTGCAGATCCAGGTTGACTTTATTGAATTAACCCAATGCCAAACTTACAAGTATGAAGGAAGCAATGTTTTGCAGCTTCTCAGCCTCGTCAGAACTGATTTGCCTCCAGGCGCAGGTCACCTATTCAATTTCCAGATGGACTGTGATCTTTTCATCGTATTTTGAGATGTATGGGAACAGGGATCAGGAAGAGAAGAAAAGGGCCCGTCCCTGCAACCAGGAACTTAATAATAGACCCGACATCCGAAAGAACCTGCAGAAGGCCGAGGGCTTTGAGGGCATGAGCCTCAGCCAGTTAAAAGCTATAGCAGACCAGGTATGTGGAAATAGAGAAGTGGAAGAGAAAAGAGAGAAGCAAGTAGACATATGAAGGAGAAAGTGACTGTTAGCCGCCGCTCTCGAGGACACTCGGGACGGGAAGGAGCCAAGACAATGGCAGACCGCGAAGAAAAGGGGGAACAAGACCCCCCCTTTGGAAAGAATCAGTGTGCGTACTGCAAAAATGAAGGCCATTGGAAGAGAGACTGTGAAGAATGGCAAAAGAAATACGGGAGCCCTGCAGTGAATACTAACGACAAAAATGGACCTGCACCGACACAAAGGGGCCGAGGAGGAAGGAGATTGGACAACCCCCACTGGCAGATGGCGGGGGAGGCGACAAGGAGCATACAGCCTGAAGAGACCGGGAGGGAAGAATCCCCACTGACCCTCTGGTGGAGATCCACGAGGTAACAACAAAAATCAGGGGCCTGTTGGACTCAGAGGCCAACGATCTGTCATGACTGCACCAATCGGCCCCCCCGACGAAAGAGACTGTTTCTATAGTGGGTGCCTCAGGTCAGGTACTCACTGCCCCTCTGCAGAAAGAATGAACTATACAAGTAGGCGGGACCATGGTATCCCTTATCGGACGAGACCTGCTGTGTAAGCTACAGACCACATTGAGATTTCAACCAACAGGGGAAGTTAAAGCCTCCTTCGGGGACCATCCAGTGATACTCATCTATCCCCTCCAAGAAGAATGGAGACTACATCTTCCCATAGTCGAACGAACCATCGAACATCGATATGAAAACAACACCCCCCTCAACGAAAAACGAAGACAACTGATGGATAGTGTACCCCAAGTATGGTCCGAACAGAACCCGGGAGGAATAGCTATCGACGCTACCCCCATATGGATAGAGATGAAACAGAATGCACAGGTGATCAATCAACCTCAATACCCCATTCCATATATGGCCAGGCAAGGAATCCAGATACATCTGCAAAGACTGTATGATTTGGGTATTCTCAGGCGAATCCGATCTGCTTGGAACACCCCTCTGCTGCCCGTAAAGAAACCCGGTTCTTCTGACTACCGACCTGTACAAGATTTACGGAAAGTGAACAATCAAGTAGCAGATCTAGTAGCCCTCGTACCCAATCCATACTCAATCTTGGCTCAAGTTTCCCCTACATCCAAGTGGGTACAGTGTCATTGACCTCAAAGATGCTTTCTTCTCCGTTCCAGTAGCAGAAGAATGCCAGAAGATCTTTGCCTTCACATGGGAAAATGCACAAACTGGAATAAAGCAGCAGTACACATGGACTCGCTTGCTGCAAGGGTTCAAGCACTCACCTACGCTGTTCGGTGAGCAACTGGCAAAAGACTTGAAGATGTACCAAGTCATGTATGGGCCAGTCATACAATATGTTGATGACCTTCTGTTGTTTCGTGAAACGTATCACGAATGTGAAGTAGCCACTCTTCACCTGCTAAAGACGTTGTACTCAAAAGGATACCGTGCAAGTAAAAAGAAGGCGCAAATCTGTGAATTGGAAGTAGAATACTTGGGCTTCCAAATACGGGAAGGTACCCGTTGTCTTGGAATATCCCGTACCAGTTCAATACGAGGTCAACCTGTACCCACTTGCAAGAAAGAGCTCCGAGCGTTCCTTGGAGCTGCTGGATATTGCAGGCTGTGGATTGCTAACTATGCTGTTATTGCCCAGTCCCTGTACGACAAGCTGCGGGGAAAGGAGGCAGAATCTCAGCCTTTTCAGTGGGAAACCCATGAATTGACAAGCTTACAACAACTGAAAGATGCCTTGATTGAACCCCCTGCTCTAGGGTTGCCAGATGTAATGAAACCATTTCATCTGTACGTCGATGAGAAGAAAGGAATGGCCATTGGGGTATTGACTCAAACTTTTGAATCATAGGAACGACCTGTTGCATATCTGTCAAAAGGAATGGACAATGTTGCAAAAGGATGGCCAGGTTGTCTTCGAAGCATTGTGGCTGCATGCTTACTAATTCCAGAAGCAGTCAAATTAACTTTTGGACAAACCTTGAACGTAACGACTCCCCACACCATTCAAGGACTGCTAGAGACCCATGGACCAAAATGGATGACTAATTCACGTCTCGTCAAGTATTAAGCCTTACTGTGTGAAACACCTGAAATTCAAATACAAGACAGCAATTGCATCAAATCATCAGGCTTCAGGCAGTCCTGGAGCTCATCACCAACGACTGCTTTCGCTCTTAAACTCTGGGCAAAACAAAATACCAAAATTATGACTGCAGTGTACCAGAATAGATTGGTTTTAGATTACCTTCTGGCCCAGGAAGGAGGGTTTGTGGAACATTTAACCTCCCCAATTGTTGTTTACAGGTAGATGACCAAAGCAAGGTTATCCAAGATATCACTGATCGCATGGTCAAGATGGCACACGTCCCTGTCCAGCAGTGGAATAGTGCATGGGACTGGACCAATGGATTCCGTGGTTGGTTTTCCATGATCGATGGATTTAAGAGCTTGTTTGTTATCCCAGCCAGTTTAATTCTGTTTTGTCTTTTAGGACCCTGAATTATTCCTTTCTTGCTCAAACCGCCTTCGTCGGGTGATGAAGGACATTGCTGAACGCAAAACAGCCACGCAGCTCCTGTTACTGTACATGTATTCCTCTGAGCCTATAGAACCTGTTTAACCATCCTCATGTTTTATCCTGGGCCATCTTCCCATACATGACAAGTTCGGGCTACAAAGGGGGGGTGGAGCCATTAGGGCCCATCCGTCTCAAACCCGTGAAGAAACCATCGGACTGTTTGGGAAATTAGGGCCCCCTGAGAACTCAAATTGCTAATTTTTCTTGTTTCTGTTTCTTTCAGCTCCACAGTTGCGTTGTGATGGTGTGATACTTTTCATAGAGAATGATAAGTATCAAATGGGGGAATGAAGGAGTCTGAAGGCTTCAACCTGACAAAGGACTTCATGTACCAGAATTCCCTGCTTCATGACGGGTTTACTTACAGTCTGCAATACAGCTGTAATTAGGACATTGAGAAACTCTCTGTCAGCACATTGCACATTTTCATTTTTTTTTGGCTTCGCTGTTCTTATTCTCTGATAAGCTTTCACTGCTGTAACCTAGATTAGAACAATGGATGTATTATGTGATGGGCTGTATTACTGCAGACTCGCAAATTCCTTTCCAGAACTGCAAGTCCCAGCAGCCTCTCCTGCAGAACATGGGAGAAGTTTCACGAAAGTTCCAGGGTGTCTAGGGAGGGGGTCAGTAGCCCCTTCAGCCGGAATATGCTCGCTCAGCAATGCTTAGAACGCATGTGTAAAAGATAAGAACTGTAAAGTGCATAAGAGTCTGCTCCTGGAGGGGAGGGGCATGCAGTTTGTACTGAGCCTTTGTCTTAGCTGCATCTTGCTGGCAATAAAAGTCTATCTTTACGGATCAGTTGTCTGGACCTCCTTACTGACGAAAAAGAGACGGTTACAAGAGTACCTCCAGACTTTAGCCTATGCAGGCTGTTTGAAAATTACTCTCCTAAAGTTATCAGAGATATTCTTGTTAAGTATCAGAAATTACAACTTCTAAAAACTCCACTAACTTCCAAAAGTATGACTCATCCTCCCCTGTTATTAGGCCGTTGCAGATGAGTGTGTGATGTTTTTATGTCTCGTTGCCAGCCATGGCGCATGTACAGCCTGCATTCGGCACTTCGTGTACTCTGCAGCTTGTGGGAAGCCTGTACTAACATATAGCAGCATGGGAGAGTGTGGCAGAGAGGCAGGCAGCCTAGGCCCTGCTGCACAGCAGCACAGATACATTCAGTAGCAGGCCCCAAAGCCTGAACTCTGGGAGACAGCGGCATGGGGAAATTCAGTGGTAGCATGGAGAGCTTCAGCATTGTTGCTGCTGGACTGGCTGGGGACACTCATGTGCCGGACGAGGTACAGATGAGTGAAGACAGTGAGATTCACAGCTTCTGCGTACATGTACAGATGACATGTCTGTTCATCATTTGTGATGGGCTTTGTCTGCTAGTTATATCATAATGGGAAGGACCGAACAAGCTAGTGTCAACATGTTGAGAATCAAGAAACTTTCATGTTGATTTACTACCAGTGTTTCTTGCTAACATTAAATCTCAGTCACAGGATGGAAGGGGCCAGCTTTTGCTGATTATAAATACATTAATAACACCAAAATATTTTGTAGCATAAACATAGTACAGTTAAGAACAAGCCTTCATTTAAGCTTCCTGCCTACAGGGCATGCTACACCTTATACCCTTATAAATTCCACAGGTAGGATTTTTTTTTTTTTTTACTGAATAGGGCAGGCCCTAACATAGTTTGTACTGGTGCCATGCATGTTAACCACTTTGATGTTTTTTGTTTTGAAAATACAAGGGCTCAAAGGGACAAGCGTTTACAGAAAGACAGTGGAAAGTTTAGCTTGATACTACGCTATTAAGTTTTATCTGATTAAATAATTATAGCAATAGTGAGGACTACCTCCCTACCTCCTCATTTACAATCGTTTGCATAAAATAAAATCAAGACATATAAAATCTATTAATTGGAATGGGGAGGGTGAGGGGGTTAGAATTCCTCTAGTGTGTGCGCCTATGAGGTGCAGGGGAGATAAGGAGATGGGGGGAGCATCAGTTACTCAAGGGTGTGTGTGTGTGTGTGTGTATGTATTCCTTGACACAGGTTTCAGGGGAGGGGGCATTTTTCTGGAATAACTAGGATATTGTAGAGCTTGGAGGGGGCAAAATAAATGATACTAGCAGGGAGGTGTAGAGCAGAGAGAAGAGATGGATGCTGGGAAGGGAGGGGTGGCAAGCAGGGCCGCCATCAGGGCAGTATTCTTGGGCCTGCAGTATGGGGCCCCAGGATCTACTGCCACATATGGGGGCCCGCAGCCACCAGGCGGCAGGTGCGCTTGGGGGATGTATTAGTTCATGGCAAAGAGGCCCACTGAGGCTCTCTCCGACAGTCTGTCGCCCAGGGGCCTACTGAAACCTGGAGCCGGCCCTGGGTGCGGGCCCCAGAGAAGGGAGAGAATCAATGCTATGCGTGTCTTTTAGACACGCATAGCATTGATTTACAGAGCACCGCAGACAGAGACTCGTCCGCGCGCTCTGTCCTGCCAGCGTTCACTGTCTGACGCGGCTGTGACGTCACCGCCGCGTCAGACAGTATGCGCCGGCAAAGCTGTATGGGGCCTCAAAATTCCTGATGGCGGCCCTGGTGGCAAGAGAGGAACCAGGCCAGACAACCATTCAGGTTGCACAGTGCCGGGCCCCAGGCCTGGAGTGGGGGAGTACCAGTGTGCCTTTTCAGGGGGAAATGGGGAGACAGGAGGTGCTGAAAGGTGAAGAGGGGGATGGGGAGAGAGAGGTGAGGGCTGGGAGCAAGGGGACATGGCTGCAGGGGGAAATGGCTGGTGGCAGGTGAGAAGGGGGCTGAGGGGGAAGGACGGGGAGGGGTTGACAGCAAGAGGCAGTAGAAGGGGAGAAAGGAAGGAGCTGGGGTGGGGGAGCCACCAGCATTTTCACCCTTCATCAAAATCCTCTTCTTCTCACTTCTCCCCACCCTCATTGCCCTTACCCCATGCCCTGTCCTCCCAACTCAAACTTTCCTATTCACTAATCTCTGCTTTCTTCTGTCTCTTCAGCCTCCCTCCTCCTTTCCCCTGTTCCCACACTCTCTCTTCTCTCCCTACAGACCTCACCCTCTCCTCTTTTCTTGCTCCCACTCACCCCTACCCCCACCCCCTGATGGCGGCTCCCCGGTTCTCCTTCTCCTAGTCACCCCCCCCCCCCCCCCCATCAAGCATCTTCCAGTTCCATCCCTGGTTCTGACGGTGAAGGTCCCCACTCTAGTCTGCAGCTGTGTCAGCACCACTTTCTCCAAAGAGGTGCTGACAACAGGCACAGCTGTAAGTCCCTCCCGACTCCAACACAGTACAGGGGCACAGCACTGTCATCCTCTCTCCTCAGTCTCTCTGAGACTCCCGGCTTGGCTCTGCTTTATTTCTGAGCGCCCAAGGAGAGAGGCATTCCCTGATCCCATGGAGATGCACTGGGATGCTTTGCTCCGGGGGAGGTGAAAGTACGACAGTACTCAGCAGCAAATCGGCAACGGAAGTTTTACCAGCAGCAACAGCAAGCAGGCAGTGAAAAGTCTGGCAGTAAAAAGGGTCAGCTCATTGAGCTATAGTGTTTTTTTCTTAAACTTGCTGGCAGCGGAAGTTACATCTATAAGATGAGACTTCCCTCAGGAACAAGTTGCAGGAAAGGGGGGGAGGTTCAGAGCACAGTACTCTTCTGAGCATGCGCAGCTCATCCTCTCTCTCTTGTCTCCTGCCGGCCGCCTTTGACCGGATTTTACAATGTCCGGTTACACTTGAAACTGGACTCTGTACAACTGACAGAAAAACCAGACTGTCCGGTTCAAAACTAGGCAGTTGGTCACCCTAGCTGGAACTGAGAGAAGTAAATTTAGTAAAATTCTGTAAAAAGTTAAAGACATGGTTTATGTCTGTTGATAATTAGATCCTTTTGTTTTACGGATTTTGGGTTAGAAATTCATGTCAATTGCAGACTACCCTATTAATGATTGACAATTAGTCTTTGCTGTGGGGGAAGGATAAGTTAGTTATGGGTTGGGATCAAATATGCACTGTTATAGTTTTTAATTTTATTATATTTTAATTTTTATGATTATGTTATTTAAATATGTGAATTTTGTATTTTTGTTTGCCGATTTTGTTCATTGCTTTGGCCGATTGCTTCAATCTGTAAAGTGATTCACAAATGCTGTTAAGTAAATAAATAAATAAAGTTGGGGGACAAATGACCTTGCTAGAAATGGTGTCCACAAAGTACAGGAAGATTTCCAAAATCTAGGAAAGAGGATTAGACACATGGCAAAGACTATTGCCTTTTCAGAAGTATTATTTGTTCATGGAACGGGAAAGGAAAGGTTGTGCCATATAGATAATTTCAATGTCTGGCTCAAAACCTGGTGTAAGGAAAGTGGTTTTGGATACATAGAAGGCTGGGGCTGTGTACGGAACAATAAAATATTATATGGTAAGGACGGCCTACATTTGTTTGTGTCAGGGAAGAGATTGCTAAGTGAAAAATTCAGAACATACATTATCAGGCATTTAATCTAGGGAGCAGGGGTGGCAGGAGGAGGCCAATGAATTTGGCATGCCATCTCCTAGCAAAACAGGAAGAAGGAAAAGAAAGTAACCAATCAGTTCAAAAAAAGCACAAAATGTTACTAGGAAAGCTGGAAAGCTGACTATAAATGCTCATAGAAAGGGCAACAAAATCCCAGACCTGCAGGCCCTAATAGTGGAGGCGGACTTGGACATTGTTGCTGTTATGGAGACCTGGTTCACAGATTCTCATGATTGGGATATGGCCATCCTGGGCTATAACAGAGAAGGGGGAGGAGCCGCTCTCTCTGTCAAAAACAATATCCAAGCAACTGAATTGCAAGGGACATGGGATAAAGAAGAAGCAATATGGACTGCCCTTAAAAAAAAAAGAAGATGGTGCTTCCATTTTTACTGGACAGAGAACTCATCTAAGACATCCAAAAGGTAGGAAAGAAGGGTGAAGTGTTGCTTGTTGGAGATCTTAATCTGCCAGATGTGGATAGGAGTATCCCCTTCTGCAGAATCTACAAGAAGTAGAGAGATAGTGGATGCCCTTCAAGGGACTCTACTCAAACAAATGGTCCTGGATCCCAAATGGGAAGGTATGATACTCGATCTAGTCGCACCAATGGTGATAATGTCTCTAATGTTTGAGCACCAGTGGTCATCAAACGGAATGGTTTGATATCTCAAATAGGATACAGAAAAGTCACACAAAGACCCGAGTTTTGAATTTCACAAATACAGATTTGTCAAAATGGGGGCCTACTTGGAGGAAGAACTGGAAAACTGGGGAAAAAATGGGTGAGGTGGAACAACAGTGGAACAAATTAAAAGGAGTTATTGCAAAGGAAACAAATCTATCTGTTGGAAAAGTAAACAAGAGAAAGAGGAAAAACAAACGGATCTGGTGGCTGAAAAAATAAAGGCAAAAAGAACAGCATTCAGGAAGTATCAAGGATCCCAAAAAAGAGAACAAAGGGAAGAATATCTGTTAAAACTGAGGGAGACAAAAAAAGAAATAAGAAAAGCAAAAGGTCAGGTGGAAGAGAGGATTGCCAAAGAGGTAAAACGAGATGAAAAAACATTTTTGAGATATATCAGAGAAAGAAGGGAGGCCATAAGTGATATAGAGAAATGAAAGGAGACATGGAGTAATGTGTGGAGAGAAACGAAGAAATAGTGGAAATATTCAACAAATACTTCAGTTCGGTGTTCACTAAAGAAGACCCTGGAGATGGACCGCTGCTGGTGGACAAGACCATAAATGGGGGTGGGAAAGACAAATCTCAGTTTAAAGAAGAGAATGTATGGGAAGAGCTAGGCAAACTGTAAGTGGACAAGGCCATGGGGCCAGATGAGATATACCCCAGGATTTTGAGGGAGTTCAGAGATGTGCTGGCAGGTCCTGTTCAATAGATCTCTGGAAACGGGAGTCATGCCGCAGGATTAGAGAAGACTGGTAGCAGAGAGGAGGCTGGAAACTACAGGCCAGTTAGCCTCACTATGGTGGTGGGAAAATTAATGGAGACTCTGCTACTGGAAAGGATAGTGAACTATTTATAATCTGGAGGGTTGCTGGACCCAAGGCAACATGGATTCACCTGGGGAAGTTCCTGTCAGACAATTCTGATTAATTTTTTTGATTAAGTGATTAGAGAATTGGATCAAGGAAGAGCATTCGATGTGATCTACTTGGATTTCAGCAAAACTTTTGATACGGTCCTGTAAAGGAGGCTAGTGAATAAAATGAGAAGCTTGGGAGTGAGCGCCAAGGTGGTAGCGTGGATTTCAAACTGGTTGACTGATAGGAGACAGGATGTAATGGTAAATGGAACCTACTCTGAAGAGTGGACTGCTGCAGGGATTGGTGTTGGGACACTTCTGTTCAATATCTTTGTGAGCAATATTGGGAAAGGGATAGAAGGTACAATTTGTCTATTTGTGGATGATACTAAAATCTGCAACAGAGTGGACACGCCTGTAGGAGTAGAGAAAATGAAAAATTATTTAAGAAAGCTTGAAGAGTGGTCGAAGATTTGGCAGCTGGGATTCAATGCCAAGAAATACAGTCATGCATCTGAGGTGTGGTATTCCAAAAGAGCTTTATGTGATGGGGGTGAAAGACTGATGTGCACGGACCAAGAGAGGGATGTTGGGAGTAATAGTGTCTACTGATCTGAAGATGGCGAAGCATTGTGACAAGGCGATAGTTAAAGCCAGAAGAATGCTGGATGCATAGAGAGATGAATAACCAGTAAGAAAAAGGAGGTGATAATGCCCTTGGTACAGATTCTTGGTGAGGCCTCACATTAAGTACTGTGTTTAGTTCTGGAGCCCATATCTCAAAAAGGATAGAAACAGAATGGAAGTGGTCCAGAGAAGGATGATCAAAATGGTGTGGGGTATGTATCGGTGTTGCGCTCCTTCCCGCGGCTGCTCCTCCTCCGCAGCCTGCTGCCACTGGCCGTCCCTCCTCTCCTACGCGGTTGGAGCCGCGCCGCTGACGCCTCTTCAAGGGAATTCCCCCCGCTGGGGAATTCCTCTCTCTTCGTGGCTGAACGCCACCGCCAGAGCTCCTCTGCTTCGGGGGAATTCCCTTGTGGGGATTCCCCTTCGCTGCGGCCGGCTTGCTGCCACTGACTCCTTTTCGCGATAGGGAGCCGCCAACGCTGTCCCCTCTTCCTTGGGGCCGGTCCAGCCCCAGCGCTGCTCCTCTTCAGTGGCAGGAGCTGCCTCTGGCCTTCCTTCTTCGCTTCTCGGCGTCATGCAGGCCTCAGTTCTGCCCCTTGGGCTCCAGAGCTCCCTCTAGGGGCTGGCTGCATGGCTTCTTCATTCTTTTAAAGGGACAGCACAGGAAGCTCCTCTTCAGCCCTCCCAGATGACTTCTTCAGGGCTCTTCCTGCTCCTGCCCTATAAAAAGGCGCTGCTTTATTCCTTCAGTGCCTTCGGATGGAGTAACATCCTCCAGAGAGTCCATCTTCAGAGTTCTATCGTCTCCAGCTTCCATCCTCGGAGTTCCACTGTTCCAACATGGTTATCTTCAAGCTCCTGTCCAGAAGACTTTGTGTTCAAGTCTTCTGTCTTCGTGATTTCTTCTTCGTGATGTCTTCGTCCTACATCCAGGTCTTCCCTGTCATCAACCTTCCTCATGGTATGTTCCAGTCTCAAGCTTTCCTTCCACAAGCCTTGGGATCCCTCGTCTATTCTTAGATGTCCCTGATGCTCCGATGCCTCGATGTCCTGACGTCCAGAAGTCCACCTGTTCTGAGTCCCAGATGTCCTGGTGTCCCGATGTCCTCCATCCAGATGTTCGTCCATCTTCTATCAATGACTTCCAGATCCTACCCTAAGCAGAGGCCCATTCCTGCTGTCATCCATCTCTTCAGATGTCCAGGTTTTCTGATGTCAAGATGGCTTCTCTGAGGTACTGCCCTCTGCATACCTCTATCTTCTCTACACCTCTTTATCGAGAACATGTCAGCAGATCTTGGTGTTCCCCGGACTTTTCAATCAGTCTACGCTTGATAGATTGGAATCCCTCCGTTGGACTTCATCGAGTGCTGCCCGACTCCTCTCTGTCTGGTGCTCCTCCCGTTCCTAGCATGGTCCTCGACCAGTCTCCGGGTTGTGTAGGGTGCGCAGCGGACAAGGCGGTCCGCGACCAGTCCTTGGGCTGTGTAGGGCGCCTTGAGGGAAAGAACTCCCTAACTTCAAGAGCCTCGTCTCTTCTCTACTCCAAGAGCCTCGTCTCTTCTTCGTACCCATGAGTGTTCCTCTTCACAGTCTCCAAGAGTCTCGTCTTGTCTGTCTTTGTACTCAAGAGTGTCTCTCTTCAACCTCTCCAAGAGTCTCGTTTCGTCTTCATCTTCAAGAGTACACCTCGTCTTCATCCATGTCCAGGAGTCCTCATCTAGTCCAAGTTCCAGGAATCCTCCTTCTTGTATGAACTCTGACTCTTCGCTCTTCGGACCAGGAGTTCCCTGTTCTGGTTCCATTCTTCATGAGTTTGAACTGTGTCCAAGCTCGCACTTGCTTTCCTATCCTCGGGGTATCTTGGGGCTCCTCTCCAAGTTATCTTGTGGACCAGGGGCTCACACTCACACAGGAGCAAGCGATCACACCTCTACGCCCCTTCCCAGGGCTCTCCTGCATGCATTCACCACGGAATACGTAGCCACAAGGCGTGTCCTCAACAATCGGAAGACTTATGAGGAGAGGATGAAGGATCTGAATGTGTATACCCTGGAAGAGAGGAGGTACAGGGGAGATATAATACAGACCTTCAGATACCTAAAAAGTTTGAATGATGCACAAACTTCAAACTTTTTCCATTTGAAAGAAAATAATAGAACTAGGGGGTCACAAAATGAAACTCCAGGGGGGATGACACAGAACCAATGTCAGGAAATATTTCTTCATGGACAAGGTGGTAGATGCCTGGAATGTCCTTCCGGATGAGGTGGTGAAGATGAAAACAGTCAAAGAATTCAAAGGGGTATGGCATAAACACAGTGGCTCTCTATAGGCTAGAGCAGGGGTGGGCAATTCCGGTCCTCGAGGGCTGCAAACCAGTCAGGTTTTCAGGATATCCTTAATGAATATGCATGAGAGAGACCTGCATACACACTGCCTCAGTTGTATGCAAATCTATTTCATGCATATTCATTAGGGGTATCCTGAAAACCCGACTGGTTTGCAGCCCTCGAGGACCAGACTTGCCCACCCCTGGGCTAGAGGATTGAAATGAACAAAAGTATGCAAGAGGGGGAGCTTGCTGGTGCATTGGTTACAACAATTAGCAGAAAGCATGGAGATTACTATCCTTAACCAATAAGCCTTGCTGCTTTTCATGCAACTGCAACAATGCTCCCTGCTTCAATGGCAGAGGGAAAAAGGGGAATTGGATTCAGAAAATAATCAAGGTTTCTGACTTCTACAGTCTGGGATACTGATATGCAGACATAAGGGATAAAAGACAGGACTGCATCTATGGCCTAGTCCTAAAGGAAATGAACAAAGCTTGCAGGGGGGTAACTTGCTGGTGTGGCGGTTACTACAATTAGCAGAAGGCATGGAGATTATCACCCTTAACCAAAAAGCCTTGATGCTTTTAATGCAACTGCTACTATTTATGATGCTTTTAATGCAACAGCTACTATTTATGATGTTTGCATGAACTGAGATTTAATGCAACTGCAACATTGCTTCCCACTTCGACGGCAGGGGGAAAAGGGGTATTGGATTCAGACAACAATTGAGGGCCCCGACTTCTACGATCCAAGGTACTGATATGCAGGCATAAGGGAAAAAGCACAGGACTGCTTCTACAGCAAAGTTCATAAGCAAAACACGTCAAGCATCACTGTTTGAATTTTCAAGGAAGCTCATCACCCACTAAAAAATGTTGCTAGCTGAAATTTTTATGGGTTATCTTAAAGCTTGGGATAACTGCACGGATCAGCAGTTACTACCCTAAGAGAAACTTAGGGGTGGCCTGCAGAGAGTGAGCGTTGCTATCTAGGGAAGCTTGCGGGGCAGACTGGATGGACGATTTGGTCTTTTTTTGCCGTCATGATTATGTTATCCTGAACCTATATTTTGTAATAATTTTTATTGCAATTTTTATTACAATAGCTTTCAGCCAAGTTTCCATGCCAAGTGTACTGCAAAACAGCACTGGTACATGGGATAAATGTACCACTAATTTTTCATATATAATATAAATATTGATTTGTATAATCATTGTAAAACCTCCCATTGTAAAAATGTTAATTTAATGTAAATATCTTTATCTAATGTTATCCTCTCCCTTTCTTCTCTACTCCCAGTTCTAGTACCTTGTTATTTGTAACTGCTTCCTCCTCACTAATAGGTTACTCATTTGTTCTTTGTACACCCCTGTTCTATGTAAACCGGCATGATGTGATTGTATCATGAATGCCGGTATATAAAAATTTTAAATAAATAAAATAAATATAATATCTTTCATCTGAACAGAATCTCAGTGTGAATTACAAGGTATTAGTTGAGAAATATGCATACAGTTCCCTCTGGGATAAGTGATCTGAACACATTCCTGAGAACCAAACTGCACGAAAGCTTCCATGGGTGACTGAAGGAACATTGTTGTACAACTCTAATTGTGAAGATGCATAGGAAAGATAAAATGGCTTTCTAAAAGTGACTCTGGAGCTTGCATCTCAAGATTAATTGAACTTAAATGTTCTCACCAATAAACAACAGTCCACATCTCATCAATCTCCACTCCTACCTACCAGTAGTAAAAAAAAAAAAAGGGAAGAATAACTAGCTCACACTTTCAAAAAACATAGAGGGGATGAAATGGATATCCCTATAATTCATGTTAACCTCACTCAATCCTATGAGAGAGCACTTGCATGGAATAATTTTTCTATGCTTCATCCACTGACTCAGAAGCATGAATCAGACCTATTCTCAGGCACTTTCAAGTTTAGCCCTAATTATGTGAATTCTGTTTTCAATATCTAGCTGACAAGTAAAGGCAGAACTGTGTATATGAGTCAAGCAAGAGTTGGCCCAGAAGCGTGCAGAAACAAGTTTGCAAAAGAGTGAAGTTGTTACTTTACATTGGAAGAAATAAACATTACTAATTGTTTTCTCTGCTGTTTACATTGTTTATGGCTTTTCTATTCACCTCAAGCATTTGAAGTAAGGGTATAATTAATTAACCCTGATGGTGCTCTCAGAATGCAAGGCATATAGAAAACTAGAAACATGACGACAAAAAAGATCATTATAGCCTACCTAAGCTGTCCATCCACGCCAACTATTCAAGCTTTACAATCCCTACCATTCCTTCAGAGATCCTCGTGTTTATCCCTTGTTTACTTGAATTCAGATACTATCTTTGTCTCCACCACCTCTATGAAGTAGCTGCTGCATATATACATTATCTCTCTCTTTAAAGAAATATTTCCTTGGATTACTCCCAAGTCTAAGCCCTTTTAACTCATCCCATAACTCCCTGTTCTAGAACTTCTTTTCCATGGAAATCTTGGAGTTATTTAAATATCTTTAATATATCTCCAAGCTTTCCTCTACGGTATAGATGTTTAGATATTTAAGCTTCTCCCAATATGCTTTAGAACAAAAACCACTGATCATTTCAAGTTGATACTCTCTGGATCGACTACAATGTTTATATCCTTTTGAAGGTGCAGTCTCCAAACTCTACACAATATTCTAAATGAAGTCTCACCAGGGACTTATACAGGAGCAATATAACTACTTTTTTCTGTTGACCATTCCTCTCCCTATTCTGGCATTTGCAATTGCCTTATCCACCTGTTTGGTCACTTTAACATCATCAGATACAATCACCCCCAGATCCTGCTCTTCTTTCGCGCTTAGAAGACTTTCACTTCTTATACTGTACCTCTTCCTTGGGCTTTTGCAGTCTAAGGAGGTCATTTTCAACGGAGTTACATATGTAAATATAACATACTATATGGGCTTGATTAACTAAAGCTTTTCTCCCACTCTGTGACTATGGGATGAATCGGGGCCTCTCAGAGAAATTTTCAAAACCCATTTCCTCGAGTTAAGTGCACTTAATGTGTGTAAAACCTATTGACAATTCAATGGCATATATTGTAACAATTTTCAAAAGTCCACTTACACTGATGGGGTAGATTTTAAAAGGTGCGCGTGCACGTCCATATGCACGTGCTACCCGGCGTGCGCACATGGACGTGCTGATTTTATGACAGTTATAAAATCTGGAGGCCGTGCGCATGTGTGGGTGACGCACCCAATGGGGAGGATTTAGGCAATTCCTGCGCAGTGACATAACCCGGCCTTCCCCAGTTCCATCCCAATTCACTCCAATTAAGGAGCGGACTGGGAGGGAACTTTCCTACCCTTCTACCCCACCTTCTCTACCCTTTCTCTCTCCTTCCTACCCCCTAAGTCCAAGTTTTTGGGGTTTTTTTACCTTTGTTCAGCAACTTACTTCAGCTCTCAAGCTGGCAGCTGGCCGGCGCGTGAGGCCCCTAGACAGCGAACCATGGTGCTGTCTCGGCTCCCCCGCCCCTCCCCTTCCAAGAGGTCCAGCACTTGAGCCGTACCGGCCTTTACGCGCATGGCCAAGCCTCTTGGAAAATTGGCCTGGCACACATAAGGCTTGGCCACGCATGTAAAGGCCAGAATTTACGCATGCCAGGCATTTAAAATCTGCACAATAAAGTGCATTTACTCATATAAAACCCAATTTTAAACATGTAAATCCTTTTGAAAATTACCCCATATACATAACTTTTTTTTAGTATTAAATCTTAATTGCCAGATCCTAGACCATTCCTCGAGTTTTGCTAGATCCCTCCTTATATTTTATTTTCAAAAATGTACTGTTTATTAATATTTCAAGCATTAAACAAGTATATTGCAAGGAAATCATGTAATAAACAAAAATTCAATATTACAAGGAAAACAAATCTCAATAAAACTAAGCATATTGGGGCGGATTTTAAAAGTCCTGCTCGCGTAAATCCGGGCGGATTTACGCGAGCAGGGCCCTGTGCGCCGGTGCGCCTATGTTCCATAGGCCTACCGGCGCGCGCAGAGCCCCGGGACTCGCGTAAGTCCTGGGGTTTTTCGAGGGGGGCGTGTCGGGGGTGTGTCGGATCGGCGCGGCGTTTTGGGGGCGGGACGCGGCGTTTCGGGGGCGGGCCCGGGGGCGTGGTTTCGGCCCGGGGCGGTCCGGGGGCGTGGCCGCACCCTCCGGAACCGCCCCCAGGTCGCGTCTCGGCGCGCTAGCGGCCCGCTGGCGCGCGGGGATTTACTTCTCCCTCCGGGAGGCGTAAATCCCCTGACAAAGGTAGGGGGGGTCTAGATAGGGCCGGGGGGGGTGGGTTAGATAGAGGAAGGGAGGGGAAGGTGAGGGGAGGGCAAAAGCGAGTTCCCTCCGAGGCCGCTCCGATTTCGGAGCGGCCTCGGAGGGAACTCCATGTTACCGTTGCTAGTAATAGCAGTGGCTATTTTCTAAGTCAACTTAATTAATAGCAGGTAATGGACTTCTCCTTCAAGAACTTATCCAATCCTTTTTTAAACACAGCTATACTAACTGCACTAACCACATCCTCTGGCAACAAATTCCAGAGTTTAATTGTGCGTTGAGTGAAAAAGAACTTTCTCCGATTAGTTTTAAATGTGTCACCTGCTAACTTCATGGAGTGCCCCCTAGTCTTTCTATTATCTGAAAGAGTAAATAACCGATTCACATCTACCCATTCTAGACCTCTCATGATTTTAAACACCTCTATCATATCCCCCCCTCAGTCGTCTCTTCTCCAAGCTGAAAAGTCCTAACCTCTTTAGTCTTTCCCCAAAGGGGAGCTGTTCCATCTTTAAAGTAACATTTAATTACCAAATATTTATCAGTCTCAGAGCAAAAAATAACCATAAGTGTGGCCTTCATCATTATCACATCTTGCAAAGATTCAAGAAATGCTGATAGGTCTAAACTGTCAGGAGAGATAAATGTATCCAAGCCACCCTCTGCTTCATTAGCTTTATGTTTTATAGCATGAAGATAATAAATATTATCAGTAGCTAATTTAACCTAATCAGAAATTTTTAAAACTTCCCTCACATATTTCATATCAGCTCATATAATGAAATCAAGTAAGTTCAAAGAGAAAATGTAATAAACAAGAATTTCTCAACCTATTCATATTTTCCAAAATTCCTAATTTGTTATGAAGCTGCAAATTGTCCTTAATATGGACCATATTGGTAGCTTGCAAGGTGTAGATTTGGTTTTCTATTCAAGGGACTTACCTTTCCAATTCTGTTATCATGCTTCTCCAAGTTAGACACAGTATCCTTGAAAAACAACATAGTTTATTTATTGAAGAAACTTATATGCCTCCAATCCACAGATCTTGGTGGATTACAAATTAAATACAAAAGAACATATTAGACAACAGCCAAGATACAAATACAGTAAAATGGACTAAATCTAACAATACTGCCACCTATATTATTGAGAGTTAAAATCCAAAAGGATTGTTTCAGTCCATGTTAATACATTCCAGAAACTCATATAAGTAACACTAGAAGATATGGCAGTAGGAGTCCCTTAACTCCTCCTTGCAATCTCTGAGGTAGAGGTACCCCACTGGTATCAGAAAGCAGAGAAGCTGGAGCCCAATACCCCTTTCAGTACCTGGTCACTGTTAAGTTCCAAAATAAGATTCTGATACTCCAGCTTGCTTCCAGGCTCCATCAAGTGCTCCAAGATCTCCTCTATTCTACTCCTCTCTCAACATTTCCATGAGTTGGCCGAATCAGCCCCTGATCTTCCAGCTCTGCCTCTCCTAGCGCTGCATCCTCTGATTCAAGATGACTAGAGCCCCCTGTAGACTGCTATGCATCTCAAACCATGACAGACCCTTCTGCCTGTTCACTATCAGCAGTCATTGGGCTTTCCCTCGGGGAATGCAGCAGTGGCAATGGGATTCGTAGAGCTGGAAATGGCAAAGCTCCCATTATTATAGAAGAGCTCTTGCTTCCTTCTCCCATGGCTGAATTCAAGCTCTGGATGTGACATCAGACCCTGAACAGGAGCAGTCATTGCAGGTATTCTTCCAAACTTCCCTTTCCTCTTACATCCCATAATAGGCAAAATAAAACAGAAAACAATACAATATAAGGCAGCAGGAGAATTAAGCTTGCTGACAAAACCATCCTGCTAGGCGGCCATCTTGATTCCTCCCCCAGTTTATCCTCCTTCCTAGCTGTCTACCCCATAAGAACATAAGAAATTGCCATGCTGGGTCAGACCAAGGGTCCATCAAGCCCAGCATCCTGTTTCCAACAGAGGCCAAACCAGGCCACAAGAACCTGGCAATTATCCAAACACTAAGAAGATACCGTGCCACTGATGCAATTAATAGCAGTAGCTATTCCCTAAGTAAATTTGATTAATAGCCGTTAATGGACTTCTCCTCCAAGAACTCATCCAAACCTTTTTTGAACCCAGTTACACTAACCACATCCTCTGGCAACAAATTCCAGAGCTTTACTGTGAGTTGAGTGAAAAAGAATTTTCTCCGATTAGTCTTAACTGTGCTACTTGCTGACTTCATGGAATGCCCCCTAGTCCTTCTATTATTCGAAAGTGTAAATAACCGATTCACATCTATTCGTTCAAGACCTCTCATGATCTTAAAGACCTCTATCATATCCCCCCTCAGCCATCTCTTCTCCAAGCTGAACAGCCCTAACCTCTTCAGCCTTTCCTCATAGGGGAGCTGTTCCATCCCCTTTATCATTTTGGTTGCCCTTCTCTGTACCTTCTCCATTGCAACTATATCTTTTTTGAGATGTGGCGACCAGAATTGTACACAGTATTCCAGATGCGGTTTCACCATGGAGCAATATAGCGGCATTATGACATTTTACGTTTTATTAACCATTCCCTTCCTAATAATTCCTAACATTCTGTTTGCTTTTTTGACTGCTGCAGCACACTGAGCCGACGATTTTAAAGTATTATCCACTATGATGCCTAGATCTTTTTCCTGGGTGGTAGCTCCTAATATGGAACCTAATATCGTGTAACTACAGCAAGGGTTATTTTTCCCTATATGCAACACCTTGCACTTGTCCACATTAAATTTCATCTGCCATTTGGATGCCCAATCTTCCAGTCTTGCAAGGTCCTCCTGTAATGTATCACAATCTGCTTGTGATTTAACTACTCTGAGTAATTTTGTATAATCCGCAAATTTGATAACCTCACTCATCGTATTCCTTTCCAGATCATTTATATATATATATATATATATATATATATATATATATATATATTGAAAAGCACCAGTCCAAGTACAGATCCCTGAGGCACTCCACTGTTTACCCTTTTCCACTGAGAAAATTGACCATTTAATCCTACTCTCTGGTTCCTGTCTTTTAACCAGTTTGTAATCCACAAAAGGACATCGCCTCCTATCCCATGACTTTTTAGATTTCTTAGAAGCCTTCTGAAAATCCAAATACACTATATCTATCGGTTCACCTTTATCCACATCTTTATTAACCCCTTCAAAAAAATGAACCAGATTTGTTAGGTAAGACTTCCCTTGGGTAATACTGATTTTGGTATCATTGGTAAAAAACAAACAAACCTTCCCCAATAATTCTTCCACAATGTTGCTCACAAAAATATGTTCTAGATTTTATCTCTTGAACAAAAACAACCAATACTGGATAACAGCTCAAGCTCAGGATCCCCTACAAATAAGAAAATAATACTTCATCTCTGTTTCTATTAACTTCAAACATTTGCTTTTGCAGGTCTTTGGAAATTCAAGGAAATAAAAAATACATTTCCACAAAAATGGAGCCTACTGCTGAAGACGCTGACTTTTGGAATGCCTTCTTGAAGATTTTGCTCTAGGATCTATATAGAACACCAATAAAACATCATCTTCAATCATTGTTAAAATCTGAGCTTGGGCAACATTCCTATATTAGTTTAGCTGGATATTTGGATCTTAATGTTGAGGAACTCTACAACAGATTACTAGATACAATTAAGAAGAATTAGATTTCAAGACCTAAATGCTGTCATATGAAATTCTTATATGCAATAGCAGTTAAATCCAGGCTGAAATTTTATAGGATCAGCTCTGAGCAAGATTTGTACAGTATTAATCAGAAAAAAACCGCATGCTAAAAGTCTGCTTTTGAATCGGGGATGGTAACTTTTAAACAGCTATGCGGGCGCACACGTATGCAAGTATGCCGGCTCGCACCAGTGGACACAGCCGTGTTATAACATACGCGTGTATATGTGTGCATGGTATAAAGTAGGCAGTGCATGCGTACATATGCACATAATTTTATATAGATACGTGCAAATGCTGCCTCTACCACATAAGTGGGGGAATTTTAGTGGCTACGCTCCGACGCAATTATTGATTTCCCAAGTTCATTCCCAGTTTGCCCAGGTAAAGAATAGGACTTTCTAAACCCCTAAATAGCCACCCTTTTGCCCTGTTAGCCCTGACCCTTAAAACCCTGCTGACTAGCCTAGTTTTTATTGTTTCATGACTTACACGCCATCCATAGCAGAAGTCAAGTTACACGGTTGGGGACCCTGGCATGTGCTTGTGTGCGGAAATTCTTACGTGCTGGTTTCATTCAAAAATCCAGGAACGCCCATGCCCTGACCATGCCCACGCCCCGCCCCATTTACTGAAAGAAAGGTTTTGTCCGTGTACTGGGAGATATGCGAGTACTCACGCGCAGGCCCAGCTTCTGCATGTATCTCCTGGCTTTGGCCTGCAGAGGGCTTTCAAGATTTGCCTTTAATTGAACTGTTAATGATTTACTATGTTATGTCAATATAAGAAGTTGAATAAAAATGTTTTCATTAGGATCAAAGTGTTTTAGTACTGCTGTGTGCAAAGTATTTTATTTCTGTGTTAGACTCCCATAGCCTAATATACTTTTCACTTATCCAAATAAGGAGATAAAATAAAAGTGCTTTTTCATCTGTAGCAGCTAAAACCTCCTTGGAGAACTGCACATTTTAGTTAATCAGGCAATCGTTACTAAAGGGAAGATGTGGCAGAACCTAGCAATTTTTGCTTTCAGGTTGGTTAGGTTGTCTGGCACTATAATCACAATTTTCACTCTAAGCAACGGTTCTTACTTGGATTTGCCCTTTGCCAGGTTTCCTTACATTCTGTCTCCAACAACTGAACTATTTAGGAGAAATGAAAACATTTGCGTGCTTTTATCTGTCTATTTAATGTCTTTCTGCAAAGCAAGTTATCAATTACCTATGCCCTGGATGGTTTCTACTCATTGCCCCCTCCCCACCCAAGCACTGATGTTAACTGGAGAAAAAATTCCGATGGAAGAGGGAAAGAGAAATATTTTGGCAAATAGCAACAAAAAGGAGGGAGAGTCCATAATCCTTAATTCTGTGATAGTGTTAAAATAAAGAAATCAATACCTAATAAGCAGCATTTTGAGTAGTATCATTGTTGACATTGCTGGTAGTAATAAAAAGTATCTTATTTTCAATTTAGAATGAACTTAAGAGGGTTCTTGTTTGTCATATGTGTTTGTCTTGACTAGACTGTAAACTCCATGGGGCAGAGACTGTTTCTGATGTGTATGTGTACAGCATTGCGTATGTCTAGTAGAGCTGTAAGAAGAATTAATTGTAGAGGGGAGCAGTAGCCTAATGGTTAGAGCAGCGGGTTGCGATCCAGGGTTCAAAACACTCTGCTGCCTCAGGCACAAACAGAGGAAGTAATTTTGAAAGGATTTACACGTGGAAATGTACCTACTATTGTAACAATTTTCAAAGCCATTTACTCGTGAAAAGTGCACTTATATGGGTAAATCCTCTGGACAATTTAATAGCAAATATTGTAGCAATTTTCTAAAGCCCACTTACAGGGGTAAAGTGCGTTTACATAAGTAAAACCTATTCTTAAGCCTGTAAATCCTTTTGAAAATTAGGCCCTAAGCCCTCTGGGAATATGGAAATACCTACAGTACCTGAATGTAATCTGCCAGAAAGCAAAATATAAATTAAAAAAAAAAAAGTAGTAGGGTATGGCCATGAAAGGAGAAATTAAATTCTTATATTCTTTTGGTAGGGCCAGACCCAAACTGCAGGATGAACTTCAAATGATTGGGGATCACTGACATACAAGTCAGACATAAGTGCAGAAAAGTAACTATTTTTTATAGACTATACAAAATTGTTTTTTTAATCGTATTCACTACTCAGCCACAATTATTTGACGTTCTCTCACAATTTAGGTAGGCCAATCGACTGGCCAATTTATTCCCAGCCGACTTTAGAAATCAGTCCATTATCCTTCTAGAAATATCTGAAGACAGTCAGAGGCTGCTCCCATCACTTTTTACACATATCAATCCACTAAAATAAACATTGAAACTGATCAAATTTTAAATTTTATGTAGAAAACAGCTGCCATGTAAATTTTACAGAAAAGGGACATTTTGCGGCCTTTGAAAGGAATCGGCAACACAAGTTGTTAACCAAAGCTCTTTGATCCATACCCAAAGCAGCACGTGCATAATGCTTATTCTACTTATTTTAGTGTATTTTTCAGATTTTTATAAGTGTTCGATTATCTGTAATGTTGTTCCACAGACAGGATGATATCATGCACCAGCTAATTTCTAAAGCTGCTGAGTAAGAAATGCACAGATTCTGCTAAACATTACATTTTAATGTATTCATTATATTTGATCCCTAACCATTATCATTAAAGCTGGTTGAATAACATATTTTCCTCCAGATATTTAGATATTTCATATGCCGGACCTTCTTCCTTCCTCAGTAGCTTCTGAGCAAATCCGCCTATGTACGACATCTGAGAAACCAGACTTTGAAGATTGGAAATACAAAGTGCAGGTATTGCTTCAGTTTCACATTGCCATCAACAGGCCGTAACAAGGCCTGAATTGACATTCATACACCTTAAAGATATTTTAGCAGCATCCCTTGTAGTTGTGGTCCTCATTCCTAAATAACAGCCTACGGCCCTAAAGCAATCTTAGCAGCAAATGATGAGGAAATGGATTTTTTTTTTTTTAAATCAGTTTTCTATCAAACTTTTGCACTCATAGAACATGCCAGATTAATGGCATCATATGCTATGTCAACATATTACATATTTTGTATTGATGCAAAATTGAGCAATAAAATATTTAAAACTAAAAAAAAAAATAAAATAAAATAAAATAAAATAAACATGGTACTCAGCTCATCCAAAGAATGGAAGGGCAGGCAGCTCATGTACCTTGCTGCCCATGGTAATGTGGGTGCCAGGGTCACCTTTGGCGGCTCATGGAGGGGGAAGGGAGTTGGGTGGTGATTGTCAGTTCGCTGACAGTTAGGGTAGAGGTTCAGTAGGTCTACTTTAAAAGTAAACAGTTGGGCGGCTGAGGGTGTGATTGGTTGCAGGGCTCTAGGGCAGTAGGGAAATGGGGTGGAGTTTGTGTGTGTGGGGGGATTTTCGTCAACAGGCTGGAAGTTCACTTGTCTGTTGTCTTTGCAGGAGCTGCATCCCGCCCTTATCTTCCTTTGTGTGTTGCTTGTTTTATGCGGGTCGGCTCCTTGCTGGGCTGAGGCGGGGATCGTGGGAGCTGTGGTATGGAAGTACCAGTAGCCTGCAGGCCGGGTGGCCTGGGGGTGTTATCTTGCTGGTCGGTGGCGGATGATCACTGTGGGCTAGTCATCATTGGTGTACTGCCAGCTCGGGCTTCTGGTTATGCATTGTAATAAAGCTGCGGCCTGTTTTGATTCCACTCAGGTGTTAGTGAGTTTCATTGTGTGTTTGGTGACTTTGTAATAAAAGGGCGGATTCAGAGAGAGGTGACGTCCTGGTTGCCCATATTACAAGTACAATGCCAGCTTCCCACACTGTCTCAACTCTGTTCTGAAACAATGTTGCAGTAACTGACAGGAATACTTGGTAGAATATGGTCTGTGTAATTTTTAAAGATATGAGTTAGCCAAAGCAGAAACATTTAATAGAAGTGAAAAGATTCAATACATTTGTGAACCTGTGAGACATTATGCTGAATGTTTTAAGTTGTTATTCTAAGTACTTTTGATTCTGTATACTCTTATGCCCAATTGGTACAGTTATTTTTGACCTTGTTAATGTACTATATCCCATTTTTTTGACTGATATATATATTAAATGTGTTATGTAGTTTGTAAATTAATACAATAAAACATTTCAACTCTGATCTTTTCTCTGGATGGACTAACACTAATGACATTTAGCATATTCGGTCTCTATAATTATTCATAACATTCATTCATAATATTATGCCTTTCTGCTAATAGTGGTGGCAATTATTGCAGAGTTGTAATGGTTTTAAAAAGATAATTTTAAAACCCATTTCCACAGGTGAAACAGTGCTTTACCTGCAGAAATAGGCTTTTAGAAAATTATCCATCTTATATGTGGGTAAAAGTAAGTTGTTGGCGCACTAAGGGGTAGATTTTAAAAAATAGCGCGATCGCGTACTTTTGTTCGCGCACCAGGCGCAAACAAAAGTACGCTGGATTTTATAAGATACGCGCGTAGCCGTGCATATCTTATAAAATCCTGGATCGGCGCGCGCAAGGCTGCCGATTTTGGGCAGCCTGCGCGCGCTGAGCCGCGCAGCCTGCCTCCGTTCCCTTCCCCTACCTAACCCACCCCCCCGGCCCTATCTAAACCCCCCCCCCACCTTTATCCATGGATTTACGCCTACCGGAGGCAGACGTAAATCCGCGCGCGCCAGCGGGCTGCTGGCACGCCAAGACCCGACCCAGGGGCTGTTCTGGAGGGCGCGGCCACGCCCCCGGGCCCGCCCCCAAACGCCACGTCACGCCCCCGAAACGCCGCGTCATTTGGCGACGCCCCCGACATGCCCCTTTTTAAAAGCCCCGGGACTTATGCGCGTCCCGGGGCTCTGTGCGCGCCGGCGGCCTATGCAAAATAGGCGCGCGAGGGCCCTGCTCGTGTAAATCCGGCCGGATTTACGCGGGCAGGGCATTTAAAATCCGCCCGTAAATGTGTACTTTTACTTGCAGTAGGGGGAGACATTCCTGAGGGTAGAGTTGGGAGGGATTTGGATCCTTATCAATTTACAAAATTATGTGCAGAATTTTTCTTTGGAAAATTACTCATACAAATCAGCAGGTGTAAATGTATGAAAGTATGCTCGAACTTTCTCTTTGAAAATGAATGCAGAGTCCACAGGTAAAAAGTGCTCGCAGATTTTGCACATATGCAGCTAGTCTTAAAATTGGCACCAGTCTTCGAAAAACCAGATGAAGATCTCGAACTCCTTCCACGCAAGATGACTTTCAAATGTTAAGGACTTCTGCTCCGTGTTGGCTTTATAATTGTGACCTAGAGGTGAAAGGTTATCTTAACTTCTACCAAGACACCCAGCCATGCAGTTTAGTATAATTATCTATTTTTAAAGTTGGCAAACCACTTCAATTGGAAAACAGTAAAATGATATTAATGATTAATTTTTTACATGGCTTTTCATCATAGGAAGACCACAATGCATTTTGCAACTATGGCATTTCAGAAACACAACTGAAGTCCCTCTGTGAGGTGGATGCCCTTTGCCAACCGATAGGGCCAAACCTGCAAAACAACTTGAAGGGGTAGGGATAAAAAGAGATGGAACATTGCTATGACTAGAGTAAGCGGTTATTATAAAATAAGTAACTACAAGGATGGCCTGCCCTCAAAAAAAAATCTTTGAATAATTTTGTTGCAAAAGTCAGTAATAAACCAAAACTTATTTATAGCATATACCTCCTAAAAACTCACCAGGAGTTACCACTGAAAAGATGTGAGCTCAATACAAATAAATAAACAAATTAATTGACTCCCAGGCCAATTTTTTTAATCGTGGTAGCACTATAGAGGCAATTTTCAAATGGCCCAAGTATCTGCAAACTACCCAGGCGCTTTTAATAAAAACACTTTTACACAAATTTTCAAAGGAGAATTGGAAAAACAACCCGAGTGCTTCCCTTTGAAAATCAGTAGCCATAAAACATGAGCACTAAAACAGTCCATGTAATTTGTACCTGGTATTTGCTTGGTGATGGGAGGGGTGAAAGGGACGTAAAGAGAGGCCATAATAGCACGTGCGCATTTGAAAATTGAATGCATGTATGCTGTTTTCTTCCCCTGACCTAAAGAAATCCATAGTAATGACCCTTTTTCTAGGGCTAAAAATACACGCGCTATTGAACCCATATGTATTTTTAGAAGCATTTGAGGAGGGCAGTTTTCAGTCGGACCTGTTTAGCTGAGTACAGACCTTTGAAAATTGCTCTCTAGGCTACTCAACCGCAGACGAATGACAGATAAACAGGCAAGTAAGGACAGCAAGTTACCAAGGTCCACAAGTTGGTAGAAGAGCGAGCAAATAAATAAATGAGGCACACAAGTCTCAGGAGTTTCCCTGACACTCAGTATTATATTTCACCACTTTTATCCATTTCCTCTAAAGTTATGCATATATACATCAACAGCTTTTGCCACATTCCACCAAGCTTCTAAATTCATTTGATTGATCAGCCATAGTTCTCCATTTTGTAAGTGTCAAGGGAAGATGGTGATTTTAATACATTTTAGAAAATAAAAATAAGCTTATGGTTTCCATTTGTCCATCTGTCGGACAGGCACAGCAGCGGGCTGGCAGACAAACTGAAACCTTACGTGCTTGTGGGGGAGCAGCCTGTAGCAGAAGCAGTGGGGCCGTAGCAGTTTCTCAAGGCCCGCCAGCTGACGAAGAAAGAAGGCCACCGGCAGCGGGGCTCTCTAGGCTCTGACATTTGGAGAAGAGGCGTAGCCAGCGGAACAACTGTACCCGGAGCAGCTGTACATCAAACACAAGGCACTATTTCAAGTTGCCATGAAGTTCTAGACTTCTTTATCTTTTTAATCCTTCCAAGCCTTTCGTTTACTTTGGTAGAAGATAAAAATTTTATAGGTCCCTTCCACCATGCAGTAGTTTTAAGTTCAATAATTTTTTATTGATTTGTAAGTAATCGAAAAGACAGGAGGATTTGCTACATCTTCCCTCTACACTTCAAACTCCGGGTGTAAACTATACAGGGGGCAGTAACTTTCATTCCAGTGCGCGGGTGTCCATGTGCATGTGTTCGCTGGCCTGTGCCCAGGGACGTGGATATTTTATAACGTACGTGTATGTTATAAAATAGTCTGGCCGCGCGCACATGTGCGCTGAATTTTAAGTGGAATCGCAAATCGCACTTCTACTGAGTAAGAGGGGTGACTTTAAAAGGGATGCGCACTGATGCATTTGCCAGTTTTACCAGTTCAGTCCCAGTTCGTCCTGTTAACAGATAGGTCCTCCAGCCCCTCCTAGTTCAATAGCCTGTACACCCCCCAGTTACCCCAGACACTTTAAACCCATCTGAAATGGCTCTTCTTTTTTTTTTTTACTTACATGCTGCCAACAGCAAAAGTAAAGTTACGCGGCAGGTGAATCATCCCTCCTATTGAAGGGGTCGTGGCCTGAGGGTCAAGTTTCATTAATAACTAGCTCAGGCTTAGGGTGGGCTTGTTGTGGCGTCTTTGGCTGGTGTCTCTCACACTGATATTTGCGAGCTGGAGCAGAAACTCAGATGGTGCACTATACCACTGAAATTGGTGAAAAGGGCATCTCTGAAAGAAGGAGCATTAAAAAGCAAAGTAAAGACACCTGTTGAGAAAAATGGACAGCAGCATGCTGCTCCTTAATTTGGGTGACTGTTTCCCTGACCCTGTCTCCAAAGAGAATGCCTCTTGAGCAGGGCACATTGGCAACTGCTTAGGAATGTCCTTATGCAAGCTGCTGGCTCTCCACCAAGCCATTTGGTGTGCTCTGATCGCTGCTGCAAAAGATCTCACTGCGGTATAAAATAATGCATAATCTGAGCGGAGATGGTGACATTCACACTCCTCTGCATTCAAAAAAGCCCACTGATAGTTTGCCTGTTATCTGTCCAAGAATTCTATCAGGGGTTTCAGCTTGTTGATACAATTGGGAATGCATTGTACCATGCAGAATTGACGGACCACGATGACCACATTGAGCTCATAAACTCTTTTCCCCAAAATTATCCAACAGTTTGTGGCCCTTACTCAGTGGAGTGATGGAGAAGATTCTGGTCTTCTTAGCCCATTTTAATTCTGACTCCAGTTCCACTGACTGGTGCGGTAGCTGGACTACTCAAAACTCTGGGATTTGTTGTACTCTGAATATATTCCAGATCCAGTTTTCTGGTTTCCAGAGGACAGGACTTCGGATTATCCAAATACTCGTTGTTAACTTCATAGAATCAAGTGAAATGGGATTGTTGCAGGCTCAGATGCAGCTTCCAGAATCCAGAGAAGTCCAAAGACCTAGATGTGGGGTTCTTGCGACTTCTCAGGATGTTGACTCCCATTGCCTTTCCCAGTTGGTCCAAGAATTTTAAGTACAAGAGGTCTTCTGGTGGCAAAGAATACTGCAGCAGATCAGATAAGGGGTCGGAGGGAATCTCTATTGAACCTTCCTCAGAACTAAGAGGTGAAGGGACACTAACCCACGATCCTAATGATGATAAAAGCGATTGGAACAGGGACCTTGGTTGTCTCAGAGAGGAATATTCCCAGGTTATGCTTCAGAGAGTGGTCTCCCATGCTCCCGCCTCAGATTGACTAGATTCCTCCACAGAGAGGAACTGATGGAGGTTAGATCCTGCCACTGGGATTGCTGATGGGAGCTCCTAAGGAATGGAGTTAAGGGGGACTCCTGCTTGACGGAAGAAATCTGTTACTTTGGACAGGAAAGGTTGAAGGGTGCCCTCCTTGCCACATGCTGCTAGTGAAGCAAAGAAAATCTTCATCAATTATCTGGACTATGGGCTGCTGTTTCCTGACCAGGAGTTGGGGAAGAGACAACCTCTTCTGAGACCAGTATATCCTCTTAAGAAGCTCCTAATGGACTCCAGGAGGAAGCCTCTCTTGGGTCAACTGAACTGGTGGGTTCATGGAGAGGCACCACGAAGTATATCAGATCTGTCATGTCCAAATGAAGTCCCTGCTCGAGGGTGACGAGCTGGAGGGAGGTAAGTGCAGCAAATCACCCTCAGATCCCTTCAATGATCGTTCCCACCTTGAATGCAGAGTGTTCTGACGGGTCCAGGGACTGGTGTTTCATTTGTGTTGGGGTGCAGAGCACTGATGGATCTGAGGCTGAATGAGTCGGCTGAATCAAGGCCTAATGCATCAATCAGGAAGTAGATCCTGAAACCCAGTGCATTAATGGCACCAAGGGCTTGAGTGTTTACGGTACTGAAGGCTTGTGTGTCAATGGTGTTGAAGACCAGTGCACCAAGGGTGCTGAGGCTTAGCATGTCAGTGGTGTTGAGGGCTAGTGCACTGATGGCACCAGTGACTAATACTTCAATAGCTTCGGACCTGATGGATCAATGAGACTGAAGTTGACTTCAACTTTGGTAGCACTGACTGTGCCACTGTCTCCAACACATGATGTTTTTTTTTACTTATGCATTAATGAACCCTGTGGGGTCCATGAAAGGCTCACAGACTCTTGCTCTAGGTGCTTTTACACCTTGTTCAGCCCCATTAGAGCAGTAGATCCAGAATCTGGTGCCACAGAAGAGGGAGCTTTGCTTGAGAAGCTTCTGCTCAACCTGGCACTGAAGGATCCTGAGGAGACCCTGTTCTGAAAGGAGGTATGACTCTGACTTTTCACTGATCTGTGAAGTTCTTCCATCTTCCAGGTTCTGTTCCTTTGTGACCTTGGTGACATATGGCCACAGTCATAGCAGTTAACTATGTCGTGGTCTGCCCCTGACATTTGTAACAAAGATTGTGGCCATCGGTAATGGACATCTTTTGGCCTCATATGCAATCCCTAAAGTCACTGGAGGTGGAATTCTTTGAGCCGGACATATTAGGATTTTTTATTTTTACTAAATTTTTTTTTAAATTTTGGTAGCTCTGAAAAATGTTACTGAGAGGCTGCTAGGGCAGTAAGGCAATTTGACATGAATTAAAGATGAAAAGAAACTATAAAGTTCCAAAAGATTAGAGAGAGAGAGCACACATCTGTAGAGAATAGGAGAAAGAAAACAAGACTGTGAAACTGCATGAGCTAGGAGACAAGTGCCCATTCAGCACCTGTGATGAAGTGACCCTGTTTTCCCCCTTTTTGTATGTGCGGGACCAGGCATTTAGCCTGGTCCAATTTAATTCCCCTAGAGAGAGAGAGAGGTCAGCAGGGGGAGGAATAAGAGTTGGGAGCCAGATGGGATAGTCAGACTAGGCCCAGGTTTCCAGGAGAAGGCAGCTGACCTAACTTTAAGGAATTGGAATGTACACTGCTAAGACATTGGGCAGTCTACTCATTGAGGTTTTGAATGTTATAATAAAGTGAAACTGCATGAAGAAAAGCCGGAGTCAGTGTGGTCTTGACTCCAGAGAGTGGAGTTTTGCTCAGCCATCCTCATAGCACCACTAGGTGATATCACTTACGTGTCATGGCTAATTCTGCCTGGTTTGTTGACGGACAAATTAAATGCCAGTGTTACTGTTATGAGTGGGTGCAGAGTCCTCCTTTTGGCAAATAGAACTGTATAACTCATTCAATAAAGACAGTAAGGGCTTTTTACATTCAAGCTCATTTCAGTATAATTTTATTTATTTGATTTATATTCCACCTTTCAGATGTATAAAACTATCCTTACTCAGAACCTAGTCAATGTAAAAAAAACAAACCAAAAACCCAAACATCCTGAGCAGACGAGCCAGACACCACATCCTCCTACACACAATCGGTGAGAATATAGACCTATCCTCAGTCCGTACATTGTGCAGCAATTCATAGAATCTTCCAAGGAGTAAAAAAGGCCTTGAATTGGTCCATTAACTTACTGGGGTGAAAACCGGTCACATCATCTGCTACTTTAAGTACCAGAATGGAACAAAACATATATCTATAGAAAGAAAGAATGAGAGAAAAGAAGAAAGAGGCTGAGATATGGGGAAGGGAAAACAAGGCAAAGAAAAAGCATTGCTCTTCCCTACAGCAGCAGCTTTGTGATCTTCCTGGTAATGTTACTCAGTTTTGTTACCATGAAAAGATCCCATTAATGCCCCTGCCTTGTCTAAAGGCAGACGAAGTCCATGAGTGGCACCCGTCAGAACACAGGGTAAGTCCGGTGATTAAAGGGAATTTGCTAACAGGTCTTTGTAGCTAGGAAAAATGCCTACTCCAAAGAGGAATGCAGAAAATTCCTGCAAGCACAGACCCCTCTTTCTTTGGTGGTCTGGTGGGATTCTGAGCAAATCAAGACATAAAAAGTGGGATCTTAGATGCAATAAATATTGGAATAAAATATCGCTCAAAATCCTTCTTTAAACATTATTTACTTGTAACCGCACCACCCTATTTACAATAAACTACACAGCTAGAGTTTAGTCGCTAATTTATAACATATTATATATAATGTTAAGTGCTTCCCTAAACAATGACTTAAAAGCCTTAATTTCTTTTCTGTTGCAAGGTTCTATTTATGAAACAATTTGCAAGACAACTTTAATATTGATATTTGTTTTCCAGGATTATTTCATTACAGCAAACCAAATATACTTTAAATTGTTTCAATGCAACAATAGCCTTGGGTCAGGCCTAGTTCCAGGAAGTTTTCCCACTTGCTCTGTAGCTTTCGTCTAATTATTGTAAGGAACAGGAATTCATTCGTTGCTGCTTGTCTGCAGTGAAGAACCAGATATTACATTTTAGGAATATTTATTTATGTATTTATTTAACATTTTTTATATACCGAGGTTCTGGTAACAATGTTACCAATCACTTCGGTTTACATATAACTTTGGGATGACATAACACAAGTGTCTTACATAGAACAAGGAAATGAAGAACTGGGTGAATAATTAATTAAATTAAATTAAATTGCATAAAACATTAAGAGAAACAACATTTTTAAATTACTGAAATCTAACATACTAGCGATTCGGATCAGTCAAGTAACAAGTAGTCAGTCTTTTACATTTTACAAGTAGTCATTTTACATTTTACAAGTAGTCAGTCTTTTAATACATTTAGAAATTACCTGGTCATAAAAATCCCAAACTACAACTTTTAACCAACCAAGATTTTTTAAGGAGTTCAAACAATGGGAAAAAAAATGTTTCCATAGCTCTCCAAGGTTTAGACTGTGACCTAGTCTTCAACCAGACAGAATGGGGATGGAATGGAATAATTGTGTGCTTAGCGGGTTGTTGGTTTTTTTTTAATACAAACTTAAAATATTACTTTCAGTTGCAGCTTGGGAAATTGATACATTGATATTTCAAAATGACTGTATTTGTTGCATAGGGATTTTATTGTTCAATACTACTTTATTGGCCCAGTACCTCTGAATTTGGGAAGCAGCCATACAGTGTAAAAGCTGGGATGGTTGATCAGTGGCAACATTGTACAGTGCCAAGATGAAGAAACAGGTTTAATTTAATTTTAATTTTCTATTTATATCCCACCTTTTGTGACACTTCAAAGTGGATTGCATTCAGGTACTGGATGTACTTCCCTATCCCCAGAGAGCTTACAATCTAAGTGGGTCATTTATTATGCAGCGGTATTTTTTTTTGCGGAGGGGAAAAATACTGCAGGCCACAGAAAAATCCTACGGGAGCTTCTCCCATGGTGCTTCTCTGCAGCCCATAATATTTTTTGCCCTTTGCAGTAAAATATCATAGGAAAAAATATTGTGCGAAATTGCAGAAAAAAAAAATCACATGATAGTGGTCTCCTTCGCCAGGTACTGCCATCTTCTTAAAGGGCCAAAAGTGGCTCTAAGCACCCAGCTCCTGATGTGTCAATGACCCCCTCTGGGACTCTAGTGAGACCCCTGCCCACTCCCGGGGCTTCTAGAGGCAGCCCAAAAGGTAAAAAAAGTAAGAAAAGTAAAAAAAAAATAAAAAATAGAAATGTTCCAGTTGCACAGCAATCAAAAATGGAGGTGGGAAAAAAACGAGTTTATCTTGAATACAAAACAATAACTAGTTGTAAGGATCAAACAAAAGCTGCTAATTCTTCATGCTGAATCTTGAATCTTAAAATTTTTTTTCTTTTTTATTAATCTCAACTCTAAAACTGTTATGAATTTTATGTTTTTTTATTTTTTAAATAATTTTTATAATGAGAGGAAAGACCTCAGGACTGGCAAGAGATCTTACTCCAGTAGAATCTCTATAGCCAGTAAGTTCAGTCACCGGTCTATATACCTCTCTTTTTTACTTTTTTCTTTTAAAACTTTCTATAGCTAGATTTTCATGTTCTTTTAAGTTGCAAATATTCTCTTGCTGCTTGCATTGCAATGAAATTCTTAGCGACTTTTGTCTGCTTATGTTGTGATATAATTTCAGATAAACTTGAAAACCTAGATTAAACTCAATAGCAACTTGTGCTTGGCAGAAAGCCCTGTGGTTAGAAACCTTAGCACGGAGCAAACTTCATGTGCAAATAATGGTACCAAAAAGAACTTAATAGGGCGGCTTTGAAAAGGGTTACGCGCGTAACCCTTTTAAACCCACTCCTGCACGCGCCAAGCCTATTTCGCATAGGCCCGGCGACGCGCGCAAGCCCTGGGAAGTGCGTATGTCCCAGGGCTTGAAAAAGGGGGTGGGGAGGGGCGGGGCGGTCCGGGGGTGGGACCAAGGCCTCCAGCACAACGGCCGTGCCAGGGGATCGCGCGCCGGCTCTTGGCCGCCGCGCGCAACCTATGCCTGCCCAGAGGCAGGCGTAAATAAGAAAATAAAGGTAGCGGGGGATTTAGGTAGGGCTGGGGGGCGGGTTAGATAGGGGAAGGGAGAGGAAGGTGCGGGGGGGGGGGCGGAGGGAACGGGGAAAGCCATCGGGGCTCCCCTATGGCTCGGCACACGCAAGGTACACCCCCTTGCGCGTGCTGATCCTGGATTTTATAACATGCGTGCGACTGCGTGCGCATGATATAAAATCGGGCGTAGATACTAAAATCTGGCCCAATATGTTCAATGGTATACTGCATATCCCGACATTGTAAATAGCAACATGGCACTTATCTTCAAACTTGTTCCATATTTTTCTCTCTCTTTTCTCGGATAACAAGTATGTGCCTTCAGATATCGCTGAAACTCGTTCAGCCGCCGCCTGATATGCGGTATACCATTGAACATATTAAGTTCTTTTTTGGTACCATTATTTGCACATGATGTTTGCTCCGTGCTAAGGTTTCTAACCACAGGGCTTTCTGCCAAGCACAAGTTGCTATTAAGTTTAATCTAGATTTTCAAGTTTATCTGAAATTATATCACAACATAAGCAGACAAAAGTCGCTAAGAATTTCATTGCAACGCAAGCAGCAAGAGAACATTTGCAACTTAAAAGAACATGAAAATCTATTTATAGAAAGTTTTAAAAGAAAAAAGTAAAAAAGAGAGGTATATAGAGCGGTGACTGAACTTACTGGCTATAGAGATTCTATTGGAGTAAGATCTCTTGCCAGTCCTGAGGTCTTTCCTCTCATTATAAAAATTATTAAAAAAATAAAAAAAACGTAAAATTCATAATATTTTTAGAGTTGAGATTAATAAAAAGAAAAAAATGTTAAGATTCAAGATTCAGCATTAAGAATTACCAGTTGCACAGCAACCCTCCACCCACTACCCTAACCCCCTCCCCTTTCACAATCCATTCCCCCCCCCCCATCCAAATACATCCCTGATCCAAAGATCGTATTGGCTTATATATTCTGAGGAGAGCATTAGCCCATGGACAAGAGTCCATGGCTAATAGCTTATGTACCAACTTTGCTAATTTGTAAGAAACTCTCCATGAATTAGGAGCCAATGTAACTCCTGAAGTACTGGAGAGATATGGTCGCTCATGGCCTGACCCGAAATCAGGTGTGCTGCTGCATTTTGCAACAACTATTAACATTTTAAGCGATGTAGCTGGTAGGCCAATACACAATGAATTGCAGTAGTCCAAAACTGGCATGATAGATGCCTGAACTACTGAGTGAAAACCAGTATGGCGTAACAGCAGTTTTATCCCACGCAAAATACACCATGTATAGAACCCTGAAAATGTGATGGTCTTAATTTGCAACAATGCAAGCTGCAGATGCGGTGAGAAGGGTGAGGGCGTTCTACCCTTCCCCCCTCCACACCCTCCCCTGGACGGGGAGGGTGTGGAGGGGGGAAGGGTAGAACGAGGGTTGACGGAAAGGGGTAGAACACGGGTTGACAGGAGGGTAGACAGGGGGTAATGGGGGGGGGGGGTTCTGATCTTCTCCCCCAAAGCTTTGATCCTAGGGGGGAAATAGAGTATTGGACTGTATGTATAAGGTATGGGGAGAGGGGAAGTTGAGGCATCATGTGATGCCATGTGGATGAATATCTCCCTCTTAAAAATTCCTCCCCCTTACAGTGCGAGCATTGAGAGGGGCCACAGCCAGAAACTTGAACTGAGAGGGAATACATAGGAATATCTTTCTCCTTGTTAAAAAAAAAAAAAATCATTCCCCTATTATATTCTTCAGAAGGCAGCTGTGGCAAAGCCTAGCAGGAACATTAGGATGTGCTGGCCCAAAGGAATGCAACAGCAGCAGCAGGAGAAAGAAGTAATGGAAAAGTATGGGTGTGTTGAGGAGAAGGGGACCAGGGAGTACACTGCTCCCTAGAATATATATGTTTCCTGGCTTCTTTCCCTGGTTTCCCCTCTGGCTTGGCCACCTAACTGCATTCCAAATATATTCATAAACTCCAAATTTGTCTAAACTTTGCAGCAAGACTGGTGACAGGAGGCCTAAAAAGAGCTAGTGCAGCCCCAAGGTTGCATCATAAGAACATAAGAAGTTGCCATACTGGGTCAGACCGAGGGTCCATCAGGTCTAGCATCCCGTTTCCAACAGTGGCCAATCCAGGTTACAAGTACTGGCAAGTACCCAAACATTAAATAGATCCCATTCTATTAATGCCAGTAATAAGCAGTGGCTATTCCCTATGGGGCGGATTTTAAAAGGCGCGCGAATAGCCTACTTTTGTTTGCGCTCCAGGCGCAAACAAAAGTACGCTGGATTTTAGTAGATACGCGCGGAGCCGCGCGTATCTGCTAAAAACCTGGATCGGTGCGCACAAGGCTATGGATTTTGTATAGCCGGTGCGCGCCGAGCCGCGCAGCCTACCCCTGTTCCCTCCGAGGCCGCTCCGAAATCGGAGCGGCCTCGGAGGGAACTTTCCTTTGCCCTCCCCTCACCTTCCCCTCCCTTCCCCTACCTAACCCACCCGCCCGGCCCTGTCTAAACCCCCCCCTTACCTTTGTCAGGGGATTTACGCCTCCCGGAGGGAGGCGTAAATCCCCGCGCGCCAGCGGGCCTCCTGCGCGCCGGGCCGCGACCTGGGGGCGGGTATGGAGGGCGCGGCCACGCCCCCGGACCGCCCCGGGCCGTAGCCACGCCCCCATACCCACCCCAAAACGCTGCCGACACGCCCCCAAAACACCGCGACGACCGGGCCCGCCCCCCGACACGCCCCTGACACACCCCCCTCAGAGAACCCCGGGACTTACGCGAGTCCCGGGGCTCTGCGCGCGCCGGGAGGCCTATGTAAAATAGGCTTCCCGGCGCGCAGGGCCCTGCTCGCGTAAATCCGCCCGGTTTTGGGCGGATTTACGCGAGCAGGGCTCTGAAAATCCGCCCCTATGTCATCTTGACTAATTGCAGTTTATGGACATCTCCAGGAATTTACCCACACCTTTTTTAAACCTGGCTACACTACCTGCCTTAACCACATCCTCTGGCAACACATTCCAGAACTAACTGTGTGTTGAGTGAAAAAAAATTTTCACCGATTTGTTTTAAATGTGCTACTTGCAAACTTCATGGAGTATCCCTTAGTCCTTTTATTATCTGAAAGAATAAATAACCGATTCACATTTACCTGTTCTAGTTGTCTCATGATTTTATAGAGCTCTATCATATCCCCACTCAGCCATCTTTTATCCAAGTTGAACAGTCCTAACCTCTTTAGCCTTTCCTCATGGAAACTGTCCATCCCCTTTATCATTTTGGTCACCCTTCTCTGTACATTCTCTAGTGTAACTATATCTTTTTTGAGATATGGCGACCAAAATTGCACACAGTATTGAAGGTGCTGTCTCACCATGGAGCGATACAGAGGCATTATGACCTTCCCCATTTTATTCAAAATTCTCTTGCTAATAATTCCTAACATTGTTTGCTCTTTTGACTGCCGCAGCACACTGAGTCAACAATTTCAATGTATTGTCCACTATGACACCTAGATCTTTTTCCTAGGTGGTAACTCCTACTACGGTATCTAACATTGTGTAAATACAGCATGGGTTATTTTTTACTACACGCATCATCTTGCACTTGTCCACATTACATTTTATCTGCCATTTGGATGCCCAATCTTCCAATCTTGCAAGGCCTTCCTGCAATTTATCAAAATCCTCATGTGATTTAACTACTCTGATTAATTTTGTAGCATCTGCAAATCTGATTACCTCACTCATTGTATTCCTTTCTAGATCATTTATAAATATATTAAAAACACCTGTCCAAGTCCCTGAGGCACTCTACTATTTTCCCTTTTCCACTGAGAAAACTGACCATTTAATCCTACTCTCTGCTTCCTGTCTTTTAACCAGTTTGCAATCCACAAGAGGATATCGCCTCTTATCCCAAGAATTTTAGATTTCTTAGAAGCCTGTCATGAGGGACTTTGTCTAACGTCTTTCTGAAAATCCAAATACACCACATCTACCGGTTCACCTTTGTCCACATGTTAACTCCTTCATAAAAATGTAACGGATTTGTGAGGCAAGACTTCCCTTGGGTAAATCCATGCTGGCTGTGACTCATTAAACTGTGATTTTGTTCTTTCTTTATTTTATTTTATTTAGACACTAGCTGTACCCGGCCACGCGTTGCTGTGGCTCAGTCTGGTTAAATGGAAAAGAAAGAAAAGAGAAAGCGCAAGTTTCTAATATGTTTAAGCGAGCTGTTCTCTGTTCAGCTCTTTGCGCTTTGGCTGCTGCAGGCTGCAGCTGCTTATGATCTCTTCACAGCCACTTTCTACTGCATTTGCTCTGCTCCGGCCATCCCAACTCCCTCCCTCCCTTCCCCGGCGGTGGACGGACTGGCTCAGTGACTCTTCTACCCTTTCCTCCTCTTGTGTAACTGTCCGGCAGTCCCTACTCCCTCCCCCCTTCCCCAGCGGCGGAGGAACGGGCTGAGCCGTTTCTTGGAGCGGCGACTCGTCTGCCCTTTCCTCCTCCCCTCTGTGACATCCAGCACTTAGCGCAGAGCTCTATGGTCCGCACATGCGCGGTAGAGCTGCTCTCTACTGCGCATTTGCGGTCCGTCGGTCAGAGCCCATTTATATTGTAGATAGCGTGTGTTGCTTTTACATCCAACAGATGGCGCTGTTTTTTCAAAAAAGCATGTTTTTACCTGTCACAGGTGTGACATCTATATAATATAGGTATATAAAAAACACGCGCGTATTCGAATGCAACGTTGTGTCAAAATTTCAAAGCAATCGGTGAAGAACTTTCGGAGATTTAAGATTTTGAACAAACAAACATTTACATTTTTATTTATTATAGATTTTATATACTGTCGATCCATGTAAAGATCACAATGGTTTACAAAGTGACATTCATAGTTATAACTCATAACAAACAAACTAATCTCTAGATTCATTAAAATGCTATAATTTCACATGGATAACACCCATGCTAAGAAAAAGGGGTGTATCTATAATTTTTGAATTACCACTTTGTATAGGTATTGTATTGCAGGGTATATTAAACTTTTCACACCCTGCAATACTAGTAGTTTGCTACTCTTGAACTGCCCAGTCAGGCATTTACTGGGGCGGGGGGGAGAGAGAGAGAGAGAGAGGCTTCATAAGGGCTTCACAGTATTCGGCTATTTATATCACTATGGGAGGGCTAGCTAATAATTCGAGGTGAGGTTTTGGTGGTGGTTTAGGGTTTTGGGGCCAGTTTTACATGCAGACTGAGATATATGAACAGCACAGGTCACCTCAGTGAAGATTTGACTTCATTTGGAGTGAGAAAAGTCTCACAAAGATGAGATTTCTACAGTGTTCTCTCGCCCTAGCTTGATGGACATCGACTTTCCTCACTCCAAATGACGTCAAATCTTCACTGAGTTGTACTGTGCTGTTCATGCATCTCACTCTGAATGTCAAACTGGCCACAAACCTCTAAGCCACCACCAAACCTTCATCTCGAGTTATTAGCTGGCCTCCCCTATAGTGATATAAATAGTTGAATACTGTGAAGGCCTCCCTAGAGGCTCTCTCTCTCTCTACTCCACTCCACTCTCCCTCTCCCCAAGCCCAAAAATAGCCAAAATGCAATATGCAATCTTTATTGCAAATTGCGTTATTGCCGTTTCGGGCATTTCGCACAGCTTAACACTAGGAAAAAAAGTGTAGTCATTTTCGGTGTTAAAAGCATGTGTTTATGCTATCACACAGTGTGAAAATGCCCTTCATTTTCATTAATCTTGCCCAAACCCCTTGCCAATCCCACCCCTTTGAAAAATGTGCATTTGCACCACGCGCTACCATTACTATCGTATGCATTATGGCATTAACACTTGCGTTATCGCGGGTGTTAATGCCATAACACATTTTGATGAATGACCCTATTAGATTGACTACAGGGAAGGTAATCATAGGCAGGCATTAATATTTATCAAGTTAAATTTTCTGGTACCTTATTAAATTGGTCTAGTACATATGTCAAAGAGTACGGATAATTAAAACAAAATGATAGTTTTCATGTCTTAGTCAGTGGGTTGTTTTGAGGGTATCACTTTCTCTTGTTTGATTTATTTCTTATGATTCAATTACTATCTTTTGTCCTTCTTATCTTTGTGGGTCTGTATATTCTAATGGTTTCCATGATTTTTCCCAGCACTGAAGTCAAGCTCTCCGGTCTATAATTTACTGGATCATCCCTGGAGACCTTTTTAAGTATTGGGGTTACATTGGTCACCTTCCAGTCTTCAGGTACAATGGCAATTTAAATGATAGGTTACAAATTATCACTAATAGGTCTGAAATTTCATTTTTAAGTTCTTTTGAAACCTTTTTGTTAAATCTATGACCGCATCATCACGCCTGACAGCATGCTCCCTGTATATTCAGTAAAGGAACTGAAACAAGTTGCGAGACGATGTTCGTCCAGTTTGAAGGAATTTACTTGACAGAGAAAAGTTGAACATATACATATGGAAGAGTATCGCTGTCTTATTTAAAAGTTGGTTATGAACTGCAGCTCCTGATGAAGCAGTTTGTTCTGCGAAACTTCGGCCGTTTGTCGAGCTGTTTTTGAGACTCTTAAAAGCGATGACAATTTTTAGATATACATACACAAGGATATATAAGAAAATTGTTTTCAGAATCACTGGATAAAAAAGGAAAAATAATATAAGAAATGTTAAAAAAAACAGCAAAAATAGAAAATGAATGCCGCAGATGATTAGAAGTCTGGGCGGCCCCCGCTTTGAATATATAGGGAGAACGCTGTCAAGCTTGATGATGCGGTCATAGATTTAACAAAAAGGTTGCTGACAATAATCTTTGGGAGCGGTATTTTGTGTAATATTTTCCAATAATATTTCCTTTTTGGATAATAATTTTTAAATAATGTCCACACCTGTTATAAACTCTTAACTTTTCAGTTGCATCTTTCAGTTTTTTTCTATTTTCCTCATTTTATCAAAATTTCCCTTTTGAAAGTTTAGTGCTAGAGCTGTAAATTTACTTATTGTCCTCCATCCAGTCATTAATTCAAATTTGATCATGTTATGATCACTATTGCCAAGTGACCCCACCACCACCATTATCTCTCACCAAATGCTGTGTTCCACTAAGAATTAGGTCTAAAATAGCTTCCTCTCTCATTGGTTCCTGAACCAATTGCTCCATGAAGCAATCATGTATTCCATCCAGGAACTTTATCTTTCTAGCATGTCCTGCTGTTAAATGTACCCAGTCAACATTGGGGTAACTGAAATCTTTCATTATTACTGCACTGCCAAATAGGTTAGCTTTCCCAATTTCTCTTAGCATTTCATTGTCCATCTTATCATTTTGGCCTGGTGGATGGTAGTATACTCCTATCTCTATTCTCTTACCCAACACACATGGGATTTCTACCCATAAAGATTCTATTATGCATTTAGGGGTAGATTTTAAAAAAGAGCGCAGCAGGCGCAAACAAAAGTACGCTGGATTTTATAAGATACGCGCATAGCCGCGCGTATCTTATAAAATCCTGGATTGGCGCGTGCAAGGCTGCCGATTTTGGGCAGCCTGCGCGCGCCGAGCCGCGCAGCCTGCCTCCGTTCCCTCCGAGGCCGCTCCGAAATCGGAGTGGCCTCGGAGGGAACTTTCTTTCGCCCTCCCCTCACCTTCCCCTCCCTTCCCCTACCTAACCCACCCCCCCGGCCCTATCTAAACCCCCCCCTTACCTTTGTCCCTCGATTTACGCCTGCTAGAAGCAGACGTAAATCTACGTGCGCCAGTGGACTGCTGGCGCGCCGTCATCCGACCCAGGGGCTGGTCCGGAGGCCTTGACCACGCCCCCGGGCTGGCGCCATGCCCCCGGTCCCACCCCGAAACGCCGTGTCATTCAGCCCGCCCCCCCGACACACCCCCTTAAAAAAACCCCGGGACTTACGCGCATCCCGGGGCTCGGCGCGCGCCGGCAGCCTATGCAAAATAGGCGCGCCGGCGAGCAGGGCATTTAAAATCTGCCTGACAGTCTATGGAATGATCTTTATCCTGTTGGACTCTATGCCATCCCGAACATAGAGTACCACACCCCCACCAAGTTGATCTTCCCTATCATTACAATATAATTTGTATCCTGGTATTACACTGTCCCACTGATTTTTCTCCTTCCACCAGGTCTCTGAGATGCCAATTATATCTAAATCATCATTGACTGACTGCTATACACTAATTCTCCCATCTTACTGTTTAGACTTCTGGCATTGGCATGCAGCCATTTCAAAGTGTGTATTTTGTTTGTATTAACAACCTGCATTTCAGTTGATAGGAATAATTTGGAATCCTTTAGCTCAGGTGATTTTTTACTTATAAGCACATGGACTACTTTTGCTTTTATTGGACTCTCTCTGTTGGGATGCCCAAATTCTCCTTTTTCATTAGTTTCCTTTGAAGATACTTCCCTCTGAACCATGCACTGCTGAGCGACTGTCGGCTTTAACCCTTTGTTCTAGTTCAGGGATGGCCAACCTTTCACATACCAAGAGCCAAGAAATCAGGATGCACAGTAGCAAAAAGCCTCAAGTTTTCAAAATATGAAGGGTTGTGGAGGAAGGCCCTCCCTTCTAACAGTATATCTCCCTCTTTCACTCCCCATACCAGTCTCTTTCTCAGTCCCCCTACCCTGTCCCCACCAGTCTTTGTGGGTCTTATTCTCTCTCTTAATCCCCAAGTCTCTCACAAATCCTTCTATCCTTTCTCCCGAAGTCTTTCAGTCCTCTCATCTGGTTCCCACCAAACTCTCTCTCAATCCTCCCAGCCTGTCCCCACTTGTCTCTGACCAGCATCTTCTTTCTCTTCCCTTGTGCTCTGCCCAATATCTCTCTGTCTCTTTCTCTCTCTTGTCTCCACCACTCTCCCTCAGTCAGCCCAGTATAACATTCCCCAAACCACAAAAGAATAATGATGGGCTCAGTGGCTCCAACATTAACACGTCCGTCCCAACCCCTTCTGCTACTCTGCCCCCCCCCCCTCATACTCTGTCCACCCCTGCCTCCATCCCCTCTTACACTTCATTTCCAGTGCCCTCTCTGGCTCTCTCATGTACACCCTTCAACATTACCCCTTTTGGCTCTTACACACCCATCACCTAGCCCCCAAAATTCACCCCTTTCCAAGTTACTCTTCCCAGAAGTATTCATCCCATCTTGAATGTATCTTTCTCAAACCCTTCCAAGTACCATCCTTGGCTCCCTTACCCCTCCACCCCATCACACCTCTAACTTCCATTCTCTCCCTGTCCTATCAGCGCTTCTGGCTCTGTTACCACCTTTCTCTTTTTACCTCCTCTAGCTCTCTGTTGCAGAACATATGGCAGGATGGACCTTGGGGAGGAATAAGGTGTAAGGTAATCTAATTTCATTGCTGACTTCGGGGAAATGGGGAAGGTATTCACCCCCATCTTCCCCACAGCATAAGCTTCTCCTCGTGCTCTTCTCCCCAACTATTACAAAATTCACCCCTTTCCATGTCACTGCCTCAGAAGCATTCATCCCTTATTGCACTTCTCCTTTAAGCATTCACTTGATGACTGCTCCTCCAAGTATTCATTAACTACATTCATCCCCTTCTCTCCGACCCTCTTTTAGCATTTACTCTCTTTCCCACAAATTATTCTGCACTGACTGGAGCTTTGGGTGACTCCCTCCTCCCCTCTGTTGTCAGCTGAATCCCCATGTAATGAGAGCATATTGAGCTGCTAGGTCAGGAGCAATGTACACTTCAGCCCTTCTTCTCCAGACATGAGACCAGAGGAGTCCATTGCACTAGGCAGCAGGTGGGGTGGGGGTCTGGCCAGGATGGGGAGGCTTGGAGCAGAGAGCTGACTGGCTCTTCTTTGCTATCCTGTCAACTCCAACCTCATCACCTCCTGTCCTCCACTGTTGCTGATTGGAGGTGTTGGGTGGGGGGAGAAGAAGCAAGGTGAGTAGTAGAGTAGAGATAAGCAGAGAAAACCTTTTGATCCCTATCAGGTCAAGAGGGGGAGGGAAGGCTGGAGCAAAATGGTTCTTCTCTTCTATGTTCTACTGCGTGTACTTCCTGCTCCAGTGCCTACCCTTTGCCCTGCTTCTCGGTTGCTAGAGGGCAAGAGCCACATTTTGCACATGAAAGAGCCACAGGTTGGCCACCCCTGTTCTAGTTTAAAAGCTGCTCTCACTCTTTTTCAAAGGTTAATGCCAGCAGCCTGGTTCCACTCTGGTTAAGGTGGAGCCTGTCCTTTCAGGGAAAAACTCCCTCTTCCTCAAAAGGTTGCCCAGTTCCTTACAAAACTGAATTCCTCTTCCCTACACCATTGTCTCCTCCACACAGTGAGACTCTGGAGCTCTGCCTGCCTCTGGGGACCTGTGCATGTGGAACAGGAAGCATTTCAGAGAATGCCACCCTGGAGGTTCTGGATTTCAGCTTTCTACCTAAGAGCCTAAATTTGGCTTCAGAACCTCCCTCCCACATTGTCCTATGTTGTTGGTGCCCACATGTACCACGACAGCCGGCTCCTCCCCAGCAGTTGTGCTAGTTTCCCGTGGTAGCCAGAGAAAAGTTTAAACTTCTGTCCATTACCTTCTGGGTACTGTGGGGCAAGGGGTCTCACTATTGAATAACAGACTGGAGTAGTGCATTCCCCATGGAGGAGCTTGGGTTCTCTCAAGGCTGCCTCTTGCTAGTACCCGCTCTTCAAGAAATACACCTAGCATGAAATAGATCAAGAGCATTCTCGGCTGCTGTACCACGACTGCAAAACATTTTACCTACTGAGGCATGACAGGAGACCAATTATATAATCTTCAGAAAAAGGATCAAGGCTTGTTTATTTCCAGCCTAAGGCTTTGCAGTTTTGATTTTGCTCCAGGATGGTACTGGGTCTCAAAATGTGACAAGAGCAGTTCTATTGCTTTGCAGACAGTTTTTGAATCATGCTAACTCATTTGTTTTTCTCTTATGCTTTGTGTTTGAAATACACTTAATCAAGCACATTTAAAACCGGTTTGAGGAAAAGTTAAATGAGGGTTGTAATGCAAGTCCACTAGACAGCTTGCTGGGCAGACTAGATGTACTCTATTGTTCTTTATCTGCTGACTTTCACTATGTTACTGTGTTTCCTGTCAAGGGGTGTGCAAAAGAAACCCAGGAGACACTGCCCCCAAGAAATGATTTTACAAATAGGCAGTGAGGCTATAATATTAAATGCAAAAATTAATCAGATAGCAAATCAGATAGCAAATCAGATAGCAAATCCTATCAAGACAACAGAAAGGAGATCTAAAAATAAAACCAAGCAAGGGAGGAAGAGAGCTTAGACATGGACCAATTACTATTTTGAGGGCCCATAGACAGTCTCGCTGTTTTAACTCAACTGTTTATCAAAAGATAATCATTCAGTCATCCGTGGGACAGATGGAAATAGTTAATCTGTAGGTCAAACACAGTAATAGTGTAATCACTCCTTTTGAACCTTTAGTGTTGATCTGAATATGTCTAAATAGGGACAGGTATTATTTCAAAGAATGGTTGGGTACTGTGTCAGATTACAATGCCATGCATGCCCTGGAGGCTCACAAGATGGCTTTTAATGAGTTACGTTTCTGTGCTTCAGAAAGCATCTGGCCAGCTCCTAAAAGGATTTTGGGTACTGTGAATGTCTGTTATGTTGTTTCCTTCTTTTAAAAAATCAATTGAAATTACAACACGTCTGGTTATCTATCACAACTAAAATTTCAGTTACCTCTGACAATACAATAAATTATGCTGAAAATTTGTCTCACACCATATTTCTTCCGGAAAACGGTGTACTGTTTTAGTTTACATCGAATTGTCAAGCTGGGAAGATGGAAAACAAACCTGCAAAATGAACCCAAAAAGGTCTTGCTGTACTGCTTGAAATTTCTCCTGTACTAACAGCAATTAGAAAGTGCAGCTGTAATTTCACCCCTTATTCATATAGGACCTTGTCTCACCTCAAACAGGAAACAGGGGCAGAGTTAGTGGAGCTTGAATACAACAGAAGTCTGTGACTGTACCGCAGTGTAGTCATCAATATAAATCTGTCATAGATGCACTTGGTAAGAAGAGCCCCTATATTTTAGATGCAGATACAGATTTATGGCTCATAACAACAAGCATTCCCGTTAAAGATTTTGCAAAAGTGCAAGGTTTTGGAGACTCACTGGTTTAAAACCAATGGATAAAATTGGTAGATAAACTACATTTAATGGTGTTTCTACTCAGACACCTAGGAGACTACATTGTTTGGGTAGGGCACAATTGAGGTTTTATCCAACAGCTTGCCTTGCCCAGTTTAGGTTAAGCAGAAAGTACATCAGAATTAAACTGGAAGGGTTGGAATGCAACTATATTAGATTTTCATATATCAGGCTCTGTAAGATGAATAATTTCTTAAACTAATTTGTATTTTTTTTTTCTGCTAAAATATGTGCTATCAAAGGTTGCATAAATTATTGTTTTTGTAACAAAATGCCTATTCTGAATGACCTTGGAGATGGTACAAAAACAAACTACACTAGAGTACAAACAAAGCAATTTCTAAGATTAAAAAAATTTCAGTGACTCACTATTAATGAAGTAAAAATAGTCTTTCAAAGCAAGCTAAGGCTTCCTGCATACACAACCAGTTACTGATTAAGTGGGTGACTCACAGCTCGATCATAGGCAGGCCTACTTTCTTCAGACTGTAAAGCCAAGTTCAACATTTTGTATATAAGACATGCCCATGCAATAAAAAGAATGTAATGTGCGAGTATCTCGGCTTCCTTCTGAAGCTGAAAGCCTTTCCTAGCCCCCCCTGCCACATTTCAAGAGTACAGTATGAATCACAGTCATGCGGCTCACCCCCTTGCCAAATTCTTTTCTACTGCTTCCATTAGGAATTTCTCTCTGATCCCTGCCAGCAGCACATGTCTCCCAGCCAAGACCATCAGGGGGGCGTGGCCGCGGGGGAGGCACAGATCACTTTTACTCTATAAGAAGGAAACAAACAGGCAGTTTGTTATATGGCTGTAATCACTGAACCAACTAGGTAGGAGGGGAAATGTGCAGGGTTTTAGATGGAAAAAAGTAAGGATGAAAAAAAAAAAATGAAAGGAAGGAATACATGTGTGAATATATAAGACGGCAGCCCAGACTTCAGATGTAAAATGAATCTCCTTTCCTCCTACTCCCACCTCCAGTAATAATCTCTTAACACAGCTGGTCTATAAAGGTATGAACCGCACATCTCAGTTTAAACCCTGCAAGTGCTCATAGGTGGATGAAATAAAGGTGTGCTCGGCTCTGCACACGTTAATATGTGGTTAGGTGCATATTTTTGTGTGCACGGCTTCCTCCTGATTTAACAAGGAATTTGGTGCACAAAAAAAAAAAAAGTACACAAATTAGCGCTACTGTATGCAAGTCCCATGATAATCAAATGTTTAACTATTACTCCCTGAAAGATGTGTAGGCTTAAGTCATCTTCTCTTAATGCAGTGGAAACTGAACTGCTGGTCAGAGGTGGAGTAAAGTTTATGAGGCTAGTGTCAGTCTATGGTGTTAGCCTTAGTTTATGGGGTTGAACTTGGAGTTCGTGGTGTGGTGGTCCTGTACTTGGGATGTAGATACAGAGAACTTGCTTTGTGTACAAATTGTGTTTTTGGCACGTTTTTAATTTAGTGCACTTTTTTTTTTTTTAACTCTGGATGCATTTGGATAGCAATAGATTACTGCATTGGGAGTTAACTCTTAGTTTTAGTGCATGAGTAAAGAAAATGTGCGCAGAATTTCAGCACATATTTTTTACTCATGTCTTACTACATCAATTTTTCTTAGTGAAGATTTGTAACCCCTTTCACAAACTCCTTTTCTTACATTAGTCCAAAATTGTGGTGAAAGAGAAAATGGAACACAGTGGGGTAGATCTTTAAAAAATACGTGATCGCGTACTTTTGTTTGCGCACCAGGCGCGAACAAAAGTATGCTGGATTTTATAAGATACGCGCATAGCCGCGCGTATCTTACAAAATCCGGGGTCAGCGCGCGCAAGGGGGTGCACATTTGTGCAACCTGCGCGCGCCGAGCCCAGCGGCGCTGCCTGTTCCCTCCAAGGCCGCTCCAATTTCGGAGCGGCCTCGGAGGGAACTTTCCTTCGCCCTCCCCCCACCTTCCCCTCCCTTCCCCTACCTAACCCACCCCCCCCCCCCCGGCCCTATCTAACCCCCCCCTACCTTTGCCTGCTTTCAGCAGGCGTAACTTTGCGCGCACCGGCCGGCAGCCCCGCTCATGTTCCGGTCCCGGGGGCTGGTCCGGAGGCCTTGACCACGCCCCCGGGCCGGTGCCACGCCCCCGGGCCCGCCCCCGAAACGCCGCGGCACGCCCCCAAAACGCCGCATCGTTTCGGGAACGCCCCGGACACGCCCCCTCCCGCCCCTTTTCAAAAGCCCTGGGACTTACGCGCGTCCCGGGGCTTTATGCGCGCCGGCGGCCTATGCAAAATAGGCGCGCCGGCGCGCGCGCGCAGGTCTTTTAAAATCTGCCCCAGTACACTTAGGAACACATGCTTGCAAAAAGGCAATTGCAAAGAAAACTTTGAACTAGCTTTTATTGAGGGTAAGCTTTTCAGTAGTGTGCAAAACTCAGCACATACACATATAAGTAGGAGTGCCTAAATTTACGCCTGTATTTTACAAACTGTGCAGCGGGAGCCATGCAGTTTACAAAAAAAACACGCATCACCACTCCAAAAATATGTGCATCTGTTTTACTACACACCCATTTTTTAAATGCAAGGATTCATATAGTTTATACATTTTGGGATCGATTTTCAAAGGAGCGCACGAGTGTCCATAAGCACATGGGTTCCCAGCGTGTGCACATGGGCGCGTGTTATGAAATACGATATCCGCACACACATGCGAGGTGTATTTAAAAATCCATGCGCACATGTGTGGGCAGCACACGCTGGAGGGGGGGGGCAAATTTCCGATTAATATGAGCAGCAACGCAATCAGGCCTTCCCCAGTTCCTTCCCAGTCTACTCCAATTAAGGAGCGGACTGGGAGGGAACTTCCCTACCTCCCTACCTAACCTTCCTCCCTCTTCCCTCTCCTCCCCTAACCCTTTCCTATCTACTTACTTTTTTTTTTGTTTCATTCTTTACTGCTCCTCTGGAGCAGAAGTAATCTGCGCATGCCGGCCAGCTGCCGGCACCCGCTTCCCCGGGACAGTGTAGAATAGCGCTGTCCAGGCTCGCCCTGCTCCTCCCCGCCCCGCCCCTTTGGGGAGGCCGGTTTTTATGCATGCAGGCCTTTGCAAATCCAGGCTTTATTTTATAAATGTACACTAATATATTTTATGCATTACATTGTAATGTATGTGGTACAACAAGCCTCAGTTTATGTGCAGAGGCAGGTATTTTATAACACAGCTGATGTACGTGCATATCTCGTTTTTGAAAATACTTATGTGCATATTTCCAAGCACCTGCTGAGACGTACATCAGCTGACCCAGTCTTTTACCAGTTCACCTGGGTCCTCCATCACTTGCCCCAGACTCCTCACTCAGAACGTGAAGACACATCTGATGCAGATATGTCCTTGGAGGGGCGGTGCATGCAGGCATGGCATCGGACTCTCCGGACGCTGAGAACATGATCCTGGATGGACGTACTCCCTCTGATCAACCTGGATCATCTGCGGGCGAAAGTAGTGGTGTCTGTGCTGCATTTGCTGAGCAGCTAGAAGGTGCTGTAGCTTCCAACTATGGTACTTCAGTGGCTTTGGTTATGTCCATTGTGGGGCAAGGCGGAGCAGGAAGAAAGGATACAGTGGCACAAGATTTGATGTCTTAACACCCCTCTGATTTTTCTTCAACTTCCCAAGAACAGTTCCAGGTTGGTCAAAGGGGGTGTCAAGAATTTTTACTTACTAAACCTGTTATTATAGCTTTGAACACAATCTAGGAAGGTATTGCCAGGCTTTCAGCTTAGCTGGGTCTTCATGTGGTTCACAAATCTTTCAAAATCCTTACATAAAACACAACAGATGTTTTCTGAGTTTTCAATTAAGGGTGGATGTGCAAGCAAAGATTTCTTCGTTGCAAGACAACGTGGGAACATTGTCTAAGGGACATTTTGTTCTTCAGAATAAAATGGAATCTCTGGAAAATGTGTTTAGGTCTAAGAAGGAGAAATTACTATTTACCTGATAATTTCCTTTTCCTTAGTACAGACAGATGAATCCAAATCTTGAGAAATTACTCACCTGATAATTTTGTTTTCCTTAGTGTAGACAGATGAACTCAGGATCAGTGGGTCTTGTGCTCTTCTGCTAGCAGATGGGAGACGGAGTCAGATTTCAAAGCTGACGTCACTCTAAATATACCCCTGCAGTAACCTCAGCTCTTCAGTATCTCTCCGTCTCCTAGCAGATGCGGACACTATCCAACACACTAGAATAGTGTTAAGAATTACAGCAAAGAAGAAACAAAATTTAACTTAAAGAAGATCGAGCCCCACTCTCCTGCGGTGATACTTAAGGGTCCCTTCCCCAGTCGAGAATTCCTGAGGTGATCTCCGATATCCTTCAGAGGTATGCCTTGACCGGTTGCCGGTTCCCGGCATGGACCTAGCCCCTAGTGTGGCTGAAAGGCAGTGGGTGCAGACCCAAGCATGGCGGTGAAGGTAATTTCCTCTCCCCCTGCAGCTGGAGACCGTCCGGCACACGATCGGTAAGCGCCGAGACCAGTTAAGAAAAAAACTTTAAATTCAGGTCTCCGGTCTCCAGAGCTCGGATTGCCATACCGAATTTTTCTTCCGGCAAGGTTAAAAGGGAGCACCGATCGGATTGAGCAGCCTTGGTTGGGCTAGGCCCTGATCCAGTGCAAGGGTTCACACACATGGAGACCCTTGGGGGGGGGGCGCAATCTTACGAGCGGGGGTCATCGGCACCATCTTCCCTTCTCAACCAGCGGGACAGGCAGGGTGGCCGATGCGCCAATACAGATGCATCAGAGAGCAGACACTGGAGATGGAAAGCTTTATTGTACTGCTGTAGAGTGATGGTAATGGTGCAGGAGGATATGGCACAGAGGTCCAGCAAGGTGCCAATACATTCAGACAGCCTCAGATGACTAGGTCTCACCCAGATGTAGAAGGCTGGTAGTGTTCCACAGAGCAGAATAAGCCGAACCTGGTGGGTGGAACTGGAGAGCTGGATCATAGAGTTACTCACTGAAGAGTAGTGCAGGAATCCCCCTGGTGGATGGTGACAGTGGGACCTGAGGTCTGTGGTGCAGGATACTCTGAGCTGGATAGGCCCTTGAGGAGCGAGTACCTGGAAGTGCAGAATCCTGAAAAGAGAAGAAAGACCCCCGAGGAACGGTTGTCTAGTTAGTGATAGAAACCCCGAAGGGTAGTTGGAAGTGAGAGGCTCCAGAGCTTCTTCAGGAGCGAGATACCCAGGAGGGTAGCGAGGAGTCTAAGCGTACAGCTTAGAAGTGGTCAGAGTACAGAGGAGGCTTAAATACCTGTAGGTATGAATGTCATGCGGTGGGGACGCCCCCGAGGTTCCCGCCATGACGTGTAGATAAGTGTAGGCAGTGTGTGCGCACCCTAGGAGGGCACGGGAAGGAGCATGGCGGATGGGGACGCCCATGCTGAGTTGGAGACGCCGAGGGTTTCAGCACTTGGCACCGGAGGCAGCCATCTTACCCATGGAGGCAGAGAAAGGGAAAAAAGGTGAGGCAGAGTGGTCGCAGCCGTCTGCAACTGATGGACGCAACACCATTCACCTGACCTTAGAAACAGGCAAGAGCCGCCACTTGTACCTTTAAAGAATTAACGGCCAACCCTTTACTCAATTCATCCTGCAAAAATTCCAAAATGAGCGGGATCTTAACTGAATGAGGAGGAACCCCTCGATCTTCACACAAAACCTCAAACGCTCATCAAACCCGCACATAGGCTAAGGAAGTGGAGAACTTTCTCGATTGTAGCAAGGTGGCAATCACCGCAGCAGAATATCCATGCTTCAGCAACTGAGGGCCATACTGTAAGAAAAAATAAATTTGGATCTTCGTGAAGATAGGACCACATTGTTGGGCATATTGTGTTCATCAATAGTCGCACCTGCACAATCAGCTTCTGAATACAGCCCTCCGGTAGGAACACCCTGCCCTGTTTCATGTCGAACTGAACACTGAGATACTCCAGTAACTGTGATGGCTGAAGATTGCTCTTGGCCAGGTTCACGACCCAACCTAGCTCTTGCAACAAGGAGATCACCCTGCAAGAGACCCAGAGGCTCTCTTCCAGACTCTTGGCCTGAATCAGCCAGCCGTCCAAGTATGGGTGTACCAGGATCCCATCTTTTCTCAACTCCGTCACCACCACCACCATAACCTTGGAAAAGGCAAAAAAAATACAAACGTTATGATTAAATAAATAAATAAATAAAACCTTGGAAAAGGTTCTCGGCGTGGTGACCAAACCAAAAGGTAGTGCTCAAAACTCATAATGACATCCCAAAATCACGAAATGCAGAAATTGTTGATGCTCTAGCCAGATGGGAATATGCAGATATGCCTTGGACAGATTCAGAGATGTCAAGAACTCCCTCGACTATACTGCCATTATCACTGAGCGCAAGGTTTCCATGCAAAAATGAGTCACATACAAATGCCGGTTGACACCTTTGAGATCTAGGATGGGACGAAAAGAGCCCTCCTTGGGCACCACAAAATTAATGGAATATCGGCCCGTATTTTCTTGCGATGTGGGTACTGGAATCACAGCCCGCAGGCTGAGAAGTCTTGACAATGTAACTTTCACCACCTGTCTCTTTTGTGGAGACTTGCAGGGAGACACCATGAATACGTCCCAAGGCAACTGCGAAACTCTAGCACATAGCCATCCCTTATCATCTCCAATACCCACTGGTCTGTCGTGATCTTGACCCACCTCCAATAAAAAAGGAGAGAGGTGACCTCCTATCTCCTGATCCTGGAGGTGGGTTGGCACACCTTCATTGAGAGGCTCGGGGTGTTCCACTACCTGAGCCTGCGCCCCTTCTGGGCTGCCTGGGATGAAAGGACTGAGATCTACCCAAGTTGAATCTTTTGAAAAGTCGCTCCGATGCAAAATTAAAACTGTCTGAACCCCCAGCATGACCTCTCGTGCTGAAATATCACAGCACCTGTTTCTTATCCTCTGGTAATTGAGGAACTGGGGACTCACCACACTTATTGGCCATTTTCTCCAGTTCACTCCCAAATAAGAGCGAGCCTTTAAAGGGCATCTTCGTAAGGTTAGACTTCAAGGTTGTATCAGCTGACCAGTTTCTCAGCCATAGCTCATGCCTAGCTGCTATTACTGAAGCCACCCCTCTGGCCAAAGTGTGGATCAAATCGCAGCCTGCATCTGCCAATAAGGTGGCTGCTGGTTCCATCACTGCCCTGGAATTCACACCAGATTCATCAGTCTCCTGAGAGAGCAGTAAACAAGAGTGAGCAACCAGGAAACAACAGGAAACTATCTGCAAATTCATTGCCATAGCTTCGAAGGCCTCCTTAAGAATAGCCTCAATTCTCCTTTCCTGTGCATCCTTCAAGGCTGATCCTCCCTCTATGGGAATAGTTATCCACTTGGTAATAGCACACACAAACACATCCACCTTCGGAAAATATTATTGCTCTCTCGCAACTGGATCCTTCCAAGACTTGACCCTCTTTAAAATTAGCTTCTGGGATGCCCAATTCAAGGTCAATTAATTCTTGAATGGCCTCCATAACAGGGAAGAAGCATGAGGCTTTACATAAGGAAATCAAAATGGGATCTTTCCTTGGCTCAGACATGGATTCAGCCCCAGGAACTCCCAAGCATCTTTAATGTCTGGGAAATCAGAGCCGGTAACTCATCTCTATGAAAGAACCTCAACATTGCTCTATAGGACTCCAATCCCGGAGGAATTTCCCCATCCTCCAGGGAGTAAGGATCGGGGACATCATCTGTGCCATCTGGGTCCCTATTGGGAAGACCGGCTACAGGTATACCCCAATGCTTACCTGCAGCACCCGGTGAGCAGGATTTCATTGCTTGCGACCCCAACCTGTCAAGATTGGTCGGGGCCGGGGACTGAGCCTAAAGGAAGGATTGCAGTCCTTGAAAAAAATTCTACCCACGAAAAAGCAGAAGGATCCATGCCAAAACCAGGGGGAAACTGTCCTGTGCCCACTGAACTACCTTCCCCAGCTGATGAACCAGTTAGGGGAGCACCAAAATCAGGTGACCCTTCTGGCAGCTCTTTTTCCATTCCTGCACCAGGCTGGAAAAACCAGGCTTAGAAAATAAGAAGGAAGTAATTCTCTTTGAGCCTCCAAACAGCGCTGACACAAATTCGAGGGAACGCCAGGATGAGATGCCCGAATATGACAAGCAACACATAGGGCAAGGCACTTAGGTTTCTTTGCTATGGGCGCCACCAGTCTGTCAATACACCCTAACAGGCATCTGACAATAGTGCACCCAAAAAATGAGGCACTAGCAGATAAGACGCACAACACTGTGCCTATATAAGTGCCCAAACTGAGCTCCCCCAGGACACTCAGATAATGCGCGCAAAAAGGCTCATGCGTGTGCATAAATAAGGTGTGTGCGTGCATGCACAAATGGGTGCTCTGGTAGGCGCTCCTATACTCCTAACTAGGTGACCAACTAGGCGCACAACCAAATGCACAACAGGCCGCATAGTAGTTGGGTACACAAGGACGGTCTGACGGAACTGAAGAGGGCAGTCTGCGGTGCACAAAAAATGTGCGAACACACCGCAGCAGCCTTCCAAGCGGCAAACCAGACAAGCCTTGGAGCCCACAAGGGCTGCTCAACCTGCCAGGCTGCCCTCATCCCCTGAACTCCACCAGATGTGGGGAACGATCATCTGATCGCACGCCAAGCACAGAGACTGGGAGGGGGGAGGAATCTCTACCCAACTCCCCTTCTCTTTATCTTTTCTTTTTAATACCCTTTACCTAAGCTCAGCCCGTCCCAGCTGAGTACAAGGTTGGTCTCCTGCTGCAGGGGAAGAGGGCATAAATCTTCACTGCTGTGCTCGGCTTCCTGCTCCCACATGCCTTTCAGCTGTTTTTTTTTTTATAGCTAAGTCCATGTCAGTTTGAAAAACCAGCTACTGGACCAAGGCACTCATCTGAGGGTCCACAGAAAACACCTCAGGAATTCTCAACTGAGGGAGGGACCATAAGGTATCACCACAGGAGAGTGAGGCGAATTCAATTCCTTCTTCTTTTCTCCTTCTAAAATTTAAAGCAATTCCCAGTTGGGAGATGCATGTCCATCATCTGCTGGAGACGGAGAATAGTGGTAGGCTGATGTCACTGCAGGGGTATATATACTGTGATGTCAGCTTTGCTCCATCTCCATCTGCTGGTAGAGGTGCATAACCACTGGTTTTGGATTCACTTGTCTGTACGCTAAGAAATATCAGACATAAATTTTTCCAAACAGAAATAGGTTTCCCCTATACAAATGTTAAGATGATATTTTTTAGAGGTTTTAAAGATTCCTGAAAATATTTTGCCTTCAATAGCCAAGGTTTATTATTTGCCGCAAGCTAAGAAAGTTTTGAATTTCCTTCGCAACAGATTAATTCTTTTTTTGGAATGCCAGGTTGTTGCTAAATCCCAGTTGTTGCTAAAGTAACCCAAAAAAAGAATGAAGAGACTTTTACTTTTAAGACCTGGGGTACTGCAACTTGGGACATTATTCTCATTAACTTTTCCTTGTAAATGTGAGTTGTAGATGCAAGGGGACTAATATGTCTTTTTTGACCCTCAACAATTACATTTTATTTCTCAAAGGCAATCGCTGAATGTTCCGCTGTGTGCCTGGATCAGGGTCTTTTTTCTGGAGTCAGTATTGCCTACAAAATAATTATAGCTATACAACGGTGCTTTTTCTGAGCTGTTGTTTTCATCTTATATGCATTTTTCTTCTCACTATCTTTAGTTCCCTGACTACAATGAACCTCATAATTGATAGTGGATTACCTTTAAAACAATGTTATTTGAAAGTTTGTATTTCTGTACATGATTTATTTTCTTGGATTTACTTTATCAAATTCTATAAATAAATAATTTAAAAAAGTGCAGACAAAAGAGAAGTCAGATTTAATATATGTGACTTGATTAGATGGTGTAAAAGCATGCAAGCATGTTTGATGATGTATGCGTGATGCCGCTTATAAAATATGTGAGTTTACCTGGATATTCTGTCCTCATCCCAGAATATGCTCACAGCACCTTCTTTGTCTGCAGCTACATTACATGCATACTTCTGCCCTTCTGAAAATTTGCTTACTGTCCACAAAGGTTAATTACTTACACACCTATATGCCAATTTTACATGCACAACCCTACGTACGTTTTTGAACAATCACCCCATTATGTTGAACAGTTAGAAGAGCAGCAGCTCAAATGGTTTATTTTTTTTACAAGTAGAGTTCTACATCCATTCAGATAAGAGGATATTAAAGATCAAATGATATGAACTTACTTCAATACAAAGTAGCCATCATTATAGCTGCTCAGTTTATGAATTAGCTTAGAATTGTCTCAGTTAATTCATATAGTGCTGCTAAGCTTTGTATGCTTTCAGAAAAAAATGTCAACCCTAAAATTGCTTAATAGAAAATAAAATCTCATGTTTTGCATTCCTTCTGGAGTCTTGGTTTTCAACTATAAATGTAAATTCAGTTGGGACATGCCCTTCTGCTGGCAAAGCCAGCACTCAACATGCCTTACAATCAAAGGCAAAGTACACCACTCATGAAAAACAATAAATCATTAAACATATGTCATAAATACATCATACCAAAGCAAATTTTCATAATATACATACACAATATTACATTAATTCACTCTAACAATAAATCATTAAATACATCAATTAAAATAAACACAAAATATATATCTTAAATATAAAAACCAATGTAAGCAATTTAATGATCATTTTTTCTGAAAATCAATCTGAAACTGGTGGCTATCGAGAATGCTGTTTCTCAGTCATTGGTTTCTTGCATAAGCATTTGATTTTTTAATTTTCAAAAGGCATAACACCACTCAGCAGTTATAAGAGCACATCAATAGAATGCGTGTAATCAGAAAATTTCCAACCAATTTTAATAACCAATTTATGCAAATGATCATTAACACTTGTAAACTGGAGATGAGCAAGATTCTTCCAAGGCCTGGGAAGGAGCAGCATGTTAGACTTTCACCTTTGAAACCTGCTGTGCTTTTCACATTTATTATAGAAAGGATTCCTTTGCTCTGCTGAAAATTGCACCTATTATTTTCATACTATCCTCCTTTGTACATATAAATATATGTATATAAAAACTTTAAAAATAAATAAATAAATGGAGTGACTCAAGGATCTTTACTTGGGCTGGTGCTCTTTAATATATTTATAAATGATCCGTAAAGTGTAATGATCAGAGAGGTGATAAAATTTGCAGATTACACAAAATTATTCAGAGTAGTTAAATCACAGGTGGATAAATTGCAGGAGGACCTTATGAGACTGGAAGATTGGACATCCAAATGGCAGATGATATTTAATTTGGACAAGTGCAAGGTGATGCATAAAGAGAAAAATAACGCATTCTATAGTTACATGATGTTAGAATTCATGTTAGGAGTTAGCACCCAGGAAAAGATCCTGGTGTCATAGTGGATAGTACATTGAAATCATTGGCTCAATGTGCTGTGGCGGTTAAAAAAGCAAACAGAATGTTAGGAATAATTAGGAAGGGAAAGATGAATAAAACTGAGAATGCCATAATGCCTCTATTTCAATCCATGATGAGACCTTACCTTTGAGTACTGTGTTCAATTATGGTCACTGCATCTCAAAAAAAGATACTGATGCATCCTAGAAGGTACAGAGAAGGGTGACCAAAATGATAAAGGGGTCGGAACAGCTGCCCTATGAGGAAAGTCTAAAGAGGTTAGGGCTCTTCAGGTTGGAGAAGTGAGGCTGAGAGGGGATATGATGGAGGGCTATAAAATCATAAGAGGACTAGAATGGGTTAATGTACATTGGTTGTTTTCTCTTTCAGATAATACAAGGACTAGGGGACATGCCATGAAATTAGCAACTAGCATATATAAAACAAATCAAAGAAAATTCTTTTTTACTCAATGCATAATTAAGCTCTGGAATTTGTTGCCAGAGGATGTGGTTATGGCAGTAGGTTTATCTGGGGTTCAAAAAGGTTTAACAATTTCCTGGAGAAGAAGTCCAAAACTAATATTAGTCTAGCTGACTTAGGGGTAGATTTTATAAAGATGCGCGTGCGTGTCCGTGTGCACGGGCGCTACCCGTTGTGCACACATGGACTCCCGATTTTATAACATGTGCGCAGGTGCGTGCATGTTTTAAAATCGGGGGTTGGCGCGGGCGAGGAGGTGCGCAATTGTGCAACTTGCGCGCGCCAATGCCGAAGGCCTTCCCCCGCTCCCTCCCAACCCCCAGCCTAACCTCTCTTCCCCTTCCCCTAACCCTCCCGTCCTCTAGCCCTTACTTAGACCCCTCCCTGACCTTTAACTTACCTGTTGCGCCTGTCTCCGGGCAGGCACAGGTTGCGCACACCGGCAGCTTGCCGGCACGCGATCCCCCAGCACAGCGGCAAATGGCCGCTGTGCAGGGAGCCTCTGACCCGCCCCACCCCTTTTTCGAAGCCCCGGGACATACGCGAGTCCCAGGGCATTAGGCCCGGTGCGCGTAGGCTTTTTAAAATCTGACCCTTAGGGAATAGCCACTGCTATTTCTGGCATTAGTTGCATGGGATTTATTTAAGGTACTTGATCGAAACAGGATGCTGGGTTTGATGGCCCTTCGATCTGACCCAGTATGGCAACTTCTTATGTTCTGAATACTTAGGGGGTTTATGCATGTAAAAGTAGCATATATCGCAGCAATTTTCAAAAGCCAATTTATCCATGTAAAGTGCATTTACGTGTGTAAAACTCAGTTTTAAGTGTATAAATCCTTTTGAAAATTACTTCCATTCAGGTGAATTTTCAAAGACGTTACTTGCGTAAATGTAACATACTATCGTAGCAAATTTCAAAAGCCGTTTACACGCGTAAAATGAACTTACGAGAATAAATCCTATGGATAATTCAATGGCATATATTGTAGCAATTTTCAAAAGCCCTCTTACACAGGTAAAATGCATTTACATGTGTAAAACCCATTTTTAAGCAAGTAAATGCTTTTTAAAATCAGGCTATTAGTTCTTAAACAGTATTTTAAATATAAGGAAATTTACTTTTGTGACGAGAGAATTCTAATTTTTCCTGATGGATTTGTGAGACACAGTGGAGGAGGAAGTTTGTTTTCTTTGATCCTGTTCATTTGGATAGATTTCTCTTATGTAGATAAAAGCATGCTTAAATAATTGTTTCCTTTTTTTTGAGGTCTAAGAAGTGATAGATGTAGCAGGGATAGATATGGGTTCTATAAAAAGGAATAAGTGGCTTGGCCATTATTTTTTACTTTTTTAAGGTGGTTTTAGATTGAATTGATGTAATGTTTTATTTTAATTTCTTTTACTACAATGGTTGAATGAGTTTATTTATTTATATAATTCATTGCGAGATGTCTTAAATGCTAATAAAATCTTGGATAAAAATAAGGTCAGCTGATAAGCACACAGTTTATTTGGAACCACATAAGAAAAGTCGCAGTTTCGGGCCAAAGCTGAATTAAAGCGTTTTGGTGGTGGAATCATCAGGCAACTATCCTCTTGTGACAGCACTGCACGAGGTGGAATTTATGGGATCAACCACTCAGCCAAACAGGTGGGGCTCATGTCACACTGGGCCTTAAATGCCAAGCTTAAAATTTTAAATCTAATACGCTGAGTAACCTGTAACCAAAGGACAGTGGTTAGGATGGATGAAATCGCGTGCTCTGAATTGTGCCTGGACAAGCAGTCTTTTATTTCTCATGTGATTGCCTGTATTTCAGATAAGGAGATTTTTTTTTGTTCCTTTTGGATTTTGTTTTGAAATCTTTTTTTTTTTTAAAGAATCGTATCTGTCCAATAGTGCAAAGTTTTTCTCACAAACTCCTTAACCTACCAAAGAGGATGATGGCGATCCCCGCCCCCTCCCCAACTACTTGAAAATTCAATAATCACCTAGATTTATCAACCAGGCTGGAAATGGAGTTCACTAAAATGTAACAAGTAGTCTAATTTTAACAATAAATTCTTCATTTCCTCATAGTAAAGATAATCTTCCAACAGTTCCTACTACCTTAGGGCCGGATTTTAAGAGGTACGCCCAATTTTATAACATGTGTGCGCAGCCGCACGCATGTTATAAAATCCAGGGTCGGTGCGCACAAGGGGGTGCACAATTGTGCAACTTGCGTGTGCCAAGCCGTGCAGCCTTCCTCCGTTCCCTCCCACCTTCCCCTCCCTTACCCGCCCCCCAGCCCTACCTAAAACCCCCACCCCCTTTACCTTTATCTTATAAGTTGCGCCTGCCTCCGGGCAGGTATAGGTTACACGCGCCAGCCGGCCCGCAATCCCGGGCACAGCGGCAAATGGCCGCTGTGCCTGGAGGCTCCGGCCCCGCCCCTGGACCCACCCCGTACCTTTTTTCAAGTCCCGGGACATACGCAAGTCCCGGGGCTTGTGTGCATCGCCGGGCCTATGCAAAATAGGCTCGGCGCGCGCAGGAGCGGGTTTTCGTGGTTACGCGTGTAATATACGCGTGTAACCCTTTTAAAATCCGCCCCATAATGAACATCCTATGTGAAATCTTTACTTAAGCTTGATTTTCAGGAGCAATGTGCTCAAGCTGTCAAGACAGAAAAGCTTCAGGGTTCGAAGAGATCAGTTTTCCGAATTGCTCATAATGTGGTCATAATCCTTTCCTTTTCCGTTCTGAGACTCTTATGCTTTCCATTTCGATTCTTCCCACAAATGTCATATTAGCTGTATTTCCTTTGGGTACAAGGACAGATATTGCTTTTTAATTCAGCTTGCTTTTGACTTATGTCAATAAAATCTCGTTTCCCTACCAGACACTTAGGGCTAACCTGATACTCCTGGCCAAGACCCTGACTCACGTTCTTGTTCATCTGATTGGCCAAACATGAAGGACGAACCTAAACCAGCACTGCATAGTCACGACAGGAGGGGGGGGGGGGGGGGGGGGGGGGGAGTGACGTACGGCTCTTAGGATGGAATCCAGACAAAGAGGTGCAACAGAGGATGTACAAACATGAGCTGCTTCCTGCTCTTTCAACAACTCCTGCCGTCTATACGTAGAAAGGAATATGGCAAAAAATTGGTTCAACAGTATTTGCAAGTGCTGACTCCTAGATTAAAGTAGGAAAAGTATCAAGGAGAAAGTCATTATGGTATAGGATTTTTATTTTTTTTTAAAGAAACTTCTTTGCTTAAGATTTTTGGGGGTATAACATTTCTCTCTCTTTGATGACTTACTGCACTGAATCTCATTAAAGTCATCCTTATTATTAGCCTATTTTCAGAATGAAAAGAGGCTTTTGAGACCCCTATTGTCTGTCTGTGTCCCTAATAACTTTTGTCCATGGTGTCCTGTGTGCACCAGATTGTCGGAGGACAAGCAGATCCACATGCCATGTACACATGCATCCCAAAAAGTAGGTTCCTTTAAATTCTGGGTGGAATTTCTTGTACATGAATAATGCTCTTTCAAGAAAAGAAAAATAATGTGCATTCCAGTCTTTGGTATTAAACATGCTGAGGTCAATATTCAAAGAGGTTTTTCCAGCTAAGTTCAGGACTTTGCCAGACAGACCCAGAGTTCTTAAATTCCCTCCTCACTGAATGGAAAAGTTTTAACCATGTAAATTATTCCACGGCTAAAACTCAGCTGGATAAAAAAAAAAAAGGGGCAAGGCAGGAGCATTCTGGAGGTAGTTTAATTTTACTCTCATTGCACTGAATATCGATGCTAGCTGGATAAAGTTTTCCAGCTAAGTCTGGTCAGGAAAAATACAGTCTTAAAGACAGCTGGATAACTGAACTCTCCCACCCCCCCCACCCCCCCCGCAAGCAGTTGAACAGAAGCTAATCTTCCCTCCACCCTCAAATAAGGACAAAGTTGGTTGGGGCTCAAGCAGCCTCCTCCCCTCCCCCCCCCCCCCCCCCCGAAGATTAAAACTGTAGCCAGTCAAGCGACACCCCCCCCCTCTTCCCAATCCCGAGAAGATAAAAATGGTAGCAGGCCAAGCAACACCTTCTCCTCCCTATCCCCAGGAGCAGAAAATGGTAGTGGGCCAAGCTATCCCCTCCCAAGCCCCAGCTAACAGTGAATGGACCAATCAGCAGCCAGCAAAGTGAATATATGAATTTTAAATGCTGATACAGCTCTCAGATATACCGGCGTTTACTATTCAGGCTAGTGGGAGGAGGAATGAGCCTCTCTCTCTTCCTCTTGATGGCTTATACAGACATTGTGGGGGTAAGGTGTGGATTTGTGGGGCGGGAGGGGGCCAGTTCGGCCTGCTACCATTGTATCTTCTGGGGATCGGGGGCGGGAGGGTTGTTGCTCGTTCCGCTACCATTTTTTGTTCCTGGGGATCAGTGTTTGCGGCGGGGGGAGGCCGTCAGGGGAGGTGCTTGGCCCACTACCATTTTTATCTTCTGGGGATGGCGGGGTTCAATCTATTTTGTCATTTCGATATATTTTGTAGCTTGGTATCAGTATCATACTAGTTATCCTCTTTCCACCAAGTTTGTAAGATGCCCATTATCCGGCGAATTTTTAATGGACCGCGCATAAAAATCGGGACTTATCCACATGGCCGGGCTCTGCGCACGTGCTCCTTTTAAAATCTACCCCATGTCTATTTCATTTAGTTCCATATATTTTCTCAGTCCAGTGTTATTTTATTCCTATTTATAGCCTGTTTATTGTTCAGGTAATTTAGAATCATTCATATTTGTCTTCTCTTCCTTTAAATCCACCTAAGCCACCTTAACTTTTGCCACATCACCTCTTTCGTTATAATTTAATTACCCCACTTTAAGAGTATCCTTTGAAGATATCTCATTTTTTTTTTTTTTTTCAAAATAGTATTTTTTATTGGCGTTAGCAGGCAATGAACAACCAATCGCGCCCAGCAACTTCTGAGCGAACAAAACAATATTACAAAACTTAGGAAACTGTTACAGAGAAACTTCAGCAGTTATGAGTCACCTGAAACACCATTAATTTTGTATAACCCCTCAATACTGCTACCCCATCCCACTCCCCCAACCCCAACATTCATTCCACAGTCATACACATTCATACTAACACTAATGAGACCCCCCCCACCCCCCCTTGAGCAGCCCAATCAGCCCTGTAGCCATGAGATCGTAAATCATCCTGCAAGTCTTTGGGTAGGGCTAAAACGCAGGCATCCCAGCATGCACAGTAAGCCTTGTCCGGTTTCCGGTGACCCAGGAGGAAGTCCATACGTTCCAGTTGTGCCAAGTCAGCCATACGACGAGCCCAAGCGAGAAAAGTTGGTGCATTGTCCGGGACAATCCAATCCGCCAGGATCGTACGACACGCCAGCATAACCGCCACTCTTTCGAATTTCACTTTGGAGCGTCTATCCAACACCGAAAGTGGGAGAGAGCTGCACAATAGCACCCTTCCCGTGAGTCCAACGGTCACTCCCAGGCAATTGCCAAGTACCTTCTCTATGGCTGTCCAAAAAGCTCGAAGCGTTAGGCAGTCAAATAGTCTATGGAGGAGTGTTCCAGGGTGCAATCCGCATTTGATACACAGTGGCGTAGCGGTCAACCGCATCTGAGAACGACGAACATCATCACAGTACAACCAGTGTATAATTTTGAACTGCACTTCCCGTAGGCCAATATCTGGAATCATGTGGTGTAAATGAGCAAAAACCTCAAGTAGCTGAGCGCCCGTAACTGAAGAATGTAGAGCATCAGACCAACGGCTCGCCAAATGTGTTGTTCTGTCCATGCTGCGAAGGTTCTGACCCAACTTCCTCCAGCCAGTAATAGTGTTGGCGAGATAAGCATTGTCAAAGAAAGTGTTGGCAAATTTGAGTTCCAGTACTAAGTCCTCAGAAGTCCACGCACAGGAGCGGATATAGTGTCGGGCCTGAAGAAAAGCATAGAACTGCTTGGAGGGGATGCCATACGTGCGCTGTAGGGTCGCAAAGTCCAACAAGTGTCCAGAAGCATCATCAAACAAATGATACACAAACAATATACCCTTATTCTCCCAAGACTGAAATATAGCCTTACTGTCCTGCCCCGGTAAAAATTCTAAATTGCGTACAAAGGGAATAAGCAAGGATCGAGCACCAGGTCTGGCAGCGAGCCGTCGCCACCATCCCCAAGCTCGAATACAAGAAGACAGTAGGGTGACAGGGTACGAGGCAGCACAACGTATCTGGGCACGAGACTGCATGAGGCTCAGCGGCGAAATGGGGGCTGCCATACTCGAGAGCATGCCAGGTGCACATAAACGGTAAGTTCCGGTGAGCCATTCGCCCACAAACCTCAACTGACATGCAACGTTATACAAGCGAAAATCTGGCATGTTAAGCCCTCCCCGGGCTCCAGGTAGCTCCAGAGCTGAGTAAGTCAGTCTCGCCCGTTTCCCCCGCCACAGAAATTTTTGTAGACTGGAGCGCAAACGACCAATATCCACCCCCCGTAGCCAGCAAGGTATCATATGGAGCAGGTACAGTAATTTGGGCACAAGGACCATTTTAACCAAGGCACAACGCCCCAAAAGGGATAGCGGGAGAGGGGTCCATAAGGCTAGCTGCGCTTGTAGCTTATCAATACAGGGAGTGATATTGAAGGCATAAAGTTTTTTTAAGTCCCTTGGAACTTGCACCCCTAAATATTGAAGGCCGGACTTAGCCCATTGAAAGGGAAAGGGACCCCCCCATGTAGTGGGAAGATGCTCATTAAGAGCTAGCGCCTCTGACTTTGCGTAATTGATATGGAGACCCGCCACCGATGTAAACTGAGTAAACAGTTGAACAATAGTCGGCACACTCTCTCGGGGCCTTCCCACGAATAACAAAATATCATCGGCAAAAAGCGCCAACTTCATGGGATGACCGCCCACACTGAGCCCCCAAAACGCCTTCTCACCCCGCAGTCGGCAAGCCAAAGGCTCAATCGCCAACACAAAGAGAAGGGGCGACAATGGGCAGCCCTGACGTACCCCACAACGGATGGGGAAATGTTCCGTGGGCAGCCCATTCAATAAAATGGTAGCACTCGGATTTTGGTATAACACGGTCACCCAGTGCAGGTAGGGGCCCGTGAAGCCGTATTTGTTCAAAGTCCAAAATAAATAGTCCCACGATATAGAATCGAAGGCCTTTTCGGCGTCCAGACTCAATATCAGGGCCTCATCCCGGGGTTGGTAACTAAGAGCGGCAATAAGACGACGAACATTGTTCACGCCCTGGCGACCTCGCACAAATCCAGTTTGATCAGCATGTATCATTGTGGGGAGTATACCTTGCAGACGGGCAGCGAGAACAGAGGAGAGAATCTTAATATCGACATTGAGGAGGGAGATGGGGCGGTAAGACCCCACCTCCAGAGGATCCTTCCCCGGTTTAGGAAGAACCACTATGACCGACCTATTGGCAGTATCGGGGAGGGAGGGACCTTCGAGCATGCTATTATAGTAAGCTTGTAAGGGAGTCAAGATAGGGAATTTCAGGATTTTGTAATACTCAGACCCTAACCCATCCTGACCCGCTGCCTTACCCAGCTTAAGGCCTTGGATGACAGAATAAATTTCTTGAGTGGTAATAGGACGATTCAAGGTGACAATGTCTTCCGGCTGCAGTGTCGGCCAGGATTGCCCCCCGAAAAAAGCCTCTGCACTTTCCGTACGCATGGGTTTCTCTCCGTATAGCAACCTATAGTACTCTAAAAATCTGGCCGCTATGGCTTCGGGACTCATTCTATGTACGCCCAGACCATCCCGGATCCCCGAAATGGCCGTTTTGGTCTCCCGTGGCCGGACTAAATGTGACATTAGTTTACTAGATCTATTACCATATTTATACAATTGGTACCGGTAGTACCGTAAAGATTTAGACGCGCGCAAATGTAAGAGATTATTGAGGGCCTTACGAGCCGCGTCTAGGGAAGCCTTATCGTCAGGTGTCATAGTGCCCATATGCTGAAGCTGAGCGGTTTTTAAAAGGTCAGTAAGCCTAAGGATCTCCGCATTCCTTAGTCGATTCTGTTTAGCCACATAGGCAATTATGACCCCCCTCATCACCGCCTTCCCCGCTGCCCACACCGTCTCCGGGCCCACGTCCGGGGTTTGGTTATGAGTCACATATTCTACCCAGCTGTCTTGCAGGTATTTTTTAAACTTAGCATCGAGATAGAGATCAGGGCGCATGCGCCAGGAAAACGGTAGGTGAGGACGGCGGCCCCAACTCAGGGTAAGAGAAATCGGGGCGTGATCAGTTAATACCATTGGTTCAATGGTAGCGTCCACCAGCTGGGGAAAACAGCGCTCCGAAAGCAACAAATAGTCCAATCTGGAGTAGGTGTTATGTGGGTGAGAGTAAAAAGTAAAATCCCTATCTTGAGGGTGAAGCACCCGCCACGCATCCAAGAGCTGCAGCTCCTGGCATAACAAATTAATGCCCTTAACTGCGTCTGTCGGGGAGGGCAGCTTGGGAGGCCGAACATCTACAGATTTATTGGCCACTACATTAAAATCCCCACCCACGAGCAGGCTGTGGTCTGGAAAATCCATTAACAGACGTATGAGACTCGCAAAGTACCCTGGCGCATACACATTAGGAGCGTATACATTGCAAAATACAACTTTCTGTTGATAAAGTGTCCCCGCTACCAGGATATAACGGCCCTCTGTATCGGGGTAAGAGTGTGTGAGCTGGAATGGCAAATTCCTATGTATAAGAATAGCCACTCCCCTCTTACGCCGAGTAAAAGAGGAGTAATAGCATTGGCCCACCCAGTCCCGCTTCAATTTAGCGTGCTCCGCGTCTCCCAAATGAGTTTCTTGTAAGAACGCCACCTGTGTCTTCAGGCGTTTAAACATTGTATGTAATTTAGTGCGTTTTATTGGGGAATGGATTCCATCTACATTCACTGAAACTAATTTAACCTGCGCCATTGAGGTGTATAGGAGGGATACTGAAAACCTCAGGCCCCGTAGGGCACCGATGGACAGTTTGTAAAGACATCCCGCAGCCACCCAGCCTCAGCCACGGGGAATAGAACCAGCAAAATTTCACTAGACATGGCCCCACTATGAAGGAAACACACGACCCAAGGCACCACTCAAGTCCCTCCCAATAATCCCCTCCCCCCGTAACACATTCACACCCATTCATACCAACACTTCCACACTCAAACTGCATACTAACACCACCAACTCCCAGGAGTAGGGCCCCCGATGCTCCCTTGCCATCGGGGTGCCAGACCCCCAGCCCCGCTCTCCCCCCTCCACTCCCACCAACAGCCAGTATACCATATCTGCCCTTCAAGCACAGCCAAATCAATACCATCCAGTGAATAATGATAATGCGTCCCAGCAAGTCCTGTTGCAAAAACCTGAACAAGCCATGTGCCGGGAAAAAGGCAAAATAACAAGATAAAACAAGATAAAACGGGAATTCCAGCCTCGTGAGGTCATTCAATAAACTGATGAATAGAGGCATGATCCGGCCAAAAGGGGAAGTGCAGCACATAATTCTATAGTGGAAACCCCTGCCTCAAGGGTTAGCGCAATGCCGCAACTTCTCCAACCAAGGTGGCTTGATGTCATTCTGCAGCTCCCAACGGCAGAGAAGCAATAAACCGATCCGCTTCCTCTTTGGAGGTGATGAACCGGGTTTGGTTATTGTGGTACACTCTGAGCTTGGCAGGGTACAGTAAGGCAAAACGCATGCCACGTCGGTGAAGCTCCGTGCACGCGGGGGCCAGAAGCTTCCGTTGCGCCGCCGTGCCCGCGGAGAAATCATTAAATAGTAACAGCCGACTACCGGAATGTTCCAGGGTCTCCCGCTGCCGATATGCCCGTAATAGCTGAGTTTTATGACTCCAATTAAGTATCCGGGCCATGACGGGCCGCGGCCGGCCCTGCCCATCGCGCAGTGGGCCAACCCGGTGCACGCGCTCACACTGTAGGCCGCCGGCTAGTTGCTCCAAGCCCACCTGTTTGGGGAGCCAGTTCTCCACCAGGGATTGAAGCTCCTCATCTTTTACAGCTTCGGGCAAGCCAATAATTTTTAGATTGTTCCTTCTGCCCCGGTCTTCTTGTGCCTCCATCGCCACGATCAGTTCTTTTTGTCTGGCCTGCAGCTCCTCCACGTGGCGCTCCGAGGCAGCCAGTCTGTCCCCCAGGTCAGACAGGGTAGTTTCTGCCGCATCTAAGCGCTTAGAGTGCCCTTCCACTGCCGATTTTACGCCTTCAATAGAGGTTTGTAGTTTGATTAACCGGCTGTCGAGCGCCTCCGTGACGCTTTGGGAAATCTTTCGTAAGGTTTCCTCCGAAATCGCCGCCAGAAGAGGCTCCGCTGGGCTCGCCACCTCCGCCATTTTAGCTCCTCGTGGTTTGTGCGGTCGGCGTTCCGTGCGGCCCCTAGTGCCGGTCCGGCGCATCCCCCGCCCGTCGGGATCTCACAAAAGAGGCAGCGGCACGTCCCGTGGCCGTCGGAGGAATCGAGGGGCAACAGTAAGCGGCAAATAGATAATAACGAACGATTAATGGAGAGCGGGGCCGCGGAGCTCAATCCCCCTGCTTCCGTCTCAGGCTACGTCATCGCCGGAAGTCCAAGATATCTCATTTTAACCATGTGCTCTGTAGTGACTGTTAGCTTTCCTGAAGATCTAGTTTAAAAAATGCTCTCTCTCCTTTTTATTTATAGCACCAGCAGCCAAGTTCCATTCTAGATAAAATGGAGCACCTATTCCATCATGTTGGAATAGGTGCACCTTTCCTTAAAATGTTCCGCAGTTCCTAGCAAATCTAAAATCCTCTTCTCTGCATCATTGTCTCATCCATGTACTGAGATTCTGGAGCTAAGTCTGCCATTAAATTTGGCCTTCAGAACCTCCCTTCTATACCTTATGACATTGATAGTCAAATGTATCATGACAACACTCACTAAACTTTTAACTAGGTCATCATGAGATCTATTACCTTCTCACCAGGCAAATATGTTACCAAGTGATCCTCATGGCCACCAGCCACCTATCCCCTAGATTCATCAAAAAGTCATGATAATGCCTGCGCTAAGAAAAAGAGGTGTGTTTAGGGAAATGTTTGGAGTTACTGCACCATGTGGTCACTTTCTGCTTGAGAGAGAGAGAGAGAGAGAGAGAGAACCTATCTACAAGGTCTTCATATTAGTCAAGTATTTATATCTCCATAGGAGGGCCATCTAATAGCTCAAGGTGAGGTGTTGGTGGTGGTTTAGGTTTAGGAGCCAGTTTCACATGTAGCATGAGACGTACAAACAGCACAGTACACCTTGGTGAAGATTTTAAATCATTTGGAGTGAGGAAAGTCTCACAAAGATGAAATTTTGTACTATGTTCTCTCACCCTAGCTTGATGGACTCTGTAACAGGGTACCTAACACCTCACCTCAACCTATTATGTGGCCCTTCTATAGAGATTTAGATAGGTGCACACAGTGAAGCCCTCCCCAAAGGTGCTCTCTCTCTCTCTCTCTCTCCACCAAAATGGAATTCCAAAAATTTATCGTGAATTGCATTATGGCCATTTTGGTCATATCGCACAGCTTAACACTAGGGAAAATAGATGTAATTATTTCTGGCATTAAGACCATGCGATAGTATGCGTTATGCTATCGCACGGTGTTATATGTCCTCTAATTTGACTAATTCCTGCCCAAAACTCCTTCCCAATTCCGCCCCCCCAAAAAAAATTTGCATTTGTGCCACGTGCTACAGCATTTTTTGCACACTTTAACGCCATAACGCATTTTGAAGAATGATACTGTCTATTCCTAATAAATGAATCGCCAATAACAATGATAGGGGCCCATTTACTAAGCTGCGAGAAGGCTTTACAACACAGTAAAGAATCTTTACCATGCAGTAAATGCGTTAACATAGGGATAACACATGGAATTTCAAATTCTGCTTATTAGTCACCTCTAAAAAAATTGGTGCAAAACGGCATGCAAATTAGCTCATAGCTAGCTGAACTACAAAACTAATAATCCGGCTTGCCTTAAAATTCACAAGCACATTATTTAATTGAAAGTTAGTAACACCTGTCATAAATATTCATGTTAGAATATAGATATTTAGAGGTGAGGGACATGGCATATATGCAGAGGAAGGTGGACACAGTGACAACAGCCACATCTACCAGAAATGAAAGAAGTCATAAGAATCGAGCTGATGAGGAAGAGATAATTAGAGAGAGAATGAGTTTGAGGAAGTCCAGGCTGGAAATTGGGCATGGCTAAATAAGTGAGATTGGTTAAGCAATAGCTAAGACTACTTTATCGCTCTTGAAGGATTATACAAAATAAATTTGAATTATTTTTGGTAATTTTTTAGTCTATAATCGTATCTTAAGCGTTCATTGAAAAACAAGAACTAATCAGAATATTTTGCAATCTGAAAACAATAATATGGGTCAGCACCTTCTGGGATTCTCCCACCCAAAAATATTCTTTTCTTCTTATGACGCTCAAAGGAAGGAGACTCAGGAATAGAACTAGAAAACAGATATTTCTAGAAAGGGTAGAAGATGCATGGAATAAACTCCCAGAACAGACAAAAACAGTAAAAGTTCAAGAAGACATGGGATAAACAAACAGGATCCTTAATTGTGAAGAACTGAAGGGAAAGTCAGTGATCAAATATGGTTTATAGAGATGTAACAGGTAGTAAATTCAGCCTTCAGTCCTTATTGGCTGTTATATTCTATGTTTCAACAATTATCAAATGTAGCATTTTGCTGCATGGATTAAATATTTGTTCCATAAATTGTCAGCATAGTATTCGAACTAACTCCTTATTGGCTGTTATAATCTATGTTTCAACAATTATCAAATGTGGCATTTTGCTGCATGGATTAAATATTTGTTCCATAAATTGTCGAACTAACTCCAAAGGAGGTAATTTTCAAAAGGATTTCCGCACATAAAAGTAGCATATATAGTAGCAATTTTCAAAAGACATTTACACATGCAAAACCTTTTGAAAATTCAGCCCGATGGAGTGAATTTTACAAGGAATTACGTCTATAGAAGTAGAATATTCAAAGATCCTTTTATTGGTGCAATTCTTTTTGAAAATTACCTCCATAGCCAATTAGATTTCCACACTTTGCCTCCTGAATTTACAGTGCTGCAGGATGTTCTTTCATTTTGGTTATCAGAACTTCAAAAAATGTACCCTTTGTACTCACAGCCCATAAACAATATGACACAACAATATAATGAAAATGATTTATGAATTGAAGCTGATAGCTCAGACTCTTATCAGCAGGTGTCATTTACTGATTAATGTTTGTGGAAGGGCAGTATCACAACCTGATTTTGCTTTTATAATCTGTGCTAAAGTTCACAGTAAAAATGGGCTGTTAGCTCAATCTGATTAGACCAAGCTTGTTTTTATAGTATAGGAATTCCTTCTCATACTAAATACACAGAGTCAACAAATCTGTTTGTCATAGAGATAGAGTGCTATAAAAGATTATGACTGTTATATAACATAGTAGCATTATTTTTTTAATCAAATAACATTTCATCTTACCATAATCAAGCCTTTCTCTATAGGGTTTTATTATAAAGAGTAAGCACTATACATATTGACATAAGAATTAAAATTGCAAAAGTTATGCAGTTGTGTATCTAACTCTTGATATGTGCCTAATGTTAGATGCAAACAAAAATAGAGTGGATTTTCAAAGATCACTGGACATGCAATCTTGGTTCTGAAAATCTCCCACTGACACCTAAAATTTTAGACCTCTAAACAAGTTCATTTGAAAGTGTTAGCTACTTATGTGTTAATTGTCTAAATAAATGTATGTGTCCCTAGCTTTTAAATTTATAAAGACACTTTTCTGACTATTTAGTTGCCTCTTTACAGGATGACACCAAAAGAATAATTTGACAATTCAACAGAAACAGATATATTCAAATATGAAGTTTGTATTTCAAAAAGGTAAAAGTGTAACCGTTAAGGCACCATATCAGCAGTTTAATATTACAAATCATACTTATCCAAAATAATGACAATATAAAAACACATAGAATAGACAAAAGGCAAAAAAAAAAAAAAAAAAAGACTGCAGTATAGAAAATGAAAAGCATAACATTCCCCTTCACCAAACAAGAAGCAGACCCAGCCTGGATCCACTTTCAGATGAGTGCTATAAATCTAGACATTATTCCAACATCACAGCATAATTATTAATAAGCAGCAGTGTAAAATTATTTAGAAAACTTGGATGCCAGTCAATTGTTTTCAGTCTACCTTTTCCACTTATTTTGCTTTTTCATTTTGTTGTTGCTTCTTTTTCCCTACTTTTGAATCTTTGCTCTCTCCTTTCTCCAGCTTTTCTTCCTTCTCTTCCCTCAGCTGCTCTCCTCCTCCCTTCCCCCTTCCTTCCGAATCCCTTGCCTGCTATCCCCAGCCTCTCTCATCCTAGCTTCCTCCCTTTAGCTCCTTCTCCTTCAAGATTCTTCCCTGCTCTATCTGCTCTCCAAGCTTTCTCGCTCTTCAGACTGACCCCTCAACCACATCTGTTCTCTTTCAGCCTTTCTACCTGCAGTGGTAATGGGTGAATGAACAGATGAAGATAACTGTCCATGGCCTTCAACTACAAACACCCACACGAAAAACAGATCCAGCTTTTACCACAGTACAACAAATGCTCTGATTTTAAAGATGACACAGACAGTTATTAGTAAGAACTGAATTCAAAACATGGTAAAGAAACAATGCTAGTGTAATAATGAGCTACAGTTCAAAAGCACTATAACTATAAAATCCATGATGATACTTCTAATATGAAATAATATCCTCAATAAAACAAACCCATGATAAAGCAAATTTGCTTACCTGTAAACAGAGCTCTCTGTAGACAACAGGATGAATCAGTCATAATATGTAGGTGGCATCATCCATTGGCATTGACAAAGACCCAGCTGTCAGAGCTCAGTAAAAGTTATATTGACCATGTGTGGGAGTTCTCACATGCACACCTGCCTCATGAGCTCCTCAGTTTCTTCAAGAATTTAAGCTTTAGCAAGATAGTTGACTCTCCAGGGAGGAAGGCTGAGTATTATGTAAGGCTGATTCATCCTTCTGACTATGAAGAACCCTGTTTACAGGTAAGATGACTTGATTTCTCTGTCAATGAACAGGCATGAATATGCCATAATGAGTGGGGAGTCCCAAGATGAGTGTTGTTTTGCAGAGTAACTACTGAACAGACAACCTGGTTCCACCAGAGGCAGAGTGGACTTCTGAGGGAATAGACTGCACGGATATGCTTGTCCAAAGTTACTGTTTTTTCGAGGCATGTTGTCTAGTGGGACTGTTCTGGGAAACCTGCATGGCTTCCCATTCTATGGAGAGTGACATTCAAGCTGTTGCTACTTATCCACAAGTCGATGTATGGGAAATCAATACTTGCTCTTTACTTGGAAAATTACATTGGTATATCTTGTGATTCCCACTCCTTGAGAGTATAAGCTTCAGAGAACTAGAACAAAGGCAATCTTTTTTGCTATACCTTTTCTTTGGAACAGTTTTACAGTTAACATCCAAGAGCAAAGTGACATCAAGATTTCTGGGAAGTGTGTCAAGACATTGTTTTTTAATAAAGTTTTTAATGTAAATATGTAATCTTGTCAGGCATTTTATTGTATGAGTTATGTTTGTTTTATAATGTTATATGTATATCACTGTTATTCACACTGGACAATTTTATTGAAAGAGGAAGACTAAGATTTTTAAATACATAAATAAATGTGTGAATTATCAACCAAGTAGCAGCCTTGCATAAATCTTCAATGAGTGGCCATGAGATGAGCCACTGAAGTCACCATAATTATGACTTATTGAGCCTTGATAGCTTGTAATCTGCAAGTCAACCAGTGCATAAGAGTGTGCAATATTGGCCATTAGCTGATTGACAGAATCCTCAATCTATTGGAATAAAAGGACACAAACACTTGAGAAGTTTGATAGTGAGGTTAAGGCCTCTTTAGGTAATATGCCGGGTTCTCCTGCAGTTCAAGGCGTGAATAACCATTTCTCTTTTGTGTGCATGTGGTCTTGGAAAGAAAAAAGGTAACATAATAGTTTTGTTGATGTGGAAAGCAGACAACACTTTTGAAAGGAATTTTGGGTGAGTACGCAGAATCAATCTGCTGTGAAAAAAATGTAGGTACTGTGAATAGGAAACCAGAACCTGCAATTTACTAATTTTTTAAGTCAAAGTGACAGCTACAGGAAATAACCCTTGCCAGGGTTATTCACTAACTTGAGAGGTTGCAAGTTAGTTATTCACTAACTTATTCACTAACTTGAGAGGTTGCAAGAGAGGGTTCATGAGTTGAGCAAGGACTATATTGAAGTCCAAAGGTATTGGAGGTTTACTGACTGGAAACTTGGAATGCCATAAACCTTTCATGAATTTCAATATTAATTGGTAGAAAGATCGGAGCCCCTTCGAACTATTAGTAGTATGCTACAATAGCGCTGAGATGAACTTTAACTGAAGAGAATCTAAGCCCGGAGGATAAGAAGAAGAACAGGTATTGAAAAGCAAGTCCTTTGGGCCACAGGAGAAGAGATTCAGCAGGTTGGTGCCACACCACACTGAACACTTGTTCCACTTAAAACTGTAGTTGAAGGCTTTCTAGCTGAAATCAGAATATCTTCCATTTCTTAGGGAGGAGTAAGGAGGAAACAATTGCATATTTAATATATACACCATGAAGTCCAGCAATAGTGTGTAATAGACATCTGCAATGGAATTGGAGCCTGAACTGATAGATGGACAAGATATGGTTACCTCATGTTGTGGACAGGCTGGTGCTATGAGAATTGTTCAGAGTAGTTAAATCACAAGCAGATTATGATAAATTGCAGGAAGACCTTGTGAGAATGGAAAATTGGGCATCGAAATGGCAGATGAAATTTAATGTGGATAAGTGCAAGGTGATGCATATAGCGAAAAATAACCCTTGCTGTAGTTACACAATGTTAGGTTCCATATTAGGTGCTACTACCCAAGAAAGAGATCTAGGCGTCATAGTGGATAACACATTAAAATTGTTGGTTCAATGTGCTGCAGCAGTCAAAAAAGCAAACAGAATGTTGGGAATTATTAGAAAGGGAATGGTGAATAAAACGGAAAATGTCATAATGCCTCTGTATCGCTCCATGGTGAGACCGCACCTTGAATACTGTGTACAATTCTGGTTGTCGCATCTCTAAAAAGATATAATTGCGATGGAGAAGGTACAGAGAAGGGCGACCAAAATGATAAAGGCAATGGAACAGCTCCCTTATGAGGAAAGACTAAAGAGGTTAGGACTTTTCAGCTTGGAGAAGAGATGGCTGAGGGGAAATATGATAGAGGTGTTTAAAATCATAAGCGGTCTAGAACGGGTAGATGTGAATCGGTTATTTACTCTTTCAGATAATAGAAAGACTAGGGGGCACTCCATGAAGTTAGCATGTGGCACATTTAAAACTAATCGGAGAAAGTTCTTTTTCACTCAACGCACAATTAAACTCTGGAATTTGTTGCCAGAGGATGTGGTTAGTGCAGTTAGTATAGTTGTGTTAAAAAAGGATAGAATAAGTTCTTGGAGGAGAAGTCCATTACCTGCTATTAATTAAGTAGACTTAGAAAATAGCCACTGCTCTTACTAGCAACGGTAACACGGAATAGACTTGGTTTTTAGGTACTTGCCAGGTTCTTATGGCCTGGATTGGCCACTATTGGAAACAGGATGCTGGGCTTGATGGACCCTTGGTCTGACTCAGCATGGCATTTTCTTATGTTCTTAATTACTTTCACCTTGTCCTAAAGGATCTTCTGGATAGACCTAGCAATGAGAGGTCTTGGTGGGTAAGCATAGAATATATCTGCAATCAAGCCTCGCATAAAAGCATTGGGAAATGGTATGCAGCTGCTTGATTACATAGGAGTAAATTTTTAAAGGGGTTTTGCCTGTAAAAATAGAATATAGGTGTGTAAGTTGCAAGTACTCTTGGATATGCTCTTTTAAAACTGTTGAGAGTATGCATATATTTTTCACTCTGGGGCGGATTTTAAGAGCCCTGCTCGCCTAAATCCGCCCAAATCCGGGCGTATTTAGGCGAGCAGGGCCCTGCGCGCCGGTGAGCCTTTTTTACATAGGCTCACCGGCGCGCGCAGACCCCGGGACTCGCGTAAGTCCCGGGGTTCTCCGAGGGGGCGTGTCGGGGGGCGGGCCCGGTCGTCGTGGCGTTTAGGGGGCGTGTCGGCAGCATTCTGGGGGCGGGTCCGGGGCGTGGTTACGGCCCGGGGCGGTCCGGGGGCGTGGCCGCGCCCTCCATACCCACCCCCAGGTCGCGTCCCGGCGCGGTCCGGGGGCGTGGCCGCATCCTCCGTACCCGCCCCCAGTTCGCGTCCCGGCGTGCTAGCGGCCCGCTGGCGCGCAGGGATTTACGTCTCCCTCTGGAAGGCGTAAATCCCCCGACAAAGGTAAGGGGGGATTTAGACAGGGCCGGGGGGGGTGGGTTAGGTAGAGGAAGGGAGGGGAAGGTGAGGGGAGGGCGTTAGAGGATTCCCTCCGAGGCCGCTCCAATTTCGGAGCGGCCTTGGAGGGAATGGGGGTAGGCTGTGCGGCTTGGCGTGCGCCGGCTATACGTAATTAATAGCCTTGCGCGCGCCGATCCAGGATTTTAGCGGATACGCGCGGCTCCGCGCGTATCTACTAAAATCCCGCGTACTTTTGTTTGCGCCTGGAGCGCCAACAAAAGTACGCCAACGCGCCTTGTTTGAAAATCTACCCCTCTGTGTATACATTTTACCAGCAGAAAAAAAAGGGGTGGCTAGAGGCATTCCAGGGTGTGGTTCAGAAGTAATCTTTTACATGTTAATTGACTAGTGCAAATTGGACTAGTCTATTAAGAACATAAGAATTTGCCATACTGGGTCAGATGAGGGTCCATCAAGCCCAGCATCCTGTTTCCAACAGTGGCCAAACCAGGTTACAAGTACCTGGCAAGTACCCAAACATTAAATAGATCTCATGCTACTATTGCCAGTAATAGCAGTGGCTATTCCCTAAGTCAACTTGATTAATAGCAGGTTATGGACTTCTCCTCCAGAAACTTATACAAACTTTTTTTAAACCCAGCTACACAAACTGCCTTAACTGGCAACAAATTCCAGTACTTAATTGTGCATTGAATGAAAGAATTTTCTATTTGTTTTAAATGTTCTACTTGCTAACTTCAAGGAGTGCCCTTTAGTGCTTGTATTATCTGAAAGAGTAAATAACTGATTCACATTTACCCATTCTAGTCCTCTCATATTTTAAAGACCTCTTTCATATTCCCCCTCAACCATCTCTTCTCCAAGCTGAGCAGCCCTAATCACTTTAGCCTTTTCTCATAGGGGAGTTGTTCCATCCCCTTTGTCATTTTGGTCGCTCTTCTCTGTACCTTCTCCAGTGCAATTACCGGTATATCTTTTTTTGAGATGCGACGATCAGAACTGCACACAGTACTCTAGGTGCGGTCTCACCATGGAGCATGGAGCATTATGACAGTCTGTTTTAGTCATCATTCCCTTTCTAATAATTGCTAACATTCTGTTTGCTTTTTTGACTGCCACAGCACATTGAGCCGATGATTTGAAAGTATTATCCACTATGTTGCCTAGATCTTTTTCCTGGGTGGCAACTCCTAATATGGAACCTAACATCGTGTAACTACAGCAAGGGTTGTTTTTCCCTAAATACATTACCTTGCACTTGTCCACATTGAGTTTCATCTGCCATTTGGATGCCCAATTTCCAGTCTCGTAAGGTCCTCCTGCAATTTATCACAATCCAGGTGTGATTTAACTACTCTGAATAACTTTGTGTCACCTACAGATTTGATCACCTCACTCGTTATATCCCTTTTCAGATCATATTGAAAAGCACCGGTCCAAGTACAGATTCCTGAGGCACTTCGCTATTTACCCTTTTCCACTGAGAAAACTGACCATTTACTCCTATTCTCTATTTCCTGTCTATTGGCTGCAATTTTTGGGTGGATGCCTGGATGAACCGGTAAGGGATCAGGATAAAGTACAAGAGTCCAGGTGAACTGGAGATGGACTGGGTGACCTAGCAGAGGTATCAGTGAACTGGTGATGTCAAATATTGTGGGCCTGCAGGCCCTAAGCAGCCCCCCTCCTCCTTTCCATCTAAGCACCAAAGCCTCAGCCCTTCCAGGCCAAGCTTGCTGCCTCCTCCCCAAAGCGCCCACCATCTCGATAATAAAAAAATATAGAGGCTGGGGATCAGAGCTGGTCTCTCCCTCTCCCCCATGCCTGGATCCAGTCTAATTTTTCAAATGTATTTCTCTCTGGGGCTTCCTACTGTAACGCTTCCCTGTACCTTAATTTTAGTTTTGTCTTCTGTCCCGATCAAAGTGGCATCCTAGCTTGACCTGGACTCAGCGCTTCTGGCATCGTTAAGCATTTACACTGAAAGGTAGGCGTCTAATGTAGAGCTTTTAGGGAGCCATGCTGGAAGCAAACGCTGTGGTAGCTGCTTAGCGATGACAGAAGTATTGGATCACGGGAGGCCATTATCATGATGTGGGCTGAAGATGAAACTAAAATTAAGGTACATGGAGGGTTGGATGGTAAGGGTTGGGGGTAGTGGTGGAAGGAGAGGTCCTAGAGAGAAACACATTTGAAAAAATAAATGGTACCCAGGAGCGGATGGGGGGAGAGGGAGAGACCGGCTCTGAACCCCGGCCCATATAGTTTTTTTTTATTACTGAGATGGCAGTCGCATTGGTAAGGATCCTTTGGAGCTCGGCTGGGAGGGAGGAGGGGAACTGGTTAGGGCCTGTAGGCCCATGATCTTCTTGTTTTCAGCACTTTGCTACTTAACCAGTTAACACTTTTCTAGATTACTTTACACCTGCTCTCAGGCATATCTAGAGTTAGCTGTATAATTTATCCAGCTAACTCCAAATATTGAAGCCAGATAAGATATTCAACTAACTCAATCACTCCCTGGAATGCCCCCAACATTTATTTAACAGCTTTTTTATACCGACATTAAAATACACATCATATCGGTTTACATTTTAACAAAAAAGGTGGAAAGTACAAAGAACAGGGAAGGGGGAGGTGGAGGTGGACAACTAGTAAATAATATGCTAGAAGCTCGGGAACAGCGAGCTTAGCAAAAAACTGCAACTAAACAAGGCGGGAGAAAGATAGAGAAAAATGGAACTAACTTTACAAATATACAAAATTTACAAGATTACATGTTTCATGGGGTTTACATTGGGTTTGAAAGTTAAGAGTAAGGAGACGAGAAGCAAAAAACAGAGGAGGGAAGGGGGGGGGGGGGGGTCATCGAAGTTAATCCAGGAAAGCCTGGTGGAAGAGCCATGTCTTTAGCATTTTTCTGAATTTGAAAGGGCAAGGCTCCAGGCGGAGATTGAGAGGTAGAGTATTCCATTGAGTGGGGCCGGAAATTGAGAAGGCGCGATCCCTTGTGGCTGTAAGTTGGGCTTTCTTAAGTGAGGGGACTTGTAGTGTGCAGTTACGATTCGTTCTGGTGGGGCGGGAGGATTTTGTGATTTGTAGAGGTTCACTGAGCCATGAGGAATTATGTTGGTGGATGGCTTTATGTATAATGGTCAGGGATTTAAACAGGATGCGGAATGAGATGGGGAGCCAGTGTAGGTCTTTGAGGATGGGGGTTATGTGGTCAGATTTGCGGGTGTTACTGATAATCCTTGCCGTGGCATTTTGTAATATCTGAAGAGGTTTGATGGTGGAGAGGGGGAGAGGGGGAGAGGGGGAGGCCAAGGTATAGGGAGTTGCAGTAATCAATTTTTGATGATAAGGTAGCTTGTGTGACTGTTTTGAGATCGTGTATTTGGAGTAGGGGCTTGAGCTTTTTTATAACCATAAGCTTATAGAAGCCTCCTCTTATAACGGAGGAAATATGATTTTTTAGGCTCAAATGTGGGTCAACTAGAATGCCTAGGTTTCGAACAAATGGTTGGGAGGTGAGAGCAAGGGTCATAGGGTCATTGGGTGGAGCAAGTTTAAAGGTCTGTTGGTTATGGATGAGAAGGAGCTCTGTTTTCGCAGAGTTGAGGGCAAGTTGAAGGGCGGTCAGTAGTGAGTTAATAGAAGAAAAGCATTTCTCCCAGAAATTTAGAGTAGCAGTCAGTGATTCTCGGATGGGGATGATGATTTGGACATCATCTGCGTAGATATAGAATTTGAGACAGAGATCAGATAGATGATGACAGAGGGGGAGCCCCTTTCTTATTAGGATAAATCTTAGCTGGATAAAGACTTTTCTGGCTAACTTTTAGCCAGATAAGCAAGAGAGATATTCAAAACTAGCCATTTAGATGGATAACTTTTGAGTTTTCCGTCTAAATGGCTTTAAATACTTACCTCTTTGTTTACACTCTCGGGGCTGCCGAGAAGCTAAAAGGAAGGACGTTGTATTGGTACTGCATATCCTTTACCATGAACCTGAAGAACATCCAGTGGGCAAGGTGAATAAAAATGTTCACATAATATTTCAGATCTAGAGCGTGCATCTAATCCCTTGGTTGAAAGAAGGGAAGACTTGTCTGGAGGGAATTCAACTGGAATCGCTCTTGAACCAACAATTTATTCTGCTTCCGTAAGTCAGCATAGACCTTGATCTCCCACTTTTCTCTGGGCCTCCATTTTCTAGGCAGGATACTGCTGCTCTTTGGAGACATCGACCATAGCTTTAGCAGTTAGGCCCAGGCAGCGATAGCAGATGGAATACATATTAGTGATGGATACAAATGCAGATCCTAAAAATGCTAACCACAGTCTTCATGGTCCTGGCCTTTTCCATTTTTCTTTTTTTTAATAGAACTGAAAAGTTCTGTTGAGAGGCTGCTGAGGTAGTGGTAAAAATAGATACAATGAGGCAGATAAGTTCAAAAAGCAGGGCCAAAAATCGAAAACATTGAAAGAAAGAGACTGAGAGTCATCTGTGTAGTAATTCAGACAAAGAGAAACTGAGGAGTTCAAGAGGAAACATGTTCACGTTAAAACTTTCACGCATGCTCAGTAAAACCTTTACTGAGTTCTGAGAGCTAGGTCTGTATCAGCGCCATCAAACGATGCCACCCATGCATTATGGCTAATTCATGCCTGTTTGTTGATGGAAAACAGAGAGCTCATTGAAATACAAAGTTCTAACTGGCAGTAAAAAGAATTCCTTATCTTCTCATATTCACACTGTCAAGGTCTTACTTAAGTAATTTGGAACTAAAAACACTGCAGTCTAATTAGCACCTGAAGAAAGGAATATGATTATTGCAAAAAGAATGCACAGCATGCAAAAACTTATAATATCAAATGGGCACAGCAGAGGCTTTGTAAGAATTAATAAGACATTTGAAGAATTTAAATATATTTTGAAAAACCAATACGAACAAAAATATTGGTTAGTCAAAGTAGGAAAACATATTTGCCAGAAAATAGAAAAAAAAACTATAGAAACATTCAGGGCAAACATCTTCCTATATACTTTAAAACATAGTGTAGAATTAGATGCACTATTCGAATTACATTTAGATACTTTAACAATCTAAACATTACAATTATATATCTATAGTGAAACCATACCTCCAAGGCCACCCATTTAGACAGCTGTCTAAAGACAGACATAAAACCAGAGATGATTGAAAATCTGTTAGACAGCCATGTGTTGATAACCATGTTAAATGCAGAATTTAGATATCTAGCTTCCATGCAAGCTTTAGAAAATGTAGCCCTTAGAGTATAGCTTGTCAACCCAGTTCTCAAGTATCCCTTAGCCAGTCTGGTCTTCAGGATATCTACAATGAATGTGCGTGAGATGGATTTGCATACATTGCCTCCATTGTATGCAAATCCATCTCATACATATTAATTTGGATATTTCGAAAACCAGCCTGGCTAGGAGTATTGGAGGACTGGGTTGTAAATTCTAGTGCTAGAGTGAAAAGTCTTATTGATAAGGAAGGCATTCATGACTTTCAGTGATTAGAAAGAATTACCATAGTCATTTTCAAGAACTGTACACACATTTTGTTTCAGCTGCAAATACATATTCTGATAGGTAATAAACTGTATGACATGAACACTTGGAAGAAGAAGAACACACAATTGTGGTTTTGTTATTATTGAGCAGATTTGTTAACTAACAGCTGATTCAGTGTTTTCTTTTTTTTTTTTCTGGATCTATTGCAGACATGAGCAACTGGCAACTCAGCCAGAAGCAGACAAGAAAGGGCTTCCTCTCTCTGCACAGTGTTCTTGGCTGCTTGAGCATGAACAGTAAAGAGGGACTGGTGCCAGTTGGCAAAAGCAGTATAAGCAATGGTGCACAATTCAGATACAAGCAGCAAAATGATCAGGCACACAGCAGCACTTGTGCTCCCCCTCTCTCTCATTGACTAAGGTTGCTTTTGGCACACAGTCACAGGAGGCTTTGCCATGCTTACTTCCCCTGGTCAGGGCAGATAGCTTTAATTATGTAGCGAGGCCAGCACTTTGCAATCTCTTTCATCAGTGTTATTTTGGGGAGGTACGCAACCCACTGATCAGTTGTTGGATGGATGCTCCCTACCAAGACTTTCTAATGAATTTATAAATATAGTAAGTGATATTATGGAAGAGCTGGAAGGAAAAAAAAGTTGCCTTTTTGCAGATAACACTAATATCTGCAATAGAGTGGACAGAGAATACATTGAATGAGAAGTGATCTAAGAAAGTTTGAAGAGTGCTTGAATACTTGGCAGTTATGATTCAATGCAAAACAAATATGCAGATATGAGGGAGCAATACATGATGGGGTGGGGGAGGAGAAGGAAGCAGTGAAAAGCTGATCTGTACTGACCAAGACAGAGACCTCGGAATGATAGTGTCTGATGATGTCAAGGTGGCAAAACAGTGTGATAAGGCAGTGGCCTGAGACGGAAGGATGAAAGGGAGCATAGGGAGCATTATTAATAATGTATAAGATTTTCAGTGGAAAGATGTAAACTAGGGGTCAAGATAATGAAGTTCCAAGGGGGTAGACATAGAAACCAGGAGGAAAAGCGTTGAAGGCAGTCTTTTTTCAGATAGCATTTGGATGATGCTTGTGTTTTAATCTGCTGCTGATCAATAATGATTTTAGGTGTTTGAGTGTTATTTTAAATATACTTTTATTGTCTGTCTTTAAATTTTATGATTGTCATTTGTAATCCATGCCGAACTAGTGTCCTGCTCAAGGTCATTGAGACCCTCCTGGTTCTTTATTTGGAATTCCTCCCAGTTCACCCAGACCTCTCACCCGGTCAATAGTACACAATAAGCACATTTAACATCACTTCTGCCAGAAAATCGGCATATGTACGTGCATATCTTTTAAAATAGCAGCTGACATACATAAATTCACAATTCAGATACAAGCAGCAAAATGATCAGGCACACAGCAGCACTTGTGCTCTCTCTCTCTCTCTTTTCCTCATTGACTAAGATTGCTTTTGGCACACAGCCCTTTTTACTCACGTATATGTGGCCGCAAACGTGAAAACGTGTGCATAATTTACACTTTTATAAAATACAGAATATTTGAGTAGATGCTACATATGTGTGTATATTCTAATTTTTACGTGCATAAAGGTGAATTTTAAAAACCGGGTGCGAACCAAAATCGGGAGATGTGCGTGCATGAAGGACATGCGTGTGTCCACCCGATTTTAAAAGTCAACTACATGTCCGCGCATTTCCCGATATACGAATATCTCACTTGGAAGAGAAAAAAGGCATGGTGATTCCAGGGCGAGGCCAAGAGAAGGGCGTGCAAGTACTTATGTGTGTGGGCATGCTCCTACATCCAGTGCTGTGCAACTTTACTTCTGCTATAGAGCAGGTGTAACCTTAAAAACAAAACCAGACATCCCTGAGAGGTTTCAGCGATCTGGGGTAACTGGGGAGACTGCAAGCTTAAGAACCAGGAGGGGTTTAAGGACTTAGCTCTTAGACTGGGCAAACTGGTGAAAATGGTCATGGCGTGGACACGTGCCTGTTATAAAATCCTCCCACTTGTGTGGCTCATACCCAGATGTGCACAGCTGTACGCGCCCAGTTGCACATTAGAGCACAGACATAAGCGCGCTTAGGTGAAGATGCAAATGCAAGAACATGGGGGGGCAAACTTTCTCTTTTTTTTAAGATATTTAAGTGATAGAAGGAAGTGTAAAAGTGGCATTATGAGACTCAGAGGAGAAGGGGAGCAATATGTAGCGAGAAAAAAAACAAAACAGAATTGCTTAACAATTTTTCTTTTCATTGTTCAAGAGTAGAACCACGGAAAATGGACATAAATACGATTGAAAGCGAGGTAATCTCAAACACTTTTCAGAAAAGTATGTTGGTTAGGAACTAGCTAAGCAAAGTAGGTAAAGCGATGGGGCCAGATGGGATACATCCAAGGTTTTAAGGAAACTAAGAAATGTTCTGGCATCTTTGCTAGCTAACATTTTCAGTGCTTCATTAGAAAACGGAGTAGTTTTGAAGGTCTGGATACAAGCGGATGTGGTTCCTCTTCACAAAGTAAGGAGGAGGCTGGAACTACAGGCCAGTTAGTCTGATCTCTATAGTGAGCAAGCTAACGGAATCGTTGCTAAAACAGAGGATAGTGCAGCTTCTGGAATCCAATGGATTGCAAGATCTCAGGCAGCATGGTTTCACCAGAAACAGGTTTTGTGAGTTACATTTTATCAATATCACTTGACATGGTTCATAGGCGACTTCTAAAAAAAACTGAGCACCTTTGGTATGGGCCCTAAAGGGACTGACTGGGTTAGAAATTGGTTGAGTGGTTGATGAGAAAGGGTAGTGGTAAATGGAGTTCACTCCGAGGAGAGGGGTAGTACTAGTGGTATGCCACAGGGATCAGTCCTTGAACTGGTTCTTTTCAACATTTTTGAAAATGATATTGTTGGACTACTGGGAAATTTTTGTCTTTGACAGATAATACTAAAATCTTCAATACCCAGGAAGATGCGGAAAACACAAGGGTGGGATTTAGTGAAGCTAGAATTCATTGCCAGAGGATGTGATGAAAGATGTTAGTGTGGCTGGGTTTAAAAACATTTTAGACAATTTCCTGGAAGAAAAGCCCATTAAGGTGTACTTGGGGAAATCTTTTGCTTATCTCTGGAATAAGCAGCATGGAATCTATCGACCTTTTGGGATCCTGCCAGGTTCTTGTGACCTGGATTGGCCACTGTTGGAAACAGGATACTTCATGGACCTTTGATCTCACCCAATATGGCAAATCTTATGTTCTTATGGTATAGATTCTGGCAGCTAAGCTTTAATGCTAAAAAATGCTGAATTATGCATCTGGGCTGTAATAACCCAAGGGAGTGCTACAGTATAAGGTTGAAATTCTTCTATCCATGAAACAAAAGCTGTATATGGGGGTGACTGTATCTGATGATCTTAAGGTGGCCAAACAGGTGGATAAGGCAATGACAAAAGTGGACGGCTAAGTCACAGCATGACATGGCAAGCCAGTAGAATGTCAGTTTGTATCAATGGCCACTCCTGTATTTTGGGACATACAGCATGCAATGAAGAGACAATAGTGAGATCATTAAGAATTAGAATCAAAAGGGATGCACATGCACTAGAAGGAGATATATATGAAATGAAAAGGGGATCAACTGATACCAACTTTAAAGTCGAGAGGAGAACCGCACTTCCTCATTCTGATTCACTAGGAGGTAATAGCCTTGTGGTCTGAAAAAAAGTCAAGCTCATAGTAAGAATTAGAAGACTTGGATAATAGTTTTATTCATCCAAAAAAGGAATGACTAGACATCATCCCATGAAGTATACAGTCAGGATTTAGACAGCACCATGACTCAATGACATTTTTACAAAACTAAGTGCAAAATAGTGCTGTGTCAGGTGAAGAGATTTTGTTTGATATTCTTCTGAGTATGATTTTCAGCATGTTTGATGTTTGCCAGCTAACGTCTTGCCTTTTGTTCTAAGTGTCCCCTTTGAAAAAGCCAGTTTGTTTGGTGAAAGAGGAGCTCTTTTGGGATATTGGCAAATCTGTTACTTAAATCAGTGTTTTCAAAATGAAGACATTTAGTGAAATTTTGCTGGCTGGTCATTGTGTATGGGAAAATGTTAACTATATTTGTATGGGTTAATTTGATTTAAATAAAGTTTTTGTAATAATTTTTGGAGTGTTTTTTTTTAACAGTCCACTCCTAATTTATTTTAGAACCACTATTCCTTATGAATAGGTGCAGGGGCGATATGATACAGACCTTTAAATACCTGAAAGGGTTTAAAGATGCACAATCGACAAACTTTTTCTGTTGGAAAGAAATCAGTAGAACTAGGGGCTATGTAATGAAACTCCAGGGAGGATGACTCAGAACCCACATCAGGAAATATTTCTTCACAGAGAGGGTGGTGGATGCCCTTCTGGAGGAGGAGGTAAAGACAAAAACAGTGAAAGATTTTAAAGGGGCATGGGGTAAACACTGTGGATCCCTAAAGGCTAGAGGATGGAAATGAAGAAATGAGTGCATGGGGGTAACTTGCTGGTGTGGCGGTTACTACTCTTAACCAATAAACCTTCATACTGTCGATACAACTCCATTATTGCTCTCTGCTTTAACGGCAGGGAGAAAAGAGGAAAAGGGAATTAGATTCAGACAGCAACCAACAAAGACACTAAATTTTAAGGTCTGGGAAAGCAAATAAGCATGGGGGTAACTTGCTGATGCAGCTGTTACTACCCTTAACCAATAAGCCTGATACTTTGGATGCAACTCCAACATTGCTCTCTGCTTCCACGGCAAAAGGTAATAGGGAATTGAACTCAGACAGCAACCAACAAGGGCACTGACTTTGACGGTTTGGGAAACTAACAGATCGATACAGTAAAGTGTGGCCGCGGTTACCCTGCTCCTAACTCGCCTTCTACTCACTTTCTGGCCGCGTTAGCCCTTCCCGCGATACACTTTCCCCTTTAACTCATCCCTACCGCCTCTTAAAATCCCCGGGTAACCCCTTCCGCACGCGGCATGTATATTAAATGTAAACGAGCGAATTAGCTATTCCCTCCCATACAGTAACGCGCGCCCCGACTATCGCTTTTTTACCCTGCTGTTTTGCCGCGCGTTTACCCTGCTAACTTACCGCCTACCCTTACCCCAGCGTTAGAGGCAGGGGTAAGGGTAGGCGGCAAACTTTCCCCCAGCCCCCGCTCACCTGCCCTGGTGCGTCCGGTCTCCGGTGCAGCCCCAGTCCTGTCCCCTCCTCCCAAAGAAAAAAAAAATACCCCGAAAAAAAAGTAGCAAGAGAGCGAGGGGAGAGACGGGCAATCCTACGCTCGGGCCTGCCAGTCCCTTGTCCTCTCCTCCCGAAGCAGGGCGCGAAAAGCAGCCTTGCTCCGGGAGGAGGGGGCAGTTTAAAGCGACGAAGCGACTTACTTTTGCAGCGCCCCCCCTCCGGACATCAGCGACGACGACCGGGCAATCCTAGGCTCGGGCCTGCTAGTCTCTTCTCCTCTCCTCCCAAAGCAGGGCGCAAAAAGCAGCCTTGCTCCGGGAGGAGGGGGGGGAAGTTTAAAGCGACGAAGCGACTTACTTTTGCAGCCCCCCCCAGACATCAGCGACGACCGCGGCTCCTGCCTCCAGCTGTCAGACAGACGCATCGCACATGGGAAAGCGGCCCCTATGCGTGCAATTGGCTGCTCAAGACGTGACGTCACATGCCGTGACGCCAAACGTCGTGACGTCACATCTTGAGCAGCCAATTGCACGCATAGGGGCCGCTTTCCCACGTGCGATGCGTCTGTCTGACAGCTGGAGGCTGGAGCCGCGGTCGTCGCCGATGTCTGGAGGGGGGGGCTGCAAAAGTAAGTCGCTTCGTCACTTTAAACTGCCCCCCCTCCTCCCGGAGCAAGGCTGCTTTTCGCGCCCTGCTTCGGGAGGAGAGGACAAGGGACTGGCAGGCCCGAGCGTAGGATTGCCCGTCTCTCCCCTCGCTCTCTTGCTACTTTTTCGGTTTGTTTTTTTTTGCTTCGGGAGGAGGGGATAGGACTGGGGCTGCACCGGAGACCGGACGCGGCCAGGGCAGGTGAGCGGGGGCTGGGGGAAAGTTTGCCGAGCATCGGAGAACATAACTGTCCACTTCCTGGTACCTGTCATTTCAAATGTCATTTGAAATGACATTTGAAATGACAGATACCAGCGTGGCCGTGAAGCGTTAGGCCCGCGCACCCAGGATACTGTATAGGCGCTCTATACAGTAAAATGGGTTGCGCGGGCCTAACCTTCGCCTAACGCTTCGCAGACGCGGCATGCATTTGCATGCAATTTGAAGAGAGTGTCGAGCGGTAGGTGAAGAGAACTGTGCGTGCGGGGAACGAGGGTGCGCCTGGCACTGCCGCACTCTTTCTAATGCGGCATAACTGTATTGACCTGTTTGTAAGGGGGTGACCTGTATGGAACAACAGATGCTACCATAAGCTTGCTGGGCAGACCGGATGGACCGTTTGGTCCTTTTCTGCCGTCATTTTCTATGTTTCTATGAGCAGAGCTTGTATGAAGTAGCTGTTTTTCATTCTAATTTTCATTTTGAGTTGTTAGTTCAGAATTTTATTGTAATATTTGAAGTTCTTTTTGATTTAAGTTTTCCTATTGAACACTAGATAACCCTTATTTTTATTTTTTTGCATTGGTTTAATTGTTTCCTTTTTCAATGGGCCTGCTTTTTGTTTATACCTTGGGAATACAAATCAGCAAAATGGGCAATAAAGAAATAGAAAGAAGAAAATAGGTAAACTGGAAAGTTAACTAAACTTGTTTAAGGAGAAAAGCATGGGAATCGGATGTAGACTGCGATTATACAATTAAACTAATAGTTGGGTCTGTCTGGCAGGCTGCAAGTACAGTAATAAATGGAAGTCCTAGCAGAAATCAGGTTCTCACTTAGCCGAGTTGATCTTGCAGGCTACACAAGGGACCAAGAAGGCTAGATTTTCAGAAACAGCTTTGTGGTCTCACATGAGAAAGGAGAATTAATGGGGAATTACTTAAACAAAATGGGGAATATTTTATGCTTATCTACCCAAGATGGTGGAGTAGTAAAGGAGGAAGACATCAGTAATTGCTCTGGATAGAAAGTGATATCTTATAATTGCTCACTATCTACAGATACCAGCTGAAGCAAAGCTTGAGGAATGATCTAGAGTTTGGCAGCTAAGATTTAATGCTAGAAAATGCAGAGCCATGCATTTAGGATACAAAAACCCAAGGGAGAGGTATAGTATAGGAGGTGAAATTCTTCTATGAAACAAGAGTGAGATCTGGGGGTGATCGTATCTGATGATCTTAAGATGGTCAAACAAATGGCTAAGATAATGACAAATGCCAGAAGTTGATGAGTCCTTTCTTGTATGCCAAGTGCCCAAATTGTGTGCTATTCTAGCAAGCCAGGTGAAAGGGAAGATCTATATGCAGAACACAGCCTCAAATGCTTTATGTTTCCAGCCATTGAAGCAGTATACACCAAGCTGTGAGAGTTGTTAAGGAGGTGAAGTGCACCCTCTCTGCAGAGGGAAAGAGTTGATGCCCAACTGAAGAGTTCTTTGCATAAAGTCACAGGGATTCTTTTAAACAGTGTGGACAAAGATAAATGGGCAGACTGGATGGGTTGGTTGGCCTTTTTTTGCAGTCATCCAGTATGCTACTGTGTCATCTATGTTACTATTGGTCTGACTCCAGGACCTCCCAGAAGCAATCATCAGACCAATTCTCAAAGGCTGTATGAACGAATGGAAGGGGTGGCATGCTATAGGGATGTTACACATGCAGACAACTGGCTTAGTAGCTCCTGCACGTTTATCAAAAAGAGGTTCACAGTGATAAACATGCTTCCTACATTAACAACTGGACTGAATGTGCACAAGTGTGCGTTTTACTATCCGTCTTTGCTGTATATGTTGCTCTCACTGAGACTCTGTCTCTATGCAGATGTAAAAGTCCTTGTACCAATGTACGTGATTGTGTGTATCCAAATCTTTGTCGAGGTACGTGACAGTATATCTCTCAGATAATATCTCAGTGTATGTGTGGCTGACTCTACATGTGTTTTGCAAAATTCTTCTCTACAGGGCTGTATGTGTCAGGATGTGTGTGTATTTGTGTTAAGTGAACAGATGCAGCAAAGGGGCACGAGGATATCAACTCCTGAAATGTTGCCTTTTTCATTTTTTTTTTCAGGATACCGCTACAGCAGGTACAAACAAATCCTACCACAACAGGATCTTTCCATTGCTCAGTGTGGAAGGGTGGAGGTTTCTTTTTTATCACTATTAAGTGAAAGATGATTTCATAATCCTTTAAGCATTCCTAATCAGCTTTTATGTTCAACGAGTTAAAGCAGGATTTAAATCAAGGATTTCCCAGAGGGCAGGCAGGTAGCAAAAAAAAAAAAGGTCTTTGAAACTGATGATTCCTTTCTTGCATGGCAAGTGCCCAAATTGTGTGCTGCTGTAGCAGGTTGGGTGATGGGGGAAGGTCTGTAGGCAGAAGACAGCTTTAGATGACTTAAGTTTCTGCCCACCAAAGCAGTGTACACCAAGCCGTGAGGGTTGCTGAGGAGGAGGAGGAGCAGATGGAGAGCTGCTGTCCAGCAAGAAGAGCTCTTCACATACAGTCACAGGGATTCTCTTAAGCAAACCTCCAGGCTTAGACTGGGACTATCCCCACAACTTATAAACATGAGGCAACAATCCTACCCGCACCCTTCTGTCCTCCCAGCGAGGATTGCTAGATGTCCCAGGTTCTTGTGGCCTGGTTTTGGCCTCTGTTGGAAACAGGATGCTGGGCTTGATGGACCCTTGGTCTGACCCAGCATGGCAATTTCTTATGTTCCCTTCCACCAAGCGGGCATATCGTGCTGAAATGTGAGAGCGGTCCTTTTCAGTGCCTGCCTCAGAACTGTGGAACACCTTTCCTGAAACTGCGTCTGATGGAGTCTTCTGAAACATCTAAAACCTTGCTGAAAACATTTTTGTTCAGGCAGGCTTTTGATTGATTGGACTACACTTTTATTATGATGCTCTTTTTGTCAAGTTACTGATGTATTTAGCATGCTTTATATGTTTGTTGACTTTTAACTGCTACTTTATGTCATTTTTTTTTGGCGGGGGGGGGGGGTCATGCTCTTAATTTTTGTATGTTTTATTTGTACATCACCTGATTTGTATGTTTTATTTGTACATCACCTGATTTTCAAAAGCATTTACACACATAAACTAGGTTTTACATGTGTAAATGCACTTTACCCATGTAAGTGGGCTTTCGAAAATTCCTACAATATATGCCATTGAATTGACCATAAGATTTACTCACATAAGTGCACTTTACATGCGTAAATAGATTTTGAAAATGGCTAGGATAGTACGTTACATTTACGTGCGTAACTCCTTTGAAAATCCACCATTCTAGTGCATAGGCAATAGGCAATTAATAAATCCATACTAAAGATAAAGATAACTGAATATGCTTCCAAATTTGGATATAGAAAATATTTTGACTTTTGACAAAAAAATGGAAAAGTACCTGAATCGGAGCACATAGTACTGTTATGAGGTTACCAACAGCTGTCTTCCCGCCTAAAAGGAATGTTTTGGGCAGTACTGAATGGAACGTGGGAAGAAGGAAGAGATGACATAGTTTACAATAATTATAAATTAAGCAAAATGTTCAGTTAGATTGAAACAATCTGATGGGTTGCAACAGAGGGGTATTAATCCTCAATGCCTGGATGAACAATTACTTTTGACAAAATCATGAAATGCATCCTTTAACACCTAAAACAAGCATATTTTATCTTGTAATAGCAATAATAATTTCTAAAGAGAACATCTACTATCACTTAATATTCCAGGATTAAGTGCCTGTAAATTTCCAGACAGCAAAAACCAACAGGAAATACTGTGTTCAGAAGGGACAATTGCTTAAATACTAAACAGGACTCAATATTATTGATGGCTCTTTACTGAAGTATAGATAGTGAGGCCAAAATTCAAAGCCATTTAGCCAGATAACATATAAGTGATTCAGCTAAAAGGCAAGTTTTGAATATCTTTGTTACTTTTCTGGCTAACTTTTAGCCGAAGAAGTCATAAAACCGGTGAACATTTAGCCAAATATGTAAGAGGCTTTTTGGTGGTGTACTGAGATGGGGCTGAGTTAGCCAAATAACGTATCCAGCTAACTCTAGTATTAGGACTTATATAAGAACAGAAGAATTGCTGTGCTGGGTCAGACCAATGTCTATCGAGCCCAGAATCCTGCCTCCGACAGAGGCCAATTCAAATTGCGAGTACCTGGCCATAAAGAAGATGTTACTCACTCCAAGGGATAGCAATAGCTTCTTTAATCTTCCTGGCTAATATATTATGGACTTATACTCCAGGAATTTGTCCAAATCTCCTTTAAACTCCACTCTGCTAGTCACCTTGATCACGTTCTCTTATAACAGATTCCACAGCTTGATAGTGTACTGAGTGAAAAAAGTACTTTCTACCATCTGTTTTGAATCTGCTAGTTATTCATTTCATGGAGTGTGCTGCTTTTTTAGTATTATTTGAAATGGTAAATAACCATCCTTTATTTACCCATTCGACTTCATTCATGATTTTAAAAACTTCAATCATGTCCCCCCTCTCAGCCATCTCTCTTCCAAGCTGGAGAGCCCTCGCCTCTCATCATAACAGAGATGTTCCATCCCCTTTAGCAGTTTCGTCGCCCTTCTCTGCACCATTTCTAGTTCTACTATGTCTTCCTTATTTATTTACAAATGTATAAACCACAAATACAAAGATCTATGTGGTGTACAGATGAAATCATACATAATAAATTGAGATAGGGCAACCAGAACTGCATCACAAACTCAAGATGCAGTCACACCATGGCTTGATAGAGTGGCAACATTATATTTTCAGTTTTATTCTTCATTCCTTTTCGGATCATTCCTAACATTCTATTTTACTTTTTGACCACACACTGAGCAGAGGATTTCAACATATTGTCCACAAGGACTTCAAGATCCTTTTCCTGCGTAGTGACTCTGATTACAGAACCCAGCATTGAGTAGCTGTAGCTGGGATTATTTTTCCCTATGTACATCACTTTGCATGTTCAGTTCCCCAGTCTCCCAGTCTCATAAGGCCCTTCTGCACTTCCTTGCAATACGCTGTTTTTAACAACGTTGAATAATTTTGGAATCATCTGTCAATGTGATCATCTCACTCTTAGTTCCCTTTTTCAGATCATTTATGAATATGTTAAACAGCACAGGTCTCAGTACCGATCCCTGTGGTACTCCACTAATGACCTTTTACCATTTGGAAATCTGACCATTTAGTCCTATCCTCTATGTCCAGACTTTTAACCAATTACTAGTCACAAAAGAATACTGCCTCCTATCCCATGACTTTGAAATTTCTCATGAGGACTTTGTCAAATGGCTTCTTAAAATCCATATACACTATATCAACCAGCTCACCTTTAACTACATGTTTATTTACACCTTCAAAAAAATTCCAGAAAATTGCTAAGACAAGACATCCCCTTGCTAAAACTATGTCGACTCATTAAGCCATATCTATATGGACAGTGATTTCGTTTTTCAGAATAGTTTCTACCTATTTGCCCAGCACCGATGTCAAGCTCACTAGTCAATAGTTTCTCAGATTATCCTGGAGTCCTTTTTAAAAATCGGTGTCACACTGGCCACCTTTCCATCTTCAGGAATCATGGCTGTTTGAAATGATAGGTTATAGATTACTAGTAACAGATTAGCGATTTCATGTTTAAGTTCTTTTAGAACTATGGAGTAGATGCCATCTGGTCCAAATGATTTGTCAATTTGATCTACTACATCCTCAAGTGTCACAAATATTTGTATTAGTTGTTCAGAATATCCACCATTATAGAATATTGCAGGGTTGGGTATATTCCCAAGATTCTCCTCTGTAAAGATCGAAGCAAAGAATTAATTTGATTTTTCTGCTATTTCCTTCACCTCCCTGAGCATCCTTTTTGCCCTTTGGTCATCCTGCAGCCCAACTTACTCCCTCTCTGGCTTTTTGCTTGGAATGTACTTGAAAAAGATTTTATTATTAGTTTTTGCCTCACTGGCAAGTTTTTTTTCTCAAAGTATCTCTCTAGGCCTATCCTACTACTGTTTTAGATCTGTCTTGCCAGTGCTTATGTTCATATATTTTCTTCATTTGGGTCTGCTTTTACTTTTTTGAATGATGCCCTTTTAGCTTTAACTGCTTCTTTTACCTCACCATTAAACCATGCTAGCAGTCATTTGGCTTTCTTTCAACTTTTTTTTAATGCAATGTATACATTTTATCTGGGCGCTCAAAATGGTATTTTTAAACAATGTCCATACTTCATGCAAACTTTTAAGCCTTGCACCACTCCTTTAAGTTTTTTTTTTGCTAATTTATTCATTCTATAATAGTCTCCTTTTTAAAGTTATATGCTACTATAGTAGCTTTATTTAGTGCCCTCATTCTAGCAATTATACCAAATTTGATTGCATCATGATTGCTATTTCTTAGTGGTACCACCACAGTAACCTCGTGTATCAGGTCATCCATTCCACTGAGATTTAGATCAGTAGCTGCCACCTCTCTTCAGTTCAATGACCAGCTGCTCCATAAAGCAGTTCCATGAATCAGTCCTTTATGGCATCTAGAAACTTAACCTGTTTAACATGGCACAATGAGACATTGACTCATTATTATTGTGTTGTCAGATTTATTTGCTTTTTTAAAATTTCAGCTAGCAATTCAAAGTCTGTTTCTTCATTTTGGTCAGCTGGCAAGTAGTAGACACCCACTGTTATAATTTTACCCATGGAATTGTTATCCATAAGGATCCCATGGTGTATTTTAATTCCTGCAGGATTTTTATCATGCTTGCCTCTATGCCATCTTGCACATATACTGCCATCTTGATATGCCCTATCACTTCAATAAAATTTATACTCTGGTATCATAGTAACCCATTGGTTATCCTCCTTCTACCATACCTCATAGGCCCGATAAGTCAGACTTATCTGGCTAAGTGGTGGCCACTGAATATTTGGCTATGTTCAGCAATTCCCACTTAGCTGGATAAGTTACTTAGTCAGCAAAGTAGATAGCCAGATAAGTTGTGGGCAGGCAGTGGGCAGATCGGGGCAGTGTTACATGTCTGGCTAACTTAGCTGGATAAGTAGCGATATTCAAACTTATCAGGTTAAGTTAGATAATTAGATAAGTTAGACCTGCCATACAGCAGGACTAACTTACTGACTGATTCACTAAGGCTTTTCTCCCATTCTGTCTATGGGAAAATACCTTGATGAATCAGGCCCTTAGCTGGATATAACTTATCTGACTAAGTAGTGCTAAATTCAGGGCTATTTAGCAACATAGCTTTGTTGCTTAATACCCCATGTAAGTTAGCCGGATAAGTCTTATCCGGCTAACTTACCTAAATGGATTGCTTTGAATATTGAGGCCATAAAGGTGAATTTTAAAAGCCCTATGCGCCAAAACTGTGAGATAAGCACGTAAGTTGGGCCAGCGCGCAACGAGCGGATTTCAAAAGCTGCCCGATGACGTGCATATCTCCCACTGTGTGCACAAGTAAAACATTTCCAAAAAGAGGTGGAGAGTGGATATGTCTGGGCAGGGTGTGGGCATGTCAGGGTCTGGCCAAGAAACGTGTGTGTAAATATTTATGTGTGCCTGGTCCCCTGCCGCGTAAATTTACTTCTGCCCTGGATGGCATGTAACTTTTAAAACAAACTAATTTAGGAAAGTCAGCGGGGTTTTAAGGGTCGGAGCTAACAGGGGGGAAAGGAGACTATTAACTTAGGGGGGTTTGCAAGTCCTACCCCTGAACTGGACAAACTAGGAATGAACTAGGAAAATGGCGAATGGCGTTCGTGCGCGTCCCTTGCAAAATTCCCCCACTTACGCTGTAGATGCGGGATTTATGTGCATGTCCTTTTAAAATTGAGCACAAATGTACTTGTGTCCAGGCTATTTTATAACATGAGCACATATATACACATATGTTATAAAATGACCGTGTCCCTGGGCGCAGGCCAAACGCGCGCACATGTCCGCCCAAGCACCTGTTTAAAAGTTACCATCATAATGTTATATCCTTTTATAATGCCAGATGTTCTAACTCACTAATCTTACTGTTCTGGCATTTGCATACAGACATTTTAAAGTATGTTTTTATTTGTGCTTTCATTTCTATTTGTATTCACAACCTGCTTGTTAAATGACAAAGACAGCTTAGAGTGATTTACACTTGGGTGCTCCTTTGGCTAGGACTGTCTGGGCTACTTCGGCCTTAAGTGCAACCTTTCTACTGGGATACTCTACCTTCCCTGTTTTGCAAGTATCTTTGGAAGTTACATCCTCCTCAACCACATGCTTCTGAGCAACTGTTGGGCTTTCCACCATGGTCTATTTTAAAAGCTGCTCTATATACTTTTTAAATGTTAGTGCCAGCAGCTGGTTCCACTCTCCCCCTTTCCCAGAAGGTTTCCCAGTTCCTAACAAATCTAAACTCTCTCCCCTGCACCATTGTCTCATCCATGCATTGAAACTCTGGAGCTCAGCCTGTCTTTGGGGTCCTGCGTGTGGAACAGAGAGCATCTCAGAGAATGAAACCCTGGAGATTCTGGATTTCAGTTTCCTACCTAAGCACCTAAATTTGGCATCCAGAACCTCCCTCCTGCACAATACTATGTCATTGGTACCCACATGTATCACACACCAGTCAGCTCCTCCCCAGCACTCTTTAAAATTTTATCTAGATGGCACTTCAGATCCTCTTCCTTCACATCAGACAGACAAGTTACCAAGTGATCCGCATGCCCAACAGCCACCCAGCTACTACATTCCTAATGATCGAATCACCCTGTCCTTACCCTTCCCTATTTCAAAAACTATCTCCTGTGAAGGATTCAAACAACAGATAGATTAACAATTGGCCTTCCTAGTTAATCTCCCTTCCTGTTTCTAACTCTTGCCTTTAACACTTTTTCACATCAAACACTAGTAACTAATTGCCCAGGAACCAGTACTCTCATCTTTACAGATCAAGTAAGTGATCTTTGCAAACTCACAATTCTAATACTTTCAAATACTAAACATTACTAACTCACAAAATTAATCTAAAGTCTATTATTCTTAAACATACACAATTCATTACACTTGCAAACAAATACTAACCTATACTAACTCCAAACACACACTTTTCTTAACATTTACCAATACTAGACTTAAAGCTAATACACAGTGGGGCAGATTTTAAAAGCCCTGCGCGCATAAATCCAGCTGGATTTACGCACGCAGGGGACTTGTGCGCTGGCGCACCTATGTTGCATAGGCCGCCGGTGTGTGCAAAGCCCCGGGACGTGCGTAAGTCCCGGGGCTTTGCTTGGGGGGCGTGTCGGGGCCGTGCCGGGGGCGGAGCGGCATTCAAGGGCATTCCCGTGGGCATGGTGCCGGCCCGGGGGCGTGGCCGAGGCCTCCGAACCAGCCCCCGGGCCGGGGAATGGTGCGCTGGCAGGCGTAATTTTCTGAACAAAGGTAGGGAGGGATTTAGTTAGGGCTGGGGGGGTGGGTTAGATAGGGGAGGGGAGAGGAAGGTGGGGGGGGGGGGGGGCGGCTAGAAAAAAATTTCCCTCCGAGGCCGCTCCGATTTCGGAGCGGCCTCGGAGGGAACGGAGGCAGGCTGCTCGCCTCGGCGTGCGCAGGTTGCACAATTGTGCACCCCCTGCGTGCGCCGACCCTGGATTTTATAACATGCATGCGGCAGCGCGCGCATGTTATAAAATCGGGCGTAGATTTGTTCGCGCCGGGTTGCGCGAACAAATCTACGCCCGCACATAACTTTAAAAATCTATCCCAGTATACACAGCCAATAAAATGTAACTCTTTAAGATTTAAGTCCAACTTATCACCAGCAGATGAAGGTTCTCCAGTCTGCACTCGGCTAATTCTAAACTCGCCCAGAAGAAGGTCTAAAGCTATCCAGCCTTGTGTGGCCGGATAACTTTAACCTTCATTGGCTATATTCAATGGCATTGCTGATTTTTAAAAAAAGAACCTTGCTGGCCTAGCAGCCTGAATAATTTCCCCCATCCAAGCTGTAAATCCTGGGCCCTTCTGTGCTGAGCCGTCTCCCCAAGCCGTCTGAGATGAATCTCATTCCAAAAGTGTTTGCTCTCTGGTCCTACATTTTCAAAGACTGAACCCTTCTGTGCTTCTCTCCCTTAACCCTAACCCCTCTCACCTTCCCAGTTCCCATGGTAATATGGATCTTCACCCGGGATCACAGTAGGCCGTAATCCCGATCCCAGCCTTGTGCTTTCTGCAGTACTATGTTAAGATACAGACTGCCACAGGAACTCTGAGGATTGGAGGGTTTAGGATGGGGTGGGGGGAGGGGAGGGAAGTACATGCATGGTCAATCTTTGAAAAGTTTAGACTAATATTTCTCTACAACTGAGAGAGAGAGGTTACAGCAAAGACTTGACAACTAAAATTGTAACTACATTAGCACTCTAAAAATGTACATTAGTACTCTAAGAACATGCCATACTGGGTCAGACCAAGGGTCCATCAAGCCCAGCATCCTGTTTCCAACAGTGCCAATCCAGGCCATAAGAACCTGGCAAGTACCCAAACACTAAGTCTATCCCATGCTACTGATGCTAGTAATAGCAGTGGCTATTTTCTAAGTTAACTTAATTAATAGCAGGTAATGGACTTTTCCTCCAAGAACTTATCCAAACCTTTTTTAAACCCAGCAGCACTTACTGCACTAACCACATCCCCTGCCAACAAATTCCAGAGTTTGCAAACCAGACTGATTTTTACAGTAACCAGAACACTGTTGCCAATTCCAGTCCTGGATGCACAGCTAATCAGTCTGGGTTTCTATTTAACCATAATGAATATGCGTCAGATAGGTTGTCATCAAAGTATGCAAATCTATTTCATGCATATTCATTACAGGCATCCTTTAAACCAGACCAGCTAGGTATGCCTCCAGGTCAGGGTTGAGAACCACTGAACCAGAATATGAAAAAGTCTGTTTCTTAAACCAAATCCATGCAAATTTCTCATAGTTGCCATGGATACATCTATTCTCTCCCTCCTTTAACCTACTCCTTTCCACTCTGCCTCATCTTATTTTCTGCTCTCCTGACCTCTGCCACCATGGTACCACCATGCCATCATGTCCTTTATGCTGGTCCTTTTCTGTGAGGTGCTGGCAGTATTTCCTATTGTTGCATTTTACTGACATACAGCTCATGTTTAGAGGTATTTTCTCTTAAGCTATGATACTTTCTCTAGGACAAAAAACACAGGATTCACTAAGTTGCAGTACCGAGTACTGCAAATGTGTAATTCCCATAGTATTTGGCACCAATGCATCCCGATGTCTCCGCGACTCCCCGGCAACCATTGCTGGACTAAGTAAGGAGTACAGGCTACCAAGGGGAGGACGTGGGCTGGGGAGCGGTGGTATTTGAGTATCTTTAGCACCACGGCAAGATGTTTTGGGATTGCTGGGCAGGTCTACCAAGGACACGATTTTTTTGCTTTTGAAACTTTGGCCATTGTAGGGACCGGTGTGGAAGCAATGGATAAGATCCCCCCAATTTTATAACTCCTGCTGGGGGGGGGGAGCACTTAGGTTGCTGCATGGTTTGGGATCATCATATCATGCATTTGCATATTTGATTTACACACAATTTCAATAGTAATTAGCTGATCTGCATCCATTTGCATGCAAATCAGCTCATTTTAATACCCTTGCTGCGCTGTGTTTTGGAGGTGTGGATAATGCGCAGAATTCGTAATCCCGTACCTTCTCCTTGCATTGATATGCTTACCATGTAGGAAATGCTTAACAAGGCCTAATAAATGATGCCTCCCCCCGCCCCCCCTTTAGTGAACAGAGGAATGCTCCTTGCAGGCAATTCCATGGCAGCTGCAGTGAGGGAAGTAGGTACGAAGTATTCAGAGAATGGCAGTGAGAGACAGCAAAAGAAGGCAGAGCCAGTAGCCAAGGACCAATTTCCCACAATTGCATTGCAAGAAGCATGACCCTTGCAAAAGGCTTCTTAGGAAACTGAGGAAACTGTCTTATCCCCTCCTATCCTCACTGCTCAATCCTTCCCCCGCCCTCAATTCTCCCCCCCCACCTCCCTTCATGCTCCATACCTCAACCCTTTTTCTCTTTAATCCTCTATCTGCCCTTGTAGAGAGTCACATTCCTTGCCCTCTCTCTCTCCAGATGCTGCCTTTTGCATGCTCTCCCTGCCACTCCATGCCTTGTAGCCATGGCTAAGCGAAAGCATGTGGTGGAACATGGATTTTGTTTTCACAGTTTACAGCAAGAAAAGTTACTGCCGAGAGTGCATTGTGAACAGTGGCTGGGCTGTGATGGGAAAAAGAGGGCTGTTGGAACTGAAAGGGTTAGAAACAGTGAGGTCTGGCGGGAGAGAAGGGGACAGCGAACAAGTGCAGAGGCGGAGCAGAAAGTATACCCGATTACCTACTTAATATATGTTGCCTTTGTCCAAGTCATATGTTTAAACAGAATGGCCTTTTAAAACGCCCTCACCGCAATCTTCCACAAGAGTTTACTTCTGGGGCAGTTCCAAGGGGCTATTACAGCAGGAGACCCTGGAAGCAGGCTGGATGACACCGGAGAGCACTTAGCCAAACTTTTGTTTCCTAGCAGTTAATGGATGATTTTTTGTTTCCATAAAACTTTTATTTATGTCTGTATTCGAAACTTTTTTTTGTAAAAAAAAGAGTGAGTTGAACAGAAGCAGCCTGAGGAGGAGAGGAAAGTGAGAGACAAGGCAACCTCGGGGGAGGAAGGGAAGATCAGAGGTGCGGCAGCCCAGGGAAGGGGAAAAAGAGTGGTACAAAAACCTGGGGAGAGCAGTTTGGCAGTTCAGGGAACTTCTGATTCCATGAAAATGACAAATCCTGCAGCAAGGGGCAGATTTTGCAGCACTTCCAGGAACAGTGCAGGAAACCAGGGGGGTGGGGGGGGGCAAGAATAGATCACATCAAGGCTCAGTCTTCAAATTTAAATTAAGAAGCAAGAATTCTCTAGGTTTATATTTCTGTGCTTTTTATAATTTTAGAAACAAATAGGATCTTCAAAGCACAATGCCCCTAAATTGCTGGCTTTCAACAAGTGAAAAATAAAACAATACTTTTTTTTTTCCCTTGAAAAATATTTACATTCTCCTAGTTTGTATGTTGGCGTGGGGGAAGACAAAGAGAAAGGGCCACTAAAATGACTGGGAGGTCTCAGGGTCTCTCCCTGCTTCACTCCAATAAAGTCTCTTGTTATCAGCTGCAGATGTGAAGATAAGCACTGGCGGCTTGTGAAGGGAACTGAGCATGTGAAAGAGGCACCTCCCATCATTAGCTGGTCTTCATCTCTTTTTTTATATTACTACTTGCATTCTTTGGGTCAACCACTGTAAAATAAACACTCCTTTCCAAATGGTTTTGTTTTCTTTAACAGTAAAGCAATCATTCAATGCTGCCTTTCTATGGCTGGTGGTAAACGATTTTAAAGTCAGATGACACCAGATCTGGAGCAACGTAAAGCATTCGAGAACACAGAATGCTTCTCTCTCCACTTACTACTGATGAGATATTTTTCAAAAAGGTTTTATCTCTGATATTCCCCCCCCCCCCCAAAGGCTCAGACAATGAATTAGGGGCAATGGAATGCCTGTGAAAATTATGCCATTGTACACCACAGCAAAGTTAAACGTCATCACCATAAAAAAAAATATTCAATCTATTTCTCTCTAGCCATTTTATTTCTTAAAACTTATATTCCATGTATTCCAATAATATATTCATAAAAATGCTAACAAATACATAGACAACTAATACATGAATGCATAAACAATCTTATATATATATATATATATATATATATATATATATATATATATAGGAAGTTTGAACAAATTATTTGTCAAGGGCTTTGGAAGTTTAAAGAAATTTCTTGAGAATTAGTCATCTTTGAATGCATTGGTAATGGACCTTTAAAAGCTGATAAAATGTGATTTAGTCAATGGACCTTACTAAGGATTTTTTTTTCTAAAGCATGAAAGGATGGATTCAGCTCAGGCAGTAATTGACCTCTAAGAGATGCTCACCGTTCAGTATCAAATCCAGTACACAATTGCTATGACGGTACACAAGTTGCTAAATTCTGATTCTTTTCCATAGGCAAATGCCTTGCTGTGATTGTGCCCATTCAACACAAACCCTTAGATCTTCTCAGAGGGGCCTTGTGGACAAACCGTCCTCAAAGCAGGCCTGACTTACGGAAACGAGAGAGTGTGTTTTCTCAGTTGGCTGCGTCAAATGGAATGTGCAAAGACATTTAAATCTATGTTAAAAACATTCCTCTTTAGGCAGGTTTATGCCTGAATGCTTGCGGTATTTTTCATCTTCTTTGCCACTTTACATTTCCTATTATAGGAACTTACAAAAATCATCTTCTGTTTTGAAGAGAGCAGGGAGAGTGTTCAGCAGACCACTGATGAGCCTATGTGTGTGTTTCTTGTTCTGTTTAGTTACTGATCATTGTTTTAAGTAGAATATTTAAATTATGTACGTAGATGTGTTTGCTTAATGCTACAGGATAAATGATTAATAAACGACAAAAAAAAAAAAAGATAAAAGAAGAGCAGCCTAATACAGGGTTTTAACTAAAATCTACTGCTTTAAAAGGGGATTATCATCCACTATTGCTGTGTTTTCAAACTCCCAAAAGGGCATTTAAAAGGCTCTTTAAAAGCTGAGCCAGCCAGTACTCTCTATTATCAGGAATTACTCAGTCTCCACTACTACCTACAAATGGTTATTTGCTCACTTAGAAGTGCACCTCTTATTAGCCTTCTTGAGACTCCTATGCCAAATATATTGAACAACTTAGAGCAGCAGTAAATCCGGGTGGCCTCCATTTTGTCCACATGGCTCCCATAATTTCCTATGAGAGGAAACATTTTTTATTTTCTTTTCCATCCCTGGAAAGGCAGGGAAGCCATCCTGTGCCAGACTATTTCTTTTGACTCTATCCATTTCCATTGCAAAGGATTCAGAAAACAGTTCCAAGAAAAAGTTCCAAAAAGTCCCATCTGGAGCCATTTCTGTTTGCATTTGAAGAGATAGTACCCTGATGGCTGCAGAGAATTGCTTGTTGAAAAACAGCACTGACAGCAGCTAGTTAGTGAGAGGTCTACATTCTGTCACTGTCCGGATAGCAAAGATAGCCAGAGAAATTTAGCTGGCTAACTTTGGAAGTATATTCAAAAGAACAGCCACACTATTGAATATATCCAGTTATTTTAAAGTTAGTAAGATAACTTTATCTTGCTAACTTTAGGACAGCTCTTTGGTACAACCAGACTTAGCCATGCAAGTTATCTGGCTAATGTAACTCCTTCTTAGTGTTTGGGTACTTGCCAGGTTCTTGTGGCCTGGTTTTGGCCTCTGTTGGATACAGGATGCTGGGCTTGATGGACCCTTGGTCTGACCCAGCATGGCAATTTCTTATGTTCTTATGTTCCTGAAAAACTTCTGGAATGCCCTCAGTTATCCAGCTAAATTTTAGCCTAATAACTTCGGAATTATCTAGCTAAATGCCTCTGTGAATATGGACTTCTGAAAAAGCATATCAACATGCTATTCACACATAATTATACATTTTGCATTCAAAATTGTTTATGTTAGGTATCAATATGTAAATTTTGATTGTGGTGTGGTATTTTGATTTACCTGCATTTATTGGTTTGGGTTGGTTTGTATGGTGTAATAATATTTTATGGCATTTTCCTCCAGGAAATTGTTTAAACTCCACTATGAAAGTCGCCTTGATTACGTCCTCTGGCAACAGATTCCACAGCTTGATTGTGTGTTGAGTGAAAAAGTACTTTCTATGATTTCTTTCAGATATGCTGGGTTTTAGTTTCAGGGAGTGTCTCTTTCTTTTACTATTATTGGAAAGGGTAAATAACTGTCCTTTGTGTTTGTATGTACAGTATATGATTTATTAGGGATAAGCATTTATTTAAAACAAATATAGAAAAAGCAACATATGAGGCCATTTTCAGTTTGTTACAAATGGAATGAACCAAAATTATCTGAAATTTGTTCCTATAAAAATATCCTAACTTTTCATGTGTTTTCATATTTGTGCATTTTTTAAAATATAAATGGGCCTCTGGCGAGACCAAGCCTTGGCCGAGTCCTGTCAGCAAAGTCTGGGATAGGTCTGGCACCAGAGCACTTCCCTGGAACCTGATCCCATTACCAAGGCCTGCTTCCATTGCTGAGGCCTAGGCCCACGCACAGGGCCCAACCTGAGTCCTGGCCCTGTTGCTGAGACAGGCCCAGCACCAAAGTCCAGTCCAAAGCTGGTCCCATCGCCAAGGCTCAGGCCTAGGCTTAGAGCCGGGGCTCAGCCAGAGTCCTGGTCCTGTCATTGAGGTCTAAACCCAGGCTTAGTACTGGACCCAGCACAAAATCTAGTCCTGTCGCCTAAGCCTGGACCCATCATTGAGGCCTAGGCATTGGCCTGGCACCAGTGCCAAGCCAGAATCCTGGTCCTGTCACAAAACCTAGGTTTAACACCAGGACTTGTCCCGAGGCTAGATCCTGTCACCTAAATGTAGACACAGGCCCTACACCAGGGTAAACTTGAGGACTGGTCCTATTGCTGCAGTCTAGGCCCAGGTTTGATGTTAGAGCTCAGTCAGAGGCTTAGTTCCCCTTCACCATGGCCCATATCTGGTACCATTGTCAAGGCTTAGTCCTGACCCAGAGGCCTATGACCAGGCCTCCTGACATATTCTTGTTTCTGCAATATTCAAAAAATGTCATCTGCTTGAAGGATGGGCTGCAGCGACATCACTGCAGTGCCTTCCTCCAGAGCATATGGTATCATTTTGATGTGTGGCCATACTTTTCATAGTCCATATTTCAAAATGATGCCGTCTGCTCCAGAGGAAAATGCTGCAGTGATGTTACAGCACATTTTTCAAGTGGATGGCATAATTTTTGGAAGATCGCGGAAGGAAGACGACATCGGGAGGCCTGATCCTAGGCCTCCAGGCCAGCTCTAGGATTTGGCAATATGTCCAGGTCTCAGAACGGGCCATGGCACAATACCTAGTTCTTGGCACCGGGACCAGACTTTGGGCTAGGTCTTGGCAATGGGCCTTGGCTTCCACGATGGGACCAGGCTTTGAGCCTAGACTCAACGCTGAGGCCTGATCCCGCCAAAGGCCAATTTTCTTTTTTTTGGGGGGGGGGGAGGACTGCCTTTTTTTTTCTTTTGGGGTTTTTTTCAGTTTGGAAAATGAACCGAACCCCCCAAAAAATGTAATGAACTGAACCTTGACAAAAGAAAATCCCCTGAAATTAAAAATCAAGCCAAACCAAAACTTTTGGGCTGCACATCCCTATGATTTATGCATGTACTTTGTGTAATTGATTTTTTAAAATGTTTTGCATGTTTTACATAAATGATGTATTTTAATGTTATATATTTGAATTGGTAATTGCTTTGTTGTATTGTATGAAAAATGTTATAATGAAGAACATTAATCTAAACATGTTCCAGCCCACTCGTGATTTTATTAACTTCTATCATGTCCTGTCTCAGCTGTCATTGTTCCAAGCTGAAATGCTCTAAACTATGTAGCATCTCTTCAAAATGGAGCTGTTCCATCAACATTATTATTTTTGTTGATTCTCTCTGCACCTTTTCTAGTGTTATATCTTTGTTGAGAGAGGGGGACCATAGTAGTCGCACTATGGATCCATAAAATGGAAATATGATTTTATTTTTAATGTTAATCTCTATTTCTTTTTGGATCATTTTTAACATTCTGTTTAATTTTTGACCACTGCAGTACACTGAGCTGAGGATTTCAATATATTATTCACAAGGACTTCAAGGTCCTTTACCTGGATGTTAACTACTAATATGGAATCCAGCATTGTGTATGTGTGGTTGAGATTATCTTTCCCTATGTGTATCACTATTCCACATTACATTTCTTCTGCCATTCAGATGAACAGTCTCTTAGTCTCACAAGTTCCTTCTATAATTCCTCACAATCAGCTGCTATTTTACTAATTTTCAATAATTTTGTGTCATCTGCGTGAAATAATTCATTGTTTTTCTGCTATTTCCTTGTCCTCCCTTAGTATCCCTTTTACCGTTTGATCAGCTAGCAGCCCAACTGACTCCATGATGGGGTTTTTTCTTTAAATGTACTTGAAAGTTTTTATTATTAGTTTTTGCCTTTGTGGCAAGATTCTTCTCAAATGCTCTCTTGGCCAGTCTTATTACTTTTTTTTTTACATCTAACACGCTAGTACTTATGCTCTTGCTTATTTTCTTCATTTGGTTTGTTTGCCATTTTTTAGAAAAATGTCATTTTGACCTTAACTGCTTCACTCACCTCACCATTAAGCCATGCTGGCAGTTGTCTGGTCTTCCTTCAACGTTTTTAATGAACGGAATATATTTTATCTGGGCTTCCAAGATAGTATTTTTAAACAATTTCCACACTTCATGCAAACCTTTGCAGCCACTCCTTTTAGGTTTTTTTTCCTTATTTTCTCATTCTATTATAGTCTCCCTTTTTAAAGTTATACTACTTAATGACCTCCTTCCACTGGTTATGTCAAATTTGATTGCAATTTGATCACTATTGTTAATTGGCCCCACTGCATTAATCTTTCACAGCGGACTGTGCATTCTACTTAGGACTAGATCTAAAGTAGCTCATGTATCTCTTCAGTTATAGGACTAGTTGCTCCATGAAACAGTCATTTATAGCATCTAGAAACTTTATCTCTCTAGCATGTCCCGACCAGACAATGACCTAATCAATACTGGGTTAATTATTGTATTGCTACATTTATTTGCCTTTCTAATTTAAGATAGCATTTTACAGTTTATGTCTTCATCTTGCACACGTAGATGGTAATATATGCCCACTGCTATGCCCATTACACATGAAATTTCTATCCATAAGAATTCCACAGTGAATTTTGTTTCCTGCAGTATTTTTATCCTGTCATACTCTATCATCCTTTATATATCCTCCACTAATCTGATCTGCCCTGTCACGTTAATACGTTTTATTCTGTTATCAGTGTCCCATTCCACTATGTTTCTGAAATACCTATAAAGCCTATATCCTCATATGTTGTTACACATATTAAATTTCCAAATGTACCATTCAGACTTCTGGCATTCACATACCGACATTTTAATGTATATTTTTTTATTTGTATTCACAACCATCAGATAATATGATTTGATATAGCAGACAAGATTGTTCTAGATTTTAAAAATACAGATCTGTTAAAATGGGGCAGTACCTTGAGGAGGCTGGATGAAATTGGGTGAAGTGGAACAACAGTGGATTACATTAAAAGGAGCTATTACAAAGGCAACAAATCTTTATGTAAGAAAAGTAAATAAAAGTATGAGGAAAAGGAAACCAATATGGTTTTCCAAAGAGCTGGCTTAAAAAACTAAAGGTAAAAAGATCAGCATTAAAAAAGTACAAAGGAACACAAAAAAAAGAACATGGGAAGAATATCTGGTGAAGCTGAAAGAGATGAGGAAATAAATAAGGATAGCAAAAACTCGAGTGAAAGAAAGGATCGCCAAAGAAAAAATGAGATGACAAAACATTAGTCAGATATATCAGAAAATGGAGGAAAGCCAGAGGTGGTATTGTAAGACTGAAAGCAGACAAGGATCATTGTGTGGAGAAAGATAAGAAAAAAGAAGAAATATTAAATACTTCAGATTGGTGTTCACTAAAGAAGACCATGGAAGAGGACCATTGCTGGTTGGTAAGAGTACAGATGGGAGTAGGGTAGATACATTCTTGTTTATAGAAAAGAGTGTTTGAGTGGAATTAGCAAAAATTGAAAATGGACAAGACCTTGGGGCCTGACGGATACTAAAGTAGCTCAGAGAGGTGCTGATGGATCCGCTGACTCATTCAATAGATCCTTGGAAATAGGCATGGTGTCACAAGATTGGAAAAGGGCAGTGGTGGCATCACTTCACAAAAATGGGAGCTGAGAAGAGGCTGGAAACAACAGGCTGGTTAGTCTTACCTTGGTGGTGGGAAAATTAATGGAGATGTTGCTGAAGGAAACTATCTACAATATAATGGGTTGCAGGATCGAGACAACATGGTTTTTACCAGATGAAGGTTATGTCAAATGAATCTGATTTCTTTGATCGGATAATTAGAGAATTAAAGGATGAGCACTTGATGTGATTAATCTGGATTTCAGCAAAGCTTTGACCTTGTCCCACATAGGAGGCTCATGAACAAAATGAAAAGCCTGGCAATAGGTCCCAAGATGGTGGAATGGATTACAAATTGTTTGACTGAGAGAAAACAGTGAGTAGTAGTGGTAAATGGAAACTACTCGGAGGAGAGTGAAAAGTGGAGTGGCTCAAGGATCAGTTCTGTTCAACATTTACTATACCCAGCTAAACTGAGGGTCTCCCCCGAAAATAAAGTACTGTTTTTTACTACCAAAGAACAGGCGACGACTTTCATAGCCTTCTTACCAATGGCAAACGCAACCTGATTTCGGAAGCTACACTGGACACGCGATTTCTGTTTCCCTTCCAGTCTGAACTGTGTGGTGAGTACTATTAGACTGAACTTTAACGTTGGGAATCTGGTTTGTCCAGGTCTTGCTGACTTGGAAGCTGTTATCTCTACTGTATCTGGGGCCCAGGAACACTGTGGTGGCCTATGTTGTGATGCCAAAGGTTCAAATGTTTACTGGGTTTTTGCTAAAGGCACCTCTTCAAATGGATTTGGGATGGGGGAGAGGGGACCTAGGGGGAGGTCGCCTGAGTACAGACATTTATAGAAACATAGAAATGACGGCAGAAGAAGACCAAATGGCCCATCCAGTCTGCCCAGCAAGCTATGCACATTTTTTTCTCATACTTATCTGTTACTCTTGGCTCCCAGCAACCCCCTGGTTCCATTTCCCCTCCACCCCCACCATCAATGCAGAGAGCAGTGTTGGAACTGCATCGATGCAAAATATCCAGCTTCATTAGTTAGGGGTAGTAACCGCCACAACAAGCAAGTTACACCCATGCTTATTTGCTCTCCCAGACTATGTAATTCAGTCCTTTTTGGTTGTTGTCTGTATATAGATCCTCTTTTCTTCATTCCCCCTGCTGTTGAAGCAGAGAGACATGCTGGATATGTGTGAAGCATCAGTCTTTCTCCCCTGCCATTAAAGCAGAGAGCTATGCTGGATATGTGTAAAGTATCTGTCTTTCTCCCTGCCGTTGAAGCAGAGAGCTATGCTGGATGTGTGTGAAGCATCAGTCTTTCTCCCCTGCCGTTAAAGCAGAGAGCTATACTGGATATGCGTAAAGTATCAGTCTTTCTCCCCTGCTGTTGAAGCAGAGAGATATGCTGGATGTGTGTGAAGCATCAGTCTTTCTCCCCTGCCGTTAAAGCAGAGAGCTATGCTGGATATGCGTAAAGTATCAGTCTTTCTCCCCTGCCATTGAAGCATAGAGCTATGCTAGATGTGTGTGAAGTATCAGTCTTACTCCCTTGCCAGCTATGCTGGATATACATTGAAAGTGAAGTATCAGGCTTATTTGGTTTGGGGTAGTAACCGCCATAACAAGCAAGCTACTCCCTGCTTTTTTGTGAATGCAAATCCTTTTTCCACATTCATTCACGTCCTCTAGACTTTATGGATCCACAGTGTTTATCCCACGCCCCTTTGAAGTCCTTCACAGTTCTGGTCTTCACCACTTCCTCTGGAAGGGCATTCCAAGCATCCACCACCCTCTCCGTGAAGAAATACTTCCTGACATTGGTTCTGAGTCTTCCTCCCTGGAGCTTCAAATCGTGACCCCTGGTTCTGCTGATTTTTTTCCGACGGAAAAGGTTTGTCGTTGTCCTTGGATCATTAAAACCTTTCAAGTATCTGAAAGTCTGTATCATATCACCTCTGCTCCTCCTTTCCTCCAGGGTGTACATATTTAGATTCTTCAATCTCTCCTCATAAGTCATTTGATGAAGACCTTCTAACCTTTTGGTCGCCCTTCTCTGGACCGCCTCCATCTTGTCTCTGTCTTTTTGGAGATACGGTCTCCAAACTGAACACAGTACTCCAGGTGAGGCCTCACCAAGGACCTGTACAAGGGGATAATCACTTCCCTTTTCCTACTTGATATTCCTCTCTCTATGCAGCCCAACATTCTCTGGCTTTAGCTATCGCCTTGTCAAATTGTTTTGCTGACTTCAGATCGTTAGAAATTATCACCCCAAGGTCCCTCTCCTGCTCCGTGCACATCAGCCTTTCTCCCCCCATCGAATACAGTTCATTCGGATTTCCACTCCCCATATGCATGACTCTGCACTTCTTGGCATTGAATCTCAGCTGCCATATCTTCGACCACTCTTCCAGCTTCCTTAAATCCCGTCTCATTCTCTCCACTCCTTCCGGCGTGTCCACTCTGTTGCAGATCTTAGTGTGGTCTGCAAAAAGACAAACCTTACCTTCTATCCCGTCCGCAATGTCGTTCACAAAGATATTGAACAGGACCGGTCCCAATACTGATCCTTGCGGTACCCCGCTTAACACCGCTCTCTCTTTGGAGAGAGTTCCATTTACCAACACACATTGTTTTCTGTCCTTCAACCAGTTTGCAATCCAGGCCACCACCTCACCACTCACTCCTAAGCTTCTCATTTTATTCACCAGTCTTCTGTGCGGGACTGTATCAAAAGCTTTGCTGAAATCCAAGTAGATGACATCGCGTGCCCTTCCTTGATCCAATTCCTTGGTTACCCAGTCAAAAAAGTCAATCAGGTTTGTCTGACAGGATCTTTCCCTGGTGAATCCATGCTGCCTCTGGTCTGTGTGGGGGATGGCCTTATGCCTCTTGGAGCAAAATGGTGGTGTTTGCATTTGTTTGTATGGTGGATGAGTGAGTGGGTGGATGGATGTGAGTGTATGTGTGGGGGGGGGGGGGGGAGGGCTCAGGGGTACCAACACAGGTGGGGGAGACCGAGTGTGGGAGCTCTTACCTGCCAGGAATGGGGCAAAGATGCAGGAACAGCCTTACTCTTGGGGCCTAGGCTGGGAGGCCCTGAGACCCTAGTCACGCACACGCATAAAGAGGGCCCTTTGTGGGACTCACTTACTAATACATGTCCCATAGATAAAAATGGTTACGGTCAAGGTTACGTCCCTAAATGTCGATGGATTACATTCTCCGATTAACTGAAACAAAGTACTAACCATGTTCAGCTGCTTGAGATCAGATATAGTATTCCTACAGGAAACCCATTTGATGGATAGAGAACATGGGAAACTGAAGAGAGATTGGGTGGGCCGGTGTGTGTATTTGTCCTTTACCTCTCGGAAGCATGGGGTGGCCATCTTAATTCACAAACAACTCCCCTTTCAGGAAGTCTGGGTGTGGCATGACCCCGAGGGCATAAATCCACCCTCTAACCCTCCTTTTTAAATCCACCATTTTTTTGGACCCTCTGTTTCCCCTTCCCTTTCATCCCCGCGTCCTCCCTCTGCTTATCCTCCCATTGCACTCTAGCCCAATTTCATTCGATGCATTCATCTGTTAGTTAATTTTTTAATGTTAATTTTCATTGGCCTTTTGCAAGGCATCTGCATATGATGAATACTTCAATTACCATGTTATTTTAATGTTCTTATATGTTCTTTGTTATATGTAATGCTCTCAAGCAAGTTTAATTGTTCAATGTAAACCGATTTGATTTGCATCCAATGCAAGAAGATCGGTATATAAAAAACCATAAATAAATAAATAAATAAATAAATGGCAGGAACTTTACACGGGCAGAAAGTGGCTTTCTGTAACATATATGCCCCTAATGTGCTTTCTTTACTGATATGGTGGCCCAGCGATTACAGACTGGTGGTGGCCGGGGACTTTAACACAGTAATACGATAAAATGATTGACTGTAAACCCCCTAGGCCTACGAGCCTTAGAGATCAACAGATAGGAGTCAGCTTTGTCCAACAAGAGCTGAAACTACTTGATGTTTGGCGGGTATTGCATCCAGGGGAACAGGATTACACTTTTTATTCACACCCACATCAAGCGTATTCTCGGCTGGACTATATCCTGATCTCTGATATGCTATTTTTGAGAGCAGAACAGGCTACTATTGGAACTATATCTCTATCCAATCACACTCCCGCCTCTGTGTGACTAGAGATCAGGAGCATGGCCCACCCCCCATTCTCGTGGTGCATGCGTCCCGTACCTTTTTTGGATAAAGCTTTCCACAGTTACTTGCAAACCTGCTGGGAGGATTACATCAAATCTAATGCTACCCCGGAAAACTCAGTTGCCACACTCTGGGAGGCTGATAAGGCGGGAATTCGGGGACATATTATCGCATATGTAGCAAAATTAAACAGGACCCATAATCAGGAGATCTTGCGCCTTACCCAGGTACTTAAATCCCTTCAGCTGCAGCATGTGCAGGATATGTCTGATCCTGTGTGCTGTCAGGTAGAACATGCCCGTAATGCCTTAAATTTTCTGTTACACCAGTGGGCTACTAAGTCCCTACGCTACTACCAATACCAGTTGTACAAACATGGTAATTGGCCCAGCAAACTCTTAGCTAATTTGGTCAGGACCCAACAGCAAAGGTCTATCATTACAGGCATAAAAGATAAAGATGGTAATCACTGAGTCTCACAAGCGGACATCTCCTCCTGCTTCTTAGAATATTATAGCGCTTTATATAGTCCCAAATCTCACAATGCCGACCTCTCTGCGGCATTTTTCCAAAATATTCCCTGGCCCTCACTCTCTACTGCCCAGTCTGCTCTCCTAAATGCACTGATCACAGATGGGGAAGTTTATTCAGCGATACATGGTTTGATACTGGGGAAAGCCGCGGGACAAGATGGGTTGGGGGCTGAATTCTATTGCATATTGAAATTCCCTCTCCTCCCCACACTGACCTCCCTTTTATAATAATTTAGGCACTACTAAATTGATAGCTCCTAGTATGAATCAGTCGACGATTGTGGTGCTCCCTAAGAAGGGTAAGGACCCACTGGATGTGGCAGCGTATTGCCTTATATCTTTTATAAACGTTGACATAAAGGTGAACCGGTAGATGTAGTGTATTTGGATTTTCAGAAGGCGTTTGACAAAGTCCCTCATGAGAGGCTTCTACGAAAACAAAAAGTCATGGGATAGGAGGCGATGTCCTTTCGTGGATTACAAACTGGTTAAAAGACAGGAAACAGAGAGTAGGATTAAATGGTCAATATTCTCAGTGGAAAAGGGTAAACAGTGGAGTACCTCAGGGATCTGTATTGGGACCGGTGCTTTTCAATATATATATAAATGATCTGGAAAGGAATACAACGAGTGAGGTTATCAAATTTGCGGATGATACAAAATTATTCAGAGTAGTTAAATCACAGGCAGACTGTGATACATTACAGGAGGACCTTGCAAGACTGGAAGATTGGGCATCCAAATGGCAGATGAAATTTAATGTGGACAAGTGCAAGGTGTTGCACATAGGGAAAAATAACTTGCTGTAGTTACACGATGTTAGGTTCCATATTAGGAGCTACCACCCAGGAAAAAGATCTAGGCATCATAGTGGATAATACTTTAAAATCGTCGGCTCAGTGTGCTGCAGCAGTCAAAAAAGCAAATAGAATGTTAGGAATTATTAGGAAGGGAATGGTTAATAGAACGGAAAATGTCATAATGCCTCTGTATCGCTCCATGATGAGACCGCACCTTGAATACTGTGTACAATTCTGGTCGCCGCATCTCAAAAAAGATATAGTTGCGATGGAGAAGGTACAGAGAAGGGCAACCAAAATGATAAAGGGGATGGAACATCTCCCCTATGAGGAAAGGCTGAAGAGGTTAGGGCTGTTCAGCTTGGAGAAGAGACGGCTGAGGGGGGATATGATAGAGGTCTTTAAGATCATGAGAGGTCTTGAACGAGTAGATGTGACTCGGTTATTTACACTTTCGAATAATAGAAGGACTAGGGGGCATTCCATGAAGTTAGCAAGTAACACATTTAAGACTAATCGGAGAAAATTCTTTTTCACTCAACGCACAATAAAGCTCTGAAATTTGTTGCCAGAGGATGTGGTTAGTGCAGTTAGTGTAGCTGGGTTCAAAAAAGGATTGGATAAGTTCTTGGAGGAGAAGTCCATTAACTGCTATTAAGTTTACTTAGGGAATAGCCACTGCTATTAATTGCATCAGTAGCATGGGATCTTCTTAGTGTTTGGGTAATTGCCAGGTTCTTGTGGCCTGGTTTTTGGCCTCTGTTGGAAACAGGATGCTGGGCTTGATGGACCCTTGGTCTGTCCCAGCATGGCAATTTCTTATGTTCTTATGTTCTTATAAAGATCTTTGCTGCAGTTTTGGTGGCTAAGCTAAACTCCACACTCCCAGACTTGATCCACTCAGATCAAACGGGGTTTGTCAGGGGCAGACAGGGGGTGAGAAATGTCCGCCGTCTGATAGCAGACGGCGGACATTACCGACCCACAGTGGAGGCGTTGATTCTGAGCCTAGATACTGAAAAAGCGTTCGACTCTAACTCTTGGGAGTACCTAATCTGGGCCCTGTCACACTATGAGTTTAGCGATATGTTTATGGGCTGGATGGAGGCACTATATAGCACCCCTAGTGCACATATACTTATTAATGGAGCTCTTACAGATCCGTTTTCTCTCCACTGCGGAGTGCGACAAGGGTGCCCACTATCACCATTGCTATTTGTCCTGGCAATTGAGCCTTTGGCAATCTGTTTATGCCGCAACCGGGATTTCTGGGGGCTTAGCATTGGGGGCTACCAGTTGAAACTAGCTATGTTTGCCGATGACATTTTACTTTTTGTGGGCCGCCCTCGTACGAGTATCCCCACCATTATCCTGCTGTTCAATCATTTTAGGGACCTAGTGGGTCTTAAGATTAACTTTGCGAAATCGGAAGCATTGGCCCTTGACCCGTGACTACATCACACTTGGGGGGACACTTTCCCGTTCACATGGGCCCCTGACAAACTCAAATACCTAGGGGTCTGGATCCCTAGGGACTTAAAACTGTTATATGCTCTAAATATTAAGGAAGTGTTGGCTACTCTACAATCTCAGATGGCAGCCTGGCAGTCCCTCCCACTATCGCTTTTTGGCCACTGTGCCTTAGTGAAGATGGTGATCGTTCCCAAAATTCTTTACAAATTACATATGCTACCCTGCTGGCTCATGGTACAAGATTTGAAAACCCTTCAATCAGCTATTACCCGATTCATTTGGATTGGTAAACAGGCACGGATAAAATACGCTATTTTGACCAACTCTAAGGAGCAAGGGGGTCTGGGCTTACCAGATTTCCGACTCTATAATGTCGCCTGCCAACTGAGATTTGTTGGAGAATGGCTTACGGATTCATATGTGTATTATGACCCAAGTTTACTAAAATAGAAGTCTGCTCCATGGTCTCCACTCTTCCTTCTACACGCCAGCCCAACCTTGCTGCGAACTTTGGAATTTTCTCGGCTCCTACTCTACCCATGTATACGAGGCTGGTGATGGATTCGCGCTTCCCGAGGACTGATGGGCATGGCTTCTCTCCTACTCCCCCTTACGGGTATTGCAGACTTCCTTTCAGGTTGGGACTGCAGCTATATTTTCCATCTGTGGACATGGCATGGCATTGCTTTCATCTTCCATATGTACGAAGGGGAAACACCTACGGTACGGACATTTCCATTGCTGTCTACTACTTTTCAGATCTTCCCCAGGCACTTTTTAGCCTATCTTCAGGCCCGCCACTACTTACAAGAGTTTTGATGGATGGCTGAGGCTTTCGCCTCTGAATATGCGTTTGTCACATCCATTTTTGACACTGCCTGTGTGAAAAATTCTATTGCCAGCTGGAACACATTGGGCAAGAGCTCGCGCCAACACCCTCACCTGGAGACACTGTCCTCGTATTGGACTGCGCTGATGGGGGGTGCATGAACTTCTGTTGCTATGATTGGCTGTTTCAAAGCACTACATAATCATATCCCGGATCAAGGCTTGAAAGAGCTTCAATACCAAATACTCCATCATGCTATCTGGGTGCCCTTCTCTAATATAAATTTTTACTCTTTGCATTTTGACAGTGGAATTGTTTGATGGAGGGAACTCTTTCTATCCCTGTGCCGTGGGGCTGCTGATACGAGAGCCTTTTAGGCTTTTGGGCGAGATGCTTAAATATTTTAGAAGTCATAAATCCAGAAAATAATATGTTTTGTGCCCAGGAAAATGTATTTATTTATTTAAACCTTTTTTATACTGATATTAGTAGTAACATCATATCGGTTTACATCAGAAACTACAGAATAGAAATGGAAATTACAAAAAACACGAATCAGGGAAATGGATTATATAGGAACAAAGATACAGCAAGGAGTAGGAGATACAAACACAACAGGCTGGTTGCAGGAATACCTTTAATAAGTTAAACTTGAGTTAAACTTGAGTTTATTGAATGTTAGATATATTCAATCAAAGTCCTGTTTGATTTATATTCTCATATTGGAGCATAAGCTACAAATTGTATGTATCTCTTAAAATTAGCTGCTGGAGAGAGAGGACTTTTGTCTTAAACAAGCCTATATGCTGGGATTTTCATTTTTGAATAATTATACACAATAAAAGGGGCTGTGGGATGGCTATGATTTATAGCATGGATTTACTGGTTAAAGAGATTGCCACGACTACTTCTATTTTGAATCCCTTTATTAAAGAGTAGGCCTCTCAAAGCCCTTTGAGATATTTTAAATTTATTGTTCTTCCCCCTGAACCATCTCTTTGGATGTAGCTTTCTGTGTAATTTCTGAGATTTCAGCTAGCCATTCAAATTTGTTACTTATGGGTGACTTTAACATCCACACTGCAAATCCAGCTACCACAGTAGAGAAGAATTTTCTTAGGTTAGTAAACGATAGTAATTTTTCTTAGCTTGTTCAGGTCCCAACAACTAGTACAGGTAATTAGCTAGATTTAGTTTTTACAATTGGTCAAGTGGGACTGATTGATGATCTGATCCAGGTCTCTTCTTTTTCCAGACAGTTCCTCTGTTAGTAACTTTATCAGTGATTTGTGATTCTTTTCAATCTCAGGAACCAACAAGGGTTTTTCTTCAAGAGATATTTACAACATTGATATGGAAATTTTAAGGACGGAGCTAGTAAACTTCCTAGATACTTTTTCATATTTACCATTAAATTCTCAGGTTGAAACCTGGACTTCTATTTTAGAGACTGTTCTGTACAAAGTAGCTCCAGTCAAATCTAGAACTTTATTATCCAAGGCAAAGTCACCATGGTATCACCCAGGTTTAACTTTATTGAAAAGATAGCTATGACAGCTTGAAATAAAATGGCATAAAAATAAATTCCAGATTAATTTGAAAAATTGTAGACCCAATATTAACACATAAATTAGTTATTATAAAAACTAAAACAACATTTAAAAAAAATGAAACTAGTTAAGGTTGAAAATTGTCCATTTCAACTTTTTAAAATTGTAAGGACTTTATATATTAAGAATCAGATTCAAATGTGCTAACAGCAAATATAATGGTTGATTAGTTTGAAAATAAAATATCTGAGATTAAAAAGAGTTTTCTTGATTCAGAAACTTGTAGCTTGGAGACTCAAGAAGTTTCTGATTCTTTTATGAATAACCTATCCAAACTGAGAAGTATGTTTGCATCTTTTAATAAAACATCAGCAGTGGCTATTGAAAAGAATCTCACTTCTTTGTTTGACCCATTTTCATCCACTTTACTCAACAGATTTAGGATTAACCAATTATTTATATTCAATAGTTAATTCTGGTTTAGATCAAGGTGTTTTGCCTATTGTATTAAGAGGCCATTATTCAGTCCATTCTTTTTTTTCCAAAATGATTTTTATTAAGTTTCCATGAGCTGCAACCTGTGGCAACATCACCAGTACAACTCAGACACTAATAAATGTGACAATGCAACATTTACATGTACAACCACCAGTGCATAACACATGTAAGGTATAGGCCTGGCGTGCAGGTATAAACTCAATCATCCATCCATCAACCCATACACCACATTCATTCCCTCCATTATCCGACAACAATTACCTCCCCTTTGCCCCCTTCCCCTCCAACCCCGGAGACAGAGTTGGGGCTATTGGAATTAAGTATCGAACACCTAGCCCGATACAGAAGGTTAAGGTTAATATCATGTCACCTTGTAACCAATAGAGAATAAATTACTTTGCATGTCCATAGGCAAAAGGTCAAAAAAGACAGTCCAGCAATTGCAGTAAATTTTATCAAGTTTACGATGTCCCACAGTATGATCCAGCCACTCTAGTTGCATAGTCGTCTTCATCCGCTGATACCAGGCTTTGACAGAAAGTTGAGAAGAAGGTTCCACCAGATGGCCAAGATAGTTTGACATGCCAACAACAAGGTACAGCACCCAACTCGATCCAGGGAGGCCTGCTGCGGGTGAGAACCGCGCAGAAGGACTTCCGCTGCTTTTGCCACTGAAGCCCCGGTACATCTTCCTATATCCTCCATCACTGTAGACCAGAACCCAGCCATGGTTTCACAGAGCAGCAGCCAGTGGAGTAAAGTGTTGTCCTCTCTCCCGCATTTGATGCAGCTCGGGAAGGGCAGGCGTTTCATATGGAATGTTGTGGGAGGGCCCAGAGATACCACTGCAATTCGGGAGGGACTCTGGCAGAATAGGACAAGCTTTGCTAACCCCTCTTGCAACTGGAACATGAGTGGCCCACTCCCAAGAACAGTCATGAATGAATGGGGTCCTACCAATCACACTTTCTCGGGGCCAGGGACAGGGCCCCGAGTAAGTGCGGGGCCCTGTCCCAGGTAACAGATTCCCTGCTTCGAGGGGTAATTGGGGTAACCCTACAAATTATTGGCCTTCAGAATTCGAGGAAGGCTTCCCCTTTAGATGTCCGACACCGGGGATATGGAGACATCTGGTAGCAGCGACAAATTGGGGCCCCTACACGGATACTGCACAGGCTGCATGGGGAAATAACAACAACACAGATGCGCTGGGCCCCCCCAGCCTTGCCCCCCTCGTTTTCTTCACGGGTGACAACATGCCAAACTCCAGTGGAAGGACCAGGCCCCTCACGAGCGGAAGAATGGCGCACTAACCAGAATGTGGCTACAAAGAGGATGGTCGCATCTCCAGCCCGACCACACAGCGTCAGGAACAGCAAAGCAGCAAATACAGGTAAGAGCTTGGGGACAGTAATGTGAATACTGATGTTGCGCCGTTAGATAATGCAGAGCCAGAGGGTAGGGCAGACAGATCAGAACAGGCCGCTATAGTAAACAGATCACAGGAAGACAAAAAAACTAGGAGGCAGGATAAATCTAAGCGCAAGCGTAATAAATCTAGCTCTGCTGACTTTTCATCATCCTCTTTCACCTTTTCCTCCTCAGGATCATTTTGTACTAGTACGGTGGGAAAAGAAGACAAGAGCTTGGATAGAGGCGCACATGTGCTAGCGACCTTTGCTGAACTTTGGGAGGAGATTCCCAGTGCTCTGTGCAAAAGAATCTGGCACAAAAATTATATTGACATCTTTAGCTTGCTAGAAGGCAGGAGAGGGAGGATAGAATCAAGGAAGAGAAGAGCAGAGCGCTTCCCGGGTACTCAAAAAAAGGTTGCCCGGAACATACTAAATTGGATCCGCACATTCCTGAGATTCGCGAGAGTGATAGGTCATCGTGATAGTTCCCAGTACGGTCCTATGCTTGTATATGCAGATGCAATTCTGGCGGCCAGCAAGGACTACGAAGGCTGTTCTTGGTTAAATTATGATGAGCGCTTTAGAGACAGTATGGAAGAGAATAAATCGATATCATGGAGTATGCGGGACGTCGGATTGTGGCTAACACAGATGAATGCAAAGATACCTTCATCCGTCGCTACTAACTCAATGGGATTGAACTTAATGCATTTCTGGGCGTTTCTTTCGCGGAGGCGCAGGATCAGGATGGGTGGGAGCTGGCACATCAGAATTTGCTGGCGGTTCAACCGCTCTGCATGTAATTTTCCCGAATGTAAATTTCAAAACAGCTGCTTCAACTGCGGAGCAGGCCACCCTGTGTCTAAATGCGGTAAACGCATGGGAGAAGGGAATTCAAGTAATGGATCTGGCACAGGAGGAGTGCCGAAAAGAGCCCAGAAATGAATATCTCGGCATAGCACCTACACCGGTACAAGTAGAGGCATTGAAGCCATGGTTACTCAGATATCCTAACTCAGAGACATCATTATTTTTGCTGCGAGGATTTTCAAAAGGATTTGTTATCCCATTTAAAGATCCTTCAGGAGTCGGGGGATGGGACAACTGTACCTCAGTGCGCAGCAGGGCCAAGGTAGTTAAAGATAAATTAATGACAGAAATTGGCCTAGGTTGCATTGCAGGACTGTTCAACAAGTCTTGTCCCCCCTCAAAGTAATTCCTAAAAAAGATACAGGAAAATTTAGACTCATTCACAACTTGTCATTCCCAGAGGGAAGCGCAGTTAACGACTTCATACTTCATGAGCTTTGAGCAGTGAGATACACCTCATTTAGCTCCGCCGTGTGTCTAGTGCAGCTCTGCGGACCCAGGGCCTTGATGGCCAAAGTCGACATCGAATCGGCATTCCATCTTCTGCCAATCCACCCGGACAACTTTCCCTTATTGGGTTTTCGCTTTCAGGGCAGTTATTTTGTAGACAAATGCCTACAGATGGGTTGCTCGATTGCGCCTATTTCGAAGCTTTCAGCAACTTCATACACTGGGTCATTGAGCAGGAGACTGGGTCGTCTAATTTAGTTCACAATTTAGATGATTTCCTTTCCATCGGAAACCCAGATTCTAATGACTGCGCAGATATGCTAAATTGTTTCTACTGCATCGCAGGCAATTTCGGCATTCCTATTGCCAAAGAAAAAATGGTCAGACCCACTACATGCCAAGTTTTCTTAGGCATTGAATTGGATACAGTAGACATGATATTGAGATTACCAAAAGAGAGAGTCGACAAACTCAAAAGACTGGTTTCTCGGTCACACAGCGCAAAAAAGCTGACATTGCAACAAGTCCAATCATTAGTGGGCAGCCTGAACTTCACATATAAAGTTATACCAATGGGATGAGATTTTTTATGTCGATTATCATTCGCAATATCTGGCGTCAAAAAGAGATTCCATCACATAAGAATAACACAAGGAATATGCGATGATTTGCTTATTTGAAATAGGTTTAAGAACATAAGAACATGCCATACTGGGTCAGACCAAGGGTCCATCAAGCCCAGCATCCTGTTTCAAACAGTGGCCAATCCAGGCCATAAGAACCTGGCAAGTACCCAAAAACTAAGTCTATTCCATGTTACCGTTGCTAGTAATAGCAGTGGCTATTTTCTAAGTCAACTTAATTAATAGCAAGTAATGGACTTCACCTCCAAGAACTTATCCAATCCTTTTTTAAACACAGCTATACTAACTACACTAACCACATCCTCTGGCAACAAATTCCAGAGTTTAATTGTGCGTTGAGTAAAAAAAAACTTTCTCCGATTAGTTTTAAATGTGCCACATGCTAACTTCATGGAGTGCTCCCTAGTCTTTCTATTATCTGAAAGAATAAATAACCGATTCACATCTACCCGTTCTAGACCTCTCATGATTTTAAACACCTCTATCATATCCCCCCTCAGCTGTCTCTTCTCTAAGCTGAAAAGTCCTAACCTCTTCAGTCTTTCCTCACAGGGGAGCTGTTCCAGTCCCCTTATCATTTTGGTAGCCCTTCTCTGTACCTTCTCCATTGCAACTATATCTTTTTTGAGATGCAGCGACCAGAATTGTAGACAGTATTCAAGGTGCGGACTCACCATGGAGCGATACAGAGGCATTATGACATTTTCCATATTATTCACCATTCCCTTTCTAATAATTCCCAGCACAGTGAACCGACGATTTCAATGTGTTATCCACTATGATGCCTAGATCTCTTTCTTGGGTTGTAGCACCTAATATGGAACCTAACATTGTGTAACTATAGCATGGGTTACTTTTCCCTATATGCATCACCTTGCCCTTATCCACATTAAATTTCATCTGCCATTTTGATGCCCAATTTTCCAGTCTCACAAGGTCTTCCTGCAATTTATCACAATCTGCTTGTGATTTAACTACTCTGAACAATTTTGTATCATCTGCAAATTTGATTATCTCACTAGTCGTATTTCTTTCCAGATCATTTATAAATATATTGAAAAGTAAGGATCCCAATACAGATCCCTGAGGCACTCCACTGCCCACTCCCTTCCACTGAGAAAATTGTCCATTTAATCCTACTCTCTGTTTCCTGTCTTTTAGCCAGTTTGCAATCCACGAAAGGACATCACCACCTATTCCATGACTTTTTACTTTTCCTAGAAGCCTCTCATGAGGAACTTTTCAAACGCCTTCTGAAAATCCAAGTATACTACATCTACTGGTTCACCTTTATCCACATGTTTATTAACTCCTTCAAAAAGTGAAGCAGATTTGTGAGGCAAGACTTGCCTTGGGTAAAGCCATGCTGACTTTGTTCTATTAAACCATGTCTTTCTATATGTTCTGTGATTTTGATGTTTAGAACACTTTCCACTATTTTTCCTGGCACTGAAGTCAGGCTAACCGGTCTGTAGTTTCCCGGATCGCCCCTGGAGCCCTTTTTAAATATTGAGGTTACATTAGCTATCCTTCAGTCTTCAGGTACAATGGATGATTTTAATGATAGGTTACACATTTTTACTAATAGGTCTGAAATTTCATTTTTTAGTTCCTTCAGAACTTTGGGGTGTATACCATCCAGGTGATTTACTACTCTTCAGTTTGTCAATCAGGTCTTCCACATCTTCTAGATTCACCGTGATTTGATTCAGTCCATGTGAATTATTACCCATGAAAACCTTCTCCAGTACGGGTACCTCCCCAACATCCTCTTCAGTAAACACCGAAGCAAAGAAATCATTTAATCTTTCTGCGATGGCCTTATCTTCTCTAAGTGCCCCTTTAACTCCTCGATCATCTAACAGTCCAACTGACTCCCTCACAGGCTTTCTGTTCGGATATATTTTAAAAAGTTTTTACTGTGAGTTTTTGCCTCTACGCCCAACTTCTTTTCAAATTCTCTCTTAGCCTGTCTTATCAATGTCTTACATTTAACTTGCCAATGTTTATGCATTATCCTATTTTCTTCTGTTGGATCCTTCTTCCAATTTTTGAATGAAGATCTTTTGGCTAAAATAGCTTCTTTCACCTCCCCTTTTAACCATGCCGGTAATTCTGTCCAATTTTAACGGCATATTGATGTGGCAGACAGGAACAGTCTCAAATTGCGACTTAGAACTATTTACTGACACGGCGGGCTCTATGGGATTCGGTGCATACTGTCAGGGGGCATGATGTGCCGCCCAATGGCCAGAGGAATGGAAACAGTCTGGCATCACCAAAAACATTACATTCCTCAAGTTGTTCCCTATTGTAGTAGCAATAGCACTATGGGGGTAGAGGATTCAAAATAAGAAAGTAATCTTCTGGTGCGATAATATAGGAGTAGTCGAAGTCATAAACAGGAGAGCAGCAAAGAACTCGTTAGTATCAGAGCTGCTGCGCAAGTTTATTCTGCGCTGCATGGAATTGAATGTGACAGCGTAGGCATGCCATGTCCCGGGCTCTTCTAATATGCTGGCCGATTCTCTTTCTCGTTCAAAGTGGGACCTGTTTTGGAAGCTAGCACCAGAGGCGGATCCGACAGGAGCTTCAGTGCCTGCTTCCCTGGCAATTTGGTACCCAGAAGCCTGGAAGCTGCTCACATTCACTAGCCCCTTCCATGTGGTCAGCTTACGTGAAAGGGGCCGAGAAGGTGGTGTCTTTTCTTTCGAAATGCAGCTGGTGCAGGTCATTTTGCGCCACATTGAGGCGGCCAAAGCTGAAGGGAGCTCAAAAGCGGCCGTTTCTAGACAGCTGACGGGTTTTTCATTTTTTATGCGGGCCCATGGCTAGGGCTTCCCATGCGGATGGTTTTTGATACGTTGTTTATTGCTAGGCTGGGCCAAGGTAGGAGTCCGAACTCTAGACAGTAGATACTCAATTACCCACGACGTTCTGCAGAGATTATGGGAGGCATTACCGAGTATCTGTAGTTCAGACTACGAATGCCACTTGTTTCGCGTAGCTTTTGTTTTCACATTTTTCGGGGCACTCATGGTTAGCGAGTTGGTAGCTAAGGCCACCAAGGGTTGGGAATCTTCGGGGTTACTCGCACAGCACGTCACCTTGGCCGCAGATTCCATCATCTTATTTATACTGCGATCTAAAACGGATCAGATGGGAAAAGGAGCAACGTTAGTACTACGAGCCATCCCAGGCTACAGAACATGCCCTGTGGTAAATTATATAGCTTTTACAGCACTGCGTCCCTCAGAGGGGTCCAGATTTTTTATTCACTGGAACAGCCACCCGTTAACCAAATTTCAATTTGAGTCAGTGTTACATTCAGGTTTAGTTATCCTTGGGCTGAATCCGTTCCACTTTGGAACCCATTCCTTCCGCATTGGCACTGCCACCTCTGCCGCTCAAGCGGGATTGTCAGGCGGAGTGATTCAGCAGATAGGGCGGTGGAAGTCGGGTGCCTTCAAAGGTTATATACGCCCGGGTCATCAATAATCAAGATGTATACTAACACTATTCTCTTTACAGGTCCTACAGGACGAGGGAAACAAGTCTGGATTGTGAGACACTCCTACATTGCATGGATGTTCAAACATGCCCAGGAGCTTCTATACGAGGCCAATTTGTACCTCTCGCAACACAACGTGACCGTTTATTGGCTGGGATGCAGAGGGACGCGCTGAGATGATTTAATACTCTGCCTACAGCGCAGTACCGTGCGCTTCTGGCAGCCACACATTCTAATTATTCATATGGGAGGAAATGACTGGGGTACGATGTCCGGGCGCAAGTTTGTTTGTATGGTCCATAAGGACTTGATTACTGTTACAGTTATGTTACCTACTACTATTTTTTTATTTATTTTTTATTTATTTAGATTTATATTCCGCTTTTTGCACTTTTTTCAGCGCTTCAAAGTGGATTACATTCAGGTACTGTAGGTATTTCCCTATCCCCAGAGGGCTTACAATCTAAGTTTTTGTACCTGAGGCAATGGAGGGTAAAGTGACTTGCCCAAGGTCACAAGGAGCGACAGTGGGACTTGAACTATAATATACTATAATATGTTATATAATATAATATGTTGGTCTGACATCATTCCTAGGCCTGCTGAAATAGATAGGAGAATCTGGCAACGTTGCTGTGCTAAAGCAAACCGACAAATTGGCTCTTGGCTACCAGTATTCGGAGGATGTCACATTTGACATGAGTGGTCATGGGACTTCGAACAAGGTCTCTTCAGACCGGACAGAGTGCATTTATCCTTTATAGGACTAGGTTTGTTCCTAAATACTTTTCAGGAGGCCTTGGAAGCTCTGTTACATAAGGGATGGCCGCGTCTTTGGGGGTGTCACAGGATGAATCCATCCTGTGCCTGTGGCGGGTTGCCCGAGCTGATAAGAAACTGTGCGATGACCTGACAGTTGTCAGGTCTGATTATGGCAGGACAATTGGGTGCAGTTGTCTGGCAGGAAGCTCCTTGCTGAAAGCGGCAGGAGCGGAGTTCATGGTCACGACGCCTTGCTGCCAGGCCCGGGGTGCCCGGAGTAATGTGGGTGCCCGGAGTAATGTGGGTACAAACTCAGGTACAAACTTAGAGCCGCGCTGGCACCCGGGAGAGGGGGCGGGGGGGTGGGGGAGAGGGGGTAGAGTTGCAGCGCATCAGCAATGACGCACCTGCAGATTGGCTAGCCTGCCCCGAGCCATTAGTTCACGTCCGGGGCGGGCCAGGAACCCATTGGTTCCCTGGAGGACGGGGAGAAAAACCTCTCCTTTGGCTACCCCAGAGCACCGGCAGCCCTGCCCTTTGCTCCTCCACCTCGACCTCTTCCCTCCCACCCACCCTCACATACCTTGATCATGTTAAGTGCGATTTGTTTGGATAACTTTGTCGCAGCTGGTGGCGGGTTGCAGGTTGCCCGAGCTGATAAGAAACGGTGCGATGACCCGACAGGTGTCGGGTCGGATTATGGCAGGACAATTGGATGCAGTTGTCTGGCAGGAAGCTCCTTGCTGAAAGTGGCGGGAGCGGAGTTCATGGTCTCAACTCCTTGCTGGACAGAGGCAGGAGTCGTGGGTTGAGTATGTAGCCCTGGTTCAACGAGAGCTGTGCATCTTGCTGGTGGGTGGCGGGTGCGGAAGAAGACCCATACAAATTACCTAAGCTCGGGCACCTGATTTGTTGTACAAATAAAAGTTGTGGCCTGTTTGATCCCATTTACTGTTCGAGTGTTTATTTGTTGTTGCTTGTGAGAGGGTGGGTGCAGAGAGTCGATCTTGGCTACCCATGTTATAGCTCCCCTAGTACAGATTATAATTATAATAATTAAAGTAATCCATGCCAATATTCACAGACAGAAGGGGGAGTAAGTGCCCAGGTGCACAAGGGGCACATTTAGGGCATGCCTTTAGACGCTGACTCATCAGTGGTGGGCCTGCCTGCTCGGATCCCCTAAATAGGAGTGGCATAACTCAATGTGATGTCACCTGTGGATGGGCAGAGATTTGAGTCGGCATCGTCCACAGCAGCAGTATTGTGTGGAGGTCCAGGGAACAGGGAAAGTCCTCAGCTCCACAGAAAAAGTGCAGCATGCAATTTAGCAGCTGAAGTGCCTGTGCAGAAAGGAGAGAATCCAACTCCCTAAACAGAGGCAGTGCGGATTGGTGTCACATTGCCTGTGGAGGGGGCAGAGCTTCAAGTTGGCATAGTCAGCAGCAGCGGTTCTAGGGAAGGACTAGGGAACAGGGAAAGTGCTCATCCCCACAGAAAAAGTGTAGAGTGGAATTCAATAGCTAACGTGCCTGTGTAGAATGGCCAGCCCTCTACATATCTTCTCACATTTCTTCACTCATACTCATCATTCATTCAGATATAACACTAAGCCTATGAAAAGCACATGAACACCAAATATCAACAAATAAAGAAGAAAAATCTTTTTCAGAATTTCTTCTCCCATGCCAGGTCGTGGGCATAAATGAGAATTCTGAGGTTCTAGGTTCTCCGCTTTGAGTATGTTTGAAGAAGGCTGAAAGACAGAATATAAAACAGTCACTTAGGATGTCTTCCAGATAAATCAGACAGCAGCAGGTGCAAAGCAGTAAATGCAGCAGCAAATACAAATACAATAAGGACATCTCTTCACCTCCAGGGCAAACCCCAGGAAATGATTGTGTGCAGGCATTCACTGGTAATATACCCAGTCTGCAGGATACTGGCCCTTTAAAGAGGCTCCAGGATAAGAGAAAAGAGATGAAGTGTGAAGAAGATCAGATACATGAATATTATGTTGCATTAGGAAGCAGGGACAAAGAATGTAAAGACAAGATGAATAAAAGAAAGAAGATATGCAATGTAACCAAAAATGCAACATAGCAGACATAGCTCAGAACAAAAAGGCTGCACATTCACATGCCTTTCTACTGCATCTGACAGAAGACCACACCCAAAGCACAAAAAGGAAAAAAATCACGCACACACACACAGAAGTACTACAAAGGGAAACAGGAGGAGGAAGCAGGCACTGAGTTAACATTGGACTGAATGGCAAACATGAATAAGATAGGCAAATACAGCAGGTGATGCCCCAGAATATCTGACAGAGACAGATGTCACTAGGGTTGCCAACTGTCAGTAAGTTTACTGACAGCCATTTAAAAAAGAAAGAAAGATGTCCATAAAAATAATTTCATGCCAGTAAAAATGTCATGAAGGATGGGGCCCAATTCTATGAGCTCAGGGTATTTGAGGGTGTACCTCTTGGGATTTAGGGTTTCTGTGCACAAAGGGTTGAATCACAACCTAACAAGTCCAGCTGTGTACGAAATGGCAATGGTGAAATATGTCCATTAAAAAAGTCAGACTGTCAGTAAAATAAAAACCAAAAACCCAAAACAAAACAAAAAAAATTTTCCTAAGTTGATAGCCCAGGATACCACATGAAGAGATGCATGCATGATGGACAATGACAAACGGACAGGGAAATACTCATATCTGCCAGCCACATATGGCTCTTCAGGCTGTCATATCCCTCAGAGTCCTTCATCAACCATCTTGCCGCTTCCACTTTTGCCTCCTGATACCTAGGAGGGAGGATGTCCCAATATAAACCATGGACCAGCAGCATACATCTCACAGGCTCCGGCTGAAAAACATTTTACAAAAAGAGAGATTTATTAGTATGCAATAAATCCAATAAGGGGCAATTATCGAGCACTAAGTCCAATAAGAGGAAAGCAAAGATTTAGCCCAGTGAAAAGATTCACTCACATTCTAGAGGCAAACACTGGACACATCAACAATGTCTACAAACCGTACAATTCTCATACAGAAAGACATGAGACAAGACAGAGACGACTTACTGGAGTTGACAGAAGGATTAATAAGGGGTAGTCATCCTCATCCCAATATTGGTTCCAGAGGACCAGCTGAAGAAATGTGGGCTCAGTGTGGTTTTCCAGTTTTCCTTTTTTTTTTTTTTTGAGGGAACTGATGTCACTGGAGTGTCTTTGTCTGCACATTAAAAGATTATTAGCTCCTGCATGGGCCCAAAATGCTTTATTACTTACCCATTTTTCTTTAGTGCTCTCTTATTCAGTCTCCTGCACAGCCTCTGCCCCCAGTTTGGAATAGCAAGTAATTTTATTTCACTGGTCTGCCCAAATAGCTGAGCATGCTTTCGAGCCTCAACATGGGCGAATTGACCACTTAGGTTTAGCTATTAAGAAAGAAGTAAGTTGATAATGAGTAAATGTAAATAATTCTTTATAGCATGCTCTTTCTTCACCCTTTCCATTGCTGTCTTGAAGGGTGCCTTTTTAGCAAATGCTAACAATAAGGGGTAGATTTTTTTAAAAAGCGCGATCGCGTACTTTTGTTTGCGCCTGCTGCTGCTGCGCTGGATTTTATAAGATACGCGCATAGCCACGCGTATCCTCTAAAATCCTGGATCGGCGCGTGCAAGGCTGCCGATTTTGGGCAGCCTGCGCGTGCCTGCCTCCGTTCCCTCCGAGGCCGCTCTGAAATCGGAGCGGCCTCGGAGGGAACTTCCTTTCGCCCTCCCCTCCCCTCACCTTCCCCACCCTTCCCTACCTATCCCACCCCCCCCCCCCCGGCCCTATCTAAACCCCCCCTTACCTTTGTCCCTAGATTTATGCCTGCGAGAAGCCGACGTAAATCTACGCGCGCCAGCAGTCCGCTGGCGCGCCGTCTTCCGACCCGGGGGCTGGTCCGGAGGCCTGGACCACGCTCCCGGGACGGCGCCACGCCCCCGGTCCCGCCCCCGAAACGCTGCGTCCCGCCCCCGAAACGCCGCGTCATCCGGTCCCGCCCCCGACACGCCCCCTTCAAAAAACCCCGGGACCTACGCGTGTCCCGGGGCTCTGCGTGCGCCGGCGCGCAAGGCCCTGCTCGCATAAATCCAGGCGGATTTACGCGAGCAGGGCTTTTAAAATCCGCCCGTAAGCGTCTAGAGTACTGCTGGAGTTTGAGCTAGAAATGAGGAAATATAGTTTAATATCTATCGCCGTCTGTTCTAACAGATACAGTGCTGTAAAGAGTGCATTTTAAATGTATGATGATGATGATGTGGTGATTTTGCATAGAAATCTTAGACAAATAGGGGGGAAAAAGCAGCAGATCAGATTTAATATGGAAAAGTGTCTTAGCTGATAATGAATTAACGTACAGATACCAGCCGAGGGCATGTTGCTGTGTTATCAACTTGGAGAGAAGAGGGAGAAGGTTAAAGATACTACTGGGACAGAAAGAAATTATTTGCTCAAAGAACGGTGAAACTGTACAACATTTTGACAATGCCAACACTAAATCATTTCAGTTAAAAACTGAACACTGTTTGAGGGGAAAAAATTAATTTGTGGGCTTGATGATACAATTAGACTTTCGGGAAAAGTGCTGATTGGCATGACTGGATTCAAAAAGCCAAGTCTTTCTGCACGTCACAGTTAGCTACAAATGCCCAGTATTTTCTGTCACCGTCCTCCACATTAGCATGTACAAGTGCTTAGTAGCAGGCATTTAAAAGAAGGCTCGACTCGGTGCTTCTCTGGTCTTCTTCAGCTTAACCAACTATGCAACCCCATAATTACTAATAAATCCCCATTGCTTACACCTGTTTCCATGTACTTGGGCTACTTTGTTCTCGGAAACATTTTGCTGAGCCAAGCAGCTCCGGGCTTTGCCTTTTTCTCCCCCCCCCCCCCGAAGCCCAAGTGCAGCCCTGATCTCCAGGCCGCAGCACGCTGGCAGTGTTTCACTGCTCTCTGCTGGAGAGGCTCTTATTTAAATCAAGGCATTTGGGTCTACAACCAGCTGCCAGGAATGCAGGTGCGATGGCTGAACTGATAACCTCTCAGACATTAAGACTTCTGCATGCTTGTTAGATGTTACAATTTAAGAGCCCTGTGGGGCAGGTTGGAGACAAAATTCCTCCTGAGCAAAGAGTTGAGAATCTATAAAATGAATACAGCAGCACTGGCAAAGCCTTTCTGTTGGTGAAAATGACATTGTGTCAGGCTGTGAATACAGTACTGGAACAGCGATGGCCAGAGTCAGGTCTGTGAAAGCATTTCACACCCTCTGGAGGTTGAGTCACACTCATTTTGTGATTGGAAAGGAGGCTAAGGTGACTATCTATTTGGATAGACAGAGAAAAAAAAATATTTGATATTCAAAGCTGGAGCAGAGGCTGTGCGAGAAAACAAACAGAGTGAAAGTGAGTCTGTAAAGCTTGCTGTGCCTGCTTCCTCCACCTGACTCTACCTTTTGTGCTGCGGCACTATGTCCTTTCTGTGTTTTCAGTCCTATGTTGCATGCTGTTTTTCTCTTTCAGTTTCACTCAGATTTGCTCATACTTTGCCTTCAAGAGCAGCAAGAAGCAGCGGCCCATGGAAACTCATCAAGGACCCTCACCCTACCCAGAGGGCTCTGTTAAACCCCCCCCCCAACCCAAGGAAGGCTGGGATGAGAAAAGATTTCATTTCAAATAAATAAATCATTTCCTTTTTGTTTGACATTTCGTGTCCTGTGTGGCTTAGTGATGTGTGAGTCTGAATGACTGGTCTGAGTGCATGTATACAGAGTCAGTGCTGATAGTGCGCACTTGTAAGGATGACTGTGTGAAAGAGGTACAAATGGGGGGGAGGGAGGACAGGGAGAGGTGGCATATGAATAGGGGCAGTTATGCTGCTTTTCAACAGGCAAGTGCTGCGGCCATCATGGGACTGTCTTTTTAAAAGTAGCGAGAAATGGCTCCAGAGTGGGACTTTTCAGCAAATTTTTCCTGAGACCTGTTTTTCTCAGAAACCCATTTTAATGGAACTAGATACAGCAAAAGAAAAGTACATTTCTTCTCCCAGAGGAAGTAAAGGGAGCTTCTGTATATGGGCAATTGGGAGGCTGGCCAGATTTCTGCTCTGGCTCAGACGAGATGAATAAAAACTGCACATCTAGGTGGGTAAACAGTCATGTATGGGAAGAAGCAGAGTCCAAAAACGAAGAGGACAGGCTGGCCCTACCATCTGCACACCCCAAATATCTTTTTTCAGGCCCTTCTGACTAACTTTTAGAGATTTTGAAAATACACTAATTAGTGTTGCTGTTTATTTGGGATTCTGTGAAAAAGGTATGTAATATGATGGAATTTCAAAAACAGGGCACACACATTTGTGTACTAGGTTGCACACTAACGTTTTTGAACACACAGCACCCCAAAACTTAGAGGGAACATGGATCATGACACCTATTATAACTGAAATCCAGGTCATGATGTAGCTTATATTTTAAATCTATCATTCAATTTGTTAACAATATTTTACATGAGCAAAATACAACATTGTTACAGGTATTTAAGTGACTCACCTATTTGGAAGTTCAGGCATGTTTAATTATGAGATATTTTAAATGGTCCTGAACAATTCTGAACTTTTGAACTTTCATTATAGGCACTCCTGGGAGCAATATAAAATAAACTGTCTTCATAAAGTTTAATGTACTCAAGAACAAATAAAATAGGATTTTGATCCAGTTGACCTTTAAACGTGTGATTAGATACTCAGCCTATATGTTACCAAGCCTTTTAGCAGCAAGTTGATGCCCCCAATATCTATTACATGTGCTGTCTACAGAAAACCTGTGCTTAAATGCCATTCTGAACACACAGATTTAAGCTGTTCATAAAGTCCTAAGGGCAGAAATTACATGCAAGGAGGAAACGGCCTCAAAATGAACTGCAAACAAGCAGCTCTACAAACATAAGGGTGCAGACCCAAATCACCAGTCATGTCAGACTATTCAAAAAAATTAACACATCCAAACCGTTGATTAGGTGTCCACTGGGGGAACAGAGTATGTTGTTCATTTTCAAACAGTGGAACTACTCAAATGCATAGACTTGACTATAGTGCAATCAAACAAACCAGGGATACTAGAGCAATCTGTTGTAATGGGGAAGAAAGGGAAATGATGCTAATATTTAAAAAGGAGACAGCGCAACTTTTAAACTACACATGGGGAAAAGTCAAAAGTTGTTCTGAGGTTGGTATTTTTCAAGGATACTGGCAAAACAGGGAAGTCAGAATGTTCCAGTAAAGAGGTTGTTGTTAAGGTTGAAGTAGCACAGATAGATGTAAATAAAGAGCACAGAGATGCAATTCACTCTAAACTGCCTGTATGTTTTGTTAATAAACAGAGTGCTAAAGCAAATAGAAATAAAATATATTTTAAAATATCTATATGGGAATGCCAAAGTCTGAATAGTAAGACTGGAGAGATAAACTGTATGACATTATACAAATACATAGACATCACAGACTTCTCAGAGACATAGTGGAAGGAAGAAAACCAATGAGTCACTGTGATACTATGATATAAATTATATTTACATTAGCGAGTAGATCAAATGTAAAAGATGGCATAGAGTCAAGCAGGATAAAAATCCTGCAGGAAACAAAATGCACTATTGAATCCTTAATTCAATGATAAAAATTCTACCTGTGACAGGTAAAAGTATAACAGTGGATGTATACTACTATCCAACTGGCCAAGATGAAGAAATAGGATGTGAAATTCTGACAGAAATTAGCAAAACAAATAAGATTGGCAGCACAATAATAATGAGAGATTTCAGTTACTACAGAATTGATTGGGTCAATGTCTCATTGGCACCTGCTAGTGAGATTATGTTTCTTGATGCCATGAATGTTTAATACAGCAGTTGGTCCTAGAACTGAACTACTTTAGATCTTGTTCTCATTGGAATCAACAACCTGGTGCAATGAGTTACCATAGTGGGGCCAAATGGCAGTAGCAATAATAATGCCATCAAATTTTACATAATTACTAAAGGGAGAACATTAAGTACAGCTAATGCAGTAACATATAACATTAAGAAGAGAGACTATGATAAAATGAGGAAATTATGAAAAAAAATTAAAAGGAGTGGTTGCAAAGGTTAAAAGTTTGCATAAGGTGTGGACATTGTTTAAAACTACCAACATGGAAGCACAGACAGAATGTATTCCATGCATTAAAAAAGGTCGAAGGAAAACCAAATGATTTCCATCATGGTTTAATGGTGAGTTGTAACAGGCAGTTAAAGCCAAAAGGGTATCTTTAAAAAAATGGAAAGCAGAGCAAAATGAAGGAAAAAGGCAAGAATACAAGTTCTGGCAAGTTAGATGTCAAACAGTAGTAAGACAGGCCAAAAGAGAAAAAGTTTGCCATAGAGGCAAAAACTAATAATAAATACTTTGTCAAGTACATCCAAAGCAAAAAGACTGAGTGAGTTAGCTGGGCTGCTAGACAACCAAGCAGTAAAAGAGGGGCTCAAATAGGATAAGGAAATAGCAGAATAACTGAATTAATTCTTTTCCTGAGAAGGATGTTGAGAACATACCCATTCCAGAAACATTCTTTGATGGCGGTGATTCTGAGCAACTAAAGCTTTGTGATAATGGAAGATGTAATAGATCAAATTGACAAACTAATGAGTAATAAATCACTAGGTATCCAACCCAAATTCCTGAAAGAACTCAAACATTAAATTGCAAACCTGTTACTACTCAGCTGTAACCTATGATTTAAAACAGCCACAATACCTGAAGACTGGAAGGTGGCCAATGTGACACAGGTTTTTTTTTTTAAAGAGCTCAGGGGTCAGCCAAGAAACTGGTGAGCCTGATGTCCTTGCTGGACAATATGGTAGAAGCTATTCTTAAAAACAAAATTACTGGTCACATAGATAAACATGGCATAATGGTGACGAGTCAAATGATTTTAACAAAGGAAAGTCTTGCCTTACAAATCTATTGGATTTTTATGAGAGTGTAGATAAACATATAAATAAAGGTGAGCCAGTTGATATACTATAATTGGATTTTCAGAAGGCATTTAACAAAATCCCCACATTAAAGAGTCCTCAGGAAATTAAAGTGTCATGGGATAGGAGGCAGTGTCCTATTATGGACTGGTAACTGGTTAAAAGACAGGAAACTGAGGGTCGAACTATAGGATCAATTTTCAACAGTGGAGTGTCCCATAGATCAGTACTGGGACCTGTACTGTTTAACGTATTCATACATAATCTGGGAAATGTCATGAGTAAGGTGATAACATTTGCAGAGGACACAAAATTATTCAAAGTTGCTAAAACAGAGGCAGATTGTGAGGAACTGCAGAAGGACCTTGCGAGACTAGGCAGCTGAATGGCAGCTGAAATGTAATGTTGAAAAATATAAAGTGATGCACATAGGAAATATAACCTTAACTATAGGTACACAATGCTGAGTTCTGCATTAGGAGTCACCAGCCAGGAAAAGTACCTTGGGAGTCCTTGTGGATAATCCATCACAATCCTCAGTGTGTAGCAGCAGTCAAAAAAGCAAATAAAATGTTAGGAATAATCCAAGAAGGAATGGGGAATAAAATGACATCTTGTCTCCTTATCAATCCAAGGTGCAACCGCATCTTGAGAATTGTGTGCAGTTCTGATCCCCATCTCAAAAAAGAGTGGATGAAAACAGCTCCCCTGTGAAGAGAGGCTGCATAGATCAGGGCTCTTCAACGTGGAAAAGAGACAGCTGAGAGGGGGCATGATAAGTTTATAAAATCATGAGTGGGGTGGAATGGGTAGATAAATATTTGCCTTTTCAAATAATACAAAAACAAGGGGACAATCCATGAAACCAGGAGATTTTAAAACACTCATTAAAAGTACTTTTTCTGCAAATGCACTGTCAACAGGTGGAATCTTTTGCCAGAGGACAGGGTCAAGGTGGCTAGCGTAGCAGGATTTAAAAGAAGTTTGGAAAAGTTCATCTAACAGACGCACTGTTCTTACCCCTTATACAGTATGGGGTAATAGCGGGTCGAAAACGCGCGGCCAACCCCCCGAAACTAATAGCGCCCGCAACATGCAAATGCATGGTGATGGCCCTATTAGTTATTCCTGCGCCATACAGAAAGTAAAACGTGCAGCCAAGCCGCACATTTTACTTTCAGAAATTAGCGCCTACCCAAAGGCGGGCGTTAATTTCTGCCGGCACCGGGAAAGTGTACAGAAAAGCAGAAAAAACTGCTTTTCTGTACACCCTCCGACTTAATATCATAGTGATATTAAGTCGGAGGCCCCAAAAGTTAAAAAAATATCAAAAATTTAAAAAAAAAAAAATTAAAATTGGCCGGCGGCCTGCGGGTCGGAAGACGGCACTCAATTATGCCGGTGTCCGTTTTCCGAACCCGTGTCTGTCAGCGGGTTTGAGAACCGACACCGGCAAAATTGAGCGTCGGCTCTCAAACCCGCTGACAGCCACCGCTCCTGTCAAAAAGGAGGCGCTAGGGACGCACTAGTGTCCCTAGCGCCTCCTTTTACCGTGGGCCCTCATTTAAATACTGGATCGCGCGCCCAGGAGAGTGGCTTGGGCGTGCGTTGGGAGAGCGGGTGCTCGCCTTGGAGCACCGACTCTCCCGCCGATTTTACTGTATCGGCCTGATTATTAGCCAGACAGACTAGAGAAAGCCATTGCAATCCCTGGGAGTAAGTAATAAGAAATAAACCTACTTTTGAGATCTGCTGGGTTCTTGAGACCTGCACTGGTCACTATGGCATTTCCTATGTTCTTCTGACATTTTTTGATAATATTCCATTACGTCATTAAATCACCTGCCTAGGTATATAATATTACCCTTATATGCACATTTTACAGTCAAAATGTATTAAATATTTGTGGTGGTGATATTAAGTGATTAATAATACATTTCCAGGTCATGTAGCAGAGGCTACCAAGCTTAATGTTGTTGGTGGCACATTGGAGACCTCGTCGATGTTTTTCGGCAGAATTTATCTTTGTGGTTTTGAGATCTGTTTACAACAAATAGAATTTCTTTCAAGCAAATCTCTGTTAGATTCTCAAAGTGTCCATCCCATTTGACTGTCTCTGGACAGCAAATAAAGCTACGCGCAGCGCACCTAATGTCTGTGCTTCTCTTTTGAAGAATGCAGGCTGCAAAGCTTGGGAAAGTGCTGTTCCCTGTCAACATTCCACACCCTCTGCCTTTCCCAAGGTCTCAGGCAGAAAATCCTTTTTTTTGTTCTTATCAGTTCAAACAACAACAATGAATTCCTCAAGCCCGCAAGAATGTGACAAGGTGCCAACAAAGCCAACCAGGAAGGTGATGTATAGCCCATAGCTCAAATAATTCACAAATGACTGCTGCAAGGAATGAATTTAAGCAGCTCACAATCCATTTTCAATTCACTGCTGAGGATTTTCATCCAAATAAAACTTGTGTGGGATGGTATCATACTATGTCTTTTATGAATGAAACTTGAGCAGTAAGTCAAGTCAGATAAAGCAGCACAGTTTATTTTATCCTCATGTGAGAGATGCGAGTGTTAGACATGCCATCTTACTCAGGTCAACCCAAAGAGGATGGCCCCTTATGTGTCCGGACCTCTAGTTTTGAATTTCCCAAGCAAACTAGAACTCCATATTGTTGCATACAACAGGGCAAATTGAGCCCTGGATCAGGGGTAAGCAACATCGATCTTGAAGTGCCACAACCAGGACTGGTTTTCAGGATATCCACATTGAATATGCATGTGATAGATTTGATTACAATGAAGGCAGTGCATGCAAAGCTCTCTCATTAATATTCATTGTGGATGCCCTGAAAACCAGACCTGGTTGTGGCACTCTAGTACCAGAGCTACTTACCCCTGGCCTAGGTGAAGTAGTAACCCTACAGCAGGGGTGATCAACTCCAGTCCTCGAAAGCCACAAATAAGCCCTGTTTTCAGGATATCCACAATGAATATGCATGTGATAGATCTGCATACAATGAAGGCAGTGCATGCAAATCTATCTCATGCATATTCATTGCGGATATCTTGAAACTCAGGCCTGTTTGTGGCTTTTGAGGGCTGGAGATGGCAAGCCCTGCCCTACAATTAATACTGTGATATCACAATTAGGTTATTCTCACCACTTAGAGCATTACAAACAACTGGTTTAAAACATTTAATTTCACAATTCCCAGTGTAATTTCTAATCCCCATACATGGGAACTCCCTGGATTTGGCCCAGAGACTCTGGAATTCTAAACAAATTGCCAGGTCTCCAGGCCAACCCAAACTCCATATGTCCTGCTTCCAGAAGGCCCAGAATAAAGAGTGGCTGGAGCAGAGTGAGCTCAAAGGAGGAGAAGAGTTGGGACTGTACAGAGAAGGAGGACAAGGAAATGTGTCACCCCTGTGTGGCAGGAGTAGGAAGAGCATCATCATCAACTCCTGCACCGTCACAGGGAATGTAAACACATCGGCTCCTCTGAGTAGATGCAGAAAAGCAGCAGCAGCAGCAGCATTGGTCTTGCACAGGGAAAATGAAACAGGAGCAGCAGGGACCCATGCTGCAGAAGAAGAAAGAGGAGGGGCATTGTTCCCACAGGCCTGGAGAAAGGGGCAGCTGCTATGGCTATTGGGGATGGAGGTGAGGAGAAAGAATGAATATTGTGTGTGTGTGGAAGAGAGTGTATGTGTGTGTGTGTGTGTGTGTGTGTAAGAGGAAGAGAAGTGAGTGAGTATGCATGTGTGTGTGACAGTGCATGTGTAAATGTATAGAAGAGGGAGAGGAGTGAGTGTACATATGTTTGTAAGAATACATGTGTGTGTGTGTGTGTGTGTGTGTGTGTGTGTGTGTGTGTGTGTGTGTGTGGAGAGACATAAAAGAGGAGCGAGTGCGACCGTGTGAATGAGGAGTGTGACTGTGTGAATGAGGAGTGGGCGTGAGCGTGTGAGAGAATGAGCAGGGACAATATTCAGCCGCTGAGCAGCTCAGCTAGTTAGCCACTGAATATACCCGGCTATCTTAAAGTTAGCCACATATGTTTATGCAGCTAACTTTAGGACAGGTCAACAGCACGACCAGAGTTAGCCACACAAGTTAAACAGCTAACTCTGAATATTGGAGTTAGCTGGTTAACTTATACGGCTAACTCTGCTCCTCCCCAAAACACCTCCCACCCACCCCCAACTTTTACTCCTAAATTCTAGTTGCATAACTATTTATCCAGCTAGAATTTAGGTGCATAAATCTTTTAATATGCTGGTTTTGCCATTTAAAAGGATATCTTTTGAGTTATCTATCTAAAGGCCTTTTAAATATGGACCTCAGCATGTATGTGTGAGTGAGAATGTGTGAGTGTATGTGTAAGAGAAAAGGTTGTGCACATGCTGCTACCAGCCCCGGATCTTTCCACCATCCCCTCTCCTCCCCACTACCCTGTGACAATCTCAGGAGGACTGGAAAAATCAAAAGTTCCCAGGTATGCTAATCGCTATCAAACTACATGACATAAACCAGACCTACAGACCAGTCCAGAATTATGAAATGACTAATGTGAACCACAATAACTCCTGGAATGAATGGTTTCCCTTTATTTTGAATAACATGTAAACTAGATCTTGAACTTTGCACTACTAAGCATAAAACAATCAAAGTCCAAAATATCCTAAGGTAACATCATTGGCTTAAGATAACAGCTTTCATGGGAATTTCTTACATACTCAGCTATTTTTTTTTTTTTAAACAATTTAGTCAACCAAAACTGTCTTGGATTATGATGCATCTTCATTTATATTATCTGAAAGTCGACAATTTTCACAATAACGAGTGGGCTCGTGCATATTATTTTTCTAAGCAGCACCTAGGCACAAAATATATTTGCATGACCACTAAAAATAAACCACCTAGAAAAAGTTGCCAAAGAGGAAGCAATGGAGGCCTGAGGGGGGGAGCAAACTGGGTGAAAGTCCAAATCCCGGAAGGCCCCAAAATTTTGTAACACTTTTTTTTTTCTTTTTTTTTAGGAGGCTTTTAGATTTTCCAGAAAAATGGTGCTGTTTGCATTTTAACTTTCAACCTTTTATCTAATTCATCAAAGAATATTGAAAATAATCAAAATATAAGAGGTCTTAATATTTACCTGCATACATAATATGCCTTGCTTCTTGCTAATATTTCTGATACTCTTTACAAATGTCCCATAACAAAAATGTTTTGATGCAAACATTTTAACCACATCTATAGGGTCCAAAATTGAGGAAACAGAAAGCAGGAACCTGCTTTCTATATACAGCCCGTCCCACCTTGGAACCTGCTTTCTATATACAGCCCGTCCCACCTTTCCCACCCTGGTAACCCTTCCAGCACACCCCATGCTCCCCCATGCTCCCCCTAACTCCCCCCTCCCCTCCCCACCCCCCCCCCCCCCCCCGCCTTTTAGCCTCTTCAGCCTCCCCCCCCGCCTTCTTTACCATATCATTCCCTCCCTTACCTCTACCTCCCCTTTCGCATATTTTCTCCCCCCCTTTTCCCTCTCCCCTCACCCCTCCCCCCAACGCTGTAAATAAGTTCACATATGTAATATGTAATTTTGAACCCATATCTTTCCAATTAAGTTATCCATGCTTGCTTTCTCTTTTCTCTCGTACTTCGCTTTTTACCTTGTTCTTTTTATCCAATTATTATCCAATTTCTCCCAGTTAAACCCCCTTGTTCAATGTAATTTCCTTTCCTTTCTCAGTTAATTGTGAACCGACATGATGTGTCCTACGAATGCCGGTATATAAAATGTTAAATAAATAAACTACCAAATCACAACTATATTAAGATTTCATCATCAACGCTGGCACTTTAAATAAAAAATGGATTTATAAAGAACCTTCATACACATGGCTTCTGATAAACCATATACAGGTCACTCAATCATTGGAAGTATTGAAATGGCCAGATTTTCTTTTTTCTTTATTTTAATTTAAAATATTTATTCCCCATCCTTCCATAGTTCAGGGTGGGGTACAATAAAAACATACATAAATCTGATCATATAGAACAAGAACCTACATAGATAAGAACATGCCATGCTGGGTCAGACCAAGGGTCCACCAAGCCCAGCATCCTGTTTCCAACAGAGGCCAATCCAGACCATAAGAACCTGGCAAGTACCCAAAAACTAAGTCTATTCCATGTTACTGTTGCTAGTAATAGCAGTGGCTATTTTCTAAGTCGAAATTGATGAATAGCAGGTAATGGAATTCTCAAAGAACTTATCCAATCCTTTTTTAAACACAGCTACACTAACTGCACTAACCACATCCCCTGGCAACAAATTCCAGAGTTTAATTGTGCGTTGAGTAAAAAAAGAACTTTCTACTATTAGTTTTAAATGTGCCACATGCTAATTTTCTGGAGTGCCCCCTAGTCCTTCTATTATCCGATTCACATTTACATCCCTGCCTCATGTTGTATGTAGGTTGCAGTAGAAGAACCATTAGGACACGACTGAATGAACACAGCAGTTGCATTGCAATGAAGAAGGTTACAGCCCCAGTAGTACAACACTGTACTGATCGGGCTCACGCTTTGATGATTTGAGATGGATGGTAATTGAACAAGTACATGAGTTATGGAGAGGTGGTGAACGGGAGAAATTTGGGATTTTTAAATTGAATTCTGTAGCTCCTGATGGATTTAATATGGAGACTACGTGGTAGTTTTTAGTGTGAGAGTAATCATGAATATGCATCAACCTGCTGCACTTATTTGCATGGGTGACATTTGCAGACCCATGGCAAGGAGATATATTTTAGGATGGGATTGGAAGATCCAGTGATATGCATATTTGAAAATGCTGTGTTTGTCCATGTTGTCTGCCATAAGAGAAGAAGTGAGTAGCAGTGATCCCCATGATGCAGAAAATATATAAGATGATTTTGAAATACGGACCCTTGTTGGGGTGTTTATGAAAAGCTAAGGGCCTCATTTTCTAAAGTATCACAGGTCTGCGATACTTTAGGTAATGAGGGGCAGGGGGCCGAAACATGGGGCGGTCCTGCGCTAGCCGGCAGCGATCGCACCACCGCGGTGCGATCGTGGTGCGATCGCTGCCGGTTTCGCACCCAATAGCGCCACCATGGAAGGTGTAGCTATTGGGCACGAAATAGGACGCGAAAAGGCCCTTATCTTTTCGTCGTCCGCGGCGTCTTCGCAGAGTCGGCCCCGGTGACGCCCCGACTCCTCCTCTTCCGGGGCCGACTCCGCCCCCATCTTGGTATCGCATGCGATAAGGGACTTTTCACGTGCGAAACGTTCCTTATCGCGTGCGATCCGTCTAGTAAATGACCCCCTAAGTCATCTAAAACAGTAGGAGATGAATTTATGTTAATGAGATAGACATGTTTTAAATGCAAAAAGAGAAAAAAAGAAAATAAAAAGGGTTAGAAATGATGTAGGATCAATGATTAAGCCTGTGGGCTGCCAATGACTGAGTGACCTGTATAGGGTTTATCACTGGGGCTATGAATGAAGCTCCTTCATAAATCCATCATTTGTTTAAGGAGGTTGCATTGAGAATGATGAAATCTTAATATATGTTTGCTTTGGTAAACATTTTTAAAACACTTTCCATCTGTTTAAATAAATTAGTGTTGATGCTATTGCAAGAAAATTAAAAAAAATATATATCCATTTTATTAAAATGTACAAAAATATGAATTCACTACTTAATACCATCACCCATATAATATCAATATACAGGGATATACAAATGTACACATAAAAATATGCTACAACACAAAATATTTAAGAAAGCATTATTGGAACGTGTAGTGTTTCTGTAGTCGTCATGTCGGACAGGCTTCTATGTCATCCAAATTTAGTCTCTAAGGAGCCCCAAATGATTCTCTTTCCCAGGGCACCCAAAAACCTAAGGCAGGCATCATGATTCTGTTCTGATGACCCCCCCTTCCCCAAGTCAGTTCAGTTTTCAGGCTACCACAATGAATAGACTTGAGATAAATCTGCAAACACTGGGGTTAGCAGGACAGGTTTGGGAAGCCCTGCCATAAGGAAGGCTTAATTCTGAGACAAATCAATCCCAGATAAAAGCATTATTCCATCTGTAAAATGTAAGATGTTTGCTGTTTGTTTCTCTTCTATTATTGTATCTCAGAATTAACCCTCTCCTAACCAGAACTTACATTTGGCCCCAATGTACTTCTCTATGCTATGTTCTCATCCCACACTCATGAACATAAAGATCGTTTTAAAAATGTTAAATAGTAGTAATATAAACACAATTTTACCCTTCACCAGTGTGACTAATATCAACTCCAGTTCAACAAAACGAACTTTACATTTATTTCAATACACAGTCAAGGAACCACTGCCAAGCCAGATTTAAAATGCAATCTATATAAATAAAAATGTAAATGTTCGTTTGTTCAAAATCTTATATCTCTGAAAGTTCTTCACCGATTGCTTTGAAATTTTGACACAACCTTGCATTCGATTTCGTGCATGTTTTTATATACCTATATTATGTAGATGTCACACCTGTGACAGGTAAAAACATGCTTTTTGGGAAAAACAGCACCATCTGTTGGACGGAAAAGCAACACATGCTATCTACAATAGAAATGGGCTCTAATCGAACGGACCACAAATAATCAGTAGAGAGCAGCTCTACCGTGCATGTGTGGACCATAGAGCTCTGCGCTACGTGCTGGGTGTCACAGAGGGGAGGAGAAAAGGGCAGACGAGTCGCCGCTCCAAGAAACGGCTCAGTCCGTTCCTGCGCCGCTGGAGAAGGGGGGAGGGAGTAGAGACTGCCGGACACTTACACACAGGAGGAGGAAAGGGTAAAAGAGTCGCCGAGCCAGTCCGTCCACCACCGGGGAAGGGGGGGAGGGAGTTGGGACGGCCAGAGCAGAGCTAATGCGCATTGTGAAATTAAACCAGACTGAGCCACGGCAGCGCGTGGCCGGGTACAGCTAGTAGAAAATAAAAACAGAAAGTCAACTTTTTGCTGTAATCATGAGCAGAAAAAGTAGAAAGAAAAAAAAGACATGAGAGGGATCTGCAGTGAATGTGTTCAAGAAGAATGAATAAAACAGTGTAAGCTGGGCACCTTTCCAGGTTACCAGTAAGCCCTGGTAGTATAAGTCTTAGTGCAGTTAGAGAGAGATAATTAGGGGGAGGATCCATTCATTGGCAGCGCCTCCCACTGCAGATTCTGAAATGGATATCTCCTGCAGGAGGCTTTATAGCAGAGCTCTGCAAAGGGCTCTGGGGGCAGTCTTAGGCCTGGATTTATCAAAATGCACTATTACATGTGACAGGAAAAGGGGTGGATAACTTTTTCACACTTTGTGATAAGTGCCAGAATTGTTGTATTTCCTACATACAACCACTAGGGGGACCATGTTTAGTAGTTTTAAGCTCCTGGAGAGCCAGCCTAGCTGTCAGGGCCCTTCTACAAGGAGAGAGAGAGACAGACTAGCCATAATTCCCTCATCCTAGGTAGGTATTTATATCTCTATAGGAGGCCCACCTAGTAACATGAGGTGAAGTTTAGGTATTAATGTAGGGGTTAGGGGCCACTTTGATATTCAAAGTGAGACATATGAACAGAACAGTGCTCTCTTGTGAAGATTTGATGACCTTTGGAGTGAGGAAACTCACCCAGAGATGAGATTTCTGCAATGTTCTCTCAACCTAGCTTGATGGACTCTACCTGAGTAACATCAACCTAGGTTGAGAGAACATTGCACAAATCTCATCTTTGGGTGAGTTTCCTCACTCCGAAGTTCATCAAATCTTCACAAGAGAGCACTGTTCTGTTCGTACATCTCACTTTGAATGTCAAAGTGGCCCTCCTAACCCCTACACTAATAACTAAACCTCACCTCATGTTACTAGGTGGGCCTCCTATAGAGATATAAATACCTACCTAAGATGAGGGCATTATGGCTAGGCTCTCTCTCACTCTCTCCCCCTGTGGTTGTAGAAGGGCCCTGACAGCTAGGCTGGCTCTCCCAGAGCTTAAAACTACTAAAAACAGCATTTGCAAAAGCCCTATAACACAAAAGCCACACAATATGGCTTACAAAACTGTGAGCCCAGCCCACTTGGCCACAAATCCTGCTCCAAACTCCTCCTATTTTTCTCATTTGCTTCGCACCTTGCGTTATGGTGCTTTCGCATGCGTTAAATGTCCTTAACGCATGTGAAAACACCTTAATGCATGCAAAAAAGAAAACGCCATATAGCACTTTGATGAATGACCCCCTTATTTGGCAGTTTGAGAGGAAAGTTGGATCCTCCAGTGCAGGTCAGAGCTCCACTGCTGTTCTCTCCACCCAAGGTGCAGAGTGGCTGACCAGCGACTAGTTTGGATTTTTGGATTTTTGCTTGGTAGGAGACCTTGCTGAGCACCTGGGCCTTTCTAGGACGTAGGGACTGGGGAACCCTGTGCTCTGGACGCTCAGGGATAGGGAAGACCCTGCCACAAGGTTTCTCTGGTGTTATTTACTTTTGGGAAACAGAAGTTATTTTTTTCAAGACTTGGGAAGAAGCGTTTCTGCCCCTCTTCCATCCATCCGAGGACCCGTGAAACCTACAGTTCCATCAAGGATCCCTTCCACTAGGGATCCTCATCAAGACCAAGGACATCTGACTGTGAGTAAGAACTCAGCTAAAACAGGAGGACACCCATCTGGAGTCTTCATAACCCCTGGGGAGAGAGAGAGGAAATAATCACTCTGTGCAGAGACAGGTTTTATTCCATCTGGGAAGGGTTTCCCGCCCATTAAAGGGGGTCCTGATCACAGGGGAATTACCACTTAACCTAAGCCAGATCGGTGGCTGAATTCCCAGCCAGTTCAAAAGACTCTTGCGCAGATAAAGGCCAGAGATTTGTGATCAAAAAGAGAAAGAACTGTGGTGATGGACATTCACAATTTACTGTGCCATCAATTCAGTGTTGTCTTCGGTAAATTTATTATTTTGGACACTAACCCAGTGGTTCTTGCAACTTCTTTGGGGCACGCAGCATGCAGGGTATATCAAATTCCAGGGAAATTCCAGGAAGGAAGTCAGCCACCTTGGACTGGGACCTGGCAGGACCCCTTTCTGCCTCCCAAGCTAAAGGATCCACAGAAAAAGAGTGAGTCAGGGTTCCTGCCCCAAAGAACTTACAAATAAGTTTATGCCCCACCTGTGCATGACAGGCACACCGGGGTGGAGTTGCAATAGCATCATGAAATGAAAAGGGAAAATAAGTGATGGAATGTATTTCAAACAAACAAAAAACAAAAAAAACCAGAATGTGTATAGACTGTTTTTCAGCTTTCTGCTACTCTATTCAACCTAGAGAGAATGCTTAGCATAAAAATAACAAATTCTTCTATTGCTAGCTAAATAATAATTTTGTGTTCAGATTCTACAGCCAGCTTCATTCACACAACATGTAAATATATCTATATTCAAGCCCTGATGTTATTCAGTCTCAGAGCATGAATATTTAACTTACTTTTGTGAGCAAGTAGACATTTAAAAACTCGTGTTCGCATCAGAATTTGGCAGACTGAAGTCAGTCTTACTTGTTTCTCAAATTTAATAAAGAAATTCAAACCCACAAAGGACTTCTCATATTTGTCTTTAAAGCACAACCAGCACTTTCTTCCAGTGGCGTAGCCAGGACTGATCTTTTGGCAGGGCCCCAGGTGATCATGGGTGGGCTTTAGGCATATAGGGGCTCATGGCAGAAATTTGGAAGGAGTACCCCAATCCTGGGCAATCTCCAGGCCTGGATTTAGGCATAGGCAATGCAGATAACTGCATCAGGTGACACATTTTGATAGGCGCTGAACTGTTTTTGTCATGCCATCATCCAGGCCTGCCCCTGCTGCGCGGCTTGTCAAGTAGAGCAGCAGCACCCCTGACCCAACATGTCCAAAAAGAAAATTCGCTCACAGGCTCTGCTGCTGCCCCACACCCTTTCACGGGTATCTGTGGTAACGGGGAGCCTATGTGGGAGGAGGGAGCAGGGCTGCAGCAAAGTCTGTGAATAAGAGGCCATTCACTGAATTTTCTTTTTGAAGTAATTATTGCTATGGGGTTGGTGTCAAGACCACTGCTGCTCTACATGATAAGCAGTAAAGTGATTAGGAGGTGAGAGGGGAAAGATCTTGGCATGGAAAATCCAGATGGGGGATCCCTCCCCATACTTCTAATGATTTTGAGGAGGAGAAGAGAAAGATGGGAGTTGTCTCCCATCTCTCATCCCTTCTGATTATTCCTGGGTGGTTCAAATCCCCATTGGCTACAGATACCCATAATTTAAATCCAGCTCTGGTTCTCTACCACTGGGTCTTTTCCCTTCTGTTCCCAACCTCCTCAATTGCCACTTCCTGTGACCTCTTCCTCCTACATCCCCATGGTCCTTTCCTGGAGCCTTTCCCGCCTAATACCCAGGACTCTACCCCCTTGGCCTTTCCTCCATTTCCTCTTTCTCTTAGTCCTACTCCCATGGCTCCTCTTGTTCCTATTTATTTAACTTGCTAACTGTCCTTCCAAAAGCTCAAGGAAGTGAACAATAATCATAAAACAGTTAAATACTAAGATAACAACAAAAATATTATGATACAAAAGAGCACAACAAAAATTAAAAAAAAAAACCCCAATAAATAATAAACATCCTCAAAGAGAAAAGGCAGCAATAAGTAAAAGATGTAACATATAAAGGCCTCTTTAAAAAGTCATGCTCCTTCGTACCTCTTCCTCAAATTCCTTACTCCACCCCCCATCATGGCTCCTCTCCCTACTATTCCTCCACTAACCATCATGGCCTCTATCCCTCCTATTCCTCCTGTCCCCGCCCCAATCCATGGCCTCTCTCCCACTTATTATTGCCCTAAGGCCTTCTTCCCCATTCTCATTCCTTTCCCTCTCCCATGACCTCTTTTCAGCTTCTCTCTCCTCCTCCTCCCAATGATCCCTTCCTGGCTTCATCCCCATCTCCAGTCCTCCCCTTCTTACTTTTTGGCTGATCCAAGGAGCAGCAGCAACAACAAAGAAAAATTGGTGTGGAACCTGGAGCCAGTATGTTGAATGTTTAAAGACCCTTCATCTATCCCCATCCCCAGCATGGGCTGCTTTGGTTAAGAAAGCCCATGCAGCAGGAAGGAACAAGGGCTTTTGCAACCAGTTATAAAACCATCTACCCCCACATCTTGCCTTATTTGCCTGTCACATATCTAGTACAGCATAGTATTAAGCAATACTGTAACAGTATTGCTTAACACTTAATACACTTCAAGAATCTGCTTTGTTTGTTCTAATAAGAAGACACAACCTGAAAGACTATCTGGTCTGAACTACCTTCACCCCGCCAGAGATTATAAGAATGACCTCTGAGTTGCCTGAAGGTCATTTCCCATGTGATCATTACTCAATGTGTTCATTTTTATTTAATGGAAGTATATTACTGTTCACAGATCATAAACCTATCAAATTAGCACCTCAGGCATCATGTGACACAATTAGAGTAATTTGTGAGATTTGGTTTCTGTGCCTGCTTCCATACATTGATAAGACAAAGCTGAGATTACATATCTGCATCACAGAACATTTAAACTGCATTCACCAGGAGCATTTTGAGGGATTAGCGAGACAAGAAACATGCTGTAGAAGAGCTTGGGGTTTGCAGCATTGGACAAACAGAAGGAGAATATTCGTAGTGGGTACTGCAAGTTAAAACTTTTAGGATATGAACAGCGTTGGATCGAGAGTTTGGGGACAGTGGATCCTGGTAGGTTAAACAAAGAACTTGAATGGATAGCATTTTTTTAGGTTGCAGGATTATTTTTATATTTTCTGTATTGCTGTGGGTTTTTGAGCTTCTGATTGATTCTGAGGATTCATGCATGAGTCCTCTGATTGGTTCTTTCAGATACACAGTGGAGCTCTTTGTACATAAAATAGAGGAGTTAGGTAAAGCCATTTTAAATGCCCATGAGACTTTAGTCTCATGTTCCACAGTAAAGAAGCTTAGACTTTGTGATATTAAAAGGAGTGTTCATGAGATGGTGACTTTCATTATTTTCTTTTTGCAGTATTTCAGAGGCCAGCATTCTATATGGCAACACACACTGGAACTCCCCTCAACCTCTGGAAGCCCCACTTGAAAACTCTAGTGGCCTCAGTAGGGCCCGGAGTGCCGGATACTAGCAAAAATGGCACTGGCAAGCTGGTTTTCTTATTATGCCCTTATCATGTGATAGGGTCATTTGAAAACTGGCCGGCCGGTGCCATTTTTGCTAGGTCTGAAGCTTAGGAGATGCTCTGGGCCCCACTAGGTCACCAGGGTTTCAAGATTTGACCCTTTTGGGGGTGGGGGGTTCCAATGGGGTGGGGTGAGAAGGGAAGGAGAAGTGCCTGTACTGTGCATCTTTTCTTTTAGTTTTCTAAAATTCTGGCACTGGACCTGTCTCTAAGAATGGTGGGGTTGGGGTTTCACAAAATGCCTGGGGGCCTGTCCACAATTTGAGAAGGGGTAATTTCAGGCCACTTTGACCCTTTAATAAGATGGTGGTCCTGGGCTGAGGGGCTGCCCTCACTCCCTACTCGCAGGGGTTACACTAAGGCATAGTTTTTTTTCTTGGTGGTATTTTAATGCTGGGGAAAATACTACACAGTTTCTGAATCTGTGGTACCGAGTACAGTAACTTAGTAAACCCTACAGTATCTTCTTCCTCCTGGAAAAATGCCACAGCTTAGTAAAATGACCCCCTAAATGTGTACCTGAGCTAATGGAGAGTGAAATAACTTCCCAAAGTCATAAGGAGCATCAGTGGGATTAGAACCCAGACTTGTCCAATATGCACAGCCAATTGAGGCTTTCATAGTTTTTGGGTACTTGCTAGGTACTTGTAGCCTGGATTGGCCACAGTTGGAAACAGGATGCTGGGCTTGATGGACCCTTGGTCTAACCCAGTATGGCAATTTCTTATGTTTTTTTATGTTTCTTATGGTTATCCATCTCTCTGCCTTGGTCTTTGTGGCCAAGACTGTTGGCATCCTCAAGCTTCTTCTTTGATAGTAAAATAGCTATTTGAAGCCTTTTCGATGTTCATGGTGGTTCAGTTGGCATTGACAAAGTCTGTAGAGAAGTGCAATTATCTTTGATAAGTTCCACTGTTTCCTTCACTCCATTGCCAAACAAATGGTTTCTGGTACATAGTGCATCTGCTAACTGCTGCTACACATCTTCTCATACAGCAAATGCTCTGAACCATGTCAACCTGCAGGCTCTATGGCAACAGCCAAAGTTCTCAATGTATTGAATACAGTATATCCAGAGCATACCAGGGGTTTACCACACCTGTTGGATTTGCACTAGAAAATATTATTTTGCCTTTCTAGAGATAGATTTAAGAGAACTGCTGCAATTTCTGTTATGCATGAATCATGTACTACACATTATAAAGCTAATGAAAGGTTACACAGGAGTTTGAAAGGACTTCTTTTCAACAAAGTCCAAGCTTTGGAATCTTTTCTTGTTGACATTGAGGAATGCTCCCTGATTCGCCTGGCCTATTTGTTTTTTTTAATGTGGATTCTATCAGTACTGACTGATGTCAGAGTCAGACTTTAGTAAACCCTGAAACCTGTTGTATTTGATGTCCAGCTTTTTAGAGTATGAAGGTGTGGTAACTGGTGTTCTCTACATTCTCATTTGGAGATCTTGCAACAATCTGTGGATTGTCACATCTTTCACATCTTTTGGAGCATCTATACATTTTAGTAACCCAAAAACATTTATTCTAGGTTCCATCTCTTTTCAGAGGATAAAGGGGACCTCCTTTGCCATCTTTTAAACAAATTAAGACAAATTTGCTCTGTGGAAATGGAGAAGACATACTGAGCCAGTCTGCTCCAAAGAAAACTTATCAGACCTTAAGGATAAGTTCTACAACTTCTCAGAATCAGGAAAAAGATTGTATTTTGGTGAAAAAGACTGATATTCTGTCACAGTCTGCTCCACTAAGGATGGAGGACAAGTGTGATGGTTGAAGAAGGGCATACTTTGAGAAACTGGGTGATCTGGAGCTGCTGTCTTCACCCAGGGAAGTCACCATTACCAAGGGTTGAACCCTTAGGTACAGGTGGCAGCCAGGACTTCCAGGTGGGAACAGGAACCCGTAAAGGATAAAGGCCTAGACCAGAGGAAGAGCCAGGAACCAGGAGAGTAACCAAGGATGAGAAATGCAGCAGGAAACAGGATACAAAGGAACAAGGCCAGAAAACAGCAGACAAACCAATAGCACTTTCAAAGGGTAAACACAGTGAGCTGTTGGAACAGCAAAGGTATTGCAAGCTAGAGCTTCTTAAATACAGCAGTCAATTTGGGCCACACCTAATGTTGGTCCAATAGAGAGCCTCCAGAGGCAAACATCTCCTTAAGTTTACTTTGCTTGAAATTCCCTAGAGGATTCTCACTGTTTCAGAGTCTCCATGGCTCCACTGAAAGATCCCATGATCTTGAATAGCCAGGGCCACAGGTTCAATTGTCATTGCCCCTGACATGTTCTAGTCTTGGTTGTATACTCTTCTATGGTGGAGTATCCTGAACAAAGGGATGACTGTCTGCATTAGCCGCGGTGAACACATCTCCCCCGTCCTCAGAAACCTACATTGGTTACCAGTAAATTTCAGAATCCTGTACAAATCTATTACCCTAATACACAAAACCATCCATCAGCAACTCCAACTCGACCTGGATATCCCTTTCAAACTCCACTCCTCTAACAGACCAACGAGAGATATCCACAAAGGCACTCTGAAATTTCCCCCTACTAAAGCCACTCGCCTCTCTACGACCAAAAACAGAGCTTTTTCAATTGCAGGCCCAGCTATCTGGAACAATATCCCAGCAAATCTCAGATTGGAACCCTGCCTCTTAACCTTCAGAAAAAGACTAAAGACGTGGCTCTTCCACCAAGCCTTCCCAGATCCACCGGATAATCACTAGTTTGAGCCTCACTTCTTACAAGGACTTTGACACACTTCCTCCTGAACAATGGACACTGGCATTTCCTGGTTAAAGCATATGCTCTAACCCGTTAAATTATTTGTATCATGTTATATTTATTCTTCCTGCCTCTATCTTCCTTCCAGCTTGTCCTTAAGCTTCCAAGTTTTCCATACCTTGTTGATTGTAACTTTGACTTATTCCTTTTCCTTTGTTATCTATTATTTACCAGAACTGTTACCTCAGTTTTACCCTTTGTTAAAATGTAAACCGATCCGATATGGTTATCTACTATGAGGGTCGGTATAAAAAACTGCTAAATAAAATAAAAATAAAATTAGAGTGACACAGGATTCAATTGAATTTGTGGAATTGCCAGCACTTATAACAGTATCTGCAACCCCAGATCAGGAAGAGTAAGTAATGTGATGAAAAAAATGTCATGAAGTTTGCAAAAGCATGTTTAAAGTCTTTTGTAGACTCGTATTTTTCCTCAGAAATTGTAACTCTTTGAAGTATCGGTGGGCAAAGAATCATCTGCCTTAAAGGCCATGATGATTGATGGCACCAATCCCTCTCTGGTTCTTCAGCACTGATGGAGTTAGTGGTCCATGTAAGTACATCTTCTTTCAAGAGCTTGATCTCTTACTCAGACAAGTTCCATGCCAATGACAATGTTTAGCACTAGGCACTGGTGGCACTGTCGATTTCTCCACACCACTGATTTTCAGCACCAATGTATCCTCAGTGTGGGCTCCTTTATTGAGGGTGATCTGCGCTCCTGATTGTACTCATCTTTTCTCTTCCTGCTTGTGTTTTTGTGCCTCTCTATCTCTCCTCGACAAAGGAAATATTTCCCTGCAGGCTGTGGGTCTTCTAAACCAGTGATAAAATATTAGAAGCCTCAAAAGAGCAAAAAGACTCACTTCAAGTGGAAGTCCTCACATCTTCTTATGCTAGGTTCCAGAATTTTCTCCTGACTTGATTTGATGACAAAGTAGGAAAAGAAGGAAAATAAAGCAGTTCTGCCAGACACAGTCTTCTGATCTTTCTTGCTCTGGGCTAAGTTTTGGCATAAATAGGGAAGTTGGAAATGTCATATGTCCAGCCGAAACAATAGGCACAAAACTTAAGTGGTCTACAATAGACATTTTCTTGCACCACTTGAAACCACGGAATTGTTTTTCTGCAATAGTTGGAAAATTGATGTCCTCCAAGTTGAACTCAATTTGTTCCTCAACTTCTTGTTGGTTTATTTGCTTTTTTTTTTTTTTTTTTTTAATGCGGCTCAGTAGAAAAAGAAAAGGAAATAATTGAAGAGAAAATTTGTAAAAAATGACTACTAACCATACACGAAGCAGCAAGATAAAAATATTCTCAAGAGAGAGCAAAATCTCATCTGGTCAGCTGATGAGACTTTCTCTTTTGGCGTTTGTGCAGTAAATACTGCACATGCTCAGTAAACCTTTTTGTTTTCTGAGTTCTGAGAGTGATCCATGTCTGTGTCATCATATGATGTCACCCACTTGTATGGCCAATTTTATCCTGCTAGTTGATAGAGGAATAAAAGACTATTTTGTTGAGCTGGCCTACTAATATCTTATGTGAATGGTTCAGATCATAAACTGACAGAGGCATAAACAAGAAGAGGGGGATGAAAGCTTAATTAGGCTTTCATCCTCTAGACACAAATAAGGTTGGTGAAGAAATCCATGAAAGTTGGTATCTACATAATAACATACTGAATGTCAGCAGATAAAGACCAAAATGGTATATCTAGTCTATCCAGCAAGTTGTTTCTTTATCTTTAATTATTTTTTTAGGGTAATAGCAACTGCCGCCATGCAAGTTACCACCAAGCCTTTTGTTGAGAGTAGAAGTAGCTGCTCTTCATGCAGATTACTAAAGTTATCAGTAAATAACAGAGGGGATAAGGAAGGCAGGCATGAAGAATTATAAAGGGAAAACGAAGGAAGTAATTTTATGAGCACAAATGCTTACAGTCTAACTACGTTGCAGACTTCCACTCCCTAATGGCAGAGGTAGACCTAGATATTGTTGCTGTTATAGAGATGTGATGCAAGATTCCTATAAAGGGAGAAGAATAGCACTTTATGTAAACAATAAGTATTAAAACAAATAACATTCAGATACATTGAACAAATACATTTGGGATGGAAAAAAGATCACTAATGGCTGACAGGAATACATATGTAGTGAAATAGAAGTCACTCTATTTACAGAAGAGAGGTTTATCATGGAATTGGTAAAGCTGAAAGTGGACAAGGCAATGAGAATGGATAGGATACACTGAAGACATATTACAGGGAGAGATTTTGTTGGCTTCACTGACAGCTACGGTCAATCTTGGGAGAAAGGAGTTGCTCCAGAGATGACTGTAGAAAAATGAATGCCATCCCACTTTATAAAAATTGCAATAGGGAGCAGGTTGGTAACTACACATCAGTCTCACCTCAGTGGAAGGTAAATTTATGGAGACATTAATCAAATACTGGAAGGAAAGTACAGTATATCTTGAACCCAGTGTATTACAGGGATCCCACGCAGCAAGGATTTAGCAGAGAGCGATTGCATCAAACTAATCTGATGGATTTCTTTGTCTGGGTGACCAGAGAACTAAATCAGGGGAAGGCACTGCATATGGTTTATCTGGATTTAAGCAAATCTTTTGGTACTGTTTTGCATAAAAAGCTCATAAATAAATTGAGAAGCATGAGTAGGCTCTAACGTGGTGTAAATGGAGTTCAATCTCATGAAGGGTTATCAGTGAAAGGGTGCATCTCAGAAATCCATCCTGGGGCTGGTTTAGCTTCTGTTAAATAATTGTTGTAAGTGATATTGTAGGAGAGTTAGTAGGAAAGATTTGTCTGTTTATCAATGATGTTAATTAAGGTCTGCGGCAGAGTGGATACTCGTAAAAATGAGGAGTGATCTAGGAAAGCTCAAAGAGTGGTTAAGTAACTATGATTTAATGTAAGAAAGCATAGTGTTCATGCATTTGGGGTGCAAAAATTCAAGGGGAATGAGATACTGTTGTCTATCAAGTAGGAGTGAGACCTTGGGAAGGTCATATCTGGAGATCTTATGGTAGCAAAATAGTGCATTAAGGCAGTGGCCAGAGCCAGTGAAATGCTAGAGAGCATGAAGAGAGGCATAACCAATAGAAAAAAAAGAGGTGATGTCTTTTTACAGGTTACTAGTAAGAGCTTATCTGGAGTATTATGTCCAATTCTAAAGGCCCTACTTACAAAGGATATAAAGAATTGAGCCAGTGCAGAGAAAGGTTACAAAATGGTACAGGGCTGACCCAAAACCTCTGTGAGATGAGACAAAGATCTAAATAGGTAATTTTAGAAGAGAACTAAAGGAAAGATAGAGGGATATGACAGAAATATTCAAATACCTCAAAGGTATCAAACAACACAAAATAAAGCAAAACTTGTCCAGTGAATAGGGTGAATAGGATGTTCATGAGACTTCAAGGATGTAGACTCAGGAGTCACACTGAAAAATATTTCATGGTGACAGTGGTGGATATATGAAGCAGCTTTCCAGCACAAGTTGTGAAGGCACAAAGTATAACAAAATTTAAACAAGCACAGAAGATCCCTAGCTTTTAAAAAGTGAATGAAAGCCTGAGATTAATTAGAGTTTAAGTCATTACAAAAAGAAATAATTTAGCAGAGAAGATGGTCCCCTATATTTCTTATCTACAAATTCTGTGTTTCTATGTTCTTGTGGTGTTGACTGACTTCCCCAAAACTACATTAGTATGGAGTTATCTGCATCATGTTGCTCAGGATTACTTAGCTAAAATACACTACTATCTGTGTGTGTGACAGAGATCTTAGAAGTGAATAGGAGGTGGGAGGGGGAAAATGCAAACAGAAGCAGAAACTGGTTATCAGTAGTATTTTGCATTATGTTTAAGATTATCAATATTTTTTTTAAAGCATTTATAGAGGCAACCCACAAAGCTTGGCTAATCTGTTAGTTTATCACAAGCCTGCTGGGGCACTGTAATCTTCACAACTTGATTTGTTGTTTCATTCCTCTGTCTATCAGATAAGAAAGACATAAGATTTGCCATACTAGGTCAGACCAACGGTCCATCAAGCCCAGTTTCCTGTTTCCAAAGTGGCCAATCCAGGTCTTAAGTACCTGGCAGGATTCCAAGAGGTCAATAGATTCCATACTGCTTATCCCAGGGATAAGCAGTGGGTTTCCTCAAGTCCACATTAATATTGGTTTATGGACTTTTCTTCCAGAAACTTGTCCAAAACACACTAACAGATTTCACCACATCCGCCAGCAATAAATTCCAGGATTTAATTATGTGTTGGGTAAAAAAAATATTTTCTTCTATTTATCTTAAATATATTCCTAGTAGCTTCATTGGCTGTCACCTAGTCTTTGCACTTTGTAAAGAGTAAACAACCAATTCACAATTACCCATTCCAATACACTCATTTTATAGACCTCTATCACATCGCCCCTCAGCCATCTTTTCTCCAAACAGAAGAGCCCTAACCTCTTTAGCCTTTCCTCATAGAAAAATCATTCCATGCCCTTTATCATTTTGGTCGCCCTTCTATGTACCTTTTCTAATTCTGCAATGTCTTTTTTGAGATGTGTTGACCAGAACTGCACACGATACTCAAGGTGTGGTTGCATCATGGAGTGAAAGCAGAGGTATTATGATATTCTCTGTTTTATTCTCCATTCCTTTCCTAATAATTCCTAGCATTCTATTTGCTTACGTGGCTACTACTGCACACTGAGCAAAGTATTTCAACATATTATTCATGATGATGCCTAGATCCTTTTCCTGGTTGGTGACTTCCAGGTAAATGGCACACTGTTTTCAGCTATATGGTCCCTGTTCTTTCAAACTTTCTTCTACTTGAATTTAAAGAAAATATTACTTAACATTTTGCTAGGGAGTTCTGACCTGGCTTTTTATGCAGGTTTTTGAGGCTTAAATACTACTAATTCTGTAAAATTGCTTCTGTTTGTTTGGTTTTTTTTTAACTGATGCGATCTTATTGAAAATCTTTAATTGTTTTTAAGTTAATTGATATTGGTTATAGCTCAGGTTGTAATTTTTATTTTAGAAGTATTGTGTGATTTTATGTTTTATTCTATTTTGTGTTTGAGATCTTTTTGATTGTTGATTTTGATTTTATGTACTGTAAAGATCTATATTCAGTCACTGGCTGGATTGCAAAGTTAGCCGGATAAACTTATCTGGCTAACTTTGGAGAGATATTCAGTAGTGTAGCGACACTGTTGAATATAGACCGCTATCTTAAAGCTAGCTGGATATGATTATCTGGCTAACTTTAGAACAGTCCTACAGCAAGACCAGAGTTAGCCAGATATGTTATCTGGCTAACATAACTCCTTCCAGAAATACCCCGGAAAACCCACAAGATATCCAGCTAAAGTATAGCTGGATAAGTGGGAAAATATTTTTTTTTAAAATCGGCACTTAATCACATAACTTGTGAGTTATCCGACTAAGGGGGGTCATTTTCCAAAGGTATCGCACGTGAAAAAGGACTTTTCGCACGAGAAAAGTCCCTTTTCACGTGTGAAATCTAAATTGGGGCGGAGTCGGGGCAGAGTCCACACCGGAAAGGGAGGAGTCAGGGCGGCCTCGGGGCATACTCTGCAATGACTTCGCTGACGGCGAAAAGGTAGGACACCTTATCGCTGCCAGCAGCGCGCCCAATAGCACCACCTTTCACGGTGGCGCTATTGGGTGCAAAAGCCAGCAGCGATCATACCGCGGAGATTTTAAGCTGCAAGTTATATTAAAATTTGTGCTTTCTAATGTAGTCACATTGAAATTTGCAGGTAATAAAGGAAATAAACTAAATTAAATAAACCAAGTGGAATCAAAGAGGGGGAGAAGAATCATTCTGGGGAGAATATTGAATGATCCGTTACAACTCAAGAAGCTGATATTCAGTGCTACTTAGCTGGATAAGGAGTGATTTATCTGGCTAAGTGGCAATGGCTGAATAAGACTTATTTGGCCAACTAGCAAATATCAGCATTTATCCAGCTAACTTAGGCCAGGATTCATCAACCTATCATATCTGATAGGAAAAAGGGCATGTTGAGAGCCTAGCTATATGGCCCTTATAGTAGTTAGGTATTTATACCTCTATATGAAGCCCACCTAGTTACTCGAGGTGAGGTTTAGGTAGTAGTGTAGGGGTTAGGGGCCACTTTGACATTCAGAGTGAGACGTACGAACAGAACAGTACACTCTTGTGAAGATTTGATGTCCTCTGGAGTGAGGAAACTCACACAAAGATGAAATTTGTACAATGTTCTCTCAATCTAGCTTGACGGACTCTCTACCAGGGTAATATCAAGCTAGGTTGAGAGAACATTGTGCAAATCTCATCTTTGTGTGAGTTTCCTTACGCCGAAGGACATCAAAGCTTCACATGAGTGTACTGTTTTGTTTGCTCTCTCTCTCTCTCTTCCTCCCCACAACAGCAAAGTGCGATATAGCCATATGAAAAAGGTGTAGTTATTTACAGCGTTAAAACTGTGCAATATGGCTTCACAAAGTGCGAAGCCAGCCCACTTGGACAGAAATCCCACCCCAAACTCCTCCCCCTTTTCCAAATTAGCATCGCACCATGCGTTATGGTGCTTTTTACATGCGTTATGGCCATAATGAGGCTTGGAAAATAACCCCCTTAGTTGGATAAGTGATGCCACTCTCAGGTTACCCAGCTAAGTTTTAGCCAGCCAATTACTTAGCTAGATATCTTGGAAGTGTTCAGTGTGCAGGAAATTTGAAACCCCAGTGTTTGTCTTGCAAACTACAGAATTTAGCTGCACAAATGCATGAATATTGCCCCAGGTCATCATTTTTGTATGCTTGTGCAGAAGGTTTCCTATTTTTTATAAATAAACTAAGATTTAATTCAAATTTTTATATTGAGCCTTTACCATAAAACCTTCAAACTGGATTACAAAACATAACAAAACAATATATAATATAAAGGAATATAATTAAAATACAGCTAATTTAAATACAAATAACCTACAACTAGAGGATGTTAACTAAATAAATTTCACTACACCTAGTTTACAAGCCATATATAAAAACTGGGTTATGTATCTGTCCGGAGAAATAACATGAACATTACTACACAGCAGACAGTGTACAAGAGGAACTATCTAAAACTGACATCTACTCTGTGTAAAAAACAAAACAAAAAAACAAAACAATAGTCAATAGCAATATAATTCAAAACCACAACAGAAAAATCAACGACTGTTAATGGGATCCAGGAATAGGACAAGAGAAGATTCCTTTCTCACACCCTAATTGATCATCTCTCTCATTCACTTGCTGCTTTCTAGTCCCTTCTTCTCACTAATATGGATAAAAGACCTAGATGGGGAAAACCAGTTTAAACTGGAATTTTAACTGGGATGCAGTCAACTGACCATCCCTACTACTGCAGCCTAAATGTCATGCAATCTCTAGCAATCTATTTATATCCCAAGCACAGACAAGATTCTCTGATCAACCACAGGTATAAATTTAAAATCAGACAAATAAATAAAAACACATGTTGCATAAATTGTTTATTCATTCTTTGGCCGCAAGAGGGCCATAATCCCTGGATTTCTATTCAGTGTTCAACATTTATAAGTGTATGTTCCAAATACTGTAAGCCTTTGCTGAATATTTACATTTCATGGTGAATAACTAGTCATGTACAATGAAAAATCATGTATCAGCCTTACTCTATTTTCCTTAGAGATTGGTTGTCAAATAAAATCCAGATTGTGGCTTTTAGGAGCTATTTTAATTCAATTCCCACAAAGTTCTTTATAATAGTGCCCACAGGAGTATGAAAGTAAAAAAGGAAAAAAGATCAAAGAACTCAGACACAGTATGCTTTATCAGTCTTTAAGGTGCTATTGAAAGTTTTAATGTTAGACCAGTCTTACAGTATCGAAAATTTCTTCTAACCAATATCTTTCATTTTCTTTAATAAAGCAGAATAAGAAAACTAAGTTTGTAACTAAATGCACTATTGAGAAAAATCAAGCATTGCAATTAAGACAGAATTATGACACTGTATCAATATAACAGTTTACATATCACAAGGCACAAATTAATGCCAAAGTATTTTTAACAATACCTGGTAGAATCATAATGTATCTAGTCCCACTGTAATTTCAAATGTCAGCTGAACATACAATAAAACAAGAATTAAAAGTAAAATATTTTGAATTGAGAGAGCGAAATTGGTTTTGGAAAAGGAGTTGACTCAGAACATTTCATCAGTGCAGTACCATACTCCAAGTTGTGCATTTATGGAGCAATTTTCTGTTAATTCATGGAAAAATGCCTTCTCAAAATTCCTCTCCCCCCACTTCCCATGGATGGGGAAAAATAAGCAGTACACATACTTTTCACCCTGGGGAAAAGGATTGGGGTTAGGGAGGGCCTCTTAAAGTATGCACAAGGATTTCATTTTTAAATCCCCATGTGTATTTTAGCCTGCCTACTTTACACATGTGGAGGTAAAAAATCACCATAACAGCAGTCCATTGTCAGATTTTCAAAAAGAAACCCTGTAAGGATTTTCCCTTTGAAATTTGGCTTGTAGGTCTACCCACAAGGACTGAAAATGCCCCCTAGATAATTTCAATGCATGTTATGGATGCTGAAGACACTCAACCTACATTGCCTTGTAGCTTATAATGCTATCTTTAGGGCATGTACTAAACTCCTTCATTACACCCCAAATCAAATATGTTTGCTTACACAAACTGTGATATACTGAACATAATCAGGTTTTGGTTAACACTGGCACTACTTTACCTTTGGATGTATATATAACACGAAGGAGGTCCATATTCAAAATAATTTAGCCCTAGATTCATCAAAAGGCAATAACCATCAAGCTAGGGCGAGATAAATCAGTACAAAATTTCATCTTTGTGAGATTTTCCTCACTCCAAATGAAGTCAAATCTTCACCGAGGTATACTGTACTGTTCATACATCTCAGTCTGCATGATAAACTGGCTCCTAAACCTTAAACTACCACCACCTTACCTCGAGCTATTAGATGACCCTCCTATTGGCATATAAATAGTTGCATACTGTGAAGGCCTCCCCAAAGTCAGTCTCTCTCTCTTAACTCCACTCCATTCCACTCTCCCCTCTCAAGCCCAGAAATGGTTGAAATGAAATTCAAAAAAATGTATCGCGAATTGCATTACGGCCATTTTGGTCATATCACACAGCTTAACACCAGGAAAAAAAGATGTAGTTATTTCCAGCTTTAAAACCATACGATATTGTCCCTCATTTCCATAATTCCCACCCAAACTTCTCCCTAATCCTGCCCAAACTCCTCCCTAATCCTGCCCTTCCCAAAATTTGCATTTGCGCCATGCAATAACATTATTATCGCATGCGCTATGGTGTTAATGCCATAACGCATTTTGATGAATGACCCTGTTAGCTGGATAACTCAGACGTTATCCAGCTAAATGAAGATTTGGGCACTTACCTAGATAAATTCTTGCCGGAACAAGTTATCCAGTGAGAATTTAGCCAAATAAGTTAGGGTCATTCCAGCAGTAGAATTGGGAGTAGTAGAGTTAGTCAGATAAGTTATCCGGCTAACTCCGATTTATTTATTAAAATCTTATGTTCCACAACTTCCTTGCACTTGGCGTTCAAGGAGGATCACATTGGAAAAAACATAAAACATTAATACAATAAAATCACATATAACAAATCATACATATTTCAAACATACAGAGAAAATTCTAATATTAGAACCTGGTTCATTATTTAACACCTTTTCTGAATGCCTTAATGTCTCTCTCTTCCTGTAGCTGCAATGGCAAATCATTCCGCAAAGTCGGTGTGCAAATTGATGTTTAAAATCATGATTAGCAAGCACTTGCAACAGCTTTTTTCCCTCAGAACGAAATGAGAGTGCTTGCGTATACCACTGAATCTTCTTATGAAGTATGCAAGGATACTCTAAATGCAGCAATTTATGCGTAATTACAAGTAATTTAAATCTGGATCTATGTTTAACTGGTAGCCAATGCAGTTTTCTCAACATTGGCCTAATATGATCATATTTTGACAAACCCATAATTATCTGTGCAGCTGCATGCTGGACCAATTGGAAGGCATGCAATAACTAATCCAGGAGCCGCATACGTAATCTGCTACAATAAGGTCTTGTGATGAGTGGCGTATAAGTGAGCCCTTGGTGCTGTGGTGTAGTTGACACTGTCCCATGGTTGAACCTATGAGGCCTATATCGACAGCTGTTGAATGCACACTGCAGCAGGACTGGCTGGAGCTTCACTTAATCCAGCCGTCTCCCCCACAGGTTGAGCTTTTGGATTCTGGTGGCTGGCAAGGCTTAGGTGGGTTCCTAGGGTGGTCAAGAGAGCAAGAGTCCGAGGACATGCCAGGGTCAGGACAAGCAGAGGTTGGGGCAGAGGGCAGACAAGCATGGTCCAGTCCAAGGCAAGAGGTCTGGTCCAGGCAGCAGGCAACGTGGTCTAGTCCAAAGCAAGGGGGGGTCAATATTTATTTATTTATTTATTTTTAATTTTTATATACCGATGTTCCTGTAAAGAATACATATCGCACCGGTTTACAAGGAACTGAACAGTCGCCTCCAGGGCGGAAATACATTAAAACAGTCGCCTCAAGGGCAGAATACATTAACACAAGTATACAGGAAAACTATTAAAGAGAACTTTCATAAACTCAATTAAATGTAACTGGGAACCATAAATCAGGAACATATGTACAGAGGTAGGTATATCATCTGTTGCTTCACCAGATTTTAGCTCTCAGGGAAAGCTTGAGTGAATAGCCAAGTCTTTAGCTTCTTTTAATACTTTAGCTTTAGCTTCTTAATACTTTAGCTTCTTCAATACTAAAGGATCAGGCCAGAGGAGGATGAAGACACTGGAATGAAAAATGAAGCTGGACAAGGCTGGATGAGGAAGGCTGGATAAGGCAAGGCTGGCAGAAACGAGGCTCGACAAGGCAAGGCTGGACAAAACAAGGCTCGACAAGGTAAACCTGGACAAGGTGAGTTTGGATGAGTCTAGGCTAGACAAGGCGAGACTGGACAAGGAAGCAAGGAAGGAACAATCAGGAACAAGGAACACAGGAATAACATGCATGGAGAAATGCAGACCATTGCTGAGGTGACTTCTGCTCTTCGGAAGGAGCCTTTAATAGAGGGGGAGCCAGTGACATCATCCGAGGGTGCCGCTGATTCCATTGAGGTATGGTTGCTTTAATGGGAGGATGTATTCTCTTTACACCCTTTAAAAATCGAGCAACATTTGTATGAGATGCCACAGATAGCCTTTTGACTCTACCAATAAAACAGGAAATGGATGCTAGTTGGACTTTTTTGGAGATGTATGCTAAACCTTTGTCTACTCCTGTTTGTAGAAAGTTTAATATACCCAAAATTTCTGCCTGCCAAGAAGCTTCAAATAATTCCACACATGATTATATGTCAATGATGTTGATATCACTAAGGTTGAATAACCTCTTTTGACTAGTCTTGCCTTCTCAAAAGTCATGCCATTGTTATGTTTGGTGGCTCAAAGGGTTGACCCATGAGCCACCGCACCTTGAATACTGTGTACAATTCTGGTTGCCGCATCTCAAAAAAGATATAATTGCGATGCAGAAGGTACAGAGAAGGGCTACCAAAATGATAAGGGCAATGGAACAACTCCCCTATGAGGAAAGACTAAAGAGGTTAGGACTGTTCAGCTTGGAGAAGAGACGGCTGAGGGGGGATATGATAGAGATGTTTAAAATCATGAGAGGTCTAGAATGGGTAGATGTGAATCAGTTATTTACTCTTTCGGACAGTAGAAAGACTAGGGGGGACTCCATGAAGTTAGCATGGGGCACATTTAAAACTAATCGGAGAAAGTTCTTTTTTACTCAATGCACAATTAAACTCTGGAATTTGTTGCCAGAGGATGTGGTTAGTGCAGTTAGTATAGCTGTGTTTAAAAAAGGATTGGATAAGTTCTTGGAGGAGAAGCCCATTACCTGCTATTAAGTTCACTTAGAGAATAGCCACTGCCATTAGCAATGGTAACATGGAATAGACTTAGTTTTTGGGTACTTGCCAGGTTCTTATGGCCTGGATTGGCCACTGTTGGAAACAGGATGCTGGGCTTGATGGACCCTTAGTCTGACCCAGTATGGCATTTTCTTATGTTCTTATGTACTTACCCCAGCCACTGCCAGAAACCTCCTGTTGCAGCAGAACACCACTGTTGCAGCACACTGCCAACCAGTGTTGACACTGCCATTCCAGCCAGGCTGCTTCCTCTTAGGTTCACGCATAATATAGGCTTCGTGGCAGGAAACACCATTCAGCACCAACCGGGTTATTTAAACAAAGGCCCTGCAGCATTACCTTGCATCAGCATAGAATCTCCTGCCTAGAGCAGTACATGTTGCTTTTGTATTCCTAGTTGTCCTCTGTTCCTGAATTCCCAGTTGTTCCTGTGGTCCAGCCTTGCCTTGCCCAGACTGTTTTGTCCAACCTTGCCCTGCCCTGCTGTCTCATCCAGTGTCTCCTGTATGTCTCCATCCATCCTTGGCTTGATCTCCTGGACCTGACTTTTTGCATTGGAACTGACTACAATTGCCTGCCGCTTGGATCTGACCTCACTTGCCTACCATCTGTACATGACCTCTTGCTTTGTACCCTTTTTACACTTGTCTGCCACCTGCCTCAACCATTGGCCTATTCCTGTTCTTTCCAGTCTGCCTATTCTGACCCTGGTGTGCCCCTGTACTCTTGCTCACCCCACCACCCTAGGGACCCAACTAAATCCTGCCAGCCACCTGAACCCAAGGGCTCAACCTGCAGAGGAGGTGGCTGGTATAGGCGAAGCTCCAGTCTGTCCCACTTCAGGGCACATTCACCAGCTGTCGACATAGATCTCGTAGCTTCACCTATGAGACTACATCAACTACACCACAGCAATATGAGCTCATTCTAATGCTGCTCTTCACAGCTATAAGATAAAATGGAATTGAGTCTTCCATTATTATTGGACTCTGCCAAATGAAGGGTGTGATCTGTTTATAATTTAATTAGATCTGCAACTAATACTACTTGGGTGCGCATACTTCTGTATGGATATGTGTACATATTTATGCCTGCTTGATACAAACTACTGTACAAACATGTACATATATGTTTATGCATGTTTTAAAAATCTATAAATATGCATTTAAATGGTTTTTCCACCCCAGAGAATGCCTCTCAAGAATGTGCAAAATTGCTTCCATTTGTACTTTTGCTTGCAAAACCCTATGATAATTTAAAAAAACCCTATTTATGTCTGTTAAAGCTTTTCAAAATTATCTCCATTGTACATCAACATAAATATTCTTGTACATCTGCCCATTATTCATGCTTATATGCTACTGTGCCTGCAAGAAATGGAGCCTATACAATAAAATTTGTACTAAAATATTTTAGCATGCAAGAAGGTAAAAATTGTACCTACACATTAAATTGTACCCTCACATTAAATTGTAGCATATATATCTTGGATTCCTGGTCTGGTATTAAAGTCTCTTGTTAACCAATCAGTTCTTGAACCAGTTGCCAACCACACTGCCAGCCAGTGTCAGACACACACACAGACTCTCAGGCATAAACACCTACACACACTCTTACAGATACCCACTTTGTTTCCAAGAAAGGGCGTATGTGGAGGTGTCTCTACTTTCTGATACAAAACACTCACACACACATTCTCACTCTCAGTCTATGGGTGTGTCATAGAGAAAGTGTATATATGGGTGTCTATCTGTGTCATAGAGAAAGACAGCCACACACACACTTTTTCTCTGACACACATACACTGAGAGTGAGAGTATGTGTGTGAGTGCTTTGTATCGAGAGGCGAGACTCCTATACACACCCTCTCTCATAAGAACATAAGAAATTGCCATGCCGGGTCAGACCAAGGTGCATGTTACATTTTATTGCATTCACCCCACAGATTTGAAAAGCAAATCGTTTTATATCTCTGCCAGGAGTTTAGGAGGATTTGGAGGGGTAGATTTTAAAAAACTGCACCCGCGCGTACTTTTGTTCGCGCGACCGGCACAAACAAAAGTACGCTGGATTTTAATAGATACGCGCGGCTACGGGGTCCGGGGTTGGCTCGCGCAAGGCTGTGCAAAATCGGCAGCCTGCGTGCACCGAGCCGCGCAGCCTGCCTCCATTCCCTCCGAGGCCGCTCTGAAATCAGAACGGCCTCGGAGGGAACTTTCCTTCCACCCCCCGTACCTTCCCCTCCCTTCCCCTACCTAACCCATCCCTCCAGCCCTATCTAAACCCCCCTACCTTTGTTGGTAAAGTTACGCCTGCCCAAGGCAGGCGTAACTTGCGCACGCCGGGCCAGCCACCGGCGCGCGATTCCTCGGCCTGGGAGCAGTTTCGGAGGCCTCAGCCATGCCCCCGAAATGCCCCTGGGCTGGAACCATGCCCTTGGCCCGCCCCTGAATGATGCGTCGCCGCAACACGCCCCCCCAGGAAAGCCCCGGGACGCGCGTAAGTCCCGGGGCTTGCGCACACCACCGAGCCTATTCAACATAGGCTCAGTGCGCGCAGGGAGACTTGGGGTAGGTTTTCGGGGGGCACGCGTGTATCTTTCGCGCGTACCCCTTTGAAAATCTGCCCCAGAGAGTCCAGTACTGAAAACTCATACATTGCCTGTGCGATGACACCAAATGGATCAGCCCAGCAGCTATTTCTCACTGTAATGAACAGTTAAATGATGCTATTCTCTGGAGAACCAATCAATTGATTTATTTTTTCAAGAAATACAACAAACCATGAGTGACATGACATAGCTAATTTCCCTTCAGTCTTGAGAGCAACTGACTGCTAATGAGTTGCTAAAGCTTTCCACTCTCAGACATGCAGGTTGTGTACACTGCCAAAGATCTCATTACTGAAGTGGTATCTGATTATCCTGGCTCATTCCATAATTCTTTCATTCTTATACAGTTCAGAGTATACCAGGTCTCAGCGGTCTCCTGAAGGGGAACTGAAAGGAAATTTGGCATTTTAGATACTGTAAGCTTGGTGGTACACTGCTAACCCCACAAAGGCCTGATTGTCCTTGTATGCTATATTCTGCATAAACCAAAAAATTAACAGGGAATATCTACACCTGAAGGGAAGAGCATTGAGTCAAGTGATAATGATTCTGTATCTAGAGAAGATTTGGCAAGGACAGAGCAGCACAGAAACAACTTGATACTGCAACATTTTGAATGTGCTAGCATGTAATATTTATTGAAGTCTATATGCTAAATATTACATAAACAACCATTTAATTTTTCCAAAATTTCTTTGAAGGCATGACACCTCCTAAAATGATTCTTTTTCTCTACCCTAAAGTGGGGCTTGCTTTGACGTGAATCTGCCTTCCAAAGACTAAAGAGTCTCCCAATTGCATTCCTGCGAAGGAGCATGCCAAGGGTCAATCATGGACACGGACTGCACAGCTAGGAGAGGAACTGGCCTGTTGGGGGGGGGAATTAAGTGGAGAAAAGAATCTGAGCTGGGCTAAGATGTTTTACTCATCTTCCTTATCCAAACGATTCTGCCCATGTAGTTGATGGTAACTGGGCAAACTTTTCGATCGTAGATGCCAATACAATATCTCGTGAACTTCACAAGATAAAAATTTCATCATCTCTGTTTGATCCTTGTCATGGTCAATATTTAAAAACTTTGGCGGATCTGATTAGTGATTTTCTTGCTAAACTAGTAAATCAATCGCTTGCCCCACTTTTTTCAAACAGATCTCTATATTACTGATACCAAAAAAGAAAAACGAGATCACTAATTTCAATAATTTATGCGCTACAGCCTCATTAGCCACGCTGGCCAAAATGACTGAATCAATAGTTCTCCATCAACTTACAAACTACTTGAATGATAACGATCTCCTCCACCCAAACCAACATGGGTTTAGAAAAGGACACAGCACTGAGACCCTATTACTTTCATCATTTGACACAATATTTAGAGGCTTTGATGCCAACATAGACTACATATTGGTCCTTCTTTATATCTCTGCCACATTTGATACTCTAGATCACTCCATTCTACTCTTTAAATTCTATCAGAATAACTGGTACAGTATACAATTGGTTTCATTCATTTCTAACAAATCAAACTTATCAAATAAACATTGGCCCTAATTCTTCTGATCACTACTCATACATTCAGGTGCACCACAAGACTCGGCTTTATCTGCCACTGTTTTCAACATTTATCTATTACCCTTGTGCTATCTGCTAAACAGATTAGATGTACAATTCAAAATCTACGCGGATGATATTCAGTTTTTTATTCCCTATTCTAAGTCATGGTCCAATACTCTTTCCATTGTGTGCTTCTATATTAACACTATCAAAAGTTGGCTTTCTCATAATAGTTTAAAACTCAATACTGCTAAGACTGAAATCATTCACCTATCTTCTTTTTCACATTCTGTCTGTTGCTCCCCCTTCACAACTAGATCAAGATAGTACTCCATTACCAAACACATCAAAAGCTCATAATCTAGGAGTAATAGACTCCAGCCTATCGATGATACATCACATATCTACGACTGTAAAAAAAACTCTCTTTAAGCTTCACATGCTGAAGCACTTATGCCCCCTATTATACCCAGATGACTTTAGAACAGTCTTACATTCCTTAATTTTTAGTGGCCTTGATTATTGTAATGCTCTACTATTTGGTCTACACGATAATGTGATTTGCCCATTACAGTTAGTACAGAATGCAGCAGCTCGGATCCTAACTGGTAAATCATGTAGCGACCATATCTTCCCTGTTTTATATTCATTACACTGGTTATCCATTGACTATAGAATAAAATACAAAATCCTCACAACTATTCACAATCTTTTATATAATGATACATCGTCTTGGCTAAGTTCTCAACTTCATATATACAAACCAAACAGAAGCCAAAGCTCTATGCATAAAAATTTGCTATAAGTACCCAGAATTAAAATTGCCCATTTAGACATCACAAGAAGACATGCCTTCTCTGTCGCCGGCCCTCAACTCTGGAATTCTATCCCCGAATATTTGAGACAACTCTCAAACTTGAAAGAGTTAAAAAAGAACTTAAAAACTTTTCTTTTCAAGAGCGCTTTTGACTCTTGTTCCACCATTTAAACATCCATCCCTATTTTAACCAAACTCTTAATTACCCTTTACTCCAGACTCTCCTCCCTCCATTTTCCACAGATCTGTTATTTTGTTTTATTTTAACTTTAATTTTTAATTTAAATTTTATTTTATGTCTCATGCTTTTTATTATGTATGTTTTAATTATGTAAACCATTTTGACTACGACTGAGTATAAAAACGGTATATAAATAATTTAAATAAATAAACAATGAGGATTCCCAGCACATCATCAATGCATATTGGCTCTAATCTTATTCCTGCCTGGGTTTTATTCATGGCTTTTAAGTGCCACTGCATGTCATTTTGCCTAATCATATTTTTCTCCTATACAGCCTGGAAACCCTGATCAACTGCTCATATCTACCCCTCAGCCAGTATCTCTTGCACATCTTTGAATCTTCTATAACAATTCATGGAAGCACTCTGTGTCTCCTGGATCTTTTAGGTCACTGGCTTCTCCTTGGGGGGAATCTAGCAGTGGGTCTGACAACTCCATGTTACTGTTTTCCTCCTCTGCAAATGACTGGCTCTGCATCCGCCCTGGCTCATTCCTATGCCCAGATGTGAAGGCTTTGGTCAGGCATCCTAAATAGAATCTTTCTCTCCTAAAAGTAGGAAAAGGATTATAATATGATTTTATTTCCCTAACTACAGCTAGGCTTCAAGATTGTATGCCGGAGGAAAGGAATAGCATAGGTATCATCTAGGAAGTCACAGAAAAAGGAGGCTTTTATGTAAATGGAAGAGAAGTTAGGGAACAACTGGGCCAAATGAGAAGTGGTAAGGAGTTAGACTCAGAAGTTGCTAGAAAAAATAGGTCTTCACAAATAGGTGAGTTGGAGGAGGGCATGAAGGAAACTGCCTCCTAGTGGAGGTGGTAGAGGTAAAGGTAGTAACAGAGTTATAAAGGATGTGGGATATGACTAGGGAAGACCTGCTCAATATGTGGCAAATGCAATTCCAGAGATTCATGAGGCTGTGTGGCCTAGCCTAACAAATGGAAATTAAGGCAGACTACATGGGACCCCTGTCTGCTATGAGATCCATATTAAAAGGATTTGTTTGACTAACTTTTAGAATGAGAGAGACAAAACCTAGACATTTGAAATTTTCTCCGAGATCACCAGCTACATTTTTTTCTGAACAAATCATTGCCCAACAAAATTTACCCTGGTAAAATTAACCAGTAGGGGAATTCTTGAGGCAATGATTCACTTTGTCCAGCCACTGTTGATATTCAACAGTGGCCGGACAAAGTTAACTAACTAACCAAACAGCAGGACTAATATTACCCAGACAACTATGTCCAGGTAACTTTAGATCAGATATTCAGCCTGACCGTATTAAAATATCTCAATAAAGTTAACTGGACAAAGTTGTCTTGGTAACTTTGTCCAGACATGACCAACTAAATAGAATCCTCTATGTTCCTCTGTCCAGGTTACCTAATGCTTGAATGTTCCCATCATCCATGTTGTCCAGGGCGTGCTGCTCTTGCCAATTAAATTTTATGCAGCCTGATCTTGTGTGACCCACTTATGCAGGACCTGCTTTCATCTAACTATAATAAAGAAGAAAGTTGCCCCTCACTCTGGCTGTTCTCTCCAGCTCTGCCCTCTCTCTCTAAAGTCAATCCACTCTCTACCACCACACATATCAATTATACACTTCCTACACTTCACAGTATTTCCGCTTGGATGGGCTTTTAGGGGATGCCTCTAGTATTGGCTTGCCTGATTTTCTGGTCAACATTTCATTTGGTAGATGTAGGTCCAAAGAGATTTTTCATATTTCATGAATTCTTAGAAGGCAGGCTTCCTTACAAGGGCACACTTGCCAGAAGGCAATGCTCTTTCTAGCAGTTGGATACATGCCTGGTTTTCAAAGTTACCCACTGCACTTAAAATAATAAGCCAATTAGGCAGGTACTTAATTGGCCATTAGGCACTCTTTTCGCATGTGTTACAGCTGAACATTAAGCACAAAAGTAGCAGTGTTATGAAAGTATCTGTGTTCTCACCTATAATAATTAGCCACCTTCAACACAACTGAGGATTTTTCTGAGGACTTACTCTGATTTCTAGTAGAGGAGCATTTTTGCTATTACCTAGGTGATTTAGTTAAGACTCTGGTTTTAATTCTGTAATGAGGCAGCAAAGGTCATGTGCCTCTTTCTTTAGAATGGCTCTGCCCTTGTGACCTAGCATCAGTCCTTCCTAGTGGATACAGGTGATTCCATGGATCTCTTTGCAGTGGCTAATAAATGTCACCTTCACTTTCCATCTCTACAATTTGGAGGGGTGTTTCTTATCAAACAGCATATACAAGTTCTACAATTCTAGAAAGAAAGCAGAACAAAAGCTCTCTGGCACTTCTTCTTGCCACCATAGCCTTTTGTATCAGGAAATGGCTTTTGCTTTCTTAACTACAGTAGATGACAGTAATGCATTACTAGCAAGACTTTCCAAATGTAGGATTCAAGCATTACACTACTGCCCAGCTGATTATTGGAATTAAAGTTAAAGAGCATGTTACCCCAGTTCTTAAGTGATGGTATTGGTTGCCATTTGGCAATAGAATTACATTTAAAATGTTTGTACTAGTATTTAATGCTGTTAGTGTTACACAAACAGATGAAAGCCTTCCTTTTTCAAGAAGTATTTACATAATTTAGACTACTGGAATGTGCTGAGGCATAATAAACAATTTTTATGCATCTCACCCCTAGATTCATCAAAATGCAATAATTTTGCATGGATAATGCCCACGATAAGGAAAAGGGGTGTGTTTATGATAAGTTTAGAATTACCGCACCGCTCGCTATGTTAGCGCTTCGCATAGGTTTTGGCAATGGTTTAGGGTTTGGGGGCCAGTTTTACGTGCAGAGTGAGTCGTACGAACAGCACAGTAGACCTCAGTGAAGATTTGATGTCATTTGGAGTGAGGAAAGTCTCACAAAGTTGAGATTTCTACAATGTTCTCTCACCCTAGCTTGATGGGCTCTATACCAGTGTACTATCAAGCTAGGGCGAGAGAACACTGTAGAAATCTCAACTTTGTGAGACTTTCCTCACGCCAAATGACGTCAAATCTTCACTAAGGTCTATTGTGCTGTTCGTACACCTCACTCTGCATGTCAAACTGGCCCCAAAACCCTAAACAACCATCAAAATCTCACCTCGAGTTATTAGCTGGCCTTTCTAATAGTGATATAAATAGTTGAATACTGTGAAGGTGTCCTTAGAGGCTCTCTCTCTCTACTCCACTCCACTCCACTTCACTCTCCCTCTCCACTCCTCCAGAAATGGCTGAAATGTAATTTGCTATCTTTATCACAAATTTCATTACTGCTGTTTCAAGCATATCACACAGCTTAACACCAGGAAAAAGGTATAGTTATCTCTGGCATTAAAAACTTGCAATAGCCCCTATGAAAAATTTGCATTCACACAATGCAATCCCATTAATATCACATGCGTTATTGCGGGCATTAACACCATAATGCATTTTGATGAATGACTCAGTTAGTTTTATTAGTGTTGTATTTTAGTTGAATTTATGTTATGTCTCCATTTGTAAGGCTTTATGTAAATTATTGTGTTCTATGTTGCTTTGTTACTTGCTTAGCACAATTATATTGTTATTAGCTGGCTCTAAACATTTTAAAGAAAATAAATAAATAAATACTTACATGCAAAGGTAGTCATTTCTAGATGGATGACTTGAGACCTATCCAGTTTAGTGACACTACATTCCATTGACTTTCAGTAAACTGGGGCTCCTGCTTCAACCCAGGGAATGCATACTGCAGCTACCTGCTTGCTCATCACAGCAGGCCGGATTTTAAAAGGGTTACGTGTATAAGCCTTTAAAAAAACCCCTGCGCGCGTTGAGCCTATTTTGCATAGGCTCGGCAGCGCGCGCAAGCCCCGGGACGCGAGTAAGTCCCGGGGCTTGCAAAAAGGGGCGGTCGGGGGCATGGCCAGGGGGCATGGTTTTGGATCGGGGGCGTGTTCGGGGGGCGTGTGGGCGGTCCGGGGGCATGGCCGAGTGCCCCGATACAGCGGCCTGTGTCAGGGCCTGACGCGCAGGCGCACGTAAGTTACTACTGCCCGGAGGCAGTAGTAACTTTTCAGATAAAGGTAGGGGGGGTCTAGATAGGGCTGGGAGGGTGGGTTAGGTAGGGGAAGAGAGGGGAAGATGCGGGGGGGTGGAAGGAAAGTTCCCTCCGAGGCCGCACCACCTTGCGCGCACCGACCCCAGATTTTATAAGATATGTGCTTATCTTATAAAATCCAGAGTACTTTTGTTCACACCTGATGCGTGCACAAAACTATGCAAGCGCGCTGTCTTTTAAAATGTACCCCAGCATGGTTATATTGGACTAGCTCAAAAGAACCTCCCATGACCTAGGACATCAGGACAGGTATACATGAAGGGACTGCTGAAAATGTGGGTACACTTTGCTAGCTGCCCAAATAGTTGGAACCCTGGTGAAATGTCTATTTTCAAGCATTTTGTATGCTAACCATGTAGAAGTGATAGCCAATATCTGTAAGCAAAGCAAGTTTGCTTACTTTACAGGACACTTCGTAGACAGTAAGATGAATTTCGTGGTAATGTCATCCAAAAGCACAGAATGGACATCTCTCTCTTAGCTCATAGAGCTTTTTCTCTACTAAGCATGCACGGGAGTTGCCTCCTGAGCTCATCAGATGATTACTGATCTTAACTTTAACTAAGTAGTCTACTCTTCAGGGAAGTGGGTGGGCATTTAGCATAATTCTTCTTGTCTACAGAGAATCTAATTTACGGTAAGACAATTTGCTCTCTCCATCGACAACCAGGGCTAAATTAGCCATGACGTGGGTCATCACAAGATGAGGGTTGCAGCAGAGCACTTACTGAAAAGCAACCCTGACACTCCTGTGGTGAGTGGACTACTGGGTGAACAGGCTGTGCAAAACTGCTTGCCCAAAGTTATTGTCACTTCTTGATAGATTGTTTTTACTTTTAATTCTTTATATATTGGCCACAGACAGTGATGGCATGTGAAAGTGTAAACTGACAACTAAGTTGCAGCTTTGTAAATGTCTTCGATGAACACGGCTCTTAGATGAGCCACTGGGTAGGCATGGCTCTTACTTGATGAGCCTTGACAAGAGTCTGTGATCTGGAGGCCAGCCAGAGCATTGCAATGTGCAATACAATCTGCCAGCCAGTTGGACAACTTGTACTTGGCATCTGCTATTTCCAGTCTGTTAGAATTGTAAATGACAAAGTTGAGAAGCCTGACTATGGGGTTGAGTTCTCTCCAGGTAATATTTCAATGCCCTTTTGCAGTCCAGAAAATGGAGGGCCTTCTCCCTATCATGTGCAGGAAGTCTTGGAAAGAACATGAGCAACACAATGGCTTGATTTAGATGGAAAGCTGAAACAACGTTTGGCAGAAACTTGTGGTGAGCTGAGCACCACTCAGTTGTGTTAAAATTGCATGTACGGTGAGTGATAAACCAATACCTGAAGCTTACCAACTCTTCTGAATGATATGATGGTGACTAGGAACTCTACTTTCCAGGTGAGGAACTTTAAGGAAGTTGACTAATAGTCATAAGGCAGTTTCGTTAGTTGTGAAAGTATACTATTCAGATCCCATGGTGCCAGCAGCTTGGTGACCAGAGGTCTCAAATGCCATAAGCGTTTCATGAACTTTGAAACTAATGAATGTATGGCTATTGGCTTGCTGGCCACTTGAATATGATAACCACAATAGCACTGAGATACACTTTGATTGATGATATACTGAGACCTGAGGATGAGAGGGAGAATGCGTACTGCAGCAACTCCTTTGGTTCGCAGACAAATGGGTTCAGGGAGTTTGTCTTTCATCAAGATGAAAATCTTTTCCATTTAAAACTATAAGCTCATCTAATTGAAGGCTTCCTGGTGGAGTTTACAATAACCTTCATTTTCCTGGATAATGACAGGCATGAAATTAGCAAGTGCTCAACATCCATGCCATCAAGATGAGAGAGGGAAAGTTCGGATGATATCGGCAACCCTCCTCTTGAATTAGAAAAGTCAGATTAGATTCCAAACAGATCAGAGGGATGACTGACAATCTGACAAGGTAATAGAACCACACTTGTCTGGGCCAAGCTGGAGCAATGAGGATCGGGCACATATGGCCCCTTAGCGCTTCTGCTCTGTACTCACCGCCAGTGAAAGTGATGGAAAGCCATACAGCAGATCTGCATCCAAAGAGGTAGATTTTAAGAGACGTGCTTGTGTTTGCCAGCATGTGCACATGGATGCAGCAATTTTAAAACAAAAGCGGGTATATGCACGAATATGCACACGTTTTAAAATCGTCTATTTGCTTGTACGTGTGCAAGATTTCATCTTGACACGCGCATGTGCATGCAAATGCTGCTTTACTTGCATAAGTAGGGGAGATTTTACTAGACACGCGCACCGACACTACAGCCCATTTTCCCAGTTCGTTTCCAGTTTCCCAGTTAACCAACTGGTCTTACTACCCCCCCTGTTACTTTGCCTACCTTTTACCCTGTTATGCCAGACTCCCTAAACCTCACTAAGTAGCCTATATATTTTTTTATTTTATTACTTATACGCCGTTCGTAGCAGAAGTAAAGTTACTCAGTAGGGGTCCCTGGTGCGCACCTGCACACGTAAATAGGTACACACAGAAATCATGCCTCAGTCCAGGCCTGCCCATGACCCGCCCACACCCCTTTTTCCCCCCAAATTCTTTTGTGCACGTAATGGGAGACACGCACGTTCTTGCGGGCCTTTTAATATCCGTGTGGTGCACGCATGTCTGAGACATGTGCATATCTCCTGGTTTTGGCGCATGCAAGGCTTTTAAAATCAACCACTATGTGAGCAGAAAAGTGACTGAGCAGATCTGAACTTGCTGTGGATAATGGAGAACAATCTTTCTACTTTCTTGTTATTCTCTAATGTGAACAAATCAATCGATGGGTGACCCCCAGGAACTGAAACTATCTGCCACTATTTGATCCAGAAACCACTAATGGGGACGAAAACACTCTATTGAGATGATATGATGTGTTGGAGATCCTGGAAAGGCTGGTTGCTTGGAGAAAAGCTCTGCAGCTACGAGCCCACTCCCAAATTCATAGGGATTCTGGCAGAGGGTCCACGACCGTGTGCCCCTTGCTTGCATTCATAGAACACTGCTACTTACTTATCAGTTTGGATTAAAATTCTCTTTCCCCAAAGAAAATGTGAAAAAACTCTTAATGCATGCCTGCTTGTTTGTAGCTCCAGACTAATTTGAAACAGACTTTTTACTGTTGACTAGATACCTTGGGTTTGTAAAGAGCCTGGGTGTGCACTCATTGCCAATGTTACTTGACAAGGTAGAAGCCAAAGGGGAGTGCCCATCTCCAGGATGTTTGGACCTAGACACCACTGGAGAGATCCCTTCATATCTGCAGTAATCTTCACCAGAGACAACAAGGATTGAAGCAACTGATCTCATTGAGCATGGAGGCTCCACTGGAGAATCTGCAAGCTTAGGCTGGTGATCAAAACCACATGAACTGTTGCAGTGTCCCAGGAGCACTAGAATTTCTCAGACTGATACTTGATCCTTCTGAGGAAGGCTTTAGATTAAGACCCGAAGACAGAATGTTTGCTCCAATGGAAGGAACATTCTCTCCTCCAAGGAATCTATCCATGCCCTGATGAACCTGATTCTTTTGGTAGGAACAAGGTTCAACCTGGCAAAATTGATGATGAACCCTAGAGACTGAAGGAGCTGGATTGTCTTCTGTACAGTGTCCAACACCCCTGCTTGGGAAAGTCCCACAATTAACTAGTTGTCCAGGTTAGGAAAGACACAACTTCTCTGGTGATGAACATGCACTACCGTTACCACTGGGCATTTTACAAAGACTATTGGGGCTGCCAAGTGCCTGAAAGGAAGAACCTTATACTGGTAGTGAGAGGAACCCACCATGAAACAGGAATTGCCAGTGGGAGTCACGTATGAGTTTTTGAGCATACCTGTCTTTCAAATCCAGTACATACATCCAGTCTCCCACTTGAATGAAGGGCAAGATGGTGTGGAGGAAGTTCATTTTGAACTTTTCCCACAATAGGCTCTTGCTCAGACTTCATAAATCCAGGATTGGTCTCAATCCCCCTGACTTCTTTCAGAGAAGGAAATAGTGGAAGTAGAACTCCTTGTAGTGGTCTTTGGGAGGGTCGTATTCTATCACTCGCTGGCTGAGAAGAGACTTTAACTCAAGATAGAGCTAGATCGAATGAAACGGATATGAACTGAAGGCTGAACAATGGTAAAGTATTGGAAGGTAAGAGAAGCACAAATGGTAGCCAGACACCACAATTTTGAAGACTCAAGTTCCTTGATGATTTTCTGCCACTCTTCTAGGAAAAGGTGAATCCTCCCTCTACCAGGACAGGGGTCAAGGCATGAGGATCAAGTCTGGTCAAAAGTTAGTACTAGACTTGGGCTGGGCTTGTTGCAACATTTTTGGCTAATGTCTCTTGCGCTGAGATCTATGAGCTGGAAGCTGCAGCTGTAGGAATGCACGTGGTGGACACTACTGTTGAAATTGGTGGAAGGGGCATCTCTGAAAGAAAGAGCAAAGGCACCTGGAAGAAGATGGATTTTCAGGTCCCATCAAAAGAGACCTGACAGCAGCATGCTGCTCCTTAATTTCAGCAACTGTGTCTCTGAGCATCTCCTCAAAACAGGACTTATAGGTCAAAATGATATGTATGTCTTCTCATAGACCGCTGGCTCTTAACTATGTCATCTGGCATGCCCCAACAGCTACTGCAAAAGCTTTCGCTACAGTATCAAATGCTTCATATACTGAATGGAGCAGATGTTTGCACTCCTCTGCGTCCAGAAGCATCCACTGAAAGTCTTCCTGTTCTCTATCCAGTGATTCTAACAAGACTCAGCTTATCAAGGCATTCATGAAAGTAAGGCACCATATAGAATTGATGGGCTACGATGCGGGCATTGAGCATCGAGCTCTGAAAGACCTTCTTCCCAAAGTTATCCAACAGTCTATGGAACTTGCCTGGTGGGAGGAGAGAGAGTGGAGAAAATCCTGGTCTTTTTGCCTGTTTCAGCAGGTTTGGACTACCCCAAACCCTGGGGTTTGCTGAACTCTATATTTGAGATCCAGTTTCCTGGCAATTGGGGGACAGGATGCTGGGTTCTCCCACATTCTTGTTTATATTGGGAGGGCTGCATGCTCAGGTACAATTTCTAGAATTCGGAGAAGGCTGAAGACTTCGGAGTAGGGGTCTTTGTCCTTATGAATATTGACTCCCAATGCCTTACTCAACTTATCCAAGATTTTGGTGTATGAGAGGTCTTCTGGTGTTGCTCCAATGGATCAGGAAGGGAGTTGCAAGGAATCCCCATAGATCCTTCCTCAGAACCAAGAGATAAAGGAACACTAACCCAGTACCCCAATGATGATGAAGGTGATCAGGGTGGTGTCCTTTGGTCACCTCAGAGGAGAGTATTCGTGGGATATGCTCCAGAAAGTGGTATCTCGAGCTCCCTTCTCAGACTGGCTAGATTCCTTTGCAGCAAGGGATGGTTGAGGACTAGATCCTACCCCTGAGACTTCTGATGGCAGCTCCAGAAATATGGAGGTGAGAAGGAACAATCCTGACACACTCGACAGGAGAGGTTGAAAGGTACCCTCATTGTCACCAGCTGCCTGCGAGGCAAAGAAAGTCTTCATCAACCCCACTACATGGTCTAAGGGCTGCTGTGTCCTCTGAAAAAGAGTTGGAGGAAAGACATCCTCTTCTGAGACCAGTATAGGTCGCCTTCTTCAGAAGTTCCCAATGGACTCTAGTGAGGGCTCCCTCCTGGATCAAGTGAAATGGTAGATGTATGGTGACCAGGGACACCACAGAGCTTATGGGATCTTGTGCATCCAAGCAAAGTCTTTGCTTGAGATGAGATGTAGATAAGGCACTCAAGATGAAGGGAGGTAAGTGCTATTAAACTCCTATTAAACTCCTTCAGGGCCTTTTACTTTGAATGTGTTAAGTGTGTTGATATGGGTTGGGGTCCAGCACTCCAATGGCACTGGGGCATGGAGTGTTGATGGATCTGATGCTCAATGCATCGATGGAGCAAACAGCTGTATCGGCTAAATTGAGGCCTGATGCATCGACTTTGCCAATGATACCAAGGGCCAATGAGACAATTGTGCCGAGGCCTGGTTTCTCAATGGCGCCAAGTACATCAACAGTGCTGATGACCAATGCTTCAAAGGCACCAGGCACTGATGTATTGATGGTGCCTGATATGTCAATGGAACTGATCCTGAGCTCAGCTTCAGTGGCACCAATTGCACCGCTGGCTCCAACGCATGGCGTTTCTTCTTCTGCATTGATGAGCCTGCAAAGGGTTTACAGACCTTTGTTCACAGCACTTCTGTTCTTTGCTCGACCTGGCAGAATGGCAGATTCAAAAACTGGCACCACAATAGGGGAAACTTTAGTTGAGGAGCTCTTGCTGAATTCAGCACAGAGGGAGCCAAAGGAGGTCCTGACTCCAGCTTTTCACTGTCCTAAGAAGTTCCTCCATCTTCCAGGCCCTGTTCCTCTGGGACCTTGGTGATATCCAGCTGCAATCATAGCAGTTAAGTACTTTATGGTCTGGCCCAAGAACTTTATAACAAATGTCATGGCCATTGGTTATGGAAATTTTCTGACCACACACAGTCTTTAGCTGATGGGTTCATCTTTTTTGAACCGAACACAATAAATCCCCCCCCCCCCCTTTTTTTTTTTTTTTTTAGGTAGCATGAAAAGTGCTGTTAAGAGGCTGCCAAAGTGAGCTGTAGGTCAAAACTCAGAAGTACCAAAAAGTTAAAGAGAGAACAGGTACATGTCCATGCAGGAGCTAGGACATAAAAAGACTAAGGGGCTCACGAAGCAGCATCCATACTGGAATGCCTGCACATACTCAGTACACTAAATGCTCTATGACTTAGGAGAGAAAGGTCCATTTAACACCATCAGATGACATCACTCACATGTCATGATTAATTTAGCCCTGTTTGTCAATGGAGAATGGCCCCTTTTTTTGAGAGGTATTTGTTATGTGGTCCTCTCTCTGACAGGTTGTTTGGCTATTTCTCAACTCCATCCTCTGCCCCCACCTTGTTTTCCCACCCTTCCAACTCCTTCTCTCACCCAGCAGCCTTCCATCCTTGCCTGCTACATCTGGAGTGATCTCGACATGACATCAAGGGTGATGAGTCAGACAAACTAAACGAAATCACTGTGAACCGGGAAGATGTAGTAGGCCAGATTGACAAACTAAAGAGTAGCAAATCACCTGGACCGGATGGTATGCATCCTAGGGTACTAAAGGAACTAAAAAATGAAATTTCTGATTTATTTGTTAAAATTCGTAACCTATCATTAAAATCATTCATTGTATCTGAAGACTGGAGGGTGGCCAATGTATCCCCAATATTTAAAAAGGGCTCCAGGGGTGATCCAGGTAACTATAAACCAGTGAGCCTGACTTCAGTGCTCGGAAAAATAGTGGAAACTATTCTAAAGATCAAAATCGTAGAGAATATAGAAAGACATGGTTTAATGGAACACAGTCAACATAGATTTAACCAAGGGAAGTCTTGCCTAACAAATCTGCTTCAATTTTTTTGAAGGGGTTAATAAACATGTGGATAAAGGTGAAACGGTAGATGTAGTGTATTTGGATTTTCAGAAGGCGTTTGACAAAGTCCCTCATGAGAGGCTTCTAAGAAAACTAAAAAGTCATGGGATAGGAGGCGATGTCCTTTCGTGGATTACAAACTGGTTAAAAGACAGGAAACAGAGAGTAGGATTAAATGGTCAATTTTCTCAGTGGAAAAGGGTAAACAGTGGAGTGCCTCAGGGATCTGTACTTGGACCAGTGCTTTTCAATATATATATATAAATGAACTGGAAAGGAATACGATGAGTGAGGTTATCAAATTTACGGACGATACAAAATTATTCAGAGTAGTTAAATCACAAGCGGATTGTGAATCATTACAGGAGGACCTTGCAAGGCTGGAAGATTGGGCATCCAAATGGCAGATGAAATTTAATGTGGCCAAGTGCAAGGTGTTGCACATAAGGAAAAATAACCCTTGTTGTAGTTACACGATGTTAGGTTCCATATTAGGAACTACCACCCAGGAAAAAGATCTAGGCATCATAGTGGATAATACTTTAAAATCGTCAGCCCAGTGTGCTGCAGCAGTCAAAAAAGAAAATAGAATGTTAGGAATTATTAGGAAGAGAATGGTTAATAAAACGAAAAATGTCATAATGCCTCTGTATTGCTCCATGGTGAGACCGCACCTTGAATATTGTGTACAATTCTGGTTGCCGCATCTCAAAAAAGATATAGTTGCGATAGAGAAGGTACAGAGAAGGGCAACCAAAATAATAAAGGGAATGGAACAGCTCCCCTATGAGGAAAGGCTGAAGAGGTTAGGGCTGTTCAGCTTGGAGAAGAGACGACTAAGGGGGGATATGATAGAGGTCTTTAAGATCATGAGAGGTCTTGAACGAGTAGATGTGAATTGGTTATTTATACTTTCGGATAATAGAAGGACTAGGGGGCATTCCATGAAGTTAGCAAGTAGCACATTTAAGACTAATCGGAGAAAATTCTTTTTCACTCAACGCACAATTAAGCTCTGGAATTTGTTGCCAGAGGATGTGGTTAGTGCAGTTAGTGTAGCTGGGTTCAAAAAAGGTTTGGATAAGTTCTTGGAGGAGAAGTCCATTAACTGCTATTAATCAAGTTTACTTGGGGAATAGCCACTGCTATTAATTGCATCAGTAGCATGGATTCTTCTTGGTGTTTGGGTAATTGCCAGGTTCTTGTGGCCTGGTTTGGCCTCTGTTAGAAATAGGATGCTGGGCTTGATGGACCCTTGGTCTGACCCAGCATGGCAATTTTTTATGTTCTTATCCCCTGTGATCCCAACCTGTAGCTACACAAATATGCAACAGTGGCTAGGGCTGGCCAAAGTGGTACGTTGTTTTTTCCTATCTCTGTGTGATACGTATTAGTTGTAAAACTTCTCAGGCCTGACTCACCACTTAGGCCCAGAAGTACTACTGGCATTTCCCAAATTCCTATGGGGAAATAGCATAGTATATCTGGCCCATTATGCTTGAAGGCCAGCTCTCTGATGCTGTGTCACCGTCTGGAGAACTTGCTTATGGTGCTGGCCCTCTGACTCGTAGGTACCCAGATCTTCACATTTTGTGACCTTCTGGAGACCAACCTTACACTTGCACGTTGTGCCCTCAAGCCTGCACGCACATTTTCAAAGAGAAACTCAATTTCCCTTTGAAAATGCAGGTGACATGCACAGCAGACACTTTTGTACCCAGATACTTTATACTGTATTATAGCAGGTGGAAAATACATGTGGTGATAGCCACTACTATTACTAGCAACAGTAACATGGGATAGACTTAGCTTTTGGGAACTTGCCAGGTTCTTATGTCCTGGATTGGCCACTGTTGGAAACAGGATACTGGGCTTGATGGACCCTTGGTCTGACCCAGTATGGCATGTTCTTATGTGATTTGAAAATGCAATTTCTGAGCAAACTTTCTCTCATACAACCTAAACCTACCCACTTTTTAATGCAGGTAAAAGTACCCATGCTATAAAACAATTTTCAAACTGAATTTTTATGCAGACAAATATGTTTACCCACATAAAAACTTTTCAAGATTTCCCACTGAACTTTCACATCTACACATTACCATCATGTGTCAATAAATATCATGCACAAGATGTAACAAAATGTGAACACATTTATTTATACAATACTATTTACAATAAAAGTTAGGGACATAAAATGCAACATGAGAGGCCACAGGGAGACCTGTACAACAGGTAATGGCAACCATAACATATCTTGATTGTTTAATTGCCATGTTGGGCTTCTGACTTAATGAGTGTGTACAACTTATAGGCAGATTCCTATAAATCATAAGATTCACCAAGCGACCACTGTGTCACTTCACAGGTGGTCTGGCCCATAAGGGGTTGGTGTTGCAGGCACTGAGGACCATGCCATCTGTTCCTGCGCACAGGCAATCCGCTCCAGAATGGCATTGAGAGTCCGCAACTCTCCAACCAGGCCCCTCATGTCTGCCTGCATGCTCCTCACATTCTGGAGGATCTGCTCCAGAATAGACTCATCAGCTGGCTGACTCCAAACTGGTTTTATCTGTTAAAAGAGAAAGATGTGCCTGTTAAGAACCCAAGTTGTAGCAACACTTAGCCAGCATTCTCTATCTTCTAAAAGCAGCACAGAGCACCTGTGTAAATCTTTGCAGACAACAATATTATCTTTTGAAAATCTCTCTAACATTTGTGCATATATCCATGGACAGCAACTCAGGGCTTATTTCACAGATGAGGATACTGATATTTATAGCACACTATTTGTTACCTCAAAGTTTCCCTAATATTTTAATGTCTTTTGTGATTGATTACCTGTAATTGTGAGGTCTGGTCACAGCAGGGTTTGAACTGGGGTAGCTCAGGTCAGCAGAAGGATGCCCTGGCCATTGGACTAACCTGAGAAGACAGGAAAAGACCAAAACCCAGGAGGAATGACCTTAATGATAGCCTCTGCTTGACTGGATGAAGGACCAATATAAACGAATTGTTGGGAACAGTGACGTACTACCAGCAACTATAAGACTGCTGAGTTACACTGTCATAGAACTGCATTGAACTCTGGACTGAGCCTGCTTGCCTGTGACCTGCACCTGCCCTATACTTTGCCAGTCTGTAGACTCCCATGAGCTTTGATTTCGGACTAGAACTCCCTGTTACCAAGATCAAAGTTGATCTATCTGTATCTGTTACTCAGACTATTTTGAAAGTCAATGCCTAGCCCCATACCTGACTTATTTTTCAGTCTATTCTTCTGGAACCCATAAGTATACCCCATAGGGGACCTGGCAATTTTTCTGGGAACCTCACACTACCTTGAGTGGCTTTCTTAACTGCATGGAATACCACAAAAGGAGCATGGAAATGCTTACCCCTTCCCAACTGAGCGAGTTCCTTGTGAGGGCAAGTTACAGTACTGGCTGTGAAGAATCGGGTCTCATAGCACCAAATGATCCAGCTACAGGTGAAAAATGCCACCCTTTGCAGGGCCATAATCTTAGTGCCAGAGAATTTCAATAGTAGTCCATACACTTCTGAATTTCATGAACCAATGCTGGCTCTGGTTTACCTTGTATCTGCAAGAATTTCCCAGTGAAGGAATAAAGATGGGCCTACTTACTGGGAAGACCTCAACCTAGGCTTTTCCCCTCCTGAAACTGGACAGTCCCTTGTTGTCTAACTGGACTGCCTTTCATTCTCTCAGATATTTGATAACCCACACTGGTCTTCCATAGCAGAGATTGTTCTACAGCGACTAAAGCAAGGCACAGGTTAAGTGATTATATATATACAGCCTAGTTCCATCAGCTGATCACAGACACTGCCTGGAATAAGCCTGCACAGTGGCATCAATTCTACATAGGGCTGGGGGATGAAATCAAATATGAATTTGCTCAAATGCACACCCTCCCCTCCCCCCAACCCAGGAATAGATGAATGTATCAATCTTTGCATAAAAATAAACATGCATCTGGGTAAGCAAAGCAACACTGAAAGAAAAGACAAATCTGAGTCACTCTTGACACCCCGCCACCCCCACCTCGGAGCTGAAGTAAGTGGATGTCTCCTGCCCTCGACTCTGTACAGAAGAGAAGGAATGCTGGAGACACTCAGACCTGTGCCTATATTGTGGAGACAAAAGTCATTATGCCCAAACCTACCCCAGAAACAGCTAGTAGGAAACTTGCAGGCTCAGGCCTCAATGGGGAAAGAAGCTCATGTGAGAGAATACCGAATACTACCTTTGACCCACAACCTTGAAGGTTTTGACACTGCCCAGGCTGAAAGAGGATCTCCATTTATAGATCCAGGTGGCCCATCATTTTCCAACCATTCAGAAGAATTACCCAGTCAGTGAGAAAAGCACAAACCTTATGGATCTCTTAGAGGCTGACACCCTTCAGCACCTCTGTAGAACCAAGTGGACCCCCAAAATAGTAGAAACCCTCAATGGAACCCTGCTAAAGTCCGGCCTGGTTGTCCGGAGATGAACACTGGGATCACCAGGAGAGAACAACATTTGGACTTATTCAAGCCTCGCATATGCCAATATTTTAGGGGATCATCAGTCTTGCCAAATACAATCCTCATATCTGTTGAGCTACCAAACAAGTCAAGTTTATCTCTTGAGTTCTGCATTAAGCAATGCTTTCCCCACTCACCTATGGATAAACTGAAGGCAGGGAACACCGTGTCACAGAAGGCAGCCAAGCATCAGAATCTCACTCACCACTTCAGATTTGAATGCCTGAGAAATACTGGAACTACTTAAATGTATTCAAAAAGCAGAATGCAGATACCCTACCACCCCATAAGGAATATAATCATCCTATAGATTTACAACCCTTGCAAAAGTGCCTTATGGGAGAATATATAAAATAACAGAACCCAAAGTTGCAACTCTAAAGAAATACATCCAGGAAAACGTGGAAAAGGGGTTTATCCAATTGTTGACCCCTCTAGCTGGGACATTACAGCACATTTCAGCTGTGTGTGGCTTATCAGGCCTTAAACTAAGCTATGATTTATTTTATTTATTTATTTATTTAGGGTTTTTCTATACCGGCATTCATGATAAACTCATATCATGCTGGTTTACAAAATAACAAGGGGTGTGATAAATATGAACCATGAACAAGTGAAGAGAGTTAATGCAGTTACAATAAAACAAGGTCTTTCAACTGGGGAAGAAGAAACAAAGCTATAGTAACTTAGACAGCGGTAAAATTATTTACAGTATATTAAGTGTTTTTCTATGATTGGAGCCAATAATCAGTTAGGGTTTGGAGAGGCTTGATTAAACTGATTCAGATTGCTACCTGTTGCTCTTAATACTGGATCTGCTGGACAGAATCCAGTCTGCCCACATATTCATAAAGTTGAATTTGCAAGGCACATACAACCTTATCTGAATTAAGCCAGGAGATGAACAGAAGAAATCCTTCTGGACCCATTATGGTCGTTATGAGTACTGGGTCATGCCTTTCAAATTTATCAGTGCTCCTACCATTTTCAGATGCTGGTCAGTGAAGTGTTCAGGGACATTTTGGACCTCTGTAATTTACCTTACCTGGATGACATCCTTATTTATTCTGAGAGCCCAGGCCTTCATAAGCAGCATGTGATATTGGTATGAGAGCAGCTAGACAAACAGCAACTATAAGCCAATGCTTCTTCGATCAAGAACCGGTAGAGTTTCTGGGACACATCATATCATCCAAAGGAGTATAAATGGACCCCCCAAAAGGTACACACCATATATAACATTAACAGACTCAGAAATGTATCTGGAACTTCTTCTTGAGATTTATATGTGATTTCTCCACTACTGTAGGAACCTAACATTGATAATGACGAAACCTGCTGCCTTCGTAAGAACCCCAGCATCAGAGTAAGCCTTAGATCAGCTAAAGAGAGCATTAACATTGCACCCCCACCCCTTACTGGTTTACACAAATCCTATACAAACTGTCATAGTAGAAAGGGATGCTTTGGGCATGGCCATTGGCACTGTGTAGTCCCAGCTGCAGGGGCTGCATCACCATGCTAACCTCTCCGAAAGCTGTTTCACCTGCAGAGAATTTCTAGCCATCAAAGCCACTTGTGAGAAATGGCAGCACCTCAAGAGAGCAACCCATCCAATTTAGGTAGTTATGGATCATAGAAACCTAAAATATTGCCATTGCGTCAAAGCCTTCAACTCTCAGCTGTTACATTTGGCATTATTCATCACTCATTTCAATTTCTATGCTGATGCTCTATCTCAGAAAGGAGAACACTACCATTTCTCCAGAATAGGAAAACCTGATCTCCCCTCCTGTATTTTGGGCTTATATAAAATGGTGGGGGCCATCCTTTCATCACATTTATTATGTATAGTAACATACATAGTACATGATTAAATGATAACAAACAAAGACCTAAATTGCCCACCCAGTCTTCCCAGTTGAGAATCATCCATTTCAGGGAGATACACATACAATTTCCTATAAGCAACCCAACATCAGCTCCCCCTCGCCTATATTGTCTACCTGACTTCACAACTCATTGCATCCCATTGCCCTCCACACTAGTCCCAAGCATGCTCAAATTACTGCCACGGTGATGGCATTCACCACCTTCACTGGCAGGCCAACTCAGGCCTTACCAAATTCAACACTCAGACCCCTTTAATGTCTTAGTACCAAGCTTTGTAATAATCCTCACAACCGTCCAGGCAAGTGAAAATACACACAAATAAAATTCCTGTCACCCTATGCTCACTGCAGTTTGGCTTTCTTCATGGGTCCTCCAACATCACCCCAACCTTCTTGAAAGCCCAGTGCTTTTATTACTACTGTTTACAGCTATAATAACTACTCAGAAAAAGTTAACCCAATACTTTCTTGTAAGCCTGATACAATCATATCACTGCTGTTTATTTATTTGCTCCAATTTGATATTCCATATAACTAGTGCTGTTTTAAGTTTTTAGTTTAATGTTATTTATTGTCCTGACATTTTTATGATGTATGTTTTATTGTACATCACTTAGGACTTTATAGTGCTAAGCAATTAACAAATGTTAATAAATGTAAATGTACAATGTTATAAAAGCATAGAAATAAAAACAATTATAATTCTACAATATACACCCACAACTTAAAATCTAACACAACTAAAATAAAAAAGTATTAAACTTCTAGAATCAGGCTAATACATTTCTTCAAAATATTTTATTTAAAAATAATTTTATACCACCTTCCTGATCAAAAATTCATTCAAAGCTATATACAACCAATAAAAAGCACTAACGTATAGTAGCAAATTTTAAAAAACCTTTACCCTGACAAAAACAATCAAGTTACTCCTTTTAATCTAATCATAACAGAGCAAAATCACAATGGCACAATTTAATCCATATAGTCACAAGGGGGGGGGGGGTGCTTGCTTTTTATGACTATAAGGGCTAAGTTGTGCCATTCATCAGGGAAGCTAAATGTCTCTGACTGAGAATGTTGGCATCACTGATTATGTTATAAAAGTTACATGACACATTTAGTACTTTTTGGACTCTAAGTACTTATTTGGACACTTCTTGCTTTAAAGATAAAAGAAAGAAGACTTTTTTTGGCAAATGATAACATGGGGTGGAGTACTTCACTATTAAAAAAAAAAAAACACCTCAGGATAAAGATTTATCTCCAGATATTCATTCCTCAATGTTAATACAACCAGTGAAAAAAAAGCCTGGCAGTTATTATGCACACATATGTCCTTAGATGCACAGTTTTGTAAAGCAGACTCTCTTATATGGAAGATATTAAACACATTAGGCCTTAAAGGATATTTATTGGAGTTTATTAATACCAACACTCACAAAATATTTTCTTTTCAGGAATGCTTAGATAAACAGCAGATTTCATGATATATTTACAAGTAAAAAATTATTGGCAGATTTTAGTTGTATCAATTGCCATTGACTCCCACATCTTTTAATTGCTTTACTCCGATTGTACAAAGCCCCAAAAGGCCTATTATCCCATTTGTTTAAAGTTGTTCGTTTGCATGAAAAATATCATATATTCTCTAAGTTAATTATTGTATGGGCTAGGGATTTCCAAGTAGAGCTTGATGAGAAGGTTTTTGCTGATTGTTATGCCAGGATACTGAGGGAGCACAGAGATGTGCTGGCAGGTCCGTTGAAGGACCTGATCAATAGATCACTGGAAACAGGAGTGGTGCCACAAAACTGGAGAAGAGCGGTGGTGATCCCACTTCACAAGAGTGGGAGCAGAGAGGAGGCTGGAAACTACAGGCTGGTTAGCCTCACCATGGTGGTGGAAAAATTAATGGAGACTTTGCTGAAGGAAAGGATAGTGACTTATCTACAATCCAGTGGGTTGCTTGATCCGAAGCAGCGTGGTTTAACCAGGGGAATGTCCTGTCAGACAAATCTGACTTTTTGATTGGGTGACTAGATAATTGGATCACGGAAGAGCTCTCAATGTTATTTACTTGGAGTTTAGTAAAGCTTTTGATATGATCCCACATAGAAGACTCGTGAACAAAATGAGAAGCTTGGGCGTGGGAGCCAAGGTAGTAGCGTGGATTGCAAACTGGTTGACTGAAAAGAGACAGAGTATAATGATAAATGGAACCTACTATGAAGAAAGAACGGAGTTAAGTGGAGTGCCACAGGAATCGGTTTTCGGACTGTTTTTGTTCAATATCTTTGTGAGCGACCTGGCTGAAGGGACAGAAGGTAAAATTTGTCTACTTGTGGATGATATTAAAATATGCAACAGAGTAGTGTAACGCTTGCCAGCTACAGAGCCCCGCGGCTGGCTTCGCTTACCCGATGCCATTGCTGAAACAGTCTTTGCCTCCTTCTTAGTGGTGGGGAGCCGCCGCTGACACTGCTCTTCATCTTCGCGGCCCTGAGTGCTACCATCTCCATCAAGCCGCTGCTGCTTTCATGCAGCTCTGGGTGCCGCAGATGCCACCGCTGCTGTTCTTCACAGCTGGGAACCCCGCAGCCCAGCTTGATGACATCATCACCCAGAAACTATATAAGGCCTTCAACCTTTGCCTTGGCAATAGGTCTTCTCTCTCCAGAGCAGTGGATTGACATTCCTGAGTTCCTTCCATGTTCCTTACCTTTCTCCTTCATTCCTTCGGACTGATCTTGGCTTTGACTTTGAACTGGACATTGACCTTCTCTTCTCACCGCCTGCCTCGACCCTTGCCTGAACCTTGACCTCGGCCAAGTACCTGCTTCATTTCTATACCAGGACCTCTATTGCTGCAGAGGCTCCACCTAAGTCCAGCTGGCCCCAGCACCCGAGGGCTCAACCTAAGGGGGAACGTGGGCTGGAAGTGGTGAAGCTCCAGCTGAGTCTCTGCTTTCCATCAGCCTCACCTACCGACAGTGGGGACCTGTGGGGCTCCTCCCCACAGGTAGTATCAACTCCCTCAGTCCAAGGGTCCACCAGCATAACAGTGGACAAGTCTGAAGGAGTAGAGAGAATGAAAAATGATTTTAAAAAACTTGGAAGAATGGTCAAAGATTTGGCAGCTGAGATTCAATGCCAAGAAGTGCAGAGTCATGCATCTAGGGAGCTGCAATCCAAAAGAGCATTACGTGATGGGCGGTGAAAGACTAATGCTTACGGACTGGGAGCGGGACCATGGGGTGATAGTGTTTGATGATCTGAAGATGATGAAGCAATGTGACAAGGCGATAGCTAAAGCCATAAGATTGCTGGGCTGCATAGAGAGAGGAATAACCAGTCAAGAAAAGAGAGGTGATTATGCCCTTGTACAGGTCCTTGGTGAGGCCTTACCTGGAGAACTCGTTCAATACTGGTGCCTGTATCTCAAAAAGGATAAAGGCAGGATAAAGGCAGTCCAAAGAAGAGCAACTGAAATGGTGAGAGGTCAGTAGAGGCTGAAGGATCTGAACATGTACACCCTGGAAGAAAGAAGGTGCAGGGGAGATGTGATACATATCTTCAGATATCTGAAAGGTTTTAATGATGCACAATCGTCAAACCTTTTCCGTTGGAAAGAAATCAATAGAACTAGGGATCATGAAATGAAACTCCAGGGAGGATGACTCAGAACCAATGACAGGAAATATTTCTTCATGGAGAGGGTGGTGAATGCCTGGAATGCTCTTCCAGAAGAGGTGGTGAAGATGAAAACAGTCAAGGAATTCAAAGGGGCATGGGATAAACACTGTGGATCCCTAAAGGCTGGAGGTTAGAAATAAAGAAAAGAGTAACTGAGGGGTAACTTGCTGGTGTGGCAGTTGCTACCCTTAACAAATAAGCCTTGACACTGTTAATACAACTCCATCATTGCTCTCTGCTTCAACAGCAGTGAGTGAGAAAAGGGGAATTGGATTCAGACAGCAATCAACAAGGGCCCCAACATTTACGGTTTGGGGAACAAATAAACATGGGGTAACTAGCTGTGGTGGCACTTACTACCCTTAATCACTAAGCCCGATACTTTTGATGCAACTCCAACTTGGTTAAGGGAAATTGGATTCAAACAGCATCTGAGGGCTCTGACTTTTACGATCTGGTAAACTGATAAGCATGGAGGTAATCTGCACAGTGCAGCGGATACTGGCACAGTGCAGCAGATACTGGCATAAGCTTGCTGGGCAGACTGGGTGGATCATTTGGTCCTCTTCTCCTGTCATTTCTATGCATCTATGTTTTGGCATGAGATATGCAAGATCTTTATCCACTAACCTGACTCAGCAGCCACATTTTCAGTTTATTTGGTTGTGGTCTTAAATGTGGATTTATTTTCTCTTAGTAATGCTGAATGATACTGGCTTGAGGCTTATGTGAGTGCCTAGGATTGGGGAGGGGATGGGTTAAATGGGAATATTGGTTGTAACCTGGAAAGTTTGTATAATTATCCTTGGATTTCCACGTTGCCGCACGCATGTTATAAAATATGATTCCTGTGCACACATGCGCGCGCCCATGTCGTCATGTATGCAATGGGAGGGATTTTTAAAAAATACGCACGGCGACAGGACTAGGCCTTTCGCAGTTCCCTCCCAGTCTGCTCTAATTAAGGAGCGGACTGGGAGGGAACTTTCCTATCCCCCTAACTACCCTTCCTACCTTTTCGCCTCTCCTTCCCAACCCCTAACCCCGCCCTATCTAGGCAAATTATTTTTGTTAAATTACTTACTGCTCCTTCAAAGCAGATGTAACTTCCATGCGCCAGCCTGCTGCCGGAGTGCACTTGCCCAGGACAAGACCTAATGGCCATTGTTCCAGCCGGCCTCTCCTGCCCAGACCCCACCGCCTGGCCCGCCTCCTTTGAGACAGCCCAGCACTTCTGCGCATACTGGGAGATACGTGCATGGCAGGGCCATTTCTAAAATGTGCTCGGTGTGTGTAGGGCCCAGGCACGGGTGTATCCCTTGGTATTTGCGCATGCCAGGCTTTGAAAATTCGCCCGTAAGTGGGTAGAATGCTCTTTGTGCTTTCGGTTTTTATTCTTCAGAGAAACTGCCTCAGAACTGGACACAATTATTCTAGTTGAGGTCTTACTAACATCACCACCTTTATTCTGCTGGTTATGCTTCTCCCTATGCACCCTCTCTTATCTAAGCCATAGGAATACAGGATCCATCTGCACAGGTCAAGCTAGGAGAACAAAGCAACCCCCCACCAAACACTGCTTGGCTATTAGAAAAGCACAAGGGATTGCTCTACAACTAGAATCAATTGTACATACCACCTGGACCTGGGCTTAAAGCATTCGAAATTTGTCATGACTCCATGTTAGCAAGATACTTTGAACATTTCAAAACCCACTGCCTGCTAGCCTGACACTTTTGGTGGTCCAGAATTAAGGCCAACATTATCAAGTAGCTCCAGGTCCTGTGAAACCTACACCTGGACCAAAGTACCATAGGTAAATAGGGATGTACATTCATTGTTCCATTAGTTTCAGCAGTATGCGCATATCTCACAAATGGATCATGGGCACACCAAAACGAATGGTGTACATGTATGTATGCGCTGACTATATATGCGCCCATCATCCATTTTAGCATGCCTACGATCTATTCATGAGATGTGCACCTAATGCCAAAATGAATAAAAAGAATAAAGCAATGAATGCACATCCCTACAGGTAAAGCCTTCTTCAGTTGGCACGACCCTCTCTCAACCTTGAATCACTATAAGTCTAGATTACATTACTGACCTTCCATGGTCAAAGCATAGTCATTTTGGTAGTGGTGGTAGACCAGTCCACCAAAACGGCTCACTTAATACCATGCCTTCAGTTACCCTTAACAGAAGCAATGGCAAAGGTTCTCTTTCTGCATGTTTTCATGATGTTTTCATCTCAGACCAAAACACCCAATTCATGTCACATTCCTGGAGACAGATCTGTTGATTGTTAGACATCCAGCCATGTGTTTCCTCTACCTGCCATTCCTAAACAGATGGGCAGTTAATCAGATTTTAGAACAATATCTTTGTTGCTTCCTCAGGTATCACAAGGACAACTTGCCTAGTTTTCCTAGTGTACCACATTATCAGTTTTTATTTAAAAAGAAAAAAATCCAGGATATTTTCAGGACTTATTTTCCAAATATAGAAAATGGGTTGAAATAAGGATAAAAGGAAGAAAAGAAAAAATGTGTTTAAATCAGGGAAAAATAATAATGAAGTCAACATTTGGTAAACCAGTGAGTAGGAACGTAAGGAGAGTAAAGTTATGAGTGTAAATTTATCCCAATAGTCAGTGGGATGAACGCGCATAAGTCTGCCGCTGAATATTTCGAGATAAAGTTGTACATATAACTTCGTCTGGTTAAAGGTGTAGGGCAGCTATTTTCCCAACCAAACTTACACATATAACTTAATGCGGTCAGCACTGAATATCAGTACTGAGAATAAAATTTAACTGAACCACTGGAATGCCTCCAGCGCTGCCTCTTTTCTATGCAGGCATATTTTGGGTGCAGAGGCTACATGCACAAAATGTATCCACTGAGCGGGGATCAGGAGGGGAGCAAAATTTCAACCCTACATATCTTGAATATCGACCTGAAAACATATATACAGTGCATATATACAGTTTGGGCATGATTTTCAAAAGTGTGTATGCATATAAAACCCAGTTTTATGCAGGTAACTTGGCTTTTGAAAATTGCTCAGAGGGCTGTACTTGCAGAAATGTAAAAGTACATGCAAAAGTGATTTTGCACATATTTGTATGTGTACTCGAAAGAGGCATTCTGGGGAGCAGAGCAACCATGTATGTGTACACTTTTTCTAAAGTACGCTTATAACTGTACACCTACCATAAACACCTGCTTCCACCCAAGCAGACGTAAATGTGAGTGCGAATGCCATGCTGGGTTCTATGTACACTTGCTCAGAGCAGACTTACATTTGTAAATCTGCTTTAAAATTCTGGGCTGAAGTTTGTGTGTATTTCTACACAGAGGCTGTTATAAAATCTCCTCAATATGCATATGGAAAAAAACTAAGGAAGAAGCCAAAAAATAAGTATAAAAATACAAAAAAAGGCACTGAATGCTTATTTATGTAAGCCATTTCAGCACAATGTTAACACAGTTTAATCTGAATGGCTCCATCATGTGTCTGGAGTTAGTGCTACATTTATACATTGCTTCAGTTTTCACTGCTGTAATACAAAAACATTTATTGAGATGACATTTCATAAAAATAGATACCGAGATGGAGGAAGGTCATTAGTGGAATGCCCCAGAGATCTGTACCGAGACCTGTGCTATTTAGCATATTCATAAATAATCTGGAGAAAGGAACAGCGAATGAGATCACCACATTTGCAGATGACAAAAAACAGCAGCAGACTGTGAGGAACTGCAGAATAATCTTGTGAGACTAGGAGACCGGGCATGCCAATGGCAGCTGCAATTTAATGTGGACAAGTGCAAAGTAATGTATATAGGGAAAAATAATCCCAACTGCAAGTCCACATTCTGGGTTCCGTGTTAGGAGTCAACACCCAGGAAAAAGAAATCCCTGCAATCCCTGCAAAAAAGACCCTTGGAACCTATATGGTATTAGCGCTGTTTGTGGGCTTGACCCTCTGAAAGCCCAAATACACTAATACCAGGGGCGGTTCTATCCTGAGGCAGGATGAGGCGACTGCCTCAGGCTGCAACATTTTGGGAGCGGCAAAAAGTGGCCACAAAACGTTCCTGTGGCTACTGCCTCAACTTGCCACAAGACAAGGCTTGAAGAAGAGGCTCAGGGTGATGCACAGCAAGTTCCCATCCTTTGTGGGCCTGCAGAGGAGCCTCAAAGCGACGGCCTACAGGAGAACTTCACACTGCGCAACTCCATGATGCATCCGCAGAGGTTTCCACGCCTCTCCCCCCCCATGGGTCTAGAGAAGAGCATGGCGCAGCTAGATGATGTGCCCATGGGATTTCGTACACCCACCGTGGGCCTGTAGAAAAGCGAAGCTCCCGCGGAGGTTCTCCCCTGAGCCTGCAGAGGAGCTTGGCATGGCACAGCTCGATGACGCGCTCGCAGGATTTCCTACAGAGGGGAGCCTGGTACAGCTCAGATCGATGACCCACCCGCGGGTCTGCAGTGGAGCCTCATTTAAAACAAAATGAACAAATAATGTAACCTACAAAAGGAACAAACCCAAATGAATTTTTGCCTCCTCACATGCCTAATTTACAATGTGGCCAATGTAATAAGACCCGCTGCAAAACAGGTGCTCATAATGGGGTAGATTTTAAAAGGTTGCGCGCGCACATGGACGCCCGATTTTATAACATGGACACCCGATTTCAGAGCGGCCTCGGATGGAACTTCCCAACCCCCTAACCTAACCTCCCCTCCCTTCCCCTAATCCTCCCGCCGCTTAGCCCTATCCTAAACCCACCCCCCCCCCCCCAACCTTTATTTTACCAGTTGCGCCTGCCTCCGGGTTTTACGTGCGTAGGCTTTTTAAAATCTACCCCTATGTGCACGAGTTTTGATCACCGCACGCGGCTGAAGCTGCCGCTTCCGCGGGGTGTAAAAAAAAAAAAAGCAAATGATTTGTGCGCAGAAATCCGCACGCATAGTGAAAATTGCGCGTACCTAAGCATGGTACAGGGCCTATGTAATAAGCGGCTGCATCTGCACTCAAAACCCGCGCCGATAATAATCTGTGCATGAAAGCAAATGAAAGTATGACCCTGGAAAGCATTTTTAATATTTCCAATAACTGTGCTGCAGAAAACATGGCAAATATTTTCATGGGGGCAATTCACAACAATCTTGCCACTCTTCTGGCCATGTATCTGTCCGCCCAGGGAAGCGCCTACCTCTGATGCCGTGAGAAGCACTTTGCTAAGCTTGCCACTGAAGTCGAGACAGACATTCAGCCAGTCACTTATCAGGCCAATTGTGTTTTTCTGCTTGTAGCAGAAAATCTGCACAATTGGGCACCCAGAAAGGCGCCTAGCTTACCTTGCCATTTGGGCGCTGAGCTAGGCGCTTAGTTGCTCGCAAATCTGTACGATCGAGCACCCAGAAAGGTGCATAGCTAATCTTGCTGCTCAGGCGCTCTTCTGGCCGTGTATCCGGTCGCTCGGGAACTGAGCTAGGTGCTGAGCTGGTCGCAAATCTGGCCGCTCAGACATTGAGAAAAGCGCCTAGGGACGCACCTACCTAAGCTGGCTGTTCCGATGCCCAGAAAAGCGCCTAGCTAAGCTGGCCACTCGGACACCGAGATAGGTGATCAGCAAGGTGGTTTTCAGGGCGCTCGAACATCAACATAGGTCCCCCAAGTCGGTGCTGACACTTAACTCGTGCCCTGACCATGGTGGTAAAAATCCCGCAATAAAAAACCCGCACTAGCACTAGCGCAGCTCCCTGCATTGCCTATGATTAGCTAATCGCCTCCTTTGCATGCCGTTAGCATGCATTTGCACAGGAAAAACCATGGGTCTGTAAGCATATCTGTATGTGCTTTTTTCCCCCCCGCACACAAAACCCTTATTACATCCCCGTATAAGGTTCTTCACGCACAAACCTGCGGCAGCTTCAGCGCACCTTATTATATTGGCCCCGATATCTCCCTCCCCCAACACACACACGCACCATTTTCTTATTGTATAGCATATGAACTTAGTCAAAGAGAGCAGAAACCAAGTTAACAGTTTCCTTGTAGAGATTTAAAGTGAGCTAAAAACATGGCTATTCAAAACTGCATATAACCTAACTTAAAACATCAGAAAGTAGAGAGCTATAAAAAAAAAATTAAGGAGAAAAGATATTAAGTGAAACATGAGGAATAAATTTAACGAGTGAATGTAAGAATTATTTCAAGTACTGACTGAATTTTATTTTATTGTTTGTACTACTCGTCTATGTTCTATACCGTTAGTCAAATAGATTGGAACATTTAATTTGATAGATATTAATGCCTGTTTATGAACACTACCTCTTTAACCAGTCATTATTTGCTGATTTATGTCTATGAATGTTACTTTTGTAAACCGTTGTGATCTTGACATGGAACGATGGTATATAAAATGTCTAAATAAATAATAAAATAAATAGTTTAGAAATATTAACATATTTTAATCTGGATATCACAACACAGAACTCTTCCACCCCCCTGTTTTTTATGCTCTATGATTAAGATGTAATTTTCTTTTAACTGCTCATGTCTAATACCTTGATCTCTTTACTTCTGCCCTTTTACTCTTTCTCTCTTTCTCCTTCCCGCCCCCTCTCCCCTTTTCTCGCCTGCTCCCATCCCCTGTTCCTCGTTCTTTGTAATTCCTCCTTTCCTGAGTTAATTGTAAACCGGTGTGATGTGTCTCACGAACATCGGTATATTACAAGTTCTTAAATAAAATAAATAAATAATAAATAAATAAAAATCTAATGTCTTAGAAATGAATTTTCAAAGAAGTTATGTGCATAAAAGTAGCAGTTTGAAAAAACTTATTTACACGTGGAAAGCCTTTTGAAGATTACCTCCTTACTCTCTTAATTTCCAATTGAATCTTCATGTTGCTACCCATTGTAAAGTATTCTGTGAGCCACATCTATGCTCCTGAATGAGATGAATGCTGCGGCTCTATTTCAAAATTTCACTAAGTGTATTCTATTGGAAGACACTATCTTAAAAAATATAAGCTTAACAAAACATTTACAGAGCTTGTGCAATAAGAGTTGTTAGGCACCACTGTGCTTGAGATCAGGGATAGATTAGTAGGCTGCATGTACATAAGATTTCTCATACACACACACACACACACACACACATACACCCTCATACAATGGGGCCGATGTAATACAGTGCACTCAGCAAAGCGCACTGTATAACTCGCACGCCGACACAGGTTAAATAGGCGCTAATCCACCCCCTAATGCAATAGGGGAATTAGTGCTTATTTAACCCGCATCAGACGCGGAGTAAATGTAATAGCGCTCATCACATGCAAATGTATGTGAATGAGGCTATTACTCATTCACTCTGCATGCAAAAAAATAAATGTGCATCTCAGACGCAAGCGACCCTAGCGCCTCCTTGCTAGCGCGACCCTCTAATTTGCCTATAGCATGGTGCCCCCCTTGCGGGCGCCATGCGTACGTTAAGAGAGCGGGCGCTGAAAAGTCAGCGCCCGCTTTCCGTGAAAATTATTGCATCAGCCCCAATGCAAGAACCTCTTCCCTTGCTCCTTCTTTTAGATCACTCATGACTGCTCTTCTCTTTCAATTTCATCTGCGAACAGAAGAAAAAGGGCCAATAATCAAACCACATTTTCATACGTTTACCTGTGTAAACGTTTTGGATTATTGCCATCTAGTAGCACCACTACGTGCAGCAGCAAATTCCCAAGGGATTCCCTCTCAGTTTGCAACATCTAGGTGGGAGTCTCTCTTGCCTCATGTCCTTGTCACAAATCAGCAACAAGGTGTGATACAAAATTCACAGATTCATTGCACTCTAACAGGGGCTGAGATGTGAACACCTCTGCTATGGCCCCAAGAAATGAACTGAGACCAACTTATTTCACAAACTGAGCTGAATTTGAGCCAGTGAATCAGAGGTAAAAGGCTCTACAATGCAGTGACAATTTACCTGGGCAATCCTGTCTCTGGGTGGACCAAAATATAATGACATTACCAGTACTTGCTTTTAAAGAGAATCAACTATGCTACCTCTGTTCCACCCTTCATAAGGAATATCAAGATGCTACAGCAGGGGTAGGTATCTCCAGTCTTTGAGTGCTACAAATAGGTCTGGTTTTCAGAATATCAATAATGAATATGTATGAGGTATATTTACATACAGTGAAAGCAGTGCAGGAAAATATACCTCATTCAAATTCATTGCGAATATCCTGAGAACCTTAGTAGCTTGTGGCATTCCAGGACTGGAGTGGCTACCCCTATACTAGGGGGCTCCCGCATGGAAACTCCAGTCTGAATTACACCGGTTACCCTAAAGGGTATTCTTTTGCCCTATCGGGCTGCTCATGAATGAGTCCTTGCTCAGGAGTTTATCCTATAGCAGCACTGCTAACTACTAAGCAAAGTGACAGCATCCCAAAGTTGACAGGTGACCTACAATAAAACAGTATTTTGTATACTTTCTAAAATGCTTAAATTTTCAATAGACTATCAAGCTACATGGTTTCCCTTGATTTTTAAACTGTGGACACCTTTCTTAAATGTATTTAGCTGTTACTGCTCCATGCACTTATCGCTTCTTTTATTCAGCAAACACAATGCATTAGCTTCTATGCATTTAAAGTGGGCAGACCTAACACTACCATTCAAAAACAAATCCTAGGCATTCTTTGAAGTCTGAATGACAAAACTTGCTGTTCCTATAAACAGAAAAACAACTTTATCTAGTGTGCTCGTTAGCTCTTTAAACAAAAACATCTTTTGTAACCTGGCTTAAAAGTCAGGGACAAACATATTAAAATCGAAATTCTGGACTTTAGCTAAACAAACAGTATTTCTTGGTAAGCGCAAAACACTGCATTCCAATACAAAAGTAAAAGAAAAATATTTACAGCAGCTGTAAAACTCTGATATTATTCTAACTCTTTGATTAGTTAGGCTATTGCACTGAAATCTAAAGTAATATGGGAGCCAATATTAAACTAACAAAATGCAGCTGCTGTGGCATAAGGGAGAGAATCATTTCACGAGCTCCCAGTAACCTGTATAAGAGTAACGGCTGGATTTTAAATGCCCTGCGCGCGTAAATCCGGCCGGATTTACGCGCGCAGGGCCCTCGCGCGCCTATTTTGCATAGGCCGCCGGCACGCGCAGAGCCCCGGGACGCGCGTAAGTCCCGGGGCTTCGTAAAAGGGGCGTGTCGGGGCGTTCCGTACATGACGCGGCGTGTCAGGGGCGGGGCCGGTGGCGTGGCGCCGGCCCGGGGGCGTGGTCGAGGCCTCCGGACCAGCCCCTGGGTCGGGTGATGGCGCCTGGTGCGCGAACAAAAGTACGCGCTCGCGCAAAATTATAAAATCTACCCCTAAGTGTCTTGAGGCGGACACCGTGCGGAAAACCTGGACTTTATTCACACAGCCAGCCTTTGCTCATTAGGCCAGCAGAAGCTGGGGATGCTGCAGAGGCAGCATTCACGGGTCCCAAGGAGACGGAGGGAGGGGCAGAGGAATCTGAAGCGAGTCATGTTTGAGTGGCTTTACCCTGATTAAGTTAAAGACCAGGCCCAATTTTGTTACTTTTTCACATTTTTTTTTTGTTGCTGTACCCCTCCCCCCCCCCTCCACCGCATACCCCCTGTCATTATCCACCAGGGTGCAGACCGAGGAATGACGCGCCACTCTCTTTCTGCCAGCCAGAAACACGTAGGTTCAGGAATCATGGGGAGGAAGGCTGCTGGGAAAGGACAAAGGCCCCATAACAAAAGAGGCTTTTTACAAGGGAGCTGGGTTTATCTTGATTTGTGCCATTTTTTTTCCATTCCGCACTAAAACTGGTATCCTGGTCATGAAGAAAAATGAGCAAAAAAAATGGGAAAAACTTCTCTGTGGATGAAAGGTCATGGCATCATAGCGCTTGGGTCAGTTCTCACTGAGCTGAAAGCCCAGGAGGAGGAGGAAGCTGCTAGCCCAAAAAGTCATTTACAAGGACACAATGACCTTTTTTGTCTTTATCCAAATACTATCAACTTGTCACACATACTTTATCAAAAACATTCCTTTATTTGTAATTTTGCAGTACAGTACAAATGCTTATACATATATACACATATATATACGCACACACACACACACACACACACACATATATATATATATATATATATATATAAAATAAAAAATATGGGGGCAATAATCAAAGTGATTTATACAGTTAAACAAGTGTACTTTGCACCCGTATTGTGCACTTCAACAGAATCTCCTAAGGAAAACAATGTGAGGATTTCCTTTTGAAGATGAGCACACATTCCTATAGGTACTTCACTTCATACCCACAGGTCCCCAAGGCCCCAGGGGAGGGTCATTATTGTGCTTTTTCTCTCCCCCTCCCCCTCCTCCAGGACTTACCAAGGACAAAATGCACTTGCCAAGTCCTTCCATCTTCTATCTCCCTTTTCACTCACTAGATCCATGAATAATTTGTTTGGGAGGAAGAGAGGGCACTGTTGGCAGCATAAATACACGTTGAGTGCGTTTGTCAACTGGCAAGTGTATACATCCCCACCTCACCCCAGTACACTCTCTTCCTCCACCCCAGAAAAGTCTTCTCTCTCCTCCTCCAGTCCCCACCTTCTACAAACATCTCTCCTCCTCATTTCCCTTCTCCCTCTCTGCCCTCCCTTTCACGCCATCTCTTCTTCTCCCTCCCCCTGCAGCACTCTCACTCTCTCTCTTCCCATGTACTCTCCTCTCTCCTCTTTTAAATGCCTCTCGCTCTCTCTCTTCTCTTCTTGATCAGTTTCTAACTCTGCTTCCAGACCCCAGAACCACATTCCCCTCCTCCCTCCCTGCCCCCACAGAAGCCTTGATTAGGGCTGAAGATGCCTCCTCTAGTACTCCTGAGGCTGAAGATGCTTCTGCTCTGTCCTTCAGGTTCCAGGCCCATTATCCGAGCAAATGCAATTGACCTAGGTGAGCAGGTAAGTGCATGTTCTGTCAGCACCTGAGCATCATGAGTCTGGCCAGTAGGTGTCACTGTTCAATGATGGCTTAACACTCCATCCCTCAATAGCTATGAATGCTGTGTCCACAACATTTCAAGTCCTCTCCAGCTCAGGAAGTAGAGGCTAGGCCCAAGTATTAAAGCATGTATCCTTTCTACTGAACCACTGTACCAGCTTCCAGGCTTCTGATCCATTTTCTGCAGTATACATATATTGGTGAGTGCCTAGTAGGAGCCTTCTTGCCATTAATATCACTTCTTATTTTTTTCAGGGAAGGGCACTGATTGAACTATGTGGTTTTCAATATCTATGCAGTTAACACTAGAGTTGGAAAGTTAGCGTGAAGTGACACACTGTTTTGTGTCAGCAGTATCAGAAACGTTGGAAGACATAATGGTGGAGCAACAGCTAGTCTTTGTAGCCATGGAAAACAAATCTGACATGGCCGAACTGGTGCAATGAGATTAATCTTTCCCTTGTCTTTTCTTAACTTGAAGATAGTCTTTCATATGAAAGGAAAAGGTATCTGTTCCATGGAATAGCACATGTATACAATGCTCTAGAATCTGGATCTGATATTTGCGAACAGTACAGTAGAAGCTTGTGGTTTGATGGAGCTGCAAAGGAGTCCACGCTTGGGGGCAGATTTTCAAAAGGGTACGCACATAAGATACGCGTGTACCCCCCGAAACCTGCCCCAAGCTCCCCCTGCGCGCACTGAGCCTATGTTGAATAGGCTCGGCGGCGCACGCAAGCCCCGGGATGCGCGTAAGTCCCAGGGCTTTCCTGGGGGGGGAGGGTGTCGGGGCGTGTCAGCGGCGCGTCATCTGGGGCGGGGCCGCGGGCGTGGTTCCGGCCCGGAGACATTTCGGGGGCATGGCCGAGGCCTCCGAAACTGCTCCCGGGCTGGGGAATCGCGCGCCGGCAGCCAGCCCGGCACGCTCAAGTTACGCCTGCCTCAGGCAGGCGTAACTTTCTAAATAAAGGTGGGTGGGGAATTAGTTAGGGCCGTGGGGTGGGTTAGGTTGGGGAAGGTGGGGGGAGGCGGAAGGAAAGTTCCCTCCGAGGCCACTCCGATTTTGGAGCGGCCTCGGAGGGAATGGAGGCAGGCTGCGCGGCTCGGCAGCCTGCCTCCATCCGATTTTGGGCAGCCTTGCACGCGCCAACTCCAGATTTTAATGGATACGTGTGGCTACGCGCATATCTATTAAAATCTGGCGTACTCTTGTTTGCGCCAGTTGTGCGAACAAAAGCATGCGCGGGCGTAGTTTTTAAAAATCTACCCCTTGGTGTTCTCCAAAGCTGAAAAAGCCAGTGCACCATGCTGAAGTGGATAGACCACTCGAGAGGCTATAGGTCATAGCTCAAGGAGTCTGTCAAGGCATTGAACTTTCCTGGAAGATATACTGCATTTAGAAGTATTTTCTTTACAACAGACACACAAGGATGGGGTGTCATCACAGTATGGTTTGCTTGCAAGGAACTTTCTTTACAATTTCTCAATTCCATACCTTGCAGGCTACTTTGCAAAGGATTGACGATCTCATTCCTCCTTGTTTGTTTATATAATACATTGTTATTTGATTGTCTGACTGGATCTGTCCTATTGTTCCTTTTAGCTATATCTCGAAGACAAGATCTTTGAATAAGGCTCTCAATTAATTATGTGATAACGTTTCTCTTAGATAATTTAAGTACCAGAGTCAGATACCGCTTCTGTGACACTTCCATTGATTACATCAGAATATCACCCTATTATACCAAAGTTGTGGTTAAAATGTATTCATAATTACATGTAGAAAAAAAAAATCCCATCTACCCTTCTTCCATCACTAATGATGGAGCCCATTCTGGAAACGTTTTAGAGTTCATTACAGTCTATCATCTATTCTTCATTATCAAAACCCCCAAAAGACACAGAAGGAGATATCTCATAGTTCAGTACTATCAAAGATAAACTATTTTCAAATGCTGATCTATTATTAATGCTGATCTATTATTAATATTCTGAAAATTGTTCTTCTTTTCTGCAAAAACTTGATAGCTTATTATTTTGACTTTTGAAAATATAAGAAGATAATGCAGAGCATGAGCTTTTCAGTCCCCATATGTCCCTTCTTAATTTTGGATCTGTGTGATAGGGAGAGCTCTTGTACATCATTTTATTGTTTTTCCAATTAGTATTACAGCGTACAAAGATTCCAGTTTTTTTCCAGGACCAATATGGCTGCTGGAGCTTTACACTCCAAGATCATGAGAACACTTCCAAATTTAAATACATGGATATTTTCAATGTCTGAAGCTTAAAACAAGTAAACTCCTTGCTGTTTCTATTTAATCTAGACCTGCAGAAACATATTCAGGCCAATGCAATACCGTGTGTTGGCTGCAGCACACGGCTCAATATGCGATTGGACGCGTGCTTTGGATGCACGTCTATAACCCCGATGCAAAATGGGATTAGTGCATCCAAAATGCGTGTTCAACCGAGCACATAGCTATTAGCTATTTTCCCCCCCATGCAAAAAAAAAAACATGTGCCCGACTTGCACATTTTTACCCTCAAAAATTAACGCCTTCTTATATTTTCAAAAGTCAAAATAATAAGCTATCAAGTTTTTGCAGAGAAGAAGAACAATTTTCAGAATATCAAGAGTTAAAGGTTTTACTTTTCTTTTCTTTTTTTTTTTTTTCATAAAGGAGAGCATTTCCCCTATGCAGGCAATGGCAGCCCCAGAAAAAAACAAAATAGTCTCAGTTTAGCAATTGAACAGCTCATGGGAAAAGTTGATTCTAATTTAGGTTGCCAAAGTTTTGTTTGCATATTTGTTCTAAGTATTTCTGACACGCATCCCTCCCTTTAGGCAACGAATCTCTCATTGTTTCTCAGGGAATTCTCACAGGTATGATCATTGTAGAAGTAATCTCAGAATCAAACAACCACCCACCTCATATCTATAGAAATGTACAATAGCAGCTGACTCAAGTATATTGCTAGCAGCTTTCTGTGATATGCATGCATGTGCTTGTAGAAACCTGTCAAAAAATGTACCAAGGATTTATTTCTGCATTAAATCATTAGCAACCAATTAAATCCAATCTTCAAATTACTTCTAAAACCTGACTTGCAGAGAAGTGTACCTTCCTTGCTTCATGTGTCTTCTTTCTGGAAGATCACCATTCATATGTCTTTGCTCTTCTTTCTTTTCCATGAATGGTGTCTCCCTTTCTTGCACTAGGGAGTCTTAATTTAACATCAGTGTTAATAAGCGTGAAGCTTTAGTTTTGATATCTTGGTGGTCATGAACTAGATGTGAAATGTAAAAAGCATCACTTGTTATCAGAGCTTAAAAGTCAAGAGCTGTGTGACCAGTACAGGAGCACTTGACAAAGGAAAAGCAAACAGGTACTTTATGGGGTGAAAAAAGTCTATGTTTATTTGTAAAATTAATATACTGCTTTCCCAAAGCAATGACTTTTAGCTGGCTAAAGTTATTCTAGTGTCACACAAAAATCTATCATTCAATTTCAAATAACTTAGTGCAATAAACTGTAATTATCTTATCCTTATAGTCGGAGAGACCCAACCACAGAGTCGAACAGGAACAGTGAATTTTATTATTTCCCAGGGCTTCCCATGGTGGCCCATAGCCTTTGCTAACAGCTTTACTTGCATGCCCTTTAACTGAAAATGATAAAGCTTCAAGCGAAAGAAATGTTTGGAAGCAGGTGTCCTATGTGTGATTACTTCTGAGATATTGATTCATATTCATTATTAAAGCCAGATTTATTTCAAATATAAATTTTGGTATTTTTAGGACACCAAAGCGGTAATATTCAGCCACTGGTTGGCTTGGTTAGCCAGATAAGATTACTTTTGGCTGGATATTCAGTTCTGCAGCCGCACCACTGACTATACCCAACTATATTAAAGTTAGATAACTTATCCAGCTAACTCTGGTCGTGCCATAGAGTAATATTAAAGTTAGCCAGATAAAGTTATCTGGCAAATTCTGAATATTGGAGTTAACCAGATAACTTATCCAGCTAACTTAACTTCCTGACACCCAGAATGCCCCCACAATGTCTCTACTTATCTGGCTAAATTTTAGACGGATAATGAGTTATCCAGCCAATTTAGCCAGATAAGTGCCCAAGATATTTATGTTTACCAAAAGTCAGTATCCCGGAGAGAAAAATATATCTCTCATAGGGCCTCATTTTCTAAAGTATCGCAGGCCTGTGATACTTTAGGGAATGAGGGGCAGGAGACCAAAACGGGGGGGGCCTGTGCTAGCCGGCAGTGATCGCACCGTCGCGGTGCGATCGCTGCCGGTTTCCCACCCGATAGCGCCACCATAGAAGGTGTAGCTATTGGGCGCAAACTTGGATGCGAAAAGGGTCTTAGCTTTTCGTCGTCCGCGGCGTCTTCGCGGAGTCAGCCCCAGTGACGCCCCGACTCCTCCTCTTCAGGGGCCGACTCTGCCACCATTTTGGTATCGCGTGTGATCCGTTTAGAAAGTAAGGCCCATAGTCAGAGCATTTGGCCTAGTGCACAACTATGAAAAATATCGAGCTTTGAATCTTATGTAGCACACTTTGTAGATACCAGTCCCAGATCTTCAAAAACATGTGCTTCTTCACTGTCACATCGATTATTTCAATGTATTTTTCCATGAGACACATCTAGTGCAGGGCATTCCTCCACTGTGTCACAATTGAAGCCTCTGGCCTTAATGAATTCTTAAAAAAAAACCTTTTTGCTAAATCCAAAGCCTTCCTCTCCCAGGGTCTTGTGTATGGATCCGGAAATAATACTCCCTCCAAATCATCAGAGAGGAAAAAAGAGGCTTCTAGCACTAGTTTTACCTTTGTAACTTGATAAATATAATTCTGTATCACCTTCCAGAAAGTTTGTAAGGTAGGGCACACCCAAAATTGATACCCCGACATCCCCTCCATCTGCTATTAATCAAGCTGACTTAGGGAATGGCTTCTGCTATTACTGGCATCAGTGGTATGGGATTTTCTTGGAGTTTGGGTACTTGCCAGGTTCTTGTGGCCTGGTTTGGCCTCTGCTGGAAACAGGATGCTGGGCTTGATTGGCCCTTGGTCTGACCCAGCATGGTAATTTCTTATGTTCTTTTACATATAGTAGATTGTGTTAATTTCATGCTATATGCATGCTTTTGGGAGTACAAACATCACATAAAGAACTTATACTGATTTTCCCCATAGAGAGACACTAGTAGTTAGATAAATTCTGGTGAAGCATTTAATGTATTGAGAAGGAGTCAATTCTATCAATCCTCTAAGAATTTGGTAAAGTCTAAAGATGCCTTCCTCTGCTTTTGAATTCTATATAGACAAGAGATGTTTCTTGTAGTTGGATCCTCTAGATCAAAAAACTCCATCTAAAATTCCCAATTTTGGTTCTGTAATTCCGGTTTGTTTAGGGATACTATATAGTACCTCAACTGTAGGTAAGCAAAAAAATGTTTTTTGGGGATGGAAAACTGTTGCTACACTCACCAAAAGACACTATTGTGCCTTCTAGATCCACCAAATTTAATATGGTTTGGACTTCCTTTCCTACCAACCAAAAAAGATAGGGGAACTTAGTCTTGGTGAAAAGTCCCCATTTCCTGTAATGAATGATTTTGTTCCCTGTAAATCGTAAAAAATGAGATATTTTGTTACTTACGTTGTTTCGCCCATAGCCATTTCCAAGCCTGTACTATGGGAATCCTAACACACTCTTTTGCACATTTATTGGCTATTGCAGAGGAGTTGTGTGAAGTATGTATCTTGGTTCAAGGGGCTTGTAATGCTACCCTCTCCACGCCTAACGGTGTGTAAAACTTTGAACCCATTAACCAATCTCCTGTGTGACGAAGCCAGCATGCCATATTATAAAATTTTAAATCCAGGAAGCCCATGCCCCCCTTTTCTACAGCTTCATTAGAATTGTGAAAGCTATATAGGGTTTCTTACATTGCCAGAGAAATTGCCTAAAAGGTTGCTCTAAAATTGCCAGCTCTGTTTTCTTCAATCATATGGGCAACATCTGAACTAGGTACAACTATTTAGGTAAAAGTTGTATTCAAAAAAAATTTACTCTTCATTTACAGTTTACATTTATTAAAATGTATTTACTGCTTAACACATATGGCCTCAGCAATGCACAGAATAAAAACACTCAAATTATCAAGCAACAGAAGGAAATCTATCCAGTTTTGGATTGCATTTCTAGTTTTTGTAAGAAGAATTTGAAGATTCACTGAATGTAACTGAGGAGGATCACTAGGCAGCTGGATACCCAGATATTTAAAAGATTCTTGTGCCCATAGTACTGGAAATTCTGACCCACATGCCCCTATTACAGAATCTACCATCAATAAAGCTACTGACTTGTCCAGGTTTAAGGGCAGCCTGGCAAACTGCCCATAAGCATTAAATTCCTCTAAGAGAGGCACAAGCGATGTTTATGGGTTCATTATGTGTGCTAGCATATCATTGGCAAATGCCACTAATTTAAACCTATGTGCCAGACCCAGCTATTGGTATGTCATGTGTGTTATCATTGTCCTGAATTCTCCGCAACAATAGTTCAAGGGATAGAATAAAAAATAGCAGCGATAGGGGCAACCCTGACGGGTACCCCTTCACAACTCAAAGGGGGGAAATTGTACCCCACTAATCATTGCAGCGGCAAAGGGCTTATTCTATAAGACATTCACTATTTGTAAGAAAAAATCCTCTATTCCCATAACCTGAAGAGTGGACTATGTGAAAGATAATCCATTTGATCAAAAGCTTTCTCTGCATCAAGGCTAAGAAAGAATTTGAAAAGAAGTTGGCCGTAGAGGCAAAAACTCACAGTAAAAACTTTTTTAAATATATCCGAAGCAGAAAGCCTGTGAGGGAGTCAGTTGGACCGTTAGATGATCAAGGGGTTAAAGAGGCACTTAGAGAAGATAAGGCCATCGCGGAAAGATTAAATGATTTCTTTGCTTCGGTGTTTACTAAAGAGTATGTTGGGGACATACCCGTTCCGGAGAAGGTTTTCTCATGGATAATGATTCAGATGGACTGAACCAAATCAATGTGAACCTAGAAGATGTGGTAGGCCTGATTGACAAACTGAAGAGTAGTAAATCACCTGGACCGGATGGAATACACCCCAGGGTTCTGAAGGAACTAAAAAATGAAATTTCAGACCTATTAGTAAAAATTTGTAACATCATTAAAATCATCCATTGTACCTGAAGATTGGAGGATAGCTAATGTAACCCCAATATTTAAAAAGGGCTCCAGGGGCGATCCGGGAAACTACAGACCGGTTAGCCTGACTTCAGTGCCAGGAAAAATAGTGGAAAATGTTCTAAGCATCAAAATCACAGAACATATAGAAAGACATGGTTTAATGGAACAAAGTCAGCATGGCTTTACCCAAGGCAAGTCTTGTCTCACAAATCTGCTTCACTTTTTTGAAGGAGTTAATAAACCTGTGGATAAAGTTGAACCGGTAGATGTAGTGTACTTGGATTTTCAGAAGGCGTTTGATAAAGTTCCTCACGAGAGGCTTCTAGGAAAAGTAAAAAGTCATGGTATAGGTGGCGATGTCCTTTTGTGGATTACAAACTGGCTAAAAGACAGAAAACAGCGAGTAGGATTAAATGGACAATTTTCTCAGTGGAAGGGAGTGGGCAGTGGAGTGCCTCAGGGATCTGTATTGGGACCCTTACTTTTCAATATGTTTATAAATGATCTGAAAAGAAATACGACGAGTGAGGTAATCAAATTTGTAGATGATACAAAATTGTTCAGAGTAGTTAAATCACAAGCAGATTGTGATAAATTACAGGAAGACCTTGAGAGACTGGAAAATTGGGCATCGAAATGGCAGATGAAATTTAATGTGGATAAGTGCAAGGTGATGCATATAGGGAAAAAATAACCCATGCTATAGTTACACAATGTTAGGTTCCATATTAGGTGCTACCACCCAAGAAAGAGATTTAGGCGTCATAGTGGGTAACACATTGAAATCGTCGGTTCAGTGTGCCGGGGCAGTCAAAAAACCAAACAGAATGTTGGGAATTATTAGGAAGGGAATGGTGAATTAAATGGAAAATGTCATAATGCCTCTGTATCGCTCCATTGTACTGTATCGCTCCATTGTACTGTGTACAATTCTGGTCGCCGCTTCTCAAAAAAGATATAATTGCGATGGAGAAGGTACAGAGAAGGGCGACCAACATGATAAGGGGAATGGAACAGCTCCCCTATGAGGAAAGACTAAAGAGGTTAGGACTTTTCAGCTTGGAGAAGAGACGGTTGAGGAGGGATATGATAGAGGTGTTTAAAATCATGAGAGGTCTAGAACGGGTAGATGTAAAGACGGTTATTTAGTCTTTCAGATAATAGAAAGACTAGGGGGCACTCCATGAAGTTAGCATGTGGCACATTTAAAACTAATCGGAGAAAGTTCTTCTTCATTCAATGCACAATTAAATTCTGGAATTTGTTGCCAGAGGACATGGTTAGTTCAGTTAGTATAGCTGTGTTTAAAAAAGGATTGGATAAGTTCTTGGAGGGGAAGTCCATTACCTGCTATTAATTAAGCTGACTTAGAAAATAGCCACTGCTATTACTAGCAATGGTAACATGAAACAGACTTAGTTTTTGGGTACTTGTCAGGTTCTTATGGCCTGGATTGGCCACTGTTGGAAACAGGATGCTGGGCTTGATGGACCCTTGGTCTGACTCAGTATGGCATGTTCTTAAAGCTTAGTAATTCCAAAGAAAAGCTCAGCCCTCTGCTTCTATCAATGGATGCTATAATTCTGCAAAGGCTAAATGCCGAGCTCCATTCAGGTACAAACCCAACCTGCTCTTGCCCTATCAGAGATGCTATCACATGTGCCAAACAATCCGCCATCACTTTAGCTAACAGCTTCATGTCAAAATTTAACAGAGAAATTGGTCTTTATGATCCCAGAAGCTTGAGGCCCCATCCTGACTTTGGCAAAACAGTTAATTAGTGCTGAGCTGGAGGACATAGGAAATTGTCCCTCTTCTATAAGTCTAAGAAACATCTTTCCTAAAGGCACTAGCAAGCCAGCAATAATAGTTTATAAAATTTGGTGGGAAAACTGTCAGGTTCTAGTGTTTTGAGTAACTGTGCCTGCTGTATGCCTCATTATAGTTCCTGAAGTTACAATGGCTTATTCAATAAATTCACCTGATCTGGCTGGAGTCAGCCTAAGCAGTCCCACCAAAGATAAGTAGCACTGTATAAGCATCCTGATCAAATGGGGTGGCTGTATATAACCTTCGATAAAAAGATCTAAAGATATTGCCCATATCCTTGGTTGAGTTTACCAATTCCCCACTAGAGGAGAGAAGAGCTGTAATATGTTTCTTATCCCTTCCCAATTCTTGGTCAAGTTGGCCAACAGGCATCCAGTTTTATTACCAAAATGGAAACATTTACTTTTGTAATATAGTATTTGGCTTTTTTTTTTTTTTTTTTGCTCTTTGTGCGGGAGGGAGTTTAGGGCTATTTGAACTGCTACAAATTTGTTTTTATGATCAGAGGATGGTCTACTCATAAAACCTTTTAGCAAATTGTAATTGTTGTTCTAAATTAAGGATCTCGCCAGCCAGCACTCTTTTCTTTGCTACCATGAATGCAATGATGTCCCCACTTAATACTATTTTTGCAGTCTCCCAAAATAAATGGGGTACCACCTATATTCGTTATTGAATTCACAGAAGTCCTTCCATTTCTGGGTTAGGAATTCCTTTAATTTCTGATCTTTGTATAAATATTTGGGAAATCTCCAAAACTTTTCACTCCAGGGCATCTTAAAATCCTCCAGATCTATCCAAACAGGTGCATGGTTAAATATTTCCATTGACCTATCTCCGATGTGACATCTTTGGAAAATTCTGTTCTACTCACCAAAAAGTAATCTATATGTGAGCATGCGCCATGCACTCTGAATGTACTCCCTCTCTAATGGGTGTAAGGTTTGCCAGCCATCCACTAGGTCTAAAGTACCACATAGATAGGGAATATCCTTGGTACAATTCAAAAAGTTAGAAACTGTTTGTGAGGACTGGTTTTTGTCTTTAGACTTTCGATAAGATGTCCAGGAAAGACTATGTTAAAATTTTGTCTGCTGTGCAGCCTCACTGTACCTTGTTTCTGACTGCTAGGAATAGTCCTTGTCTGCAGAGGCCCTCAGTAAGCCTCAGCACTATTCTTGCCAAGGTCCTCCTTATTGCTTGCACCACATCACATCTGCCCTATGTAAACCTGCCTTGCCATTGTATCCTTGCCTCCTTATAGTGTCACCCTTGGTTTCGTGACCTGACCCTTTTCCTTGCCTTGCCTTGTGGGCTACGGGCCTTCTTGCTCCTTGCCTTGCGGCCTCTCGGCCTTCTTGCCCTTTGCCTTTCCTTCAAGGCCTTACTTAGGGCCTGCTCTCTTACACCGTGTCTTGTGGCCTTTGCAGGCCTTCCTGTAGCCTTGTGCCTTCGGGCCCCTTGCCTTGTTGCCTTTGGGCTTCTATGTTCTCTGTTCTGTGTTATCCTTGTCCTGACCAAATCCTGTCCTTATCTGGGCTTGTTGTGCCCTACCCAGTCCAGCCCCTGTATTCGTACCTTGCCCAGTCCTTCTCTGTACCTGTGTCCTATCATTGTCTTGCCTCAGTCGGTGTTCTTGTCTAGTTCCAGGTCCTTCGGAGCAAAAGTAATCTGTGCGCGCCAGCCAGCTACCGGCGCACACTTCCCTGAGACAGCAGCTAATGGCGCTCCCTACCCCGACCTCACACCCCAGCCACCCCTTTTCCCTTGGCTGGCACTTCTGCTCTATCTGGGGGTTTACGCGCGTGGCCAGGCCCATTGTAAAAGGCACGCAGCAGGCGCAAGGCCTGGTCACACACATAAACCTTGGTATTTATGCGCGTGGCCCTTTGAAAATTTATTTAGATGTTCAAATAGCATTTAGATGTTATTTCTTTATCTCTTTATGAACATTTAATATTCTGCCTTTTCCAAGCTAGTTTTAAGGCAGTTTATAATCAGATTTAAAGAACCTAGTGCAATGAAAAAGAGAGTCATTAGTTAAGACATCTGCTCTAGGTGATGCTTCAGGGATTTTTGCTTTAATGCAATTTAAAATTCTGGTTTTATTAATCTAGCATTTTGTAAACTAATGATGTTTATGGAATGTTTTGAAAATATATTTCTGTTTTAACTGAAAGTGAAAATAAGTTTCCAGTAGTAACAAGTTGTAAGTTGTAGCCATTAAGCCTATCTTCAAATTAGCCAGGTTTATGCTTTATATCCTAACTTCTGAGAGCTTAAAAGCAGTTACAATTATGAATTATACACTAATCTGCTTTGTTTAAAAGCTGTAATATGAACACATGCTAATACATTCTTATTTCCCTTGTATTCACAGAGAACTAATTCAGATTCTGTGCACTTATCTCTCTCTATTTGTTTTAAAGCTTTGAATATGGCGTATAAAACCATGTATTGGGAGAACTTTTGTTTATCAGATGGACTGCAGTGGTATAATCCGGCACATACTTTGCGTTCTATTGGACAAAAATTAATGACTCTCCCTCCGACAGCATCTTATGAATTAATATTTACAGTTAATAGTTCTTTTTCTTTAGCAGCTCCTGAGTTATAGAACTCATTGTGAAAGTGCGCCAGGAAACAGACTATTTAAAATTTCTAAAACAAGTAAAGGCTTTCTTCTTTAAAGAAGTATAAGAGGAGCAGGTAGAAGTCTAGTGCAAAAATAAAGGGAAAAAGGCAAATCACGTCACCGCGCATAATTTTAAAAATCCCCCCCGCGCAAAGAAGAGCCCTCACACCCACACATGCGCGCACGAATATTAAAATCCAGCGCGCATGTATGCGCGGGAATCCTATTTTATTACATGCACGTGCCAACGCATGCATGTTCTAAAATAGCCACATCCATGTGCGTACGCCGGGAACCGCGCGCACATGAACACCCGTGTAGGTTTTTTGTTTTTTTTTTAAATCTACCCCTTAGTGTTACTAACAGATATATCATATTGAAACTTTATTCCAACCAGTCAGCATAACCTTCTATGTTATCCTAAAGCCAAGATTAAGATTAAAATTCATTAGGGACCTGTCTTACTGTGGAAGCAATGTACCAAGGAGAGTTTATTTTGTACCATAAATTCCACAGGTAACAGTACATCTGTAATTGTTAAACATTTTTATAAGTTAAACTAATATTTTGTTTTTTAAATTATTATACTTATATGTAACTGTTTCAAAATGAATTTCAATGTAACACGGTCACTCTCTCATACCAACAAGTATTGTTAAGGATGAATTACCAATGGTCATTGAAATCTTATTTTAGAAATAAAGCTTGCAAAGACAAATACCTTATAACTAGCATTTGAACTTTTAGGACAAGTTAGGATAAGAAGCTTCAGAAATCAATTTTATAATCTATTCAGCCTTCATTATTAAAATAAAATGTTAATGAAGTAATCCCATCTTTTTTGTACATTACAGAGTCATTTGAGACTTTTGCATGCTAGTACACTTTAACGTTCACTACTAGTAAACATTTGGAACAAACTATCTTAAGTAAACTATGATGTGTCTAAAGATAGACAGCTGTGGTAATTTCCTCACTCTTAAAGGAAAGGTCTCACAAACAGCAAAGGAAAAAAACAAAAATCTTAACCATTTCTTTTGAGTCACATTCATTTTTAATGCCTTTTTTTGACAAAAAAAAAATACAATTTATAAAGCAAACAAATATAAACAGGAAGGAGGTCATCTCAATTTCCAAGAGTATTCCTGTGATGTACAACAAAGGATAATGTCACTCATCATAGTGCTGGGCAGGTACAGGAGGATATCACCCACAGAGAACTTCTCGGGGAATTGGGTGCAAAACAATTACAAATTCTGCACACAGTATTTTATAATTTATCTCTTTTTATTAAACCAACCAATGACTGAAAAAAACACAATACATGTGAACTCTGCTTTGCACTGTGTCTTCAGTAGAATACAAAGAGTAAATCCCCATAAACATATTCCCTCAATCCAATAGTGATGTGCATTCATTTCATACGTTTCATACGTTTTCTATACAAGCATGTAATATGAAACATTTGAAACGAATGAAACAAATGCACATCCCTACAATCCAATCCAAAACAAATCAATTAATCCCTTTTAGTATACACAATTGAACCTACAGCAACTACAGAATTTAGTAGCATCATAGTCCAAGCTTTCAATAGCCATTCAATATCATACTTTGTGCACGATGGGGCAGAGATTAGAGATAATAATCCCAAACATCCAGGAAGTCTTGTTCCCTTCTTCAATATCCCCTGTTTACCAGCATAGCTTTTCATGAAGCAAATATGATGAACGGTGTTTCTCCGCGCATGAAGCAGGATCTTCCTGTCCATCTGTCCATCTCCAATTTTGAAGAATAGATTGTTTAGCTAACAAAAGAGCTTTCCTTATTCACAGTTCACTTAATTTATGTCTAAACTGTAGCCCTGAGAGCTCATCAAACACCACCAGATTTTCCATCCACTGTACCTGGGAACACAATATTTCAACAATATATCTCAACACGCTATCCCAAAAAAGTTTAAGAACCATGCATGACCAAATTTGGTGGCCTAAGGATTCTGTAACTATATTACATTTCACACAAATATCAGAAGAAGAGATGTTCACTGTGCATTCTTTTTGGAAATTTAAAATTGTTTAAGGAACTTAAATTGAGTTTCTTGTAAGGAAACACTATCTGGAATTGATTTAATCTGTTTAAAGCAATTTGTAAAATACAACACACATAGGACCGGATTTTAATACCTACGCATGCGCATAGATTTTAAAACATGTGCGCATGTGTACATGCGCTGAGCCTATTTTTAAAAAGTCCGGCCACGTGCGTAAAGCCCCTGGACACGAGTAAGTCCTGGGGCTTCAGAAAAGGGGCGGGGAGGGCAAGGGTATGTAGAAAGTCCGTCTATTTTTTCTAATAATAGATGGACTTTCTACAGGGTCAGAGGCTCCCAGCAGGCTGCTGGCGTGCACAACCTGCACTTGCCCCAAGGCAGGCGCAAAAGGGTAGACACAGGTTGGGGGGGGGGTCTAGGTTAGGGTTAGGGGGCAGTTAGTTTAGGGGGTTGGGAAGTTCCCTGCCAGGCCGCTCTGAAATCGGAGCGGCTTGGAAGGGAACGGGTGAAGGCCGCAGGCGTCGGCAGGCGCAAGTTGCACTAATGTGCACCCCCTTGCACGTGCCAACCCCCGATTTTATAACATGCGTGCACTGGCGCGCGCATGTCATAAAAATCGTGCGTTCATGTGTGCACATGAACATGGGTGCACGGGTATAGGTCTGAAAATCTACCCCATAGTTTGTCCATTAGGGAAGGATATATCATTATCATTAGGCAAAGTGCAAGAAGGTTTAAAGATGCTGCTAGACTGGATGGCAGAAAACAAGTTAGTTTTAAATGAGGGAAAGACAGAATGAAAGCATGATTTTTTACTGCTACAGAGTTAGATTGACCTTTATGGTTGGAAGTGGGCAAGATTTCATGTGTCCGTGCACTGGTTGTTCGAAACCTAGAAATACAGTACGATGACAAATTATCTTTTGAAGTTCAGATTTCTTTGATGGTGCAGAAGGTGTTTTTGAAATAAAGGCAACTAAAGAGAATTAGGCATTTCGGATAATAATACAGGCATTAGTTATGTCAATATTTGATTACTGCAATGAAGTCTTGATGGGGATGTCAATGAAAAACATTCAATGGCTCCAGGTAATGCAGAATATGGCAGCCAGATTGGTTTTTGGCTGCCCAAAAAGACTCAGTGACGAACCACTTCTAAATCAACTACATTGGCTCCACATTAAGGAAAGGCGCCCTACGCGTGCCAAAGCCAGGAGATATAAGACCATCTCAGGCCAGCACATTCCGTGCAGATTTTAAGAGGCACCCGATTACGCCTGTATCTCCTGGTATGCGCACAAATTGGGAAGTCAAAAAAGGGGCGGGCATGGGCGTTCTGGGATTGTAACCTGAAATATACGCATGCCGGGGTCCACAACTGCATAACTTTACTTCTGCTATGGATGGCAAGTAAATTTTAAAATAAAAAAAACAGGGCTAGTCAGCAGGGTTCAAAGGGGCAGGGCTAATAGGGTAAAAGGGAGGCTAGCTAGGGGGGTTAATAAGTCTTATCCTTTACTGGGGTGAAATGGGAACGAACTGGGGAAATGGGTATTTGCATCGGTGCACATGCCTAGCAAAATCCCCCCACTTACATGGCAGAGTTGGTATTTGCGCGTACATGCACCCATCCATATAAAACTGTGCACGCAAGAATACGTGTACAGCTGATTTTATAAAATGTGCGTACATACATGCGTATGTTATAAAATGGCTGCATCCATTCACGTAAGCCGGCATACACGCAAACATGTATAACCATGCAGCTATTTAAAAGTTACTGACTAAGATCCTGACCCTCATGTATAAGGTGACCTGGGATGAGGGAGCAAATTATTTACCTAGACAAGACCAAGGTGAAATTTACATTCGCCTAATGGTCCTCTGTTTGTAGTGCTCTGGGTTAAAGAGATTTAAAAAAAAGAGGTGTTTTGAAAGAAGATGTTCTTGGTGTATGGGCCTGTGCTTTGCAATTCAGCCACTGGATTTTAGGCTGGAGTCTAATTATTTATCATTTAGAAAAAAAGTGAAGGCATGGCTCTATCCTACATTGTAATAGGTTTGACTGCTTTGTTTTTATGCATTTTGAGATTTGTATTATGTCAATTTTAAATTCTTATGCTTTTACTGATTGTATTTGAAAGGTTGTAAACTGTTTGTACAGTATAAAAAAAATCCTGGAAATAAATAAATAAATAAATGACATTGTTATTAGGTGGGGGGGGGGGGGGGTTTTATCCATTAAACTAAACAATTCTGCCAAAAATTTCTGCTTCAAAAACAAAGTCTTGTCAATCTAAGAAGTTAATATAATGTCTCATCTGACAGTAGGCAAAGAAATATTTCTGATCAAAATCAAATTCCCTTTGAAATTCCTGGAATGATAAGAACTGATCATCATCATTCAATAATTATGACACAACATTAAGGCCAGCGCTATCCCTGTCTCTAAAAAAAAAAAAAAAAAATCTAGATTGATCTCTAGAATCAAAATTTGCTTGCTCCTAATAGGCAAGTAATAGGAAAAAGACCAGCTCACCTTCAAACACTGACAAAGCCATTTTTAAGTTCTATAGCCAGTCCTAATAAGAATATTTAATCTAACATGTACTGGGAGTTTAGAAGGAACTTAATGTATAAGAAAGCGTAGAGCTAATGGCACCACCACCTCCTCCTCCACTTCAAGCAGAGAGCACTAAGAGGTATCTACAAGTCAGTCCCTAAGGGCTCGATTTTAAATGAAGCGCGCGCACACATGGATGCGCTTATCTTATAACATGCGTGCACCAGCGCGCGCATGTTATAAAATCCAATGGCCGCGCACACATGCGCGACGGATTTTAAAATCTGCGCGTGCATGTGCGGGCGGCCCACAACTCACATGTGCAGGGAGGGAAATTTTACAAAGCGACGTGTGGGGACGCAATCAGGCCTCTCCCAGTCCGCTCCAATTAAGGAGCGGACTGGGAGGGAACCTACCTACACCTAACTCTATCCTTCCTCCCTCTTCCCCTCTCCTCCCCGCCCCTAAACCTACCCTAAGTATCCCTAATTTTTTTTATTTTAATACTTACTGCTCCTCCAGTGCAGAAGTAATCTCTGAGTGCCGGCCGGCTGCCGGCGCGCACTTCCCCAGGACAGTGTCTAATGGCTCTGTCCCGGCACACACCCCCACCCCGCGGGCCACCCCTTTTCCCTCGGCCGGCACTTCTGCGCGTACCGGGGTTTATGCGCGTGGCCGGGCCTGTTGTAAAATGCGCACGGTGCGCACAAGGCCCAGCCACGCGCGTAAACTCCGAAATTTACGTGCACAGCCCTTTTAAAATCCAGGCTTAAGTATCACAAATTACATGCCATAATATAGCGTTTTAGATTGGGCAAAGCCAAGCCACCATATTCCCATGGCCTCATCAGTAATGAAAGATATAAATCGAGCCTTTTGACTCCTCCAAAGAAAATGCCTTGCATGCTTCTCAAAGGACAAATAAAAAAAACCTTCCCCACCCGCTTTTTTGCAATTTTTGATGTCCCACATCATCTGTATGTGTTTCCTGTTTAAAAAAAAAAAAAGCTATTGCTTTAAATCTCTTTAAGGCTTGGAGTACTTTATAACTTTTAATCACAGATCCTATCCCTGAAATATTCCAAGCTATATACCTTATATCATGAGCAGATGCCATAGATGATCTTGATAAGAACAAAATTTTCATTCTGCCTATTACCATTCCCAGGTTTCCAAGCCTGTACGTCGGACACAAAACCTTCCATAAAATTGCATAGTTGCACATCTGTAATTCCAACAAAATCCTACTCTATTCCCCCCTCCCCCAACCTCAACCCATCCTCCCACCTCCTCCCACCCCCCAAACATTATAAGAGAGCCTTCTAGCTTTTAGCTAGGGTGAGACACCCGTGGAACACGTGGGGCTGCACCCTCATTAGAACCAGGTCCAACATAGAACAAAGAAAATGAGTCCTCATGTAAAATAGAATTTAAATATGCAATAAAGAATTTACCCAATACTATGCTTCATTTCTTCAAAACGCGGCTGCGAGAATCCTGACGAATACCAATCGGAGAGAACACATCTCTCCTATACTAAAAGATCTTCATTGGCTCCCAGTAAACTTTAGGATTCTCCATAAATCTCTTACAATTATTCACAAAAGTATACACCATCAGACCCCTCTTGACCTGCTACACCCTCTCAAACTTCACTCCACGACCAGACCCTTAAGGGAAGCTTACAAAGGATCCTTACACGTCCCTCCAATCAAAGCGGTGCACCAATCAAACATCAGAGACCGGGCATTCTCAACAATAGGTCCCTCCATCTGGAACACCATGCCACCGGACCTCAGGCAGGAAACCTGTCTTATAACTTTTAAAAAGAAACTTAAGACTTGGCTTTTCTGTCGAGCCTTTCCTGTTCCTAAGCCAATAGCTTGACTTAGAATTGTTCCCAACTCTACTGTGATTAAACAAACACTAAGTATTCATATACGTTATATTGTGGTGGACCCCTCCCACACCATCCTCTGTATAAAGTTAATTATCTCATCTTTGCTCTCCCCTCTTTATTTCCGATCTCCAGTTTTTGCGCCCCCTGTTATAATTTAACTTTTTGCTTCCTCAATCTATGTCTCTTGTTAATTGTTAATTGTTACGGTTAACCGCTTGTTCAATGTAAACCGAGTTGATTTGATTTGTATCAAAAAAGTCGGTATATAAAAGCCTTAAATAAATAAATAAAATAAATTTCAGCAAAGGTATTAATGGGTTCTAGAAAACTTTCTTCTCCCCAACCCTAAATGTGAATCTATAAAAAAAAGCTGATACAGAAACAATACCAGTTACATAATTATAAAAACTCAATTCTTATGGTTCCTCCTCCAGTTGAACTTCAGAATTATAAAAATATTTGCTTCTGTTACAAAAGATCAACTGCAACAACAGTATATTAGGGTCTCATTTGCTATTGCAAACCAGAGACACTGCACTGATGGCACAGCCCTTCACTAAGGACAATCCTCTAAGTAGCACAAATGCAAGAAAGCTCATTTCTGAAAGATTTTCTAAAGTTCAAAACAACCTGCAGTTTAAACCAAAGTCTCATGGTGCTTAAACGCAAATGTAACTTTTACTCCTGAAGAAGGATGTTTATCTGAAACCTTGTAATGTCAGGTCGAAGTTAAGGGCTGCACAGAAGACCGAGTTGGTCTATGTGCATCGGCGCTCAGAAATTACTGTCTCCGCCTTCAAATTCAACATGTTCAAGATAAAAACCATTGAAAAATAAAAACTTATTTGCAAAAGAAAAATGTATATAAAAACATTTCATTACGGCTGGCCTACGATATCAATAGTGGATTTTTACACAGTGACTGATGATTATACTCCAGCACATCTATTTATCAGGAACTCGGAAGTCTCCTTGCCTGAAAAGTGCAATATGAAGGATAACCACAATTTTTTGAATCGTGGAGCTTATCACATTTTCCAAGATATAATATATTTTGAGTGAGATTGCAACTGTAGATTAATGCCCAGCAAACATTTCCCTCAGATTCCGAATTAACACCACCACAAAAAATATGATATCAGAAGAGAAAGACTGACTATTATCCCCATCCAAGTTGCCCAAAAATAATTGCCCCGCTTCCACCATTTCACAAATCACCGGTTTATTTTGCTAAATCTGGCACAGCCACACTGGGAAGTACAAAGTGCAACAAATCTTTTTTTAATCAATTGAGCAAAGACGGGGGAATGCCTTGTGGCAGGCGGCAACCGCAGTGGCGCAATCCTGGAAAATGAGAATCTTGTGAATTTCATATTCCAAGGATCCTACTTTGTAATAAGCTTCCATAATCTCCAATTTATTACAGGCTGAGGCTGGTTATCTGATGTTACACACTACCCTAGCCTGTGCACCTTTTCAAAATGGAAAGGGTACTGCTTGTCACTCAAATCCAGAGCATGTGACAGCCAGAATTCCAAAACATTTACTAACTCCATCTCAGAAATCAATTCAGGCAAATCAATAAATAGCTAATTATTTCTTATTGACCTATTCCCAAGGTCATCAATTTTGTCTCGGTATTAGGTCACTTTTGTTTTTTTAATAATTTGTAACTCCATCTCCCAGTTCTGTATGCGATCCTCTATGGCTCTTATACAAGTCTCAGTTTCTTGGAGCCATTTTTTTTAATGTCCAAATAAAGTATGAACTTCATCAAATTTCTCATAGATCTTTTCAAATTTTTCCTCTAACTGCAATGCAACCGATTGAGCTATATCAATCAGTGCAGGTTCAAAAGGAGCTGGATAAGGTGCCTCGTTTCGCAAGCCCCATCTTTAATTCACCCAATCTGCTCTTCTCCTCGTCTTTCATAGCAATTTCACCACACATTCATGGCAAGTCCCTTCAGTCTTATATTTTAGCATTTAAAAACCAACTCCAAAGGAAGGTAGGCGGGTTATGATAAGTCTGACATCCTTCTGTCCTCAGAGAACACCTGTTATAGGTAAGCAACTCTGCTTTCAACGAGGACAAGGAGGATGGCAGTCTTCACAGATGGGGAATCCCTAGCTACTGGCTGCCCCCAACAAAAAACCAAGGGGATAACAATATCAAGTGCCAAAGGGCAAAATATTTTTGTTGGCAACAAGCCTTTTCTCCATTATATATTTAACATAAGAGAGGCAGCTTGGAACAAAAAAAAACCAGGCCCTAGAAGGGAAACAAGTTGGGTTCTACATCGCAAACAAATTCTGCAGGACAGACTGCCAAACCTACTGTTGCATCGGCCATCCCTGTCCACACAATAGTGAGATATGAACTCCATGTCACAGCCTTGCAGATCTCCTCCACAGTGACTGATCGCAAGCGAGCTACTGACATTGTTATGGCTCGGCCAGAGTGAGCCTTGACATGGCCACCAGATTCAAGTATGGGTGGGTGTTACAGAAGGAGATGCAATCTGCTATCTAATTAGATATAGTCCGGCAAAGGTAACCCCCAGTCTGTTTCTGTCAAAAATAGTAAAGAATTGAGTGGACTTTCTATGGACTTCAGTCTGCGAAGGCTCTTTTGCAGTCCAAACTGTGCAATTATTGTTCAACTTGGTAAACATGTGGCTTGGGAAAAAAGTGTTGGAAGGACAATTGACTGGTTAAAATGGAATTCAAGACCAGACTCAAACACACATAGAAGGTAATCCCTCCGATGTAGATGGCATTCCCTCTACTAATGCAGCTCAGAGACCCTTTGATGTTGATGCCTCCAATGCTGATGTCAATGGATCGGTCCTTCCAATGCCAGAAATATTTTTGCATGAGTTTCATTCAGGACTGGCTTCCTTTCTGGATCATGGTCACACATTTGCGATACCCCTGGATATCATGCGATGCCCACAGGATAAATCTATCATGGAGTCCATGATAGACATAGTCCTTGCACACCAAGGGCCAGATTTTAATATCTACGCCTGATTTTATAACATGCGCACGCAGCCGCGCATGTTATAGAATCCGGGGTCGGCGCGCACAAGGGGGTGCACACTTGTGCACCTTGCGCACACCAAGCCCTAGGGGAGCCCCGATGGCTTTCCCCGTTCCCTCCGAGGCCACTGCGAAATTGGAGCGGCCTCGGAGGTAACTTTCCTTCCGCCCCCTCACCTTCCCTCCCTTATCTAACCCGTCCCCCAGCCCTACCTAAATCCCCCCCCCCCCCCCCACCTTTGTTATGTTATTTACGCCTGCCTCTGGGCAGGCGTAGGTTGAGCGTGCCGGCCAAGTGCCGGTGCGCAATCCCCGGGCCCAGCAGGAATGGAGAGGCCTCTGTCCATGTCATGCCCCAGACCGCCCCGCCCACACCCTGCCCATTTTTTCAAGCCCCGGGACTTACACGAGTCCTGGGGCTTGCGCTCGTCGCCGGGCCTATGCAAAATAGGCTCGGCGCACACAGGAGCGGGTTTTCGGGGTTACGCGCGTAACCCTTTGAAAATCCACCCCCAAGTGTATCACTGGAACCCATCAGACATGATCACTGAAATAAAAGGGAAGCAAAATGAAACTCGATGGTGGCAGGGACTCAGGGGCTTGGCAGGCACCGAAGGCACACCTCTGCGTAAGCAAGACTGGAACAAATTGAAATTTCAAAAAAGATGGCCAAAAAAAAAATCTTATCTACGATAACTATGTGGCACAAAACCATAGGATCCCATGATGAATGATGCTGCAAATCTGACAAGAATCCAAGGTGGTTTGGAAAATAGGAGCATGAGGCACCATAACCGTGACTTGCAGGCTCTTCGTTAAAGCAAATATTGAAGAGAGAGACACCTCATGGGCATGTGGATTAATGGCTTGCTCGGTGTGGCACCACCAAAGTTCTAGAAACTTTACTATAAGTTTTCCATACCAGGCTACCATATGTGAGGAGTGCTATCCTGCTTGTCCTCAAAGAACACAATATAATCACCGTCTTTGAGTAAAAGTTAATTTATAATGCAATAAAGAAAAAACGTATTAAAAAATGCAAATTTTTTTTATATTTTTATGTGTATTTATCCCATTATATGGCTTGGTGTCTCTAGATTGTTCTCTCCCTGCTTGACCTCTCCTCCTCTTTGTATCAGTTCCCCAGATCACTTACTATCCTCCCCTCCCCCAGGATTGATCCCTCTCCCATCCCTTTCCCCCTTAAAATTTTTCTCTCTGCCCCACCAGGCTCAAGCCCTCGAAGAGGCTTGAAACCCTCCCCAGCTTTCTGTCTCTGCTCTCCCACCCCCTGTTCTCACCTCTCACTCCAGCAGCCCCCCCCCCCCCCAGCTTTCTCCCTATCTATCCCCTCCAGACTTGGCTCCTGAGGTGAGGGAAGACAGAAAGTGCCCCTTCCCCCAGTTCTCTCCATTCATCCCAGCAAGATCCCCTAGCTTTTCTCTGCCACTCCCTCTTTATCAAGACCCTCAGCTATCTCCCTCCAATCCCCCAAGCTCGCTACCTCATGTCTTCAGGCTCCAACAGACCCCACTGCTCCCTCCTTTGTTAAGGCCATGTAGGCCAAGGCTGATGCAGGCTCATCTCTTCTGGCCTGCATGCTCCAATGCTGACTCTCGCAACTGTTTTCCGGTCCATGTAGGTCAGCCCACCATTGCTCCTTTCTTAATTTCCAGCTGACACCAAGGTTATTCCTTCCTCTCTTTCAACCCATGCAGGCCTCCACTGTCATTGCTATTGCTGCTTTCTGATCCTTGTTCCTTATTCTATGAGGCAAATGCAGGTCTATGTAGAATTCCCCCAGGACTACCCACAGAAAGAGATTATAGCAGACATCACTTGTTTTGGGGCAGTAACAGAAAGAGAAGTTTGAAATAATGGACTACAGGAGTCTGCAGATAAACAGACCTAAACTGATAAGCAAAATATGGGAAATGCAGAAAAAAATAGTTTTAGATTCATTTAATGTTGTAGTGTTTGTACGTATTAGTTTCATGTTTATGTTTTAATGCTGCGATCCGCTTGGAATGGTTTGAACTAGAATGGGCGGGATATATAGATTTTATATAGATAGTGACAGGGCAGACTATAAACACTTTAAATAAATAGATTCTAAATGGAAAATCTAAACATTTTTATGAGACTTTTCCTTTGATTTGGAAATTACAAACAGAAAGAATAAATTGCCCTCATTAGAACATTTAAAGTATTTTGTTAAACCATACATTATTTTATGACATAATTTGTAGTGATAGGAAGAGGAAAACATACCCATTTTCTAGGTCGGCCTCTTGGTCGTTTTTCCCCAGTGGTCTCTGCTTTCTGAAAGATAAAAAATAAAGCATCACTTTAATAATCAGTTATTTAAATCTCAGTCACTAAGAGAATATTTTTTTGTAATATAATCTGTTATGTATATGCTGCACATAAACCTGATTTAGGAATGGAAATGGGGTCTGAAAATGTCATACCCTATTTGCAGATAAAGTTACATGCAGGAGAGGAGTTACAGGGCATGGACCTGGAAAGACGTTTGCACTTACATATGTACTTTGTTTAGTTTCAAAAAGTACACTCATACTTTCCCAGAAGCAGTCTACACACGAATGGCAGGTGGAGGTCTGAGCATGTACCTTTCCTAAGTCAATTTTCCCTTTGAAAACGGATGTAGAGTCTTAAGGTAAAAAGTACCCAGACCCTTTACATTTCTGCACAGTATGAAGGTTGTCCCCTAAATGCATAGAAGTAAACCTGCTTCTCTTTCCATAAGAACATAAGAACATAAGAAAATGCCATACTGGGTCAGACCAAGGGTCCATCAAGCCCAGCATCCTGTTTCCAACAGTGGCCAATCCAGGCCACAAGAACCTGACAAGTACCCTTCCCCTTATCCCCACTTTCTCAGTGTCATGAATCAGATTACATTCTTGTTTCTATCATGTTATATAGCACTGACTTAAAGATATTAAAGCCCCTATTGTATAGCAGAAAGAGAGAAAGAAAGAAACTGCTTAACTATATTACTCATGTTTCTAGTCTATTAAATTAATATTTTTTTTTTAAATACATGAGGAGGATATTAATAAAAATTAAATATTTTGTCTTGGAAAAATATTTCAAGAGTTAATTAAAGGAAAAACAAATTAAAAAGAAAGAACATAAAAATTCAAGTAAATATATGTGAGCAAAACAATCAGCATAATTTTGAGCATCAAACACAGTACATTAAAGGAAATAATACTAATACTCAGGTGGAAAAAGCTCATACGCCAGGGTGTCCAAATTGGCTCCTAGCACCTACCACTAGGCCACCAAGAAGAGAAGAAGCTGGCTGGAGGGGGAGGTGGGAAGAGGGAAGGAGGCTGACTGGCAGGAAAGGAGAGAAAAGGTCTGGCTAACGGTTAACAGAATGGATTAAATATGAGGAGAAGGAAAATAGAGGGAAGGTAGAGCAAAGAAAAGCAAAAACAAAATAACAGGCCAAAAGAGAAAAAGGAACAAAAAACAGTAAGTAAAAAATAAATTTTTGGTTGGTGCTCAAGTTTTCTACATCTCTTTCATCTCTGGTAATATTCAATAAGCACTATCAGTCTGCAGAGCTCTAACCATTAAACTGGATTACGGTTCCACCCAAAAATCTTAAAAAGGATAATTGTTAAACAGCTACATACAAACTATACATAATTTTACACAAAAATTCAGACTATAACAATCTAAAATTATTTAGACCATTGTGCTGCCACCACCCATCCCCTACTTGCTCTCGAATAAAGGAGTGGCCACCATGATATTGTTTCACATTCTACATTCAGCTATTGCTATATTCCAAATGCCTGCTGAAAGAAGGTGGCTTTTACCATTTTCCTGAACTTTAGAAGCCCAGTTTCAACCTTCAAACACCCTGGTAAAGAATTCCAAATTGTTGGCCCCTCCACATAGCACAGTCTCTCTCTTGATTCGTCCAATTGAATTAATTTGAAAGATGATACATCCAATAGCATTTGCAAGCTAGATCTCAATGCCCTAGTACAGAGCTTTCCAAAGTGTGTGTCGCGACACTTTAGTGTGTCACCTGCAATGTGCCGGTGTGTCGCGCAAGTCCGGTGCACGTGACGGGGCGGAGCAAGTGGGAGCCAATGCGGCCGCCGGTGGACCTCATCCCACTGGCGGCTGAGTAGTTAAACATCGCTGTGCTGTGCCGGAGACGCACAGCAGGAAGATCGGCAGGGTCGTGGTGGAGCTCACGTCACCACGGCCCGAAAAACAAGGTCACGTCGAAACGTGCAGGTGCTCCTCCTCCTTCCTGCCCACGCAGCCCGGGAAGAAAAATGTTGCCGGAGCCGCGTGGGCAGGAAGGAGGAGGAGCGTCAGCCACGTGCAGAAGAGGAGCAGCGTTGTTGCAGCCGGCTGAGCAGAGGAGGAGGCCCGGTAGCAGGGTCCCCACCGCGGATTGGCCCGAGAAGATCAGGGCCGCTGCAGAGCCCATCCTGCAGCGGCCCGTGAAGAGGAGGCCCAGAGGTAAGAGAGAGGCTGAGGGCCCATAGAGTGCGTGTATGAGCTGAATTGAGAGATTGTGTGCGTGTATGAGCTGAGTTGAGAGATTGTGTGCCTGTGTGTGGGACTGAGGACCTGAATGTTTGCAGAGACAGCATGTGACAGTGAGAGCCTGTGTGTATGAATGATTGTATGAGAGAGAGCATGTGACAGTGACAGCCTGTGTGTATGAATGATTGTATGAGAGAGAGCATGTGACAGTGACAGCCTGTGTGTATAAATGATTGTATGAGAGAGAGCATGTGACAGTGACAGCCTGTGTGTATGAATGATTGTATGAGAGAGAGCATGTGACAGTGAGAGCCTGTGCTTGAGCAAGACAGCATGTGGGAGTGAGACAGAGCCTGTGTGTGTGAGAGTCAGACAGCATGTGCCAGTGAGAGACTGTGTGTATGAATGATTGTATGAGAGAGAGCATGTGAGAGTGAGAGCCTGTGTGTATGGATGATTGTATGAGAGAGAGCATGTGACAGTGAGAGCCTGTGTGTATGAATGATTGTATGAGAGAGAGCATGTGACAGTGAGAGCCTGTGCTTGAGCAAGACAGCATGTGGGAGTGAGACAGAGCCTGTGTGTGTGTGAGAGTCAGACAGCATGTGCCAGTGAGAGACTGTGTGTATGAATGATTGTATGAGAGAGAGCATGTGAGAGTGAGAGCCTGTGTGTGTGTGTGTGTGTGTGTGTGTGAGAGAGAGAAAACATGTGAGAATGAGAACCTGACTGTGTGTTTGAGGGAAGACGATAGATGGAGAGAAAAGAAATAGAAAAAAAGACAATATGTGAGGAATTGGCAAAAAAATAAGAAAGGGGAGGTGGAACAAAAAAGCCTGTGACCAACCGATTAGAAAACTAAGATCAGACAGCAAAGGTAAAAAAAACAAAAAACTTTTTACTGATTGGCACATGTAATCTTTAGTAATGTGCAAGAGTAGCACTTTCTCTATGCGGATCTCACAATGTACAGGGAAGTGGAAACCCACGGGGCTAGCACAGAGAAGGCAGCAGAATGGGCTTCAGTGCCAGTAGCAGCAATCAGCGCCTCCCCAATAGGCATGCAGCATCACTGACAGTGGCAGCAGAGTAATGAGAGAGACTCTGAGGTTGCTGGCAAAAGAAAGAAAGAGGGTCTTGCCTTTAGTGTGTGCATGTGTATGAATGGGAGTCTGCCTGGGGGTGTATGTGTGTGAATGCATGGGTGCCTGCCTGAGGGTGTGTCTGTGTATGAGAATGTATGGGTGTCTTCCTGGGGTTTATATGTATGAGAATAGATGCCTGCCTGTGTGTGCTGTATGTGTGTGTGGTGTGTGTGTGTGTGTGTGTGTGTGAGAATGAATTGGTGCCTGCCTGGGGGTCTGTGTGTGTGAGAATGAATGTGTGCATGCCTGGGGGATGGTGAGGGAATGGTGTGAAAATGAGTGGGAGCCTGCCTGGGAGTCAGTTTCAGTGTGTGAGAATGACTGGGAGCTTGCCTGAGTGGGTGTGTTTGTGTGAGAATGATTGGGAACTTGCCTGGGGGGTGTGTTTGTGTGTATGTGAGGGAGCCAGAGAGAGTGAGAGCATGAGTGTGTATGAGAAAATCCAGGGGAGTAAGAGTTTGTGTGGGGGTTGTGTGTGGAGGCGCAGAGAGTGTCTTAGAGCCCGAGAGTGTCAGTGTCTGTGAGAGCGAGAGGTTATGGTGGGTATAAGAGCATGAATGTGTATGTATGTGACAGTGTATGTGTGAGAAAGAATGGACATGTGAGTATGTGTGAGAGAGAGAGGATAACCTCCTAATTCTTGACAATATCAGGGTAACTGGAAATCAAGAGCTCCCATGTATGGACAGCAGGGGCCTTTTAAAATCCTTATTAGTTTTAATTATTGGGTGTTATTTGATATATGTGCTGTTTTGAAATATTTTATTGGTGTTTGGGAAATTATAAAAAATGTATATGATTTTAATTAATAGAAATTCTATTTATCAGTAGTTTTAAAATATTCTTTTATTAGTATGGTTTTACTATTATAACTGATGCTTTATGTTTCTTGATTTTATTTGTTTTATGAGGAATGATGGTTCTGTTTTTCCATTGTTAATATACAGAGTCTGGCTTCTTGGGGTTTCCATTTCAGTTTTTTCTAATTTGTGCTCCTTTATTTTGTATTCTGTATTTGGTGACGGTCTGTCTCTGCTCTATGTGTGTAACCATGATGAGAGATTCTGCTAGCATAGGGATCTATAGCAATCAGGTTTGTTTTGTTTCCTCAGTAGGTGGTGTATTGGTATTCTAAGACCCAGTGTAATATTTACCCTTGCTTTTTCACAGGTAGGGTTATTGTTGTTTGAGTCCTTGGTGTTATTACTGTTATGTTACAATGGAATTGCAGTATAGATTTTGAGTATCTTTTTTGCGGGGTTTTGTGTTAGTTCACAATGTGCTTGGCAGTAGAACGTGGTTTGTGCTGCTGTTACTGTGAGGTGACACCAGAATTTGAAAATATCTTTTAGTATGATGAGCTGTAAGGAAAACATCCAAGCTCCATTGTTTGGGGGAATTTCAGTGGATGTGCAGGATTTATATTGACATTCTGTCCCTTCCTATAAATTCCAGACTTCACTCTCATAGCCATATAGAATTAGTTGAAAGAGGCTATCAAATAATTTTATAGTGTGAAACTGGCCAGCTTTTTAAAATTACGCAGAAGACCCTTTGGACTTTTTTATTAACACCAAATATTCAAAAGCTGTGTTCATCCCATCAAGCTCATATATCTCATTAAAGATGTAAATTGAATAACACAAAAACTTTGTTTTATTATTGTTACTCATAAATTATAAAAATAACATTAATCTTGGAATATTATATATTTTTAATATAAAAGGTTTTCACAAGATAGGTTGTGTTGTGAAACATTTTATTATGTATATATTTAAGGAAACATACATAAATTGTCGAAATACATTTCGTTCGTTTAACATTTAACCTCTGGTTTGCTAGTAGACTGAATTACTGTGTTCCGAAATTATGTTTGTCTAAAAAGTGTGTCACCAACATGAAAAGTTTGGAAAGCTCTGCCCTAGTAGGTTGATACAATTTCAATACTGAAATAAAACTACTTGGGACCAAACCGTTAATGCCCTTAAAGGCTAAAATTGCCACTTTGAATTTGATTCTCCAGACAACACGTAACCAATGGTACTTTTTTTTTTTTTTAAGTACAGTGTCACATGTTGATTAATCAGGATTCTAGCCACAGTTCGTACCACTGAATTCTAAACATATTGGAGTGTGCACATTCTTTTCTAATAGTAGGCAAGACCCTTTTATAATCCAAAGTGTGAAGGAGTTGTACTCCTTTTTGTGCATATGGACTTGGAAAGAAGGTAGGTAATACAATGGAGGACAACCGAAATGAATTTTCAGTTCTTTTTTTCTTTTTTTTGGCATCTTCTTTAAGGCAAAGAGGCAACTGCACAACAGCAAACTCCGGAGCTGCCTGAATTCTGTATTTCAGATCTAGTTTCCTAGTCAGAAGAATGTCAGAGATGGGCTGTAGCACAGAAGTTGTCAATGGTGTGGGTATAGCCAGAGAAATGCACACATATTCTCTGCTGTTTTTAATGATCTTTATTTACAGTGATATAAGACAGCAAACATTGGGCAGCAAACAATAAAGCAGGTGCCTTGAACTCGGGCAGTTTCTGGCTTAAACACATACTGGTTTACCCACCACACAGATAAGTGGTCTCTCTGTAGTCTGAGACTCCGTCAGCTCCCCGGGACCTATCTAACCTAAGCCCTTAGGTTTTTTGCTCAGGGTTTGAATTCCTCCCTCCTCCCAGGATTGCTTGGGGAGCCCAAGCTTAAAGAGGACTGGGCAAGACATCTGAACCTGGTCCTTTAAGGTAGACTGAGGGACACAGGTATACACTCCCTCATATATCCCCCACCCCCAGCTCAGCCTTGCTGGGATAAGCGTCCCTCTGTACAAGGGAGACCTCCCCTGACAGAGCATCAACTGTGGCATACTGTCTCTCTACTGTAGGTTCATGGACATCTTTGTCCAATTTTCTTCCAATGTATCACTGCCTTTTCAGCTTCTTCAGACTCTTGGATCTTCTCTGGCACCCTCTTCAGCCATAGCCTTGTAAACATTCCACCCTCCTCTGTGGGACTGGCACCCGGGTCATCACCTCGCCTCTCCAGGCCTGTGGACGGACCTTACCCTTCCCCAAGTTGTATTTGTCCTGACAGCAATGCCACCGGGGCTTATGAGGCTTAGCAACCTTATGAATGAGATCTGGGTCCTCCCACTGAAAGGGCACTTGAACCCCCAGATCCTCAGGGTAGTGGCTAAGCGATCCACTTGTAAGCTGATCAAAAAGGGCTTTGAAATTCAGGCAATCCTGCCCAATAATCACAGAATAAAGTAACCAGGAAAGTACTCTGAAATCCATCATCCCTTGATTGGCTGAGGTCTTCAGGTATACCCAGCAAGTGGGATATCATTGATGGTCCCCATGAACACATTTCAATGTCACTACTTTTCCAGCTTCACAATGGATCAGTTTCAGCAAATTGCTCCACACCAGCATTTTTAGACTACCAGAGTCCATTAGCGCTTGGTTGCAAACCCCATTCAGCTCCACTGGTATCACACATTTAGTGGCTTCATGGTTGGAGGCATCTACTAAGTTGCAACAATAGGAAGTTACAGCATTAGTGTCCATTGCCTCCAGTTCCCCATGGGAACAATCCTTCATGAAGTGTCCTCGCTCCCCACAGTGGAAGCATGTCAAGCCAACTGAAGGTTGCGGATGAGGTGACCGGCTCAATTGGGTATGTCCCAGAGGCTTCAGCATCCGTTGCTCGCGCTCTTTGTTGATGTGTTTCTCTCAGCAGGATGGTGGTGCAGCCTTGATCTGGGTCTAATGGTATGCCTCTGCTACCTCCAGGGCTTTTTTCATCATTAGGGCTGGATGCTGGCGCACTGAGACTGTCCTGGAACTGCTCCAGCAAAATTGTTTGGGTCACCTCCTCCCTGGTTTTCCCGTTCAGGAGCAGTTCAGGAGCAGCCACCTCCTGGTGGCATCCTTAAGGCGGTGGAACAAGTTCCTAGGGTTCTCTCTAGCCCTTAAAACTTCCCCCTCAAACCTTCTGCCAGAATGCTTCTGTGGTGATCCCTGCCCTTCCTAGGATCGTTGCCTTGACCTCCGGGTACATGGCCATCCCCTCTGGATTGGCCAGCTGATAGGCCTCTTGGCATGACCTAGTAAGAACATTTCCCAGGTAAACAGCCCACCTATCTTCAAGTCAGCCTGCCAGCCTTGCAGTACACACTCAAAGTTCTTCAAGAACCCCTCTGGATCCTCTCCCAGGGTCATCTTGAGGAGGATTGGCAACATTGGCGGTGGAAAGATCACAGCAGTTTGCACCACCTTGACTATCTGCTTATGCACAGCATGTTGCTGTGTCACTTATGCTTGTAACCTTTCCTGCTGGGTCATTTGCGCAGCTGCTGTTGGCCAGTGGCAAGTACTTGAACTACATGATTTCAGAACCGTCTTACAAGCCCTCATCTTTTCCAGTCTGGACTACTGCAACTCTCTCCTGATAGGTCTACCTAAAATGACCTTAAAACCACTGCAGCTACTTCAGAATGCCGCTGCCAGAGTCCTGACTGGTAAAAGAAAATCTGACCACATAACCCCCGTACTCAACAATTTACATTGGCTACCGGTAGAGAAAAGAATAGAGTTCAAAGTCCTTACAATTCTACACAAGACAATTCATAAAGTAGACTACACAGCCCTGGACAATATCATACATATACATAGGTCATTACGTACGACAAGGTCAGCAAGTAAACTTCATCTAGATGTTCCATCTCTACCACAAGCCAAATTGTCCTCCACAAGAAACAGAGCTATCTCCATCATTGGCCCGAAATTATGGAACTCCCTACCTCATCACCTGAGCTCTCAAGAAAACTTTAAATCTTTTAAAAAAGATCTTAAAACTTGGCTACTCAACCAAACACTCAAAGACAGTATATGATAAGACTGCAGTCCACTCCCTTGGCGTGTCCCACCTTGGCCATGCAATCTCCCTCCAACGACTACCACTTTGACTCACAGAAACCTTCTTGATTTTTTCTCTGTATCAGCTATCCCTTACATGCTTTGAGCACAGATATATACCTAACTATATTGTATTTATTGATTGATATTAATCTATTGTTCAGAACCAGTTTCTGTTTTTTCTGTTAAATGCTTTAAATGTAACAGGTTGTTGTAAATGTAAACCAGAGTGAAGGCAATTTCTGCTATACCTCGGTATATAAATAAATAAATAAAATACATGCTCCATTTTAAATGATTCTCCAGGTGTACGAGAGCTAATAAAACAAAAAAAAAAAAAAAATCTGCTGGCCTCTCTGGTCCTTATTTATTGCTTGACTCTGTCTTACCAGGTGGGGATGGCCACCTTGGCCTGCACACATGCACTGGGATAGAACCGAGAGGACCCCAGGAAAAAAGAGAAAAAAAACTGCAGTCTTTTTTTCTTCCCTTTGGTGCTCAGCAGAGCCACACCCTTTCTCCAACTGCTAAGCAGCTGCATAGCAAACAAACTGTTCCTCTTCATAGTCCTCCCTTGGACTGGTTTTTCCCTCTGTGCCTGGCTTAGAGGGATCTCATGTAGGACACCATATGTGGCACAGGAGCAATCAATGGCATGGGTACAGCCAGAGAAATGCACACATACACTCTGGCTGTGCTTTAAGTGCTCTTTATTTACAGTGATATGAGGCAGCAAACATTGGGCAGCAAACAATAAAGCAGGCACCTTGAACTTAGGCAGTCTCTGGCTTAAACACATACTGGTTTATCCACCTCAGAGATAAGTGGTCTCTCTGTGGTCTGAGACTCCATTAGCTCCCCAGGGCCCATCTAGCCTCTTCGGTTTTATTGTTCAGGGTTTGAATTCCTCCCTCCTCCCAGGATACCTTAGGGAGCCCAAGCTTAAGGAGGACCAGGCAGATATTTGAGCCTGGTCCTTTAAGGTAGACTGAGGTTAGACAGCTATACACTCCCTCACATAGGCATTTCCTACATTTTCACCTGTATTAGATTTAAAATGTTGTATAATGGAAGAGCCACTGGTTTTGACTGGGTGTCCAGTATAGGGAGCAGCTTGAAGACCTCAGAATTGGGATCTCAGTAGTTACATACATTGGCATCCAGTGCTGTTTACATCTTTACCATTCACAAACTCAGAATAAGTCAAGAACTCAGGACAGGAGATGTCAGTGAGGCACTAAAAATGGGTCAATGTGATCTGTAGATCCTTCTTTTGAAACTAATGCCAAAGGCAAATCTGGAGCATTGCTGGGTTGGTCCTGAGAAGACATACCTTGGTCAACTACATCTGACCAACCTGACTCTGCTGCAACTGCTTAGGATGATGAAGAACACTGTAGCAAGGGTTCTGATAATGTTTTCAGCCCTATTTGTGAAATTGGGTCTTCGCTTCAGGGGATCATCAGCAAATGTAGAGAAGAGTAGTTAGATTGTTCTCTCTCTAGGCAAAGAGAAAATAATTTTCACATCATCCCCGCAATCTGAACAAATGGGTGGCACGTTCTCTTACCTGCTAAGGTTCTCGTAATTGGAGGGGTGGTACCTGCCCTTTGTGCTGCTGATTTAGGGTGGCTTGCATAGAGGTGCATAGGCCAATGCGGCCTGAAGATTGTGATCCATGCTCAAAGAGTCGATGGCTTTGATGTTGTGTTATCTTAGAAGAAATTGTGATGCTGTGCGTTCTGGAGCTATGCATTGATAGATGAAGTATAAAATTGTGTTGATGCTTTGAGATGCGATGAAGAAGTACTTGGACCATATACCATGGGCCAAGAAGCATCCCGCATCGGGAGTGCATTAGTGCACCATGACAGACAATGCCAAAGCGCCACGCTTTACTTTTTTGGCGCAGGCTCCACCAGAGAATAATGCTGCTTTTTCTTCAAAGCAGGGCAGTTCACAGTACTTGACCCTGTGACTTCAATTGGGCCAATGGGGAAGATTTAGTGGAGCTCCTGCTCAACTATTTCCAGCGAGGCAGACAACACTGCACAACAGGCAAAGGTCATGTGGGAACTCCTGCATATGCTCAGCAGAGCTCAAAGTTCTACTACCTAGGGAAGATGGGTCTGTTTGTTGCCGCCAGATGACATCACTCACATGTAATGGCTTACTCAGCCTGTTTATTGAAGGAAAAATGAAATTAACCAGTTTACCAATTCTCTAAGTCGTTGAGACCCTCCTGGTTCTTCAGCCTTAACTCCCCCAGTTTACCCAGACCTCCCATTCAGTCAATACTACACAATAAACACATTTAACATCACTTTCGCCAGATAATTAGCATATGTAAAAATATGCAAGCAAGTTGATGAATCTAAACCCTTAAATGTATTTTAAAATAGCAACTTACGTGCATAAGGATTGGCCCTGCCCTAGAACTCCCCATTTTTACATGCATTAATGTGCACATGAGAGTAAAAATACACGTGTATTTTTAACTTTTATAAAATACAGAATACGTAAATGTATTTATATGTTTGTAAGGTATCAATTGTTAACGTTTGTCTTTTGTGATATTGTCTTAATATTTTATGATTATTTTGCTGTAATCCACACCGAACAATTGTCTGGAGGTTGGAGAATATAAGATTTTAAATAAATAAAACAGAGGCTAATTATGCACATATATGCTAATTTTTACATGTGCAACATTTTGAAAATTCACCTATTAAAGTTTACATACTCTCATTAACAAGTACTGATAAACAGAGTCCCACAGAAATTTGTGGAGAGCTGAGATAAGACCCCATAAAGAAGTCCATACTTAAAATTCTGTATACTAACTACCAAACCATATCTTCTAATTTTCTGATTATATGAAATGATCTTTTTGTTAATCAGGTAGAAACAAATCCTTTGCAATATGTAGAAAGCATATCTACCTAATCAGGATGAAGCAAAAAATGAGTACCAATTGCTAATAAAATAAAAGCAAATATATCTTCAAGATTTTGCTTTTTACTTGCTATCTGGATTATAAATTACTAACATTTGTCTAACCTTCTTCTGTTAGACCCAGGCATTTATATATACCTATGCTCAATTTCATCTCAAAGGGTAATTATCTCATTACAGAATTAATTTGCAATCAGCTGTAAACAGTATTACAAAACTATGCTCAGTGAATCCCACTACATAATTGCTTGATTTGAGAATCCATCTCTAGAAATCTTCATCATGGACTTTCTCTCCTCTGGTCTTGCAGGTCTAGAGGATAGCAAAAGTGCAAGAAAGAGGTTTAAGAATACACTTGCAGTCCTCAGATTCCACACAGAGGTAGGGGTGCCCTCCTGTTACATTCTGCAGCATCTGGAGCAGTTAGCCCAAACTGCAGTATTACAGAGATGGATTTAGAAATCTAAGATAGCTTTGCTGGAATTCGGGGTGCCAAACTGCTATGGTTGGGGGAAGCTGAGAGAAAGCATGGGAGGCTTAGAGGGGAGAAACAGAGGGAGGAGAGGAAGACAGCTGGTAGACAGGATGAGACAAAGCTGGAGGGTTAGAAAGGGACAATGTGGGTGAGAAATGGGAGAAATGGATGGAAAGGGGGATGAGGAAAAGAAGTTTAAAAGGTGCTGATGGAAGGAAGGAAATGGAGAAGGAAGAGGGATGGAACGATAGATGGAAAGTAGTAATAGGAAAGAAAGATGACAAACTGAAAGAAGAACAGAAAATAAAAATATGTGGGGGCAGCGCTAAGCACTGCTATGGAGAAGCTCCCTGGTTCAATCTAAGTCAGGTCTTTCACTCCTGAGTAGGCTAGGGATGCTTTAGAGGCAGCTGTAGTCATTGCTTAAGGATGATTCCTACAGGCTGGATTCAGGGCCTATGACTGCAAAATCCTAGAAGAAGCCTTGGTACATGGCCCCCAGCCCACAACTATCGTTACAATAACCAGAGTAGGCACATTATGGAGCAAGGGCGTTGATATAAAAGAGGGGGAAAGTCCTCGGTGAGAAGACACATAACACCAAGATCCTAGCTCTGGTTCCAACTGAACTGAGAGAGTACGAAGGAGCAAGAGGAAACCAGTGGGTCAAAAAATGAAAAAATAAATGAAACATATGAAAATGTAACATGAAAAGAAAAACAAGGAAGCAAGTCAGAAGATAGGCAAGAGCGGAAAGGAAAAAGACAAAAAGTACACAAAACCTTGTTTCAATTTATTATCAGTATCTCATCATTTTTTAGTATTTTAAATTCGACTGTGTGTATATTTTTCAAAATACGTAACTGCTGACAGCTACAGCTAATCAATGTAGTGATTTTACTATTTACAAGTAAAAAAATGTAGCAAATTATATTGTTTTATTTTTTTGAAGGGAAGAGGTTCAGAGCTGGCAGCTTATCAGATGCATGGAAAGAAGTGAGTGAAAGAAGAGCACAAGGAGGCAGAGATGAAAGGTTGGGAAAGATAAGGATAATGGAGGAGCAGGTGGGGCTCAGAGGGCGTAATCAGAGACTGGGGAATAAGAGCTGGGATGCAGGTGGGGATAAGCAGAGCACGGCTGAGGTCTCAGGGAGGAAGGCAGCTCCTGTAGGCAATACTGTCCAAATCTTGAGCTGAAACGAAGCAACACTCCGTAAATATACACTGGAGTACTGTATTCAGTTCAGGAGACCGTATCTACAAAGAGACGGAGACAAGATTGAAGCGGTGCAGAGAAGGGTGACCAGAAAGGTGGAGGGTCTTCATCGGATGTCATACGAGGAGAGATTGAAGAATCATAGGGGCGGATTTTCATACTCCGCGAATAGGCCTACTTTTGTTTGCGCTCCAGGCGCAAACAAAAGTACGCTGGATTTTAGTAGATACGCGCGGAGCCGCGCATATCTGCTAAAAACCTGGATCGGCGCGCGCAAGGCTATCGATTTTGTATAGCCGGCGTGCGCCGAGCCGCGCAGCCTACCCCCGTTCCCTCCGAGGCCGCTCCGAAATCGGAGCGGCCTCGGAGGGAACTTCCTTTTGCCCTCTCCTCACCTTCCCCTCCCTTCCCCTACCTAACCCACCCACCCGGCCCTGTCTAAGCCCCCACCTTACCTTTGTCGGGGGATTTACGCCTCCCAGAGGGAGGCGTAAATCCCCGCGCGCCAGCGGGCCTCTTGCGCGCCGAGCCGCGACCTGGGGGCGGGTACGGAGGGCGCGGCCACGCCCCCGGACCGCCCCGGGCCATAGCCACGCCCCCGTACCCGCCCCCAAAACGCTGCCGACACTCCCCGAAAACGCCGCGACGACTGGGACCGCCCCCGACACGCCCCCCTCGGAGAACCCCGGGACTTACGCGAGTCCCGGGGCTCTGCGCGCGCCGGTAGGCCTATGTAAAATAGGTGCACCGGCGCGCAGGGCCCTGCTCGCGTAAATCCAGGCGGATTTACGCGAGCAGAGCTCTTAAAATCCGCCCCTAAATATGTACACCCTGGAGGAAAGGAGGAGCAGGGGTGATATGATTCAGACTTTCAGATACTTGAAAAACTTTAACGATCCAAAGACGATGACAAACATTTTCCGTCAGAAAAAAATCAGCAGAACCAGAGGTCACGAGCTGAGGCTCCAAGGAGGAAGACTAAGAACCAATGTCAGGAAGTATTTCTTCACGGTGAGAGTGGTGGATGCCTGGAATGCCCTTCCGGAGGAAGTGGTGAAGTCCAAAACTGCGAAGGACTTCAAACGGGCGTGGGATAAACACTGTGGATCCATCAGGTCTAGAGGAAGCGTATAAAGAGGAGGCAGCAAAACACTGCACAGAGCGGCAGTAGCCACAGAGGCATTCACGGAGCAGGATGCCAGTGGCCAGTGGTTGGTGTTCCTCCTTCACAGAGCGGAAGGATGGAGGGCTGCCATCTCCAAATTAAAAAAGAAAAAAAACTACAACAAAACAGGGATGGGTTCATGGGCTATAGGTATTACCAATTATTAGGCTTATTCAATTACCAATTATTAGGCATTTCAATATTAGATGATAGTTAATGTGACCTTCAAGGCATACTTCACTTTCAATGCATATCCAGCATAGCTCTCTGCTACAACGGCAGGGGAGAAGAAAAACTAATACTTCACGCATATCCAGCATTGCTCTCTGCTTCAACAGCAGGGGAGAAGTAAAACTAATACTTCACGCATATCTCTGCTTCAACGGCAGAGAGCTATGCTGCCGCTTAACCAACTAATCAAACTTAATATTTCACTTGGAAGCAGCTCCATCACTGCTCTCTACATTAATGGTGGGGGTGAAAGGGAAATAGAACCTAAGGTTACTAAGAGCCAAGAGAAACAGATAAGTATGAGAAAAAAGAAGTGTGAAGCTTGCTGGGCAGACTGGATGGGCTGATTGGTCTTCTTCTGCTGTCATTTTCTATGTTTCTATAAATAAAGAGGATAGACTGTCTTCTCCTCTGTCAGTGTATGGTTGTGCAAGTGTGAAGTTATAATAAAGAGTTACTGTTTTAAGAAGACTAGAGTCTGTCTAGTTTGTCTGAGGAAATCACCACTCATTCCTACGCCACCCTAAAGAGTGAAGATTTTCAATGAGGGAAATCTACCTTTCAAAATTCTCCTTGAACTTTATACAAACAAAAATAAGAACATAAGAATATGCCATACTGGTGTTATGTGCGAGGAGGCCTTGAGAGGCCTTAGCAAACTGTTATGTGCGATGGAGACCTTGAGCATGGGAAAGCTCAGAGGCCTTCGCAAACTGTTATGTGCACGCAGGCTTTGGCTAGATGTAGCAAGAGATGAGCAGCTGCTGCACGAGAATAGGAGATGTGTGCCCTTGGACGTCGGTGAACCCAGAGAGGAGCTCAGGGGAAACACCGAGGCTGGTGAAACAGATCCGTGTCTGGGTCGAGGCCAAGCCCAGGCCCCTGCCGACCTGCATACCTCGGTGAGACCAACCACCCTTGGTTGGTCTCTGAGTGGTCCTCCGACTACTCCAAGCCCTTTCGGACCTGCCACTGGGAACGGCAATGGCAGCAGGCCGGACAGGAAATAAGGGCGGGCGAAGGCTCTGGAACATGAAGACTCAGACAAGACTTGGGACGTGTAGACTCAGACGAGAAGCTTGAGCATGAAGACTCAGGATCAAGGTTCAGGAACAAAGTCAATTACTGGGTTGACGCTGCAACGCAGCACGCCCTACACAGCTCATCTACACAGGCGGACCCAATGGGCTGGTCACGGACCACGTTTGAGAACGAAGCGGACTCCAGACGAATACTTGGAAGTAGAAGCCGGAACATGGCAAAGATTCCGTAGAAGCCTGTATCAAGGCGCGCCCTACACAGCCGCCCATGGCTGGTCATGGTCCATGCTGGAATGGCACAGGTTCCGTCAGAGTCTTAGGCATGGACGGAGCAGCCACCAGAACATCCGAGGGCCGAGATGATTTCCAGAGTAAGGGACTAAGACGAGACTTGGCTTTGAGCATAGGGTGGGGGCCAAGACGAGACTTGGCTTTAAGCATGAAACATGGGACCAAGACTAGACTTGGATTCAAGTGAAGATGACCCTCCGGAGACTAGTGCTGTGAATGAGAAGGCAGGCCCATGCCATGAGGTGACGAGACATGACACACCAGAGAAGGTAGCGATGAGGAACCAAGGGTCCAGGAAGCAGAAGCAGAGACGAGGCATCAGGAAGGAACATCAGGAAGACCACGAAACATCAGGAACACAAGGGATAATCCAGAAGAGACCAAGAACATGAAAAACAATGAGGGATCCCACGAAGAACAGGAAATACCAGCAGAAGCAAAGACGAGAAGTCCTTGAGACGAACTAACTGCTTGCGAATGCAACTAAGGACTGGAAGCTGGGCCCTAATATAGGGCTGATGATCAGGAAAAGCCCTGGGAGGAGTCCAGGTGGAGCCCATGGCATTTCCAGCCATGGCCCTTTAAATCTGAGAAGGAGGCGCGGCCCGCGCCTTAGGAGGAAACAGGAAGAGGAAGTCAGAACCATGGAGAGCGGCCATGCTGCCACCAACGCCGGAGAAGCAGGACTGGGCAGAGAAGCAAGCCCCAACGTTGGAGGCTGTTCTCTGCGGCAGGAGGCAGGCTGGGGAGCAGCTCCATGCCGCAAGGGTGCCCGAGGACCGTGGCCACCAGGCCGCGAGGCTGAAGAGGGTGTCGGCGGCATTCCCTGCCACAAGAGGGTCCCGATAGGCGCGGCTCAACGCCATACTGAAGATTAAAGTCCACGGCTCCTGCCGCGAAGGCCGGCGGCTCCTGCGCTGCGGAGGTAAGCTCAGAGTCATAACAACTGGATCAGACCAAAGGTCCATCAAGCCCAGCATCCTGTTTCCAACAGTGGCCAATCCAGGCCATAAGAACCTGACAAGTACCCAAAAACTAAGTCTATTTCATGTTACCGTTGCTAGTAATAGCAGTGGCTATTTTCTAAGTCAACTTAATTAGTAACAGGCAATGGACTTCTCCTCCAAGAACTTATCCAATCCTTTTTTAAACACAGCTATACTAACTGCACTAACCATATCCTCTGGCAACAAATTCCAGAGTTTAATTGTGCGTTGAGTGAAGAACTTTCTCCGATTAGTTTTAAATGTGCCACATGCTAACTTCATGGAGTGCCCCCTAGTCCTTCTGTTATCTGAAAGACTAAATAACCGATTCACATCTACCCATTCTAGACCTCTCATGATTTTAAACACCTCTATCATATCCCCCCACAGCCGTCTCTTCTCCAAGTGATCCACTAGGAGCTAAGATGGCCGCACGCTATTGAGAGGAGTTCCGTCGCCCTCCTATATTCCACTTTTACTTTGCGACTAAAGCTAAAGAAGTTACCTCTTTTTGATGGGAAAGAGGAAAGGCAGACCCAGAGTGTTCCCTGAAGCTGCGGAGGGAACATCTCGGCAGGGTCCGATGGACCAACATGTGGTGAGGAGCCAGGAATCCCTGCAGGACTCCGTGAATTTTTCCTTGGGACTCCAGCAGAGAGCTGAGCCACTGCTGGTGACCCCGGAACTTGATTCATCTTTGTGTCCAGAGCAGAGTCCAGTGCCTCCACAACCTCTTCCCCCTGCGGAAGGTATGAACGCATTCAACACTTTCCCTTTGCACTCGAATGGTGGAGTGCAGTTGGCTATGTCAGCGTCAGGTGGTGTCAGTATGGAGGATTCGACGACAGGAACTGTGAGCTGGCCGAGAAAGGAGACTGAAGCCATCCAAATTGCTCCCATAACCAACACAGGGACAGTTATTCTTCCAAAGGACATATCAGAGGTAACTTCTATTACTTTAATTAAGCCTCCAAACATTACTCTGGACAATATTTGGGAAGCAATTACCACTTTGACAAATAAAGTTTCATTGGTTCTCTCCCAACATCAGGATTTTTCAAATTCCTTGAATAATGTTAAGTTGCAAATGGTGGAAATAAAATCTCAAATGGATTCAGTACAGGCTAAAGAAATTTCAATACAAAAGTCAGTAGACACTATATCAGTGGGCGATCTCTATTTACAAAATAAAATGGAAATTTGGAAAATGTTGTTAGACGCTGTAATTTGAGAGTTTTAAAATATCCAAAGAAAACATTTGTAACACCGGTCGAAATGCTACGAAGATATTTAATGGAAACACTGGCAATTAAAGAGAATTCACTCCCTCCTATTTCCAAAGCTTATTATTTGCCAGGACTTAAAAGCTCCAAATTTGAATACTACACCAACAGAAGCAGTTCCCACTGATTTATCCCATCTTTCTTCCTTTTTGGAAAGTTCTACTGAAGAGACTGTTATTTCTTGTTAGGTCCGCAGGCCATGGCCAGTCGTGACCGGGGCCAGCTACTCACCGGCATGGTGGGCCGACCCGCCGACATTGAAGGTTCGGCATCGGCGGGCTCTTCCTGCTGCACTACCATCATGGCCGCAGTGTCGGCCGTCCTCCAACGCGTGTCTGGCTCCGCCCCTGCCGGGTCCCCCCTAGAGCTGTGCACGCGGCAGAAGACAAGAATTAAAGCAGCCATTACAGGAAATGGGTTGGCTTTAGCTTCAGGGGACTATTTAAGGCAAGGTCTGCACCTCAGACCTTGCCTTGGCTTCTTGGTTCGTGTTGGTGTTTGGTTCCTGTGCTCTGTTCTTGTGCCTGATTCCTGGACTGGCTGCTGATTCTCCTCTGGTATTGACTTCTGGACTGGCTGCTGACTTCTCCTTGGTTTGACCCCTGGACTGGCTGCGGAGTATCCTCTACTACCCTTGAGCGTGAGTTAGTCGTATACGACCTGCTGGAGGCGCCAGCCATCTGGACCACACGACCTGCAGGAGGCGCCTGCATCCAGATTTCCCTCTTTAACTTCACAAGACCTTCTGAGTTGGCCTCGCCTTCCAACGGTAGGAACTTGGAGTTACTATGTCGGATCAAGGGTCCACCTTCCGAGTCACAACATTTCTTCTACATTAATAGTAACCTTAGCTTTGGATTCAGATCGAGATTTTGTTCTAAAAATGTTTTTTCGTAATACGGATGAATTGTTTTTGGGTTTAAAAATCCGTATGTACCCTGATGTGTCTAAGATAACTCAAACCAAGAGAAAACGTTTCCTACTTATGCGCCCTGCTGTTTTGAATCTGAAAGCATCTTTTTGGTTATATTTTCCCTGTAAGTGTATTATCAAGTATAGTGGGGTCAAATATGTTTTTTTTTTTACCCCGTTCAGTTAAATAACTTCATAAATGATAAAGTTAAGCAGGCTTCATCAGTCCTTACATCCAGTCCTTCATAATCGACTATTTGAATATATAGGGTTCAGATCTCTTTATGATGTGCCCCTTCTTTCTTCAATATTATAATGTATAATTTTCTTCACATAATTACATTAGCTCTCTCCTTAATCGTGGTCCGACTTGGAATATGTTGCGATTCTATATTTTATAGTATGTATTTCCATTTTTTTTATTTGTATTCTCATATTCCGTTTCTTATCAAGTTGTTCAACTTGTTAAAATTATTGAATAATTATAAATAAAGATTAAAAAAAAAAAGTGATCCACTAAGATACAAACTTGTGAAAAATATTGTCTAATATAGGTACATATAGTAGTTAGGTATTAGGGATGTGCATTCGTTTGCGACAAAATAGGAAATATAGATGATATTTCCTATTTCATCACGTTTCAGGGGGCCTCCGAAACGATAGGAAAACCCACGATATTTCGTGTGGTTTTCTTATCGTTTGTTGGGGGGGGAGAAAGGGCACATAAAAAAAAAACAACCCAAACCCACTCCAACCCTTCAGATTTAATTACAATCCCCCACCCTCCTGACCCCCCCAAAACTTGCCTAAAATCCCTGGTGGTCCAGCGGGGGTCCCGGGAGCAAGCTCCCCCCTCTCAGGCCGTCGGCTACCACTAATCAAAATGGCGCCAATGGCCCTTTGCCCTTACCATGTGACAGGGGCTATCAGTGCCATTGGCCAGCTCCTGCCACATGGTAGGAGCAATGGATTGCCCGTGCCATTTTTTAAGATGGCATCAGCAATCCATTGCTCCTACCATGTGACAGAGGCCGGCCAATGGAACCATAGCTCCTGTCACATGGTAAGGGCAAAGTGCTACCGGCACCATTTTGTTTACTGGCAGCCGACGGCTCAAGAGTGGGAGATTACTCCCAGGACTCCCGCTGGACCACCAGGGACTTTAGGCAAGTTTTTTTTTTGGGGGGGGGGGGGTCGGGAGGGTGGGGGATTGTAATTCATTAAATCTGAAGGGTTGGAGTGTTTTGTTGGGTTTTTTTGGTTCAGGACAGCCGAAAAAAAAATCGGCCTGAAACGCAGGAAATGAAATTTCCCACGGCGGGCCGATAACTAAGGCCAAACCAAAAGGTTTGGCAGAATCACATCTCTATTAGGTATGTTATGTTAATAGTATGAACCTGTTATTAGAAGTTTAAACTTATTCTAATTTTAAAGACAAAATGCACTAGAATTTTCTCCCAAGAGAGATTCTGTTTTTAGATGACTTGTTCATTTTTAGGAAAGCTATCAAAACTTGGTTGTTCCAGTAGACTTTACTTAATTTTATTGTATGCACTATTGAACAAAGTGTTACGATCCTGCTCGCGGAGCTCATCCCGCAAGCAGGCCTCCACTCACCTCAAACGCTGACGCCCCGGACCACTGCTGTCTTGCGGCCAATGCCGTCACTTTGGGGCCTTGCTCTGCGTGGCCTAGGCCACCTCCAGTCTGCCCTGCTGCCTCGGTTTACCACTGCCACGGCTTCACTGTTCTTTGCCGCTTCCTGGGGCCTTGCCTGTGCGGCCGGATGCCGCTGACGTCCTCCTCGCAGCCTACTGCCGCCCCTAGGAGGCCTCCATCTTTGCGGCTCCAAACCGCCACCACTGACTCCGCCTTCGGCAGGGGAAGACGCCACCAGGATGCCTTCAGGCAGAAGGAAGCTGCCGCTGCCTCCTATGCAGCCTGTGCGCTGCCGCCAGGACCTCTGCCTGCTTCTTCATCACGCGGCAGGGATGCGCTGTCCTTGGTGCTGCCTCTCTTCCTGGGCCCTTCCTAGGCGCCGGCGTGCACCTCTTCACCATATTTAAAGGACCAGCAGAGGGAAAAGTCCGCGCCCTCACCGGACGTCCTCTTCGCTTCATTTCCTGCTTCAGCCCTATATAAGGGCTCACTTTCAGTTCCTCGTGGCCTTTGGATCGGACTTCATGGTTGTCCATGTTCTTCCTTGACGGTCCAGGTCCTCCGTATTCTTCTTGTGTCCGAGATGGTTCTTTGTTCTGTGTCTTGATGTTCCTGGTCTCGTTCCTCGTCAGAGCTCCTTCGTTGCCTTGTCCTGATGTTCCAGATGTCCTGTCATTCTGAAGCCTTGATGATCCTGAGTTCCGAGTGTTCCAAGTGTTCCAAGTTCCGAGTCTTCCAAGTTCCGAGTCTGCCAGCTCTTCGAATCCTCCAGATGGCCACCCTGAGGGTAAATCCGTACAGATCCAGTTCCTGTTTCCGGTTATTGGAACCTCGTTTGGTTGGATCCCCTTCTGGCGCTCGTCTCGCTTCCGCGTGGTCCACAACCAGCCTTCCCAGGTTGTGTAGGGCACGTAAGCAGACAGGGTGGTCCGTGACCAGCCCATGGGGGGCTGTGTAGGGTGCCCTGAGGGACAGTGCCCACCTGTACCTTCCAAGTTCCAAGTCCTCGTCTGAGTCCTTCCAAGTTCCAAGTCTTCGTCCTTCCAAGTTTCAAGTCCTCGCCTGAGTCCTTCCAAGTACCAAGTCTTCGTCTTATTCCTGCCCTCAGCCTCCGTCTGGCCTCACACACTCGTCGTTCCCAAGCGGCGGGTCCAAAAGAGCTTTCGAGTGGCCGGAGGGCTACTCCTGAGACTAGCATTGCATTGCTGGGTCTCATTGGTGCGTGTAGGTCCAGCAGAGAGCTGATCCTGCCTGGTTCCTGTTCCGAGTTCCTTGCCTCAATTTCAGTCCTGTTTGTTCCTGCTTCGCCCGTGCTGGCATGCTCTCACCTCCCACGCTGTGCCTTGGGGCTCCTCCTTGAGTCGTGCTGTGGTTCAGGGGCTCACGCTCTCCCATGAGCTGGCGGCCACGCCTGCATCAGGATCCGAAGCTCGTGGTCGCAACACAAAGTACAATATTATAGATTAGTGTAGAGGTTATTTTATTGGTTTTACTGCTTTGGTTTATTAAATATTTTTATAATATTGTTGAATTTACTTACTGTAAACTTGCCTTAAGTACTATTTTGTAATGAAAGGGCGGTCTTAATTAGAAATTGATGATGATGATGATGATGATGGTTAGTAGGAAAGAATTAATTATTTTTTCCACTGATTTTTCTCCCTTTTTTGTTTGTTATAATAAACCCAGATACATTTCCAGGAAAAATAAGAACTAAAAATGAAGGTTTCTCTTTCCCTCGCTATATTTTGCCAAAGACTTCCTTCAGGTCTCTTAAGTGGGGTAGCTCTAGTAAAAACTTTGAGAGAAAACCTTAAATAAAAAAAAGAATCTAATGGCAGACAATGCAATGATTTTAAAATTGGAGTAATCCTATCACACTTTTGTGAATTTGTGAAAAATCAGACTGCTGCATTTTCCACTAACTGTAGTTTATATAAGCTTTTCTTAGTATAATCTTACATAAAGAGTTACAGTAATCTAAACGAGACTGAACTAACTCACAGAATACTGACGCCAACGCATCCTACTTAAAACAAAAAAAATCACACACCTAATCTTAAAAAGATGGAAAAATGCTGATTTAGCTACAGCTTGATCTTGCAATTAAAAAGAAAGGGACAAATCTAATAATATTCTTAAAGTTAACATTATCCTTAAAAGGAACCAGTACCCTATCAATAATTACCTTTCCTACAGCTGCATAGGCCTCCATTTTATCAGGGCTCAATTTCAATTTATGAACCTTCATCCAATACAGAGTATCAGATAAACAGTTATTTAATATCTGAATTGCTTCTCAGGAGGGGGTCATCATTTACCTCTATATACACCTGCATTTCATCAGCAAACATATGACAGCTGATGTCATACCTAGAAATCATGTTCCCTAATGAACTAACACTGAAAAAATAACATTGAACCCTGAGGAATCCCACATTTTAAATTCTACTGAAAAGATTCAGCATCCCCGATTACCACTTTCTGAATACAGTCACTTAAATAAAGCTTTAACCACAGGTACAAAAACTTAGATTGTAAGCCCTCTGGGGATAGAAAAATACCTACAGTACCTGAATGTAAACCGGTGTGATATCTCAATTGAGATCAAATGTCGGTATATAAAAAAAAATAATAAATAAATAAAATAAATAAAAGGAATACCCCTAAATCATACAAAGTGTGCAACAGTATTAAATTATTTAGGGCAATGGCTTTCAACCTTTTTCCCATCATCATACACCTGATGAGTAGTGTTCACATGTGTGACGCATTGCTCATTATAGTCCACGGCAAAAATAAAGAAAACCCTAAGTATTACTGTTATTATTAAAAATGACAAGAGGGAAAGATAAGAGTACTTTCTCTGAACAGAAATTACATAAACAGTAAATTTACCATAACAAAACACCACTAACTGCCATCCCTCAAAGAGTAACAATCCCACCTACGAAAAGGCAACACTGCCAATATTACACCAGGTCCTAACACACTAATATATTACACTAATATTAGGAAAACAGAACAAGCCAGGCTGCTAGAGATCCCTACACAGAACCTAAAATGTTAGTAGCATATCTCACCTTGGTCAAATGTGCAGAACACAGACAGACACCTTCCACAGAATAAAGAAACCATAAAGTATAAATACTGTAAAAACGTGAAGGTAAAAACTGAATTGGAAACCACAACAGGCCAGACCCTGTAAGCCGTGCAACAATGGAAAAACAGATACATTACCAGTCCTCAAAAAAATATATATATAAAATCAATAGTAGTAAAACCTTACTAATAAAAAGAACAAATTATTTCAAAACAGCTGATAAATAGAGCATCCAATAAATTTCCAGACACCAATAAAATATTTCAAAATGGCAGACATGAAGACTCCGTAATTAAAACTAATAAGGATTAAAAAATGCTCTGATTGTTGCGATCCCCCCTGCTGCTGCGCTGCAGGAGGTCTCTTACCTTCCTCCAGAGGCCGCTCTGAAGCCAGGGCCTCGCCTGCGCATCATCCAGGACTTGCTCCAGGGCCTGAGAGGCCTAGCTGCTCCTGAGGCATGCCGGTGGCTTGCAGCCTCGGTGTTTGGACTTCCTGTTGGGCGACGCCCTTCCCTAGGGGCTGGCCCGCAGCTCTCTACCCTAGTTATAGGACCAGCGGTGGGCGGTCCTGGCAAGCTCCTCCCAGGGAGTTGCCTTCTACCTCCAGTATTTAAGGACTTTCTGTTCACTGTGTCTTGGCCTTGGATCTGAGCATTACAGTTGCCTGTAACCTAGCTGATCCAGGTCCTCCATGTTTGATGGCGCCTTGTCCTGTCTCTGCTTGATGTTCCTGATGTCCAGTGTCTCTGCCTTGATGTCTGTCTCTGACCCTGCCTAGATGTTTGTTCCTGTGCCTGCCAGCCGTAAGGGCTTTGGATGTGAGTTTCCCAGCATCGGAGTCCTGTTCGCCTGGGTCTTCCCCGCGCCCTCCTTCTCGGAGTGGTCCGCGACCAGCCTCTCAGGGCTGTGTAGGGCGCGTCTGGGACAGGGTGGTCCGTGACTCAGTCCCACGGGTGGGCTGAGTAGGGCGCCCTGATGGACAGTGCAATGTTCCCGTCCAGCCTTGTCTACAGTGTCTGCTTCAGCCCGTACCCTGATGTCTTCCTCTGCCAGCCGAGGGGGCTTCGGATGTGAGTATCCCAGCATCGGAGTTCCTACTCGCCTGGATCCTTCTAGTGTCTCGCTTCAGCCCTTGTCCTGATGTCTCCGTCTGCTTCAGCCTGCTTCTGCCCTGTCTGATGTCGTCTGTTTAAGGACTCTGTCTGCCCTCGCCTCTGTCCGGCCTGCTGCCCATTGCCGTTCCCTGCGGCGGGTCCGAAAGGGCCGGGAACAGTCGGAGGACCGTTCACTAGTCAACTTCCCCGTGTTGGCTACCATGGGCATGCAGGTCCGGCTGAGGGCCGGACTTCCTGCTTCTGTTCCTGCCTGCCTGGCTCACCATGCCTGCTCAGCTCAGCTCACCTCCCACGGTGTGGCCTTGGGCTCCTCCTGGGGTCCTGCCGTGGCCCAAGGGCTCACCACCCGCCCGAGACGACCGCGCCCGCGCGCGCTCGTAACACTGATCTTCATACCTGGGAATTTTTTATTTCCAGATGCACAGATATTGTCTTGAATTAGCAGGAGGAAAGGAATGGGGGGGTTTGCTCACAAACTTTCTTCTCTTGCTCTCACTTTACACAATCACACACATGCTCTCAATTCCTAGTCACCAGCTGGTCCTCATTTTCCTCTGGGCTCGCACTCCCCCTCTTTTTGCTCCAGGTTGATGCTACTGGTTACCTCTGCATGGTCTCTCCTTCTTCCCATGCACGCATGCCCATCACACACCACCTCTTCTTCCAGGTAGTGGGGTCAGGAAAAAGGAGAGGCCATGCCACTATTGCCCCCACTTCCGCTAACTCTACTGCCATTCCACTCTAGTAGAGGAAGAATGTGCCATGTCTCACTGGGGCGGAGGAGAGGGAGGGGAAAAGCAGCTGGGCCAGAGGGAGATTAGGAAGCACAGCACACCCGCCTGTGCTTGACGATGCACAGTGTCACAAACCACCAATTGAGAATCGCTGATCTAAGGTATCAAAAGCTACCATAAGATCTAAAAACAGATTAAAAACTATTCTATCCGATATTCAACCTCCAATCAACATCTTTTATTATTATAACCATCCTGGTATCCTACCCCTAAGCATTATAATCATCCAGAATCTTCATTACTTATGATTTCGTCTTTATTGTTAAACTACATACTTGTACTGAACAATTCATTGTAAATCTCAAACATCCATTTTTGGAAATTCCTCCATTCTACAGGTTTATACACTTTGTTAAAGTTTCTATCTTGTCTTCTTCTTGCTCCTAGTTGTACGTCTCCTTGTTTATTGTAACTGCATCTATATTATTTATAGTTCATATTATTTCGTTCTCTGTTCCGGTTATCACCCATTGTTTATTGTAAACCGGCTTGATGTGATATTATCACGAATGCCGGTATAGAAAAAATTAAAATAAATAAATAAATAAATAAATAAATAAATAATAAAATCAATTTAACTAAATTACCCCTATCTTAAAATTAACACCACAAGCGCCAAAAGAACAGCCTCAGTATTGAATCCCTTTCAGAATCCCAACTTAGTTTTCATCAAAAATTAATTTAGCTGAATAAAAACAACCTTTTCAATGATTTTTTTTCGCCAACAATAGAAGATTTGAAATAAGTATATAATTGATGTGTGTTCAGATGACAAAGAGTGTTTCTATAAAATGATCCTAATTAATGCCTGTTTCAAATGAGATGGAAAAATACCTTCTTTTAGAAAAACTTTAATAACACAAATTAAATGATCCACTAAACTATCTTTTACAATACTAAAAAGCCAAGCAGGCCAAGGATCTAAACTATAAGAAGTGAACTTCATTGTCTGTAACATAGCAGTCACATCAATCACATGGAAAATAACATCTTCAAATCTGCATTTTATATTCTGCCTTTTTGACACTTCAAAGCAGATTACATTCAGGTACTGTAGGTATTTCCCTATCCCCACAGGGCTTACAATCTAACCCCTAGATTTATCAAAATGCTATAAATATAGGGGTAGATTTTTTAAAAATGCGCGTTCGCGTACTTTTGTTGGCGCACCAGTCGCAAACAAAAGTACGCTGGATTTTAGTAGATACGCGCGTAGCCGCGCGTATCTTCTAAAATCCAGGATCAGCGCGCGCAAGGCTGCCGATTTTGGGCAGCCGGCACGCGCCGAGCTGCGCAGCCTGCCTCCGTTCCCTCCGAGGCCGCTCCGAAATCGGGGCGGCCTCGGAGGGAACTCTTTCGCCCTCCCCTCACCTTCCCCTCCCTTCCTCTACCTAACCCACCCCCCGGCCCTATCTAAACTCCCCCCCCTTACCTTTGTCCACGGATTTACGCCTCCTGGAGGGAGAAGTAAATCCATGCGCGCCAGCGGGCCGCTGGCGCGCCGAGACGCAACCCAGGGGCGGTTCCGGAGGGCGCGGCCATGCCCCCAGACCGCCCCGGGCCAAAACCACGCCCCTGGGCCCGCCCCCGAAACGCCGCGTCCCGCCCCCAAAATGCCGCGTCGATCAGCCCCGCCCCTGACACGCCCCCGACAAAAAACCCCGGGACTTACGCAAGTCCCGGGGCTCTGCGCGCGCCGGCAGGCCTATGGAAAATAGGCGCACCGGCACGCAAGGCCCTGCTCGCGTAAATCCGGGCGGATTTACGCGAGCAGGGCTTTTAAAATCCGCCCCATAGCGAAAATAGCACCTGTGATATAAAGGGGCATGGTTAGGCTAATTACCCTGCTCTCGCATCGGCAATTTCTGCAAGGTTCGCTTCACATGTGTAAGAGAGGGAGAGTGTCTCTATAGAAATCAATGTCACTCTCTATTTTTACGACTGTAAGAGAGGGTACTTTTAACTCAGTGTAGGTTTTGGGGGTGGGGTAGTTTTGGGGGGGATGGTTTTACATATCACTTTCTACCTAGCGTGTCTGAAGCTAGGTAGAGAGTGCATTGTACAAATCAATTCCTCTTGTACCTTTCATCGATTCAAACGACAGAAAATCTTCAGTGATGTCAACTTTGCTGTTTGTATCTCTGACTTTGATTGTAAAACCACCCCCCCAAACCCCACACTGGGTTAAAAGCACCTCCTCTTACAGTGGTATAAATAGAGAGTGACATTGATTTCTATAGAGGCACTCTCTCCCCCGAACATGTCCCCCGGCATGTACAATAAAAAACATTTTCCCCAGTAATGCACGGCCAACGTGCAGAACGCATAGAAAAAAGGCGTAGTTATTTCTGGCATTAAAACCCGCCTTACTCTATCGCATTCCACATTAGGAGCTGCTCATTACCATTAACTCTGCTCAAACTCCTCCCACTTGCATAGAAAATATGAAATTTGCATACTAGAATGCATTGCACTATTTAACACAGTAGAGAGAACATGGAACAAATCTACTCTTCTTTCACATTTCATCATTTCAAATCACATTAAATCTTCACTGATGGTAACTGTGCTGCTCGTATGTTTGACAGTGCATGTAAAACTGCCCCCCAAAACCAAACTCACCCCAGGTTCATAATGCCCCCTCTTACAGTGGTACAAAAAGTTCAGATATAAGTGAGCCTCCACAGAGGCTCTCTCTCTCTCTCTCTCTTCTCTTCCCCCTCTCCCCTCCTAAACTGCAATTCGTGATAAAAATGTTTTAGGCCAGTAACGCACAGCTAACACAGGCACAACACACAGGAAAAATATGTAGCTCTTTCTGGTGTTAACACCTCTGTTGCTGTGCATTACTCTATCGCACACCATGCTAATTGACCCTCATTTCCATTTACTCCACCCAAACCCCGTCCACTTGAATACAAATGAAAAATATGCATACACAATACAGTATTTATCACATGCATTAGGGCATTATCTTGGGTGTTGCGGCCCTAACACCCTAACGCAATTTGATAAATGACCCTCTTAGTGAGGGAAACAATCTTATTTGGGGAAAAAACTAATAAAAACATTACATTGGAATTTGAATAATCAACTACTTCAAGTTCTTTAGGTTCTACTAAATTCTTAAAAATCCTAAATAACTACTTAGTTTTTTCTGAGTATTCTTAATTTTATCCAAATAGTAGCATTTACCTATGGCTACAATGTTTATTACAATGTCGTTTGTCCTCAATCGATGCAGACTTAGGCCAGCATTTCTCTGACATCCTTCCCTGCAATGGTGCTTAGGGCAGTCCATTCTGCTTGGGTGAAAAATTTGCTTACAGGCCTCTCTTCTTCCCTCATCCTGACTGTTTCATCTTGATCTGGATTTGAGGTCTCGCCACTTGTGACTTAGGTCTTACACACTCCTGTTGTTGTGGAAGACCACACAAAGTCATGACAAATTTTCTCCTCAGTCCACTCTTTCCAGTAGGATCTCACTGTTCATAACATTTTCCCATATAATATGTGCTGGACATTAATTATCTCCTTCACCAGAAAGTCCATCACCTGTGGCTCAAAGTTAGGATTCCTAAGCAGAGCTCTACTGCTTCCAGACATGGTGCTGGAAGGCAGACAAGGTATGAGATGTGCCCTTATATACACACACTCACATCTAAGAGGCACATTAATATATGTATAAAAGAACAAGATTTATGCGTGAACATTTATAAAATATATAGCAAAAGTACACACAAATTATACTTGCATAAATTTACTGCATATACATACTTTTATTCTTTGTACAATTATGGTATACATGCATATTTTCCTAGAGTAGAGTTGGTCCATAATAGGATTAGCTGCAGGCTCCATGACATCAGGGACAGGCTGAGCCAGTCCAGGGTTAATCCCTACTGCTTTCAATGCAGTCGCATCTGGACTGGCTCTGCCAGTCCCTGATAACATGGAGTCTGTCAGTGACCTTAATCCATAAACTATATATTGGGTTTAAGGAAAATAAGGCATATATAGATAATTAACTTGTACTGTATATTTTGGCCTATGCTTTTATTCCTTATACCTGGTATTTAATCATTAAGGAAGAGAACCTTCAGTCAGCAACTAATATTTTTGGTAAGTGTATGTGTACTGTGTTTTAGAAGACATCAGGCTAGTGGTTTCTACTGGATCTACTCTACAAACTGTGTACTGTAATTGATATCTGGATAGGAAATTACATTTCTGATCCAGGGTAGGTGGTGTGCCAAGCTCTGAAGCCTTGCTTTGTCAGGGTCCTTCCCAATTATAGGTAGTGTAGATGGAAAACGGGGCAAGGTAATGGAAACATCAAGGAGTTCCTAATAGTTCACAGCTGGAAGCCATAATGCAAGAGCCCTCAAATATTTTTTTTGCCTAACACATCCTGTAGAAGACAGTAGCCTGGGTGGAAACCTGTGTTCTGGTGGGCATATTGCCCTTTGAAAGTGGATCTTTCAGAGATATAAGCATGGACACAGCAATGAAGGGAGTCTTGTGAAGGTAAGATGGTGCCTAGATTCAGATTTATTAAAATTTATAAGTTGCTTACATGCACAGCACTAGGCGATGTACATATTAAAATACATAAATAATATAAAACACAAAACAAAATTACAGATTCTTCATCCACAAATTACCACAGACTGAATACCGGGGAGGATAGCCAGTGTAAGAAAGGAGAAGGTGAAGATATGGCCTATAGTAAGCTCAATGGTATAAATTCAACAGACTATTGATTAATAAATTGTGTATGTTGCAAGAATTCATCTTTTAAAAAAAAAAAAAAAATACTAAAAAAAAATGCACATCACCTATTACTCACAAACACAGAAAAAAAAGCTAGCTTATACCAAAAATTAGTTCCATTGCAAGAGGACAGCACTTATCATTCCTGGCAAAGCCTGAAAATATCTATAAGTTGAATATCCTTTGCTTTTAAATGTGTTATTGTGAACTTGTAGCTAAGTAATCAAAAACAATATATTGGATCCAACCTTTTAAGCCACCAAACCTTACATGAATCCCAACAAAGTTTTTTTGTTCACAAGATAACTCTGGCTTCCTCAAGGGATTTCTTTTAAAGTTCAAAAGGATCTTTGATATAAGCCCACTTAACTTCAGTTCTTGTGCAATCCTCAAACGTGTTTTCAACCGCAATTCAATCTTGCGTATGCCGTTTCAGCTCTACAGTGAAATCTGCTTCATATTTCCTTTTGTTTCTGCAAAATAAATTGTAAATCTTCTAAAGATCAATTCATACTTTAAACTCTTTATTAGATACAAGAGCAATGATGCTTACATTCTCATAGATTTACAAATCTCTTGCTTTTCATGGAAATGACATCAGTGAGAGTTAAACTGCTTTTAAACCTAGCCTATTAATCTGACATCAGTCGTCATATTTTAACAGCTAAATACACTAATATCTGCCATCTATCTCCTAATTAAGATTCGATGGAATAATAATTTGCCATTTATAATTTAAAAATTGTTCTCATTGTAAATTTAAAGAAATATTCCCCACTCCCCTACCCAGGTCTGGTTATTTGATTCAAATTTAGAAGGGAGTATAAACTGGACATCCATTACTCAAATTAAAAAATGTTTGATTCTCATGGAATTGATTCTGCCATGCTCAGGGGTGAATTTTCAAAGACTTAACGCATTAAAAATGAGCAATATACATGTGGAAGTAGCATTTACTTGCAGACATGCTATTTTATAAACGTCAAGCATACACGCTTATTTTTGCTTTCGCCCACACATATATGCATGTAAAAAGGGGGTGCTCTAGAGACGCTAAGGCACAGGGCCACATTTACATGCACAAGTTGCTATTTTAAAGACATTTACACATGTACATTTTCCAACTTACTCTCATCACCTAATTATCTAAGTAAATATTAGATATTATATTGTGTACTATTGACCGGGCAGGAAGTTTGGGTGAACTGTGGGGAGTTCAGGCTGAACAGCCAGGAGGGTCTTGATGACCTGGAGAAGGACTGGGTGAACTGGTGGATTAAATGGTAAAATTGGTAATTTCACTTAAGCGTGCATGCTTTAAAATATCACAATTTATACAAGTTCCATTTTATTTTCACACATTAAAAAAATATATGCACTTATATTTTAATAGTTAGGAAAAGTATGCACATTCAATGCATTGAAAAACATATGCATGTATGTTTCGGGATAATATACATGTATTTTATAACACATATGAGATACGAATGGGTTACAAATTATTATTGGAAAACTATGCACAGCCATATATGCTGTATATTCCACTACACACAGTTGTTTGGAAGTTACACTCTTTGATATTGTAGGGCTTAAGGATTTACAAAGAACTATTTTAATCCTTAGTAACAATGAATTTTTTAATTGATGGAATGCAATATTAAATAAATGAACATATGATTTAGTGGTGTTAATCATAAAAACTACCAACCAGGGAATGGCTATTATAAGCAGAGATGTTCAGCCTCAGATGGAAGTTTAAAAATCAAAATTGGCATCTGAGAAGCAGTTAAAGGACTTTAACGCACAAATGGACAATAATCTTAATGATTTATAGAAAATCAAGTTCAATAAATTTAAACTGGATGAAAATGATTATATTACAGGACAAATTTAACAGTGATCTAACAGGTTTAAGTCCCATTTAATAAAAAGTAATTTTCAGACTCATTATCTAATGATTGGTCTGATGAAGGTCCCACAACAGAAGTTTTGATCATACTAAGAAAACAGTTTCCTTTGAAATGTCATCTAGTAAATCATCAGATATAAATGACAATGGGGAGCATTTTTTACAACAGGGCGATCAATAAATGCCTCCAGATCGAGTGCAAGACAATGTCACTTGTACAGTCAACCATGTGGGAACAAACAAATCACCAGATCAAAACGCTATCAATAAGCTGACATGACAGCATTGAAATGGGAGCAACATTGACATTGTCCAATTTCAGTTTTCATTTATCCTCTAATAGATTGTGAAGTGATGAAATACATTTTTTGCAAAGAGGGTTATCATTTGTGCCCATGAACTATTAAAATTTGGGTAGATATACAAAAGTTATTTTGACGATTAAAATTTGCCCTATTTTTTTTTGTCAGCCTTCAGTTCAAACAGCAGCAATTGTGTCTAGAAAGTAAAAATGTGGGTCTCCCATTTGAAAATAAGTATTGATAACAGCATTTGAAAAATTGGTTCTTCAAGGTTTGACCAATATGGAATTAATTGCACCAAAATGTTCAAGTAATTTGTCCAAACAAGAGCGAGAAGCTTGCAAAAGTTTACACGATGATTTGTCTATTGGCATCCGTCCAACTGATAAGGGGGGTGACATAGTTATCATGGACAGGGAAAAATATAAACTGGAAATTCAACGACAATTACATGAACATAATTTTTTATAGAAAACTTTCAAAAGATCTCACAAGTGAGATACAAGGTAGTATTTGGTGTGTAGTATTTGGCTATTGAAACTGGATAGTATTTGGCAGATAGTGTTTGGCTATTGAAACTGGATTCACTCCCTTGGACAAACGCCCTATTGAGAATTTATAATCTGACACAATGACTCAGATTGTCACAGAGAGGCCTCCTAGACTGCCCTTCAGTGAGACAAGCACAGCTACCTGTAACCAGAGAGTCTGCTTTCCCAGTTGCAGCTCCCAACATTTGGAACTCCCTTCCAGATGCATTATGCTTCACAGACGATTCAAAGGCTTTCAAATCAATGCTAAAAATGTATTTATTCAAGCAAGCCTTTGAGTAAATACTTAGAGATCTGCTTTTTCTGTTCTAATATTATAATTTGTGTAATTTGATTGTGTTTGTTTTGTGTATGTTAATTGTAAATTGCTTAGGCATCTGTAAGCAATTAATAAATAAATAAGGAGTTAGCTTATAAATTCATTCAGATTAAAGAGCATGAGTTTCTGATTGAAAAAACCCACGATGCCTATTTTTATATCATGTTGAAGATATATAAATCTCTGCTTGATCCTCTGGGTCATCCTACAGTTTCTAGCTTTGAAACTATCCTAGAACATTTCCCTAAACTCGATGATAAATATTTGCAACCATTGGTTCTCCAAACTTTTCATATATTCATGATTCAGTATATTTTATTTCGTTGTTGGAACAATCATGGACTTTGGCAACTATAGATATTGCAGCATTATACATCAACATTCCCCAAAGGGAAGTGATTGGCCTCACTCAATTGTATTTCCAAGATTCAGTTCTTACAGAAGAACATAGAAGCTGGGTATGTGAATTAGCCACTATTACATAAAATTATTTTAAATTTGATGATGAGTATTATCAGCAAATCAAAGGAACAGTAATGGGATTGACGATGGCCCCATCTATTGTTTGTTTATATGTTACTAGTTTTGAGGTCCAAAATGGTTACAATTCATCCAATAGGATGTATATTAAATTATAGAAACATTCTATTGATTTTGTTTTCTTTATTTGGATTGGGAGAGAAGATCAACAACAGCCTGTGGATTTCAAAATTGGGATTAACACTAGGGATAGTAATTTGCAATCTGTATTCCTGTCTGTTGTCTTTGTAAATATAGGTAGTACAGAGTCAATTGTTGTCAACTGTGTACTACCCATATTTACAAAGACAACAGACAGGAACACACTATTACCATATTCAAGTCATCACCTACAACATTTACAAGAGAATATACCAGTGGGCCAATTTTTGAGATTGCGGAGATCGGCCACTATAGTAGAGGAATACAGGGCACAAGCTCTTAATATGAGGGACAAATTTCCACAAAAGGGGTAACCTTCACGATGTATAAAATGGGCATATAAACATGCTTTATATGCTAATCAAGACTTCTTGTTACAAATTAAAACGACAACTGCACCATCAAAGTTGATTTGTGTCTTTCCATTTATGGTGGACACCAACTGGATTAGACAGAGAGGGCCTGATTTCTAAAAAGCGTTTAAATCTTACAACTGGATTTTATATGCATAAATGCACCTTACCTGTGTAAGTGTGCTTTTGAAAATTACTAAAATATATGTCATTGACTTGTCAATAGGTTTTACTCACGTTAAGTGCACTTAATGTGGATAAAACCTAATGCAGGTAAATGGGTTTTGAAAATTGCTATGATACATTTACATGCGTTACTCCTTTGAAAATTCACCTGATTATACTTAATCAATGGGATACTTTGATTGGCCATGAAGTTTTTAAAGAGGAGCCAATTTTCACTTACAAAAAGTGCATACATTTAAAAAATCTGTTAGTTTCATCTGTTCTTTCATCAGCCTCCTTTCTTAGCGGTGAAGTACATATTTCCAAAGAGCAATGCAGATGATGATCTTGTTCAACCAATTGTCACAAACCATTGAAAAGCTCTATCATCCAGCAGTAAAGTTCTGGTATATAATACTTGAATGATTTCATTGTACAATTAGGCAGGTAGTTTACGCTATTTTTTTGTCTGTGCGGGAAAATATACATTGGTCAGACCAAATGAGCAATCAAAACTCAAATCATAGAATATAAGAGTCGCATCCAGAATAATAAAAATGAGGCCCCCTTTAGTTAAATCAAGAACATACAGTAGAATAGTTTAGGTTTTTCATGGTTCAGTGAGTTATTTTATAGCAGGATAGGAATATTTCTTTAAAATTTACGAGAACAATTTTTTATTTATAAATAGCAAACTGATCTCATTTGGTCTTAATCAGGAGACTGTCAGATATTCTTCTAATGTGAGAATTTATTATAATTAAGACTTTATATAAGTGTATTTAGCTGCTAAGATACAGGACGAATGTCAGATTAATAGGTTAGGGTTTAAAAGCTGCTTAACTCTCATGAACGTCATTTCTGTGAAAAGCTAAAGGATTGGAATCTTTAAATCTGTGAGAAGGTAAGTTACATAGCTCATGCATCTAATAGTTTTATGTTATGGATTGATATTTAGAAGATTTACAATGATTTAATTTTGTAGAATCATATGCAAGATTGATGTGTTTGAGAACATGTTTGCAGAAGTTAACTGAAGTTAAGTGGTCTTGTATCAAGGATCCTTTTGACTAAAAGAAATCTCTTGAGGAAGCCTATGTTATCTTGGTGAAACCTAGGACCTTAGTTGGTGGATTACAAGGTTGGATTTGAGATATTGTATTGTATCACATAGCTACAAGCTCACAATAACACATTTAAAAGCAAAGGATATGGGACTTATAGATGGTAAAATATATCATAAATTAAAAAATTTTCTAAGATATTTTCAAGTTTTTGCCAGCAGTGATTATGCTAAATGTTTCCTCTTGCAATAGAAATAATTTTTGGACTGAACTGACTTTTTTACCTGTCTTGTGAGTAATAGTGGATACTGTGATGTTTCTTTTGTAAAGCTGTAGTTAGCTAAGCCACCTGTAGTACTCCAGGTAGGTCTTCTTCAACTTGAATTTAGACAGACTTTCTTCACTATACCTTTCATTTAGTGTACTATCGTTACGGAGGTGGAGGTGACAGAATAAAATTTGATGCAGACTGCTTCTGCAGAAAGAAGCTCCTACCAGCATAACAAATTGATACCTTTTCTTTGCTGGAAGGTTTGCTGTAAGTGAAAGTGCCACTGTCAGCACCTCGTCTCATCGCTGACATATCTGTATTTGAGAAGTTGACAGGATGTTTCCCTCTATAGGGTATTCCAGCGTTGTGGCTTGGCCACACTCACAGATCTTGCACATAAAGTAAATAAGACCCAAACTAATGATTAATAGCTTGGATGTGTTGTGTTCATTGCAGGAAGGACAATCTGGGGAGCTAACTATAGAATACAGCCCCTGGTGTTAAACAGAGGCAGATGTAAAGGTTGATGAATGCAGGGGAGAGGTTAGAGCACAGAGCAGCCAAAACACATGCAAGGCAACAAGTGGGTGTGAGAGTGAGTGCAGTCGGCTGTGTTGAAAGGGCCAAGACTCAATGATTAGAAGGTTTCTAGCATGCAAAAGACTCATTCAGTAATAAAATATTAAACTTTTATATACATTGCAAACTTTAAAAACTACATACAAATAAAATAGGGGGAAGAGGAGGGAAAATCTAGGAATAAAACTGTTAATAGAACTTAAAAGGGCCCAGGAATCCCTGGGGCCAAGTCCTGCTTGGCCTAGGGAGCTGGGAGCTGTGGAGGTCACCCTCATGCCCACTAGCTCAAGAGCAGCCATGTAGCCCTCTTGAACCTGGGCGAAATGCTCCACCACTTCCACTAGCACGCTGAGAATATTCTCTCTCACCACCTGGACAACTATCTCAATAGCTGCTAGAGCCCAGACTTCTGGGCTAGAAACCGGTGTTCCAGCCTCAGAGCCCACCTCTGCAACCATGGGATGCTACTCTGACTCTGGGGGAAGCTGCCCAGCAAGCTGTTAGCTTCCATCATCCAGCAAAGGCTAGGAAGCAACAGGACCTTTATCCAGAGGTCCTGGGGCCAAATGGGAAGGAGGCCCTACCAGGAAGGGATGAAAAATAAATAGATGGCAGTATAGGTCCAGGGCCTCCCGTCAGGGGGATGGGAATGGCTGATGCAGGGTTCACAGGTGGTGATGGTGGTAGCTGCTACTACCCTGCAGCAGGCACAGAGGCTACTGCTGCAGCAGTATGGCCCAGGTGCTTTTCATCCTCCTTCTCCTCTTCTTCTTCCTAGTGGGTGGTATCTGTGAACAGAGCAAAAAGTGTTTATCAAGCCATCAGGTCGTATGCTCCAAAGTTCGATGTGCAACATCATACAAACTGTTAGAGGGCATTTTATTTCTGGGAGAAGTGGAGGCAATAGGAAGTGCTTCTAATGGTGGGACAGTCGGGGGTTGTAAACGGTGGCAAGGCCATATATAGGTTTCCAGAGATATGCAGGCTTCTGTACAGCCCTCCTTTACAGCATGGTGCCTAGCCAGTGATACAGGCTCAGAGGTAGCTTCGGTGTCTGGGTGTTATGTGTTGGGTAATACCCTAGATTCCAAGTTGTCAAGGGCCACGATGCGGTCACAAGTTTATGGGTCTTTATTTAATTATTTATATGAAAGTATTTATTGCCCACCCCTCCAATGTTCAGGACAGGATACGGTAAAAACATTCATAGTAAAAATAATAAACTAAAAAAAACATACTAAGATAATATTAGAAACATCTGCAAGATAGAGTAAAGTTGACGCGAGGATGACTATTGGAATGCTTTCTTGAATAAGTGAGTCTTTAATGCTTTTTTATGCAGAGAAAGGGGAAGTGAATTCCAAAGAATCGGCCTGAAGATTGTAAAGAAGCGTTTGTGTGTGGACATTAGTCTGGCTGCCTTAGGCGGGGGAACATCCAATAAGAACTGACTGGAGGCCCTAAGCGTTCCAATGGAAGTGTGAATTCTTAGAATAGAGTTGATCCGTGGGGACTTCGAATTATATAAAAGGCTGTGAATGGATATGGAAATGTTGTTGTATGGGAGGCTTTCACATTCTCTGGGAAGGGTTTTAGGAGTAGATTTTAACACCATCTTTAGTTCAATAGTTGGCCTGAGAATATATCACAGAAATGCCAAGGAAGACATTAATGTGCATGAGGGTTTCTTGAAGCTCTAGGCCAGGGGTGGCCAACTCCTATCCTCGAGAGCCACAAACAGGCCAGGTTTTCAGGATATCCAAAATGAATATACACAACAAATTTGAACGCACTGCCTCCATTGTATGCAAATCTATCTCATGCATATTCATTGTGGATATCCTGAAAATATGGCCTGTTTGTGGCTCTCAAGGTCCAGAGTTGGCCACCCCTGCTCTGGGCAGAGACAGGGTCTTGTAGAGTGGCAGGACAATAATAGGGTCTGTGATGGAAGAAGGAAATAGACAGACCATGCTGATATCTCCCTGATGGGAATTTAATAAACTTATCTCTGCCCTACCAGGCACACAGCTGGTTGAGCCACTCCTTTTCCTTCTAGCGCAGCTCCCAGGCCTTCTTTTTGAGATCAATCAGTACAGAGAAATAGGAATGCTAAGTTCTTAATTCATCGTTGCTGGTTCTGTGACCTCCTCAATAGTATGTTTTCAGTTTTTCAAATGAAGTCTTGACTCTGTTTCATGGGTCTTCGCTCTCCCTTCATGTATCACTATGTGGTGTCCTGCCATCTGGCCAGAAAATACAATTGACCAGAGATAATCCCAGAGCACCCAAAGTACCCAGTTTCAAGAGGGAGCTTGCAGGTCAGTCCAGGCCTTCAGGCAACCCATTCTGAGGCATCATAGGCTCAGCAGCACTGATTTCAAAGGGAAGAATCAGTTCCTACAGATATCACACAGCTTTGGGGGGTAAGTTTAAAACCAGGACTAGCCAAAAATTCTCCAACCTGGAACTGGGACATCTGTCATCCTTGTAACAGGGTCCAGCACCAAAACCCAAAACATATCCCTGAAGCTGTTCTTTCTTTTACATAGTAACTTAGTAACAATCAGGCCAATAGCATAAAGTGTGCTCAGCCGAGGCGCAATGTTTAACATGCGGCTGGACGTGCATTTTCGAAGTGCGACTACCCCTTATGCTGTAAGGGGTTCAGTGTGTTGAAAACATGCATCCAACCACCCCTGAAACTAATAGCGCATCACATGCAAATGCATGTTCATGAGGCTATTAGTTATGAACCCACACATTTTCGCTCAGGGCAGGCGTTAATTTCTGAGCAGCCCAAAAAAGTGTACAGAAAAGCTGAAAATACTGCTTTTCTGTATACCCTCCAACTTAATATCCTAGTGATATTAAGTCAGAAGAACCAAAAATGTTAAAAAAATAAATAAATACAAAATGTGCTGTCCGGTCAGGTTAGGAAAACAGATGCTCAGTTTTACCGGCATCCGTTTTCCTAACCCGCTGACAGCCACCTCTCCTGGGTTTCCGCTAATAAGGAGGCACTAGGGACACGCTATTGTCCCTAGCACCTCCTTTTTAGCACGATCCCTCACTTAAATACAGGATTGCGCGCCCAGGAAAGGTGGCTGGGCATGCATTGGGAGAGCGGGCACTCACCACTGAGTGCCTGTTTTCCTGTACTCTTATTGTATCAGCCCGATAATGAATAACGACAGATAAAGACCAAAATGGTCCATCCTGTCTGCCTAGCAAGTATTTTAATTTCTTTTTTTTAAGAGTAGTAGCAACTGCCGCTCCATGCAGGCTACTCCCAAACATTCTGTTAAGAGTTTTCAGAGAGGACTATATGAGCCCTATAAATATTACAGGATTCAGCGGCTCATATTCTTTCTGGGTTAAGTAGATATGATCACATAACACTGGCTCTGTCCTCTCTCCATTGGTGACCTATAATATGTAGAATAAAATTTAAGATTTTATTATTGATTTTTAAAACACTTAACACTGGTGCACAGTAGCTGGGCTTGATGCTTTGAATATATACACCATCCCACTCACTTAGCTCTGCCGATAAGGGCCTCCTTGAAGTTCCATGTATACTCGCATCACATCTTGGTCTGGTGAGAGAATGAGCTTTCTCTTTTGCAGGCCCAAAGCTCTGCAGTTCTATGCCAGAATATCTATGTATGATGGCAAAAATAACAATGTTCAAGAAAGTTTTAAAGACTTGGCTGTACCAACAAACTTTTGGAGAAGTAGTTCATAAATAACATGGGATGAAGAATCATTTTCTCCTAACAAGTAGATAATAGAGTAATGCGCCAGTAATGATTTTATGTCCTATTAGAGATGTTTTTGTATGTTATTATATATTGTTGTATGTTATCATTTATTTTATATTTGGTTTATTAGTTTACAATATTGTAGCATTAAGGGTACACACATTGCTTTAAGTACATCATAAATGCTATGACTTATTATTAGGGTAATTGCATCTGGTGATCTGAAGGCAGCGAAACAATGCGAAAAGGCAGTAGCTAAAGCCAGAAAGATGCTGGGCTACAAGAGACAAGTATAACCAGCAGGAAAAGGAGGTGATAATTTCCTTGCATAGATTGTTGGTGAGGCCTCACCTGGAGTACTGTGTTCAGTTTTTAAGACTGTATCTCAAAAAGGATAGAGACAGGATGAAAACAGTCCAGAGGAAGGTGACCAAAATAGTGTGGGTTCTGTACTGGAAGACTTTGAGGAGAGGCTGAAGGAGCTAAATAAGTATACCCTGAGGGAGTGGAAGTGCAGGGGAGAGAGATATCTGAAGATCTGTATCATGACAGGTTATTAATAATGCACAAACTTCAAACCTTTTCCGCTGGAAAGGAAAAGGTAGAACCAAGGATCATGATATGAGTCTCCAGGGGGGACGGCTCAGAACCAATGTCAGGAAATAGATCTTCATGCACAGGGTTGTGGATGCCTGGAATGCCCTACCAGAAAAGGTGTTGATGACGAGAACAATTAATGAATTCAAAAGAATATGGGACAAACCCTGCAGATCACTAAAGGCTTAAAGAAAGGGATGGTGTAACATTTCTGCATGGGGGTAACCTGCATGGAGTGACAACTACTACCCTAAAAAAATGCATGGGGTAACCTGCACGGAGCGACAATTATTAGCAAAAGCAAATTGCTGGGCAGACTAGATGGACCATTTGGTCATTAACTACTGTCATTACTATGTTATGTGTTATGTAACATTTTATGAATGTTTCTGCTTGTAAATAGCCTAGATTGCTGGATTGCATGATTAATAAGAGGTTGCAAATAAATAAATAGATAGTAGCAAATGCCGCTCCATGTAGGCTATCTTCAAGCAGAAATGTTACACCATCCCTTTCTTTAAGCCTTTAGCGATCTGCAGTGTTTGTCCCATATCCTTTTGAATTCATTAATTGTTCTCGTCATCAACACCTTTTCTGGTAGGGCATTCCAGGCATCCACAACCCTGTGCATGAAGAACTATTTCCTGACATTGGTTCTGAGCCGTCCTCCCTGGAGACTCATATCATGATCCTTGGTTCTACCTTTTCCTTTCCAACGAAAAGGTTTGAAGTTTGTGCATTATTAATAACTTGTCATGATACAGATCTCAGATATCTCTCTCCCCTGCACTTCCACTCCCTCAGGGTATACTTATTTTAGCTCCTTCAGCCTCTCCTCAAAGTCTTCCAATACAGAACCCACACTATTTTGGTGTAATAGTCAAGTTAACCCATTTCTTCAATTTTCATTCTCTAGCCAGTAGTATATTTGTCCCAAGCCTTTTTGAATTCCATTACCATTCTTGTCTTCATTACCTCTTCCTAGAGAGCATTCCATGCATCCACCACCCATTTTCATGAAGAAATATTTCCTGACATTGTTTTAGAGTCTTTCCCCTTGGAGTTTCATATCGTGACCTTTAGTTTTGTAGCTTCCATTCCATTGGAAAAAATTTTATTTTTGCTCATTATTAATTCCTTGAATCATATTTCCCCTGTCTCTTACAGGATATACATATTAAAGTCCCTCAGTCTCATCTCATATGGATTTCTGTACAGAACCCACACCATTTTGGTCACCTTTCTCTGGACCACTTCCACTCTGTCCTTATCCTTTTGAAATGAGATCTCCAGAACCTGTAGGAGTAGGAAGCTCGACAATAATAATCTACCTGTAGAACCCTCCAAGCCTGCTGTTTCTCCTGCCTGACCCGCCAGATGGGAAAGAAGATGTCTTCATTCCTCACCACCAGGACTTGATCCTTTTACCTGGTCCTTAATTTTACTTATGACCTTTTTCTATTTTTGTCCCTCTTTTTCTCTAACTTTTATTTTACTGTCAGTGTATTTTAGTAACACATGTACATGTCATTTAATTTAATTTTAGTATTTATATTCCACTTTTTTAAATCAATATATGCCTATTGGCTCTTGCCTTAACACAAGCCCACAATGTTCCCTTCTCCATCCACCCTCTCCCAAAACCCCCTTACCTTCCCCTTCCCAAATCCCTCCAAAGCCCCCCAAATCCTTCCTACTCACCTTCCTAGTTTCCACAATGTGCTTACCCTGACGGGGTCAGAAGCTCCGCGATACTCCGCCTTCAGTTCCCTCCAAGCCTGATGAATCCTTTGATATGTCCCACCGGAGCCCCCAGAAGGGAAACGAGGATGGCTTTTTGCTCCTCATCACCCAGAGGACACCATCCCAGATATAGCCCTGATGGTAAATTGGCTGCCTTGCTGGGAGGGGGCCATCTTTGAATGAGCCCACCCCAGCAAAACCATAAGTAGGCATGTGTATTCCTAAAAAACATACGTTCACACAAGTTCCCTGGTATGCATGAGCATTTCAAAGTATGCATACATTGTGCATGAAATTAAAAAGTATACACATATTTTTGGGGCCGTTGATATGCGTATTTCAGATGCTGCCACAGAGGCATCTGTGCAGATTCTAAAATACAATAGTAAGTCTGTGCAGACCCATATGCATGCATATATGGGGGTTGCATGGAGTTGTCTGAAAGTTCTCCTCCCTATTGGTAGCTGAGGCAATAGGAAATAAAGAGACTTGCACAAGGTCATAAGGAGTTTCAATGAGTAAAGTGGGATTTGAACCCTGGTTTTTAGCCCATCATTCTAAACCCTAGGCCACTGCTGAAAATGGTCTACAATGGGTGGGGAAACTAAGATGGTGTTGCCTGAGCAAACATATTCATGTTCCCCTGAACTCTCTCATTTTTCCTTGTTTCCTTACCTTAAAGCTTTTTTTCTTATTGATATAGGGAAAAGAAAAGGAGTTGTTAGGAAGGGGAAGCATGTTGTGATATCTGCCGCGCTCGAATCTGCACCCGCTGCCTTTCAGCCCCCCTGGGGGCTACGTCCACGCTGGGAATTGGCCGACGGACTAAGGCTCACCTCTGAGGGATATCGAATCGACCCTCAGGAAAGTCTCAACTGAGGGAGGGACTGTTAGGTTTCATCGCAGGAGAAGCGGGGCTCTCTTCTTAAAGGTAAAATTCTCTTTCTTCTTTCTTGTAAATGTTACACTATTCTCTTTTGGATAGTGTCCGCATCTGCTATGGGAGATGGAGAAATACTGAAGAGCTAAGCATGCTGCACGGGTATATGTAGGCTGATGTCAGCTTTGAAATCTGACTCCATCTCCCATCTACTATCAGGAGAGCACAACACCCACTGGTCCTGAGTCCATCTGGCTACACGCTTAGGAAATACTATATTTGTTGTCAAACTCTGAACCTCATCACAAAGATAACAAGTTTGTGAAATAATTTTCCCGAAGCTTGTCTAGTAAAATTGTAACCTTAACATATTATGATCCTCTCTATGTCTGGATCTATTCTTGCAGCGTTGCTAAATATAAAAGTTGGTATGAGCAGGAAACCAAATTCCAAAACCAGCTCTAAAAAAGACTCTGTCCTTCCATATCTGGTCCCAAAAAGCTGAAGTTAAGTTTTTCCATCCAACTCTGTATATCTAAAGATAAGGTAGCAGAATATAGTTGTGGGTTATCAAAAAGTGGGAAAAGGGGGAAAAATGTTCAGGTATCTTTTAAGAATCCTCTGGGCTGCATGCCAGACCTTGATAGTATGTGATATCATTGGATTATTCCAATAGGATTGCGTTGACCTAGGGGAGTAACATAGTAATGAAGCAAGATTATGTCCTTTTATTTGAAATCCTTCCAACTCTTGCCATGATTGAGAACAGTCCCCATCCAACCATCTCCTAACACTAACCAGCCCTAGCAGAAGATAATACAAAATAGATCAGGGATATCTAGACTCCCACTGTCTTTGGGTTTCTATAGAGTGCTAAATTTGATACATAGCATTTTTCTCCATCCACAGAAACAATGATTTAAGCATCATGGATCAAACACCATACTGGTAAATGTTGAAAAAGATATAAACATGGCAAAGCCATCATTTTCAATAGATATATCCTCCCTATAAATGTAAATCAAGAGAGTGGTCCATCTCTGCAATCAAGCATCTATTTCTTAATGACCTTTGGATAATACAGTTTATAAAGTTTACAACACTACCAGAACCATTAATCCCTAAATATTTATACCCAGAAGCTGACACATTAAGTAATCTCAAATAATTAAAAATCCAGGTACCAAAACCAAATGACCATGTACCCTGAAATTCTGCAATAATCCTCCAAGAATTTTAAAAGAACTGATATTGACTGATCTGCCTGTCATGCTGTGAGTCCTTTGGGCTGTGGCATAGTTGATACTGCCCAGTACATGGGAGCGACTGGGTCCACCCAACAGCAGGTGGACAAGCTCAGGGCTGGACCAAGATGAAGGTTTTACCTGTACCATCACTCTTCCCCCGCAGGTTGAGCCCTTGGGTTCTGATGCCAGCTGGCCTTAGGATAATATGCAGGGAAAAAGAGGTCATGCGACGATGGTAATCAGGCGGAGGTCAGGACAGGTGGCAAATCAGGCAGTTTTGGTATCCAGGCGAGGTCAGGGCAGGCAGCAATCAGGCGGAGTTGGTATCCGACTGAGGTCAGGCAACAAGAAATCAGTCAGAAAGGCAAGAAAAAAGGAAAAAACAAGAACAAGGCAAGATAACAAGGACTGGAATAGGCAAGGCAGGATCCAAACTATGAACACCAGCAAGAGGCAGGAAGACCTATTGCTGAGGTGCTGACTGGGGAATCAAATGGCCTGTTCGCAGTGATGTCATCCACAGGCACTAGAGAAGGTTTCCTGCTGTGGGGCCTTCTCACTGCATCAGATGCATATGCACCTAGGAAAGGCAAAGGTGATGGGGGCATCTTGAGGCTGGAGCTGTAGGCGGCAGATGAGGTGACAGATGGCCAGCTACAGTATGGCTACTGTGGTGAGCCGAAATTATACTGCCTTAGCAACAAACAGCAAAACATCATCAGCGTCTAAAGCTATTTTTTCCCACTGACCCCGCCAAATGAGAACTCACTACATAATTGTTACCTGGTTTCTAATTCTTTGAGCCAATAGTTCTATAGCAAAATTAAGTAAAGGTGACAAAGGGCAACCCTGTCTCATACCTCTACCTGTTACGGTTCTGGCCGCGAGTGCCGCAACCAGACCCTAACCTCCGACTTCTTGGACCTGTCACCGCTTCTGGTGGCCTAGTTCGCGGCCTGTTCAGCGGCGTCTCCGCAGGGGCCGCACAGCCGGGAAGCCTCCCATGGACGCCCTGCTCCTAGGTGCGCACGCACACCACTTGGGCGCTTTTCTAGGCCGTTTCCTGCCAGTGGTGACTCCGCCCAATTCCTGACGTCAGACACCACGGCCTTGATAAGCGGCCACGGACACTCAGTCTTGCCTTGCAACAGGCTTATCTACCTGATCCCTGTTGCTTCGTGCCCCGGCGTGAGCTGCCTTGGGAACTCGCTTCGTTCCTGCTTGCCTGCTACAGTACCTGCTTGGTTCCTGCTTGCCTGCTACAGTACCCGAGTCTTGCTACAGTTTCTGCCTGGTTCCAGTACCCGAGTCTTGCTACAGTTCCTGTCTACTGTTCTAGTCTGGTTCCAGTATCCGAGTCTTGCTACAGTTCCTGTCTACTGTTCTAGTCTGGTTCCAGTTCCCAGTTCTGATCATCAGCCTGCCTGCTTCAGTCTCAAAATCATCAACCCGCCCAAGTCCCAGCGGCTGGGTTGCTACGGGCTCCTCCCGGGGGAGCTTCGGCTTCCAAGGGTGAAGCCTCACCTAAGTCCCAGCGGCCGGGCTCCTACGGGCTCCTCCCGGGGGAGCTTCGGCTTCCAAGGGTGAAGCCTCACCTAAGTCCCAGCGGCCGGGCTCCTACGGGCTCCTCCCGGGGGAGCTTCGGCTTCCAAGGGTGAAGCCTCACCTAAGTCCCAGCGGCCGGGCTCCTCCCGGGGGAGTACCAGCTTCCAGGGTAAAGACCACCTCTACGTCCAGCCTGAACATCTGCCTCCCAGCCTGTGGTATACTAGAGACTTTTGAATACCTTTCCCAGTCTCCTGCAGGTTAGCCCAAGGGTCCACTAAACTGAAACTCCATAACACTACCAACAAGAAAGAATCTAATTGAAAACTATTAACCATAATCCTAGCCCTAGGATTTAAATATAATATGTGGATCCAGGCCAAAATTTCCATAGGGAAATCCTATACCTTACAACCGAGAACATATATTTCAAAGAGATTCAATTGAATTCTTTAACAGCATCCAATGACAAAATCAATCCTGGGATCTTGAATTTCTTAGCTAGGTATACAATATTAAAGAGTCTTCCGATACTGTTAACAGAGGACCTCACTTAACAAATACATATTGGTCTTTATGAATCAAAACTGGCATAATATGGTCGAGTCTAACTTGAAGGATTTTGGCCAGCAATTTAGTATCTGTATTTATAAGGGAGATGGGTCGATATAAACTATAATCAGAGGAATCCTTCCCCTTTTTGTAGATCAATGTTATAATTGCATCTAATAGATTCCCTAGGGAATGAGGCGGTATTCTAAGAATATTAAATAGTTCAAGTATTAAAGGAGCAAAGTCAAATTGAAAAGGTTTGTAAAAATCTAGAGGGTTCACCAATCTGGCTCAGGACTCTTCCCAATAGATAATTTCATAGCCTGAAGGACCTCCAGTTCAGTAATAGGAGCTACCAATTTGTCACAGGCATCTTACCTTAAACCTGTGGAGGCAAGAAAACTCTCTATGACACAGCCTGAGGCTATACTGGTTTCTGCGTAAAGAGAATGAAAATTGTTCCTGAAATAAACTGAACAATTTCTAAGGGAAGATAATATGACTTACCATCGTTGTCCTTGATAGAATGAATAGTAGTACATAAAGTGTATTATTTAGTGAGCTTTGCTAACAATGAACCCGATTTGTTCCCTCTCTCACAAAACTTGTCTAGTGAACCGCATAGATTTTTCAATCATGTCACTTTAGAGAAGTTTTAACTCAGTCCTGGCCAATGCTAAGCCTGCCATCTTGGGAGAGAAGCCTGTAGACTTGTGCTTATTTTCCCAAATCATGTATCTTTTGCAAAAGAACTTGCTGTTTTTGAAGCTTGATCTTTTTCAGGAAAACTATATTCTACAAACCAATAGCACCACCTTAAAAGCTTCCCACCTTAGCAAAGGATAATAAATATCTGGTGGATGATGAAAAATTATAATTACCCCGTGGATGATACATTAAGGTGCCATCTATACCTAGCTGAGGAAATCCCACCAAAAGACAAGGAAATAATATTGAACTGTGATCTGATATAAAGTTTGCAATATCATCACAATCTGAAGCCTTAACCAACAGATTCTGACTAAAAAAAAATAATCTATTCTGCTATAAATGCAATCTCATGGTGAGTAGAAAGTATAGCCCCTGCCACTCGGATACCTCTTTCCATGTATCAGTAATGCTATACAATTGTAGACTATTCAAAAAACGTCTCAGGGGTGCGTAGAAGAACAGATGAAAACTGATATCTATCAAGTCTAGGGCTCATACACATATTCCAATCCCCACCAATAATTAAAGAAGATGTACGAAAAGTACTCAGTCTAGCAAAAAATCATCAAAAAGATTCAACGCTATTGGAATTAGGCCTATGTATGTTAACTAGGGTCAAACTTTCACCATACAGTTCCCCTTCAAAAATTAGTGTCCCTTCGGGTCTTTGAAGATTCTTAGAACTATCAATGGGAGAGCCCTGTGCACCAAATATGCACACTCCAGGACTATCAGCGTTGTAAGATGCCAAAATCACTTGCCCCACCTAGTCTCTAGAAAGTTTATCACTTTCCTCTTTAAATAAATACGTTTGAGAAACACTACTTGTGCAGTCTGCTTCTTTTAAAAGTTGAAGAATTCGATTCTCTTAATTGGAGTCACTTCAAAATTATTCAGAGTAGTTAAATCACAAGCAAACTGTGATACATTGCAGAGAGGACCTTGCAAGACTTGAAGATTGGGCATCCAAATGGCAGATGAAATTTAATGTGGACAAGTGCAAGGTGTTGCATATAGGGAAAAATAACCGTTGCTGTAGTTACACGATGTTAGGTCCATATTAGGAGCTACCACCCAGGAAAAAGATCTAGGCATCATAGTGGATAATATTTTAAAATCGTCAGCTCAGTGTGCTGCGGTAGTCAAAAAAGCAAACAGAATGTTAGGAATTATTAGGAAGGGAATGGTTAATAGAACGGAAAATGTCATAATGCCTCCATATCGCTCCATGGTGAGACCACACCTTGAATACTGTGTACAATTCTGGTCACCGCATCTCAAAAAAGATATAGTTGCGATGGAGAAGGTACAGAGAAGGGCAACCAAAATGATAAAGGGGGTGGAACAGCTTCCCTATGAGGAAGGCTGAAGAGATTAGGGCTGTTCGGCTTGGAGAAGAGACGGCTGAGGGGGGATATGATAGAGGTCTTTAAGATCATGAGAGGTCTTGAACGAGTAGATGTGACTCGGTTATTTTCACTTTCGAATAATAGAAGGACTAGGGGGCATTCCATAAAGTAGCAAGTAGCACATTTAAGACTAATCGGGAGAAAATTCTTTTTTCACTCAACGCACAATAAAGCTCTGGAATTTGTTGCCAGAAGATGTGGTTAGTGCAGTTAGTGTAGCTAGGTTCAAAAAAGGTTTGGATAAGTTCTTGGAGGAGAAGTCCATTAATGGCTATTAATCAATTTTACTTAGGGAATAGCCACTGCTATTAATTGCATCAGTAGCATGGGATCTTCTTAGTGTTTGGGTAATTGCCAGGTTCTTGTGGCCTGGTTTTGGCCCTGTTGGAAACAGGATGCTGGGCTTGATGGACCCTTGGTCTGACCCAGCATGGCAATTTCTTATGTTCTTATGTTCTAACATTCAGAGAGACAACTGTTAACTGTGGTCCCTATAGTCATATTCTCTGCTTATACAAAAGAAAAATGCAAAACTTGAGTGAAATTTTAAAAGCTGTATTGCTTAACATAGCCCAAAAAAATGTTTATTATTAGTGGTTGCAAATTGTTATTCTTGTGTGCCTTGGTTCATTTTTAAATAAGTTCTCAAGAACCCAAGCCAAACCCAACAAACTTTACAACTCCCTCATCACCCAACAAATCCATACCAGGGTACAGTGTATATTATGTAAACAGTGCTTTATGCACTCAATAGAAAATATTTAATAAATACATTCCCCCCATGAATCAATACACCTGTTCAATAAGATACACATATGCCATGAAAAAAAAAAATATATATTATATCCAGACCCTGCATAGTGCATCTCTAATATACTCCACCTATGAACCCAAAAACCACCACCCCACGGCACCCTGCATATGTGAAACTTCTCTAAAATCCAGCACAATAAAAGTTCTGCCATTACAAGCCAGAAAAGGTAATCACGCTGCCAAGAAAAAGAAACCGTTCCTGTTTTCCACCTCTGAGCAGGTAGTCTCCAGGTTCAGAGTCACCAAGCGAAAACAAAACAGCAAGGAAAAACAACAAAAAGAAAAAAAAGATGAAAAATTATAAAGACAATAATGGTGGAAGCCAATTAAGTATAAGGAAGGTCATTGGGAAAAAAAAATATCCGGAGAAACAAGACCTCTGCAAATAGTCACTTATAGCTGCATAAATTTTTCAAGGTAGTATCAACAATATCAACAAGGTGCAAAACAGTCTGTAGCTGCCCTGATGCAGTAAGAAACAGCAAAAATTATTGCAATAACAAAATTGCCTATCATTGTCCAATCCTTATCTAAAAAGTAAACCTGCAAAAAGATAGTCAAAGAATTGAAGAATATATCCACTGAAATGCTTAAGGTAAAAATCAGCAGTCTAGGCAATGGCCGTAGTTGTAATTAAAAATCATCCAAAAAGATTATCAAAACAGAGATGAAAAAGAAAACAAAAAACATAACCTACTAAGACTACAGGAGATCCGATGCACCATAATCATTTAGCTGATATTTGTCCCGCTCAATCCCAAATATAATGAAAATTCAAGCCAAAGTCTGTTCGTGATGGCACCATGTCATCTGTTTGTGCACATGATTGCAGGAAACTGCGCACATCTTTGGGGAGTATTAGAAATGCATAATTCCCACACAGCTTGGCAGGCTACACAACAGCATCAGCTACACCATCTTGTTTTAGCAATCGCTTAACTTCCAAAAATCTTTGACAGCTTTCTGTACAGCCTGTGAAATTTTAAACCAGGCAAATCTTCTTTCCTTGGGAAAAAAAACCAGGATTGCTTTTGTGCACTGTCCAGAATTAACTGTTTTTCCCTGAAGTTATGTAAGTGAACAATAATGACTCTGAGCCTATCTTTTTCAATCAATGTTTTTATAAAATTATCTCCAACCTCAAATTTTATTTACGGGGTCCAAAAGTGCAGTGGGAATATTCCAATCTTCCCCACCAGATGACCGAGATGTCACTTGGGCCTTGCAAAGATTCCAGAGTTCGATTTATCACCAGTTCCCTTAGGTTTAACAGCTTTCTCTTCCCCCATTTTAGGAATAGACTGTTTAGAGAGACGCGAAACCACAATTCAGGTTAGGAACTGGCCACTGAATACAAAGAAAAAATTAAATGAAACAGTGATCGAGTGAGAGCTCTGCTAGCAAGTAGCTGCTCTCTTCAGTGCATCACATAGTCCCCAATAGTTCAAACATTTTTCATATTTCTATTTCCTTGTATAAATTTTTGGCACTAACCACTGCTATCGTGTGTGTTCACCGAAAAAAAAGATGGCTAAGACATCGTCTACTCAGTACAAATCTCGATAAAACGATTGCCAGCAAAATGGAAACTAATGAACAAGGAGGTCATTTTTTTAAAAGCTTAGTCAGGATTTGTGCATGTAATTTAGGAGTATGCATTTAAATGAATTTTCTGTCACCTAAAAATATATTCATATGTTTATAAACACATATAAATGTGGCCATATAAAAAAAGAGGCATTCCCCAGAAGGGTGATATGAATTTAGACACACAACTTTAATTTCTAAAAAGTGCAAGCATAACAGCGTACTGTTTACATGCATAACTTTATGCCACTATTTTGAAGCAGATAACTTCACACTCATAAATTTAGCTATATAACAGCTCAGTATTCAAACTTAAATTTTCGCAGGTACCTTGTGTTTGAAAATCAGGTTGTTTTGTACATGTTTCACTGTAAATGTAGCTTAACAGTTCTGTGTATCACTGAAAATTGACCGATGTGATTTTGCAAACGAATCAATCAATCAACGCATGTTAATTTAACATCATGTTAGATGAACTTCATTCCTATTAACAAATGTGAACAGCAACCACAGGTAAAATGGACAAGCATTACAAAAATCCCTCTACTAGTGTGTTCCAGTTTGATGTAGTTAGCTGTAGAAGTTTCAAATACAAGAAAAAAAAAAGTAGTTTCAAAGGTGAATAAACTTCCAGGGTTGAAATATTAACTGTATTCTACTAGACATAAGAACATAAGAAATTGCCATGCTGGGACAGACCAAGGGTCCATCAAGCCCAGCATCCTGTTTCCAACAGAGGCCAAAAACCAGGCCACAAGAACCTGGCAATTACCCAAACACTAAGAAGAACCCATGCTACTGATGCAATTAATAGCAGTGGCTATTCCCTAAGTATAATTGATTAATAGCCATTAATGGACTTCTCCTCCAAGAACTTATCCAAACCTTTTTTGAACCCAGCTACACTAACTGCACTAACTACCTTCTCTGGCAACAAATTCCAGAGCTTTATTGTGCGTTGAGTGAAAAAGAATTTTCTCCAATTAGTCTTAAATGTGTTACTTGCTAACTTCATGGAATGCCCCCTAGTCCTTCTATTATTCGAAAGTGTAAATAACCGAGTCACATCTACTTGTTCAAGACCTCTCATGATCTTAAAGACCTCTATCATATCCCCCCTCAGCCGTCTCTTCTCCAAGCTGAACAGCCCTAACCTCTTCAGCCTTTCCTCATAGGGGAGCTGTTCCATCCCCTTTATCATTTTGGTTGCCCTTCTCTGTACCTTCTCCATCGCACCCATATCTTTTTTGAGATGCGGCGACCAGAATTGTACACAGTATTCAAGGTGCGGTCTCACCATGGAGTGATACAGAGGCATTATGACATTTTCCGTTCTATTAACCATTCCCTTCCTAATAATTCCTAACATTCTATTTGCTTTTTTTGACTGCTGCAGCACACTGAGCCGACGATTTTAAAGTATTATCCACTATGATGCCTAGATCTTTTTCCTGGGTGGTAGCTCCTAACATGGAACCTAACATCGTGTAACTACAGCAACGGTTATTTTTCCCTATATGCAACACCTTGCACTTGTCCACATTAAATTTCATCTGCCATTTGGATGCCCAATCTTCCAGTCTTGCAAGGTCCTCCTGTAATGTATCACAGTCTGCCTGTGATTTAACTACTCTGAATAATTTTGTATCATCCGCAAATTTGATAACCTCACTCGTCGTATTCCTTTCCAGATCATTTATATATATATTGAAAAGCACCGGTCCCAATACAGATCCCTGAGGTACTCCACTGTTTACCCTTTTCCACTGAGAATATTGACCATTTAATCCTACTCTCTGTTTCCTGTCTTTTAACCAGTTTGTAATCCACGAAAGGACATCGCCTCCTATCCCATGACTTTTTAGTTTTCGTAGAAGCCTCTCATGAGGGACTTTGTCAAACACCTTCTGAAAATCCAAATACACTACATCTACCGGTTCACCTTTATCCACATGTTTATTCACCCCTTCAAAAAAATGAAGCAGATTTGTTAGGCAAGACTTCCCTTGGGTAAATCCATGTTGACTGTGTCCCATTAAATCATGTCTTTCTATATGCTCTACAATTTTGATCTTGAGAATAGTTTCCACTATTTTTCCCGGCACTGAAGTCAGGCTCACTGGTCTATAATTACCCGGATCGCCCCTGGAGCCTTTTTTAAATATTGGGGTTACATTGGCCACCCTCCAGTCTTCAAGCACAAGTCATTCTAAATTTTGGGAATAGTCAGCATTTAAACAGGTTTTCAAAATACTTTTCTTCAGCTTTGGGTAGCTTCAACAAGTTATCACAATAGTGATGCTGTGATTCTCTAAGCAGGTCTTGCAAAAACAAGTGGTCCCAGTAGGGTTGCCAACCGGCATTTTTATTTTTCAGGACAGGCTGATGCACTGCATGCAGGGACTTGTAGTCCTGATGTCCTTAGGGAAATCAACAGGGAAACCAGAACTACATGTCCATGCATGCAGTGGAAGTAAAATCAGGTCTGGCTCAATCTGTTCTGAAAAAATGAAACCAGTTGATTACCCTAAGTCCTGGTTATGTGGCCCAAGGCTTTGCACTATGTTAACACACAAGAAATATACTTAAAACATCAAACTCATCATACTATCAATAAAATATGCAGAGGTGCAAGTCAATTTTTTCATATTTTTATTATGAACATTTGATATTCCACCTTTTCCCAAATTTTAACTGATTCTAATGTTAACACTACCTTTATAGCAATAAAATGAGTCTGTAAGAACCACATTCAAATATTCTTCTTATACCTTCTAAAGTAAGATAGCATTCCAATTTCTTCCATATTATTTTAAAAGTTCTGATTTGTTAGAAAGTCACATTGATATGCAAACAGGCCTGATTTTCCTGAGTCTCAGGATGAGCAGCACCTCTACGTGACAGTATGTAACTCCTTGCTTATCAGCAAAGATGCTTCTGCCTTGGCACCTGAAGTCTTGAGAAATTAGCCCTAGAAAAATGATATGCCAGGACAGCTGGAAAATATCCCAGATGTGTACATTTCACAACTTTTAATGATCATGAAGCCATTAGTGCTTAAAACCACAGACAATTTCAAGATAAGTACAATGTCATTTTAAAGCTCAGATTCCTTCTCTTTGAAGTCCCTGATCATTACAATGTCTCTAGTAGAGCAATATTCAGTAAGATGATGAACAGAGGAGTCATCAGGATAAAGTGAACTGGATAACTTCTGCCAAATGTTCAGCAGCACTAATCCGGTTAAAAGTGCTGCTGAATATAAATGGCTATATCTCGGTAATTTTGCCATTCACCATCTTCTTGAATATACATTAAAAAAAACAACCCTAGCACCCAAGCAGCTGTCGATACCCCCCAGCCCCCACTCAATATGAATTAAAATTATTGCATGGCCAGAATCCCTGATCCCCCTCCCCCTGTATATGCAAACCTTGTAATATGTCCAACCCAGACCCCTTCCCACTCCGCAATATATTTTAAAAACTATCTGGCAACGAGCAACAGATTCTCCCCCCCCCCCCCCACCCCAAAGCCCATTCCTTAAAGAAAGTTTTTCCAAAAATCCATATCACCACCTCCAAACCTGTCCTGAAAGCAGAGTAGGAGCAGGAAAGGCTGTTACCTAACTCCCTTCTGCTGAATACCAAGTGCTGAAAACTCTAACTACCACCAACACATACTTTTATATTCCTTTGAAAAGAACCCTGTAGCATACTATTGTAGCAATATTCAAAAGCCCATTTACTCACTTTAAGTGCACTTAATGGGGGAAAACCTATTGACCATTCAATAGATATATTGTAGGAAATTTCAAAAGCCTTTGCTACCAAGTTGGACTTGGGAAAGTTGACCAGGAAACCCAGGAACTAGAGGAGTCAGATGGATGTCTCAAGGAACTCCTCTGAAAGATGGACCCGTCACCAACCAATCATCTAGGTATGGGAATACGCTCACTCCCCGATGACCAAGCTGCGCAGCCACTACTGCCAGCATTGTGTGAACACTCTCAGGATTGTCAAGAGGCCAAAAGGTAGTACCTTGCACTAGTAATGCACAGCCTTCACCACAAACCTGAGGAATTTCCGATGGGCAGGGTGAATGGGAACATGTGCATAAGTATCTTTCAGATCCACAGGGCATATCCAATCCCTTAAATGAATGAAGGAAAGAATCATCTGGAGGGAATTCATCTTCAACCACGAATTTGTTCAACCTCCACAAGTCCAGAATAATTGGCAATCCCTCTGACTATCTTCAGCAGCAACTAACAGATTGAAAGGGGTCAGAACTGAAAACTGACGTCTGCTGGGTCAGAGGAGAATAAAAGAAGTGTGAGTGGTAGCCATACTCCACAGTTTTTAGGACCCATCAGTCCTTGGATATACAAATCTATTCCAGAAAGACTGGGCTCTACTCCCTGCCAGAGGAGGCAGGGAGGTGGGTCTCAAGAATAAAACTGGTACCAGGCTTAGGCTGTGACTGCTGTTGTGACTTCAGCTGATGCCTTTCCCTCTGCTAACCTCTAGAAAGCAGCTGCTGAAGAGTGAGAGGAGCTGGATGACTTTAAAAATAGAAGGGTTATCTTTGGAAGAATAGACATTTGTAGGAAAAGTATTTCCATTGGGCTGGAGCCAGCTGGTCCCCAACTGCTGCCAATGACTGTAGGGTGGATTAATGCTCCTTAATCACAACCCTCAAACAAGTTGTCCCCTATAAGGGGTACATCTGCCAGATGGTCACACACATCTTCACGAAGTTCACTGCTCACAACATATGAGCCTTCAACCTCCAATGTAAGTGGCTGAAGCCCTTGCCAGTGTCAAAAGCTTCGTACGTAGAGTGGATCAGATGCTTCTCACAATCCCCCATGTATTACATGGCTCAATGAAAATCTGCCTGTCCTGGGTCTGACAATTCTGTCAAAGGCATCAGCTTTTGCATGCATTCATGCAAATACAACACCATATACAGCCAATGAGCTGTGATCAGAGTGCTAACATGGATCCTTGGAAGACCTTTTTACCAAATGCATCTAACACTTTTAGGGTTTTCCCAAGAAGAGTATTAGAACGATCACAAGCATGCTTTGCACACTTCAATGCAGACTCCAATCACCACAGAGTGGTGTGGCAGCTGTACACCCCCAAAACCTGGATAGGCCTGAACCCTATATTTTTAGGTCAAGCTTTCAGGCCACCACAAGACATGTTATCAGTGGTCTTTGAGGAGTCTATAAACTGGAATGGATGCATTGCCCGCAGGAGACTGAATAGCCCAAAGACGACATATCTTGCTCCTTCCTGAGACTTATGGGCAGTGTTTCACTAGCTTATCCAAAAACTATAACAGAGATCTTCTGGAGGAGAGTTATGCAAGTAGGGGATCTGAAAGAATTCCAGTGGAATCTTCCTCTGACCATGAAGGTATGCTAAATAATGACCCCAACAATGAAGGAAGCAACCGAAGAGAGGACTTCCATTGGTCCAAGGGAGAAATATCTGGAAGGAACTCAAAATGAATTGACTCCACTTCTTCCTCATCCAATCCATGAAATAACTCTTCTGGAAGAGTTGAAAATCTCCTACATTTTGGACAGGAGAGGTTTCATTCTCTTTTTCTAGTCTTCAGGATATAAAGCGACAAAGAAATTCTTCACCAGCAATAGCTGGATGACCACAGGCTGAGGGATCCATTGTGCTGGAGTTGGAGGAGAGACATCCTCTTCAGAAACCCATATTGGTTCATCCTCACTAAGGGTTGCTGACACTGGTGAAGCTGAGTGATACTTTGGGCTGCAACTGTAGCCCTAGAAGTGGCCGGCTCAGTGGGGCTCTGAACCAGTTGCATTGACAACTCTCACTGGCCAGCACCAGATCTGATCAGCAACGAAACATCTTGCCGCACAACAGCGTGTTTATGCACCAAGGTGCTTCTCTCTGACAAGGAAGAAGCAACAATGAAAAAGACGGTGCCCTGGTCTGTGCTGGATCCAGATAAAACAAATGGCTTTGCATCACAGGGAGCTTCCATGCCATGAAAGATGACAGCACCCGCGCCAAGGAGGAAATCTCTTGTCTCGGTGTCAAGAACAGTTCTGTTCCCATACAGCCCTGCACCAATGACACTGGCTTCTTTGGTGCCAAGGAAGATGGTCCCAGAGGTCTCAGGGGCCTTTCTTTGCACCACTGCTGGCTCCATAATATCCTGTGCCACTGTCAAACTCTGACCTATGACAGATCCAGGAACCAGTCCACATGGAACAGCCTTCACATTCTTGCGGGAAAGAGAAAGGGAAAACAATCCCACCTAGACTTCTTGCACTGTGATTCCATTAATGCCTCGCTCCAGGAAAAGGAGCGGCTCTACCTTTCACCATGGCTTCAGGTTGTTACCAACAGCACCTTCTGCAGGCCTCAATTTTCTAGGTGCAGTACTGTTGTGTCCTTGGGGATATTCCACCACAATTGTAGTCAGAGGTATCATGACCCAGGCTCAGGCAATAATAGTAAACAGATTGTGTATCTGTACTGGAATTCAGGCTTCCACAAATGCAGGCCTTAAAATTGCTAACTGCAGTCTTCATGGCCTTGGTTTGTCCATTCTTCTCTCTTTTTTTGGTAGACCTGAAAATTTCTGTCAAGGAGCTGCCAAGGCAGCAGCAAAACACACAAAAAAAGATGCCAACAAGGTTGAATCAGGCCCAAACAAAATCTTAAAGAAAGAGACTGGAAACACATCCATGTGGTAACTCAGACCAAGAAAGACTGAAAGGCTCATGAGGCAGCTTGTATATGTGGGAACTGCTGCCCATGCTCAATAAAAAACTTTTACTGAACTCTAGAGAGTTGAGTCTGTGTCAGCAACATAGGATGAGGTCACACATGCATTATGGCTGATTCATGCCTTCTTGCCAGAGAAACAGAGAGTAGAAATGAAGAATGGTCATTAGTGGAGTACTATAGGGATCTATACTTACATTTGCGCTGTTTAACATATTCATAAATGAACTAGAAATGGTTACGAATGAGGTCATCAAATTTGCAGATAAACGAGGAGAGGAGGAGAGCCCTGACCGCAGCAAGGACCCCAGAGAGACTCACTGTATGTCTCCCTGATCTGGCCATGCTGCCGCCGGAGGAGAGAGGGGGCGTGATCCTCCGGAGCCGACGTCATCGGGAGGAGCCCGGAAAAAACATTTTAATCAGGGACCTGCGCGCACAGCCGCAGGCGCGCAGCCGAAGCTGGGAAAAAATGGGGAAGAAGAGGAAATCGAAGAACTGGACTTCCTCCCCATTACCTTTATCATCGAGAGTTGGGCCAATGGATGACCACGTATTCCACCTGGGTGAGTCATCTACGAGGGATTGCTCCGGGGTTAATTCACCCTCGGGGATTTCGTTAAGCCCTGGGCCACAGCAGCCACCCCTTCAACCTGCAATTTTGCAGCCGGACAAAGGGACAGTTTCTGGGTTGTTAATGGAAATGATCTCTCCCACCAGCACTAACCCACAGCCAACAGCTGAAGGGGGGGAATGCTGGAGAGGAAAGGAATATGTTACTAATTAACAGTGGACATATGGAGGTTAAAGAGAGTAACTCTTTTTTACCTATTCCTTCTATTATACCAGATCTGTCTGATAAGTTTGATGGGGAGGTAGAGCCGGAGTCAGTTTCTCTAAAAGATGTATGGAAATTGGTTGCTACAGTTGATAAGAAGTGACTAGTTCTATCTCCCAAATGCATAGTTTTTTCTGTTCAGACTTGTGCTAAATTAGGAGAACAGGATTTAAGATTGAGAAATACAGAGGCTTCTGTTTCCAAAATTAACGCTCAATTACTCCCATTGCAGGGAGCGACAACATCATTTATAAAAGATAAATTATTTATGTTTAATCAAATTGAGGCATTGGAGAATGAAATGAGGTCTAACAATTTACGTTTGTTAAATTTTCCTCATACTAGATTATTGTCCCCAAGAGAAATCTTGAGAAAATATCTGATAGAGATATTGTCCTATGAGGAGGACAAGATTCCAACTATCTCAAAAATCTATTATATTCCTACTAGGAAAAAAATAGTAAATCAAGAAGAAGGGGGGATGGATATTTTGGAAAGTCCTGGTATCACAACTTTCTTAGAGGATTCCCTTGATAATATTCCCACCAGAGCCACTTTGCTTGTATCGTTTTTGCTAAAATGTGATAAAGAAGAAGTATTTCGTAAATATTTTCAGAATAAGCAGTTAAGTTTTTGCGGACAGAAAGTCCAAATTTTTCCTGACGTTTCCAGAGCTACACAAGCTCGTAGGAAACTTTTCCTAGCATACAAACAAAAGGTTCTGGATTTAGGTGCCAGTTATTTTTTGAAATATCCTTGTAAATGTTTATTAACGTATAAAAATAACAAGTTTGTATTTTTAGATCCTTTACACCTAGATCAATTTATTAGGGATAAGACCAGCACTTAATAATGCAAAGTTGTTATGAAGGTAATTAAGGCTGCAAAAATAAGATGTTGCTGCTACAGATGCTTCCCTTCTCTCCTCAAAAATGTGGGGTATATTAATAGAAATGTGGATAACATGTGTTTTCTTTGTTAGTATTATGATTATTCCTTTAAATACCTTGATTATTTCATTGTATATAATGTTATAATTTCAATAAATATAAATTAAAAAAAAATTTGCAGATAACAAAGTCAAAGTTGTTATAAACAGCAGTGGATTGTAAAGAACTTCAAAAGAACCTTGCGAGTACTGGGCATCTGAATGGAAGATGAAATTTAATGTGGAAGAGTGCAAAGAGATGAATTTAGGGAAAAATAATCCCACACCTCAAGTACACAATGCTTGAGTTCTGTATTAGGAATCATCAGCCAGGAAAAGGATCTTGGAGCTCCTATGGACATTGGACAATATATTGAAATCAGCTTAGTGTGCTACAGTAGTCAAAAAAGCAGAAAGAATGTTAGGATTGATCTGAAAAGGACATGGAGAAATAAGACAAAAAATATCACATTGCCTCTGTATCAATCCATGGTTCGATTTTACCTTGAGTATTGTGTGCAACTCTGGTCACCTCAGGGCCCATTTTCAGGTTTATGTGGCTCAGCTATTTAGCCAGATAACTTAACCAGATAACTAGCATGGTATATTCAGAGGCGCAGATTATTTATATATCTGCCTATCTTAAAGATAGGCAGATATATAAATAAAAAAAGACAGACATATAAGGTATGATGAGTTTTGGGTAAATGATGTGATATCTTGGGTGCTAGTGTCTGATCACTGCTTGCGGCCCATGGTGGATGAGAGACACTAGATTATATTAAACCCAACACACATTTCTTTAATACCATTTCTCTTAGTAAAATTATATAAATTTATTTTGTAATTTTTTGATTTGCACCTCTATTGTATGTTTTTGATACTGATTGTTGAGGTGTTTGCTTTGTGAGTGATTTTTTAGCTGAGGCTATAAAATTTATAAGCAGTTGTTTTTAGAATGGCTATACTTCTCCATGGCTAAATACTTTTAGTTATTCAGCTTTGCATTTGAAGGATATTTTGGATACTCCACCTTTGAGTCTTTTTCGGTTTTGAATGTGGATGATTCATGGACTAATTGATTTGTCCTAATAAAAAGCTTATTTGTACTGATCTTCATGCTGGTATGCTCATCCAATATTGTAGAGTGCAGCGTAAACCGAGAGGTTTATGTTTGAATAAAAAGTCTCTGTTATATACAGATAATATGCATTTTGTAAAGAAATGGAATAACATTAAATAAGTGTTCACTAGATTTAATGCTGATTATAGAACAAGCCAAGTTAGCAGCAATAGTTACAAACGGAAGATGATACATTGTTGGCACTGTTGTGCGGACACCTCAGTCTTGAGGTGTATGAACAGCAGTTCAAAGATTTCCAGTCTTCCATGACTTACACATCATAGATTAAGTTAAAAAGTTAAATAATTTTTTGCAGGACAAAGGTGACTATAAATGTGAGCCTGTTTAATTTTGGATGAATCTTTTACATTAAAAAACACATTCTTTTAAACCTCCTTTGGAGTCATCCTCTTCCTCATCGGATTCATTTCGTGATGAAGGAGAGCATTACGATACCAAGTCCAATTTTTTAGAATCTGGCCCTCAACACAAAGTACATTTTCATCAGTATCCTGTCACAGCAATGATGAAATCATAAGTGATTAATTTATCTACAAGAATTCTCATCACACTACGTACAAATAGTGCAAAAAAATTGTTTGTCCCTATGATTAAATTTGATCCTTTTCAAATAGAATTGTGCTTTATAAATTTGTGTGGATACTACAAATGCACTTTTTTTTTTTTTTACATCACAATATATAGATGAATCAGAGGTTTCACTGTCAACAAGTTGGCTTCCTCCAGATCCTACTGATGCTGTGATTCAAACATTTTATGATTTAGTTTTGAGATATATATGTGAAATTTCTTTGCATAGGGGTCACTTAGATTATAATTTAAATAAACAAGAGTGGCTTGAATTGAAAGAACTTAGTCAAGATGATACCATTGAGATTAAAAGCACCGATAACTGGGGTGTGATAGTTGTGCTCGATAAATGCACATATCAAAAAGAAATATGACAATTATCTGAAACTATCTTTTATTGCCACTTGGAAAGCAATCCAACTATTTTATCGAAATAACACATTGACTTATTGTTAGAAGGTGCTTTGCATAGACATTGGATCACTCCCAAAGAGTCTCATTTTTTGAAAGTTGACTTTCCTATTTTGCCAGTCATATGTTGCCAAAACTATACAAAGCTCTACACAATCCACCTGGGAGATCTATAATTTCTGTGAAGGGGTTTTTGTTAGAGCCATTATCAGTGTTTGTGGATACATTTTTACATATGGCTGTTCCTAGTTTACCATCGTATATTAGAGATTCTCCAGATATGATGAATGTTTTAGAGAACTAAGAGGGTACATTTGCTAACATCTTAATGGACCCAAAAAACAAGGCAGAAGCCGATCAATAATGCTGGATAGCGAAAAAACAGTTTTCTGCTTGAATATGTGCTGCAGTTTCCTGCCGATGCTTAAAATAATTGTTTGAAACCGAGAGAGCCTCCCCATTGCCATTTGTTAGAAATAACGGCATTACACAATTCGTAACTTGGACAATTATATCCAATACTACTGCACTCATAGTGCTAGATTTTGATACTTAGTAAATCACACATGGCATATTCTTAATACAACATCTGTGGCATTTATTGCACAGACATCGTTAAGAATTGGTTTCAGTATTTTGTGATGGTGTCACATTGAAGTTGTTTTATCCAAAGAACCCATCTGTACACTAGCCCCTGAGACAGCTCATACGTGAGCGAAACTCGGCCAGAGTCGGGCAAGTTCGAATAAAGAATTCCTTGTTACACCGATCCTTTTTGTTTTTTTCGCTATCTAACATCTTAATGGCCACTATATACGAATACGAATGCGCCATAAAATGCCACCTTGGATATTTTAAGAAATACCTTGGAGAGTCATGAGGGCATTCAGTGCATTCCTACCTCATTTATCCTCAACATGGTGACCATTGCAATGAAAGGAAATCATTTCATGTTTAATTAAATTTTCTACAAACAAGTGAAGGGGGTAGCAAAGGGGGCCGCAATGTTCCCAGATGTTGCTAATCTTTATATGGGTCATTTCAAGCAAATGTGGTTAAGTCAGTCCCCGTTTCAACAACAGCTGGCACTTTGGCACCAATATATTGATATTTTTGTTTTATGAAATGATTCTGAATTTCAGTTTCAACAGTTTATTTTATGGTCGACTATATGCAATCAAAATTTTCAGTTTATTTTCATTGTTAGTAAAACTGAAATGCCTTTTTTAGACATTACGATTGGTCAAACCAATGATGGTTTCAGTTTTTATATATTTAAGAAACCTACTGATTGAAATACGATTCTACAATATAGAAGTTGTTGTTCATTATAGCTGTGTAATAAATTTACCTTACAGCCAATTTCTCCAGCTTCACCAGTTATGTTATACTATATAAGAATATAAGGTATGAGCAATAGAAATAAAACAGTGATTCTTGGAATGTGGGATTGGATTTTGAAACGCGCAATTAAGCGCACACGCTGGGTAGACTGTGCTTTATTACAACCTTGATGTAATGAGCCTCAGTCTTGTCCAGTGTGAATTTTACCCTTACTCATCCCAAATCTATTGTGTATGACACAGTGTCCAATGTCATTGATCGATTTTACCATTGCATTCAGTGTTTAAAATGTTACAAATTTTTGTGTTGTGTCGTTGTTGTAATAGGGATCATGTGGTTCAGTGACAATATGGTAAACTTTATAGTACTATAAATGTTACCAACAAACTAGTGGGACATTATCCATGTGAGAGATGCAGTATTTATGAACAATCTTTAAATGGGCATCAATTTCCATTAAACCTTTTTTATGCCAATTTTCAGTTTGGCTGCAGAACCACAGGTGAGAGTTTTAGGTGTGGTTTATGTCATGTGGTGTGTACTTGTGCCCTTTTGTATATGGGGGAAGACAAAAAGGAGTTTGAAGACTCGTATGATGAACATAAAAGAGTGCCATATTCTCAATAAAACATGATGCACATTTGGTTGAACACAGTTGAAAAAAAAACAAACATTCTTTTACTGATTATAGGTTTGCAGTGTTAGAAACAACCAACATTAAGTTCTCGTGATGGAAACCAGGATTTATCATTGCGTAGGCATGAACAAAATGGATGTATAAATTGGACACTGTTTAGCCTTGTGGCTTAAACAAAGAAATTGAATGGAACGTGTTTTAACAGCTTGGAATTTTGCAGTCAGTCTCCCTGTAGAATCTGGAGGAAGTTGAGGTTTGATTGGTTTATTCTGTGTGTCATTAGGGAATTGGTGTATTGCTATTGGACTGTAATGAGCTTCTCCTGAGCAAAGTGATCTGTATATAAGTTGCACCTTAGGCATCCTGATGAGAGTGCTGCCATTTTTTTGAAAGCCATTTATGCCTGGTCTTGAGCTTTACCCTGTGAGTTGAAGTAGCTTTTTTTTCAATTGATTTGAAATAGCCTAGTGTTTAGAGCAACGAGATATAAACCAAAAGACCAGTGTTCAAGTCCCACTGTTGCTCCTTGTAACCTTGGGCAAGTCACTTTACCCCCCATTGCCTCAGGTACAAACTTAAGGACAGATTTTTAAAGCCCTGTGCGTGTGGTGAATCCTCCAAAAGGCGCTGACACGGACCGCCCCCCGGCCCATCCCTTCCAAGAGGCCCGGCACGAGCGCGCTCCTGCCTTTGCGCACGTGGCCGGGCGAATCCTCCAAGAGGCCTGACCACACGCGTAAAGGCTAGGACACGCTCAAATGCCGGGCCTCTTGGAAGGGGTGGGCCGGAGGGCGTGTTTTGGGCGGCGGGGGGCGGTCCGGTACAGCACCATTGTTTGCTGTCCCGGCTGCCAGGGCGCACAACTTACTTCAGGTAGGGCCCTGAAGTAACTTGAAAACAAACAAAAAAAAAAGGTAAAAAAATTTTAAAATGCTTTTTAAAGGGTGGGGAGGAGAGGGGAATGGGAAGGGAGATTAGGGTAGGGGGTAGGAAAGTTCCCCTCCCAGTCCACTCCTAAATTGGCCCTGATGCGTTGCCGTACGAATGTTATAAAATTGCACGCGCCTATGGACCTGCACACGTATCTTTTTAAAATCTACCCCTTAGATTATAAGCCCCCTGGGGATAGGGAAATACCTACAGTACCCAAATATAATCCACTTTGAAATGCTGAAAAGCAGAATATAAAAATCTAAATAAATGAAAGATATTAAGTTGTATGTTTGGTTTTCAGAATGTATTTTAACCCCTGAGGAACACAACTAGTGGCTTTCGAAACACTGGCCATGTCAAGAATTGTAGATATATGCGATATATGCCGTTGCAAAGATTTTAGGCGCCGAATGAAGATTAAATATTTAATAAAAATAGTTACTTGATAGGGTTATATAAGCATATATAAATTTAAAAAAAATAGAAAGACATATAGGGTATGATGAGGTTTGGTGCTGGTATCTGAACATAAGAACATAAGAAATTGCCATGCTGGGTCAGACCAAGGGTCCATCAAGCCCAGCATTCTGTTTCTAACAGAGGCCAAAACCAGGCCACAAGAACCTGGCAATTACCCAAACACCAAGATTATCTCATGCTACTGATGCAATTAATAGCAGTGGCTATTCCCAAGACCTCTCATGATCTTAAAGACCTCTATCATATCCCCCCTCAGCCATCTCTTCTCCAAGCTGAACAGCCCTAACCTCTTCAGCCTTTCCTCATAGGGGAGCTGTTCCATCCCCTTTATCATTTTGGTTGCCCTTCTCTGTACCTTCTCCATCACAACTATATCTTTTATGAGATGCGGTGACCAGAATTCTACACAGTATTCCAGGTGCGGTCTCACCATGGAGCGATATAGAGGCATTATGACATTTTCCGTTGTATTAACCATTCCCTTCCTAATAATTCCTAACATTCTGTTTGCTTTTTTGACTGCTGCAGCACACTGAGCCGACGATTTTAAAGTATTATCCACTATGATGCCTAGATCTTTTTCCTGGGTGGTAGCTCCTAATATGGAACCTAACATTGTGTAACTACAGTAAGGGTTATTTTTCCCTATATGCAACACCTTGCACTTGCCACATTAAATTTCATCTGCCATTTGGATGCCCAATCTTCCAGTCTTGCAAGGTCCTCCTGTAATGTATCACAATCCACTTGTGATTTAACTACTCTGAATAATTTTGTATCATCCGCAAATTTGATAACCTCACTCACCGTATTCCTTTCCAGATCATTTATATATATACTGAAAAGCACCGGTCCAAGTACAGATCCCTGAGGCACTCCACTGTTTACCCTTTTCCACTGAGAAAATTGACCATTTAATCCTACTCTCTGTTTCCTGTCTTTTAACCAGTTTGTAATCCACGAAAGGACATCGCCTCCTATCCCATGACTTTTTAGTTTTCGTAGAAGCCTCTCATGAGGGACTTTGTTCAAACGTCTTCTGAAAATCCAAATACACTACATCTACCGGTTCACCTTTATCCACATGTTTATTAACCCCTTCAAAAAAATGAAGCAGATTTGTTAGGCAAGACTTCCCTTGGGTAAATCCATGTTGACTGTGTACCATTAAACCATGTCTTTCTAATATGCTCTACGATTTTGATCTTGAGAATAGTTTCCACTATTTTTCCCAGCACTGAAGTCAGGCTCACTGGTCTACAGTTACCTGGATCGCCCCTGGAGCCTTTTTTAAATATTGGAGTTACATTGATCATGCTTGAGGCTCATTGCAGGCGAGAGACACTAGATTATATAAAACCCAGTACCCATTTCTCTGGTACCATTCTTCTTAGTAAAATTATATAAATATATTTTGTAATTTTTGATTTGCACCTCTATTTTTTTTTATTTTTTATTTAAACGTTTTTCTATACCGTCATTAAGTTATTTACCATCATAACGGTTTACAGTAGGGCACATATAGCAAAGAAAAAGATCGTACTTTACAAGGAGGGTGCCAATAGTATCCGGTAACAAATAACATTAAGTACTATTTGGTTTATGACATGGAATTTCATTAATGAAATTCACATGGGAGAGTACAAGTGGTTGATTTTCATCATTTCGGATTATTGACTACGATTATCTGTGGGATAAAAATAATTTCCAGGTAGGTATCTGGAGATTATGTGCTGGGTGCTCTATGCCTGCTCTTCCTTATTTATTTGCTTGTGCCATTCTCTTTGTAAAAGGCTTGTTTGAAAAGCCAGGGTTTGAGGTTTGTTTTGAAAAGTTTATAATTTCTCTGGAGACTTAGATCGAGGGGCATAGTGTTCCATAATATGGGACCAGCCAGAGATAGTGCACGTTCCCTAACCTGGGTTAGTCTTGCTGTTTTTACAGATTGGAATGGTTAAGAGAGCTTTGTTGCTGATCTTAAATGTCTATGTGGTACGTGTACTCGAAGTGCTGTGTTCAGCCATTCTGCTTTTTCGTCGTGAATCAATTTGTGTATTGTGCAAAGTGCTTTGAACTGAACTCTTTGTTCGATGGGTAGCCAATGCAGTTTGGCTAGTGTATTTGTGATGTGATCTTTTTTGCTTTTTCCAGTAAGAATTCTCGCTGCGGAGTTTTGTCCGCAGCGACAAATTCTCGCTGCGGAGTTTTGTCCGCAGCGAGAATTCTTACTGGAAAAAGCAAAAATATCACATCACAAATACACTAGCCAAACTGCATTGGCTACCCATCGAACAAAGAGTTCAGTTCAAAGCACTTTGCACAATACACAAATTGATTCACGACGAAAAAGCAGAATGGCTGAACACAGCACTTCGAGTACACGTACCACATAGACATTTAAGATCAGCAAACAAAGCTCTCTTAACTAGACCACTACAAAATTTCATATTTGTAGTGGTCTTATCATAGTGTAAGGTAAACCAAGCAGTAGTGCGTTACAGTAGTCAGTGTTTGCAAATATTAGTGATTGAAGCACAGTGCGAAAGTTTGGCAGAGACAGTAATGGTTTTAGCTTTCTAAGGAGCTCATTTTCTAAAGTATCGCAGGCCTGCGATACTTTAGAAAACTGCGTTAATGGGGAGTGGGGGTCGAAGCGGGGGGGGGGGGGCGGTCCTGCGCTAGCCGGCAGCGATTGCACCACCGCGGTATGATCGCTGCCGGTTTCGCACCCAATAGCGCCACCACAGAAGGTGCAGATATTGGACGCGAAAAGGCCCTTACCTTTTCGCCGTGCATGGCGTCTTTGCGGAGTCAGCCCCGGTGACGCCCTGACTCCTCCTCTTCCGGGGCCGACTCTGCCCCGATTTAGGTAGCGCAGGTGTGCGCTACCTTCGCAGGCTATCTCAGGCTTGCGCTAACAGCGCAAGCCTGCGATAGCCTTGGTAAATAAGGCCCTAAGTACCATAAGTTTAGCATACCCTTCCTTAACCTTTAGTGATATGTGCTGTTTGAGGTTTAGCTCTGTATCAATTATGATGCCGAGGTTGCGTACCTTCTCGGCTAAATCGATTTTTTCATTGTTGTCGAGTATTATTGGAGTTTGCGTAATGTTTATATTCTTTCTTTCTAGGTGTAAGAATTCAGTTTTATCGATGTTAATTACCAGTTCCATTTGGTTTAGTAGTTGTTTTATTATGTCAAGATACATAATGGCTAAACTTATTGTTTTTTCAATGGTGTCCTCTATTGGTAGGATTAATTGAATGTCATCGGCGTAAATGTAATGTGTGATTCCTAGCCCTGCGAGGAGATGGCATAGTGGAAGTAGATATATGTTAAAGAGTGTCGCTGAAAGTGCCGATCCCTGTGGAACTCCTGTTTTTAGGGTTATTTTTTCAGATAGAGTGTTATTAAATTGTACTTGAAATATTCTGTTGGTTAAATATGACCTGAACCATGTGATTGTGATACCATTTAGTCCTATTTCTTCAAGTCTTTTGATAAGTTTCTCATGATTCACTGTGTCAAATGCTGCTGATAAATCCAGTAGTACCAGAATGTAATGTTTTCCACTGTTGAATCCTCCTAGTATATTATCTGTTAGTGCAAGTAAAAGAGTTTCAGTGCTGTAGTGCTTACAGAAGCCATGTTGTGATGGGTATAGGATATTGTTATTTTCTAAGTGCTCAGATAGTTGTTTTTGAACTGTTTTTTCAAATAATTTTGCAATTAGTGGTAGGTTGGAGACTGGCCTATAGTTCGCTAGTGTTAGGGGGACCATGTTTTTTTTTTTCTTTAATATTGGTTTGATGATTGATCCTTTTAGTATATCGGGCATGTAACCTTCTTCTAGGGAAGAGTTTATAATATTTGCAAGAGTAGGGTTGGTGATGTCAGGAAACTTTTTTAATTCCGATATGAGTAGTGCATCTATTTTATGTGGGGCGGGGTTTACTTGTCTAAGCATGTTCTCGACCTCAAGGTTTGATATCTCATCAAATTTGGACCATTGTGTCACATCTCAATCTCTTGTTTGGGTGTCCTTGGTATTTTGGTTCATAGGTTCTCGATTTTGTCACTAAAAAAAAATCGAGCTATTTCATTGCTTCTGTTTTCAGGTAAGTTATCTGGGGAGTTCGTAGTATCTTTGGTTAAATTATTGACAATTTTGAATAGGGTTCTTGAGTTATTCATGTATTTTTCTATCTTTGTGCTAAAGTATCTCTTTTTAGCTTCAAGAATTGATTTTTTGTAGTATGCTAAGGGGTGGATTTTAAAACCCCCGCGTGCCGGCGTGCCTATTTTGCATAGGCCGCCGGCGAGCACAGAGCCCCGGGATGCGCGGAAGTCCCGGGGCTTCCTGAAAGGGGCGTGTCGGGGGCATCGCCGAATGACGCAGCGTTTGGGGGTGTGGCACGTCGGTTGGGGGCGGGCCCGGGAGCGTGGTGCTGGCCTGGGGGCGTGGCGCTGGCCCGGGGGCGTTCCGGGGGTGTGGCCGCGCCCTCTGGAACAGCCCCTGGGTCGAGTCTTGGCGCGCCAGCAGCTTGCTGGCGCGCGCAGATTTACGTCTGCCTCCGGCAGGCGTAAATCCATGGATAAAGGTGGGGGGGGGTTAGATAGGGCCGGGGGGGGTGAGTTAGGTAGGGGAAGGGAAGGGAAGGTGAGGGGAGGGCGAAAGAAAGTTTCCTCCGAGGCCGCTCCGATTTCGGAGCGGCCTCGGAGGGAATGGAGGCAGGCTGCGCGGCTCGGCGCGCGCCGGCTGCCCAAAATCAGCAGCCTTGCACGCACCGATCCTGGATTTTATAAGATACGCGTGGCTACGCGCGTATCTTATAAAATCCAGCGTACTTTTGTTTGCGCCTGGTACGCCAACAAAAGTACGCGATCGCGTTATTTTTTAAAATCTACCCTTAATTGTTTTCGGCATTGAGTCAGGTATTCAGCTGTTTTATTGTGTGTTTTTTGATATGGAAAAGTCCATAAACCATTATTAGCCAGGTAGACTAGGGAAAACTAACCTTATCACTGGAAGTGAGTAAAAAGAAATAAACCTACTTTTTGGGCTCCATTGGGTACTTGCAACTCCCACCTGGCCAGTGTCAGTAACAGGATGCTGGGCTCAATGGGTCTTGGTCTGACCCAGCACGGCATTTCTTATTTTCTTAATAATGATCTTTAGCTTCAATCCACAAATATAAAACAAACACAGCACTGTGTGACCTGATGCTCCGGAAGGTTTCTTTATTCAGTAGCCTATATTTTGTTATAGTTACTGTATATGCATGGGGATCCTATTCTAAATTTATATTTGGGTGTGGATATTCTAAACCTTAGCCTATTATAGGTAAAACCCCTGCCTTTTCATCCAGGATGACCATACTGAAATATCTATATAGGTCCAACATCAAATCCTTGAGTCAGAACCAGCTAGAACTCAGCAAGCTGTGAGATTCAAGTCTACTAGTTTGGATCTATCCATGCCCCTAGGAGAGAGAATGCAGCACAACTGAAATGAATATCCTCCTGCCCAGGAGTAATCTTTAAGCTGAACTCTAAAACTGTAACCACTTGGGCTGTGGATCTAGGAATTAGGGAGTGGATTCCCTTCAACAAGGAGGCCATTCTAGGTTCTGAGCAGTTAAATTCTGGCCTGGAATTATTCTAAGCTCTTGGTACACGAATTTAGCCTAGTGATTATATCTAAGGGTCCAGGGTTCAACTAGAATTTCATCTATTTCGGAGGCAAGATGGCCGCCGTGGCGTGAACCAGCTTAAAACGCCGGAGAGAAACACTGCCTAATTTCGGATTTCCTTATACTTAATTCTTCAAAATATGCCGCATACAAAAAGAAAAGGGCGACTAAGAGGTGAGAGCACTAACTCACCTATAGCCGACCCTCGACAGCCTACTATCCCCGGTTTTTTCGCTGGAGCTGCATCAATCAACCCGGAGAGCCAGGTCGCTGGAGGTACGGCGCGGGAGCAAGCGCAGACCTCCCTGACCCCTGACACCACCTTGAGCCCCGGATCACCACGGAAACCTGCTCCCCCCCAAAACATTGCGGTGCCTTGCCCTGCTTCGTCGGAAGCTGGAGCAGCCATGATGATGGCCAGAAATGATAGCTGTGAGACCCGGGACGAGGAGACCTTAGGAGAGAGTGGAGGAGAACAACTTTTAGGTCTGGAGGACCCACTAAGGACTTCAACTCCTCGGGAACTGAAAGCAGTTACTACAACTTCTGTTCAAGGTACGGAGTTAAGAGGGGGAACCGATGAAGTACAGGGAACAAGCCAGCTTCGAATGATTTCAGAAGCTCCTTCTACCCTGAGACCTGATGTAATAACGTTGGAGGGAATTTGAAGTGTATTAAATGGAATTGAGAAATCGATAAAAACACTTGCTAAGACAACAGTGGAAATTCAAAATCAGGCTTTGATAAATAACAATTTAATAGCTAATTATACAAATAAAACGGAAGTATTGGAGAAGAGAATTTCTTCAGTGGAGGTTAAACAAGAAAAATTAATTCTTTCTGAGAATTTAACATTCAGAAGATTAGAAGCAGTTGAAAATGCCCTAAGGGCACACAATCTACGTATACTTAATTTTCCAGTAATTAAATCAATAGCCCCACTGGAACTTTTTAAACTTTACATGAAGAAAAATTTAAAAATTCCAGATACAGCTTTGCCGGTTATTGTTAAAGCATTTTATCTACAGCAAGCTTCTCAACCAGAACAACAAAGTCTTGACTTGAATCTCACTGATATACTGGAAATGTCTTCTGAACATCAAATAATCCAGAGGAAACCTCTCCTAGTTTCATTCGCATTTCTATCAGAGCGGAATCATATCATGAGACTGTTTTTCAGAAATTGTCAAGTTCCCTTTTACGGGTTTCCTATTTGGATATTTCCAGATGTGATTAAGTGTACCCAGACACGTAGGAGAGAGTTTTTTTTGTTACGGCCAGCAGCCCTTAGAATAGGGGCTAGATTCACTCTGAAATATCCCTGCAAGGCTTGCATCAGGTATCAGAACATGAATTACATATTCTTGAACCTGATCAAATGAAAACATTCCTAGCTGAGAAAATCCCTATGGAAACTCCATCAGAAATGGTGTGAAAGGAAAAATGATGCAGATACCACGACGATCCAAGTATACTTATGGACTTTATTTTCTTTATTTTATTATTGCTCCTACCGCCTCCTAATTGCTAATTTGAATTTTTCTTATAATTTAAATGTCGTTAACTAATATGCTGAAATATGGTTAATACTGAATATTATTGTCTTCTTTTTTGACATTGATTTTTCTGTAAGGAGTCTTCCTGGTAAATAAGTTATGAAAAACTTGAAAATAAAGAATTAAAAAAAAAAAAAAAAGAATTTCATCTATTTTCCTGAAATAGTGGATTTCTGCTGCTGTCTCCGTGTCTTCTATTATGCGAGGAAGTGTGTAATCCCTGTGGTACCTTGGATGTGTGCTAGTAATACCTTTTTCTATCTGACCTGTAAATAAATCAGAATTGCTTCGGAACCACAGTTTAAGCATAAATGTATATTTTGTAAATGGCCTATGTGCTGTAAAGAGGGTGTATGTGGGAGGGGTGTCACAGATTCTGACAGGTTCTGACAATGTGTAGGGAAGAGAGCTGTATTCCATCCCCTGAGATGGCTGGTCAGTCTTTCCACAGTCTTTGGCGGCAAAGAATCCTATAATTAAGACAGAATATACTCCCTGGCCATGTGGCTACACAAAAGGAGAAATGCCACCAAACTTGGTTGGATATTATGCATAATAAATTGTCCATTATCAAACTGTGAGATATCTGATAAACAATCTTATAGCTAGACCTTGTCAGTATCAACAGATGCCATAGAATACAGATCAGCCAATTTTGTTATATGGATTCCCACCCCCACCCCCTCCAAGACTGCTCCGGGTCTGATTCCCAGTCACTCCCACCATACCCCACTGATCCATCGCTATGCAATCCTTTTCACTCTCTCTCCAACTGGCAGGAATACAGTGCTTCATGCCATGTGCACCACTTGGCTTCAGTCTGCCATATGTGGGGTACCACATGCTCAAACTGCAAAGTAAAATTGAATGATGAATGAGGAAGACGTTAATATGATTTGCCACTTTTTCCTGCCGGATGGGGAAAGAAAGGATAGAACAGGATGCATAAGAGAGGGTACCAAGGGAGGAAGGGAGCCTCCCCATAATAAATGAATGCCACCACCCCACCTCCCCATAGTCTTCATGGTGAAGCTGGCCCTGAACTGCTATCACTAAAATGGTCAGAGTTCCCAAAATACACAATCTATATTTATTTATTTACTTACAATTATTTATACACTGCCTTCCGTGTCCAAAATTGCTCAAAGCAATTTACAATAAATCAACATTATTCAAAAGTACAATGCATCAATATAATTTCAAAATACAATAAAAAAAAACACACTAATACAACAGCCATCTTTCCATTAAAAGTCACTTATTCTCTTCAGTGCAGATCTTATTCTACTGCATCATTATCCTCCATTTACACAACTGTCAGGAGCAGCCAGGTCTTAAGTTTTTTCCTGAAAGCCAGTAGGTTAGATTCTGACCTCATTTCCAATGGAAGACTGGTCCCACAATTATGAACATTGTGGAGAAAGTCCTGCTTTTCAACTATACCTAATAGATTGCCTGTATTGAAGGAACCTGTAGAAAGTTAGCCTGGCTCTCATATTTTCCAATGGATTGTACCAGCTCAATCTGCTATTAAAATAGGGAGGACATTTCCCCTGTAAAACCTTAAATGCCACCCCCCCCAAAAAAATAAAAATCTTGTGGTTGCAGTGTTGTTCCTTTTGAATTATCCAATTTAGGACCATTAACCTATGAAGTTTTACTGCCACACAGTTGCCTCTGTCAAACCCTCACCTCCCCTCTCTTTACTAAAATGTAATGGCATAGGGGAACAATCCAAAGCCTATCTAACCCTGTACTATTTAAACTCAGTGTAAGTGGGCTGTCTCTTCAGTGGCCCAATGAAGGAAACATGAGCTCTTAAAAACTAGGCCCAGCAGTTAGTCTAATAAAAAAAAACGGTATCACCTGCAACTTATCTGACCCTTCTTTCTAAAAAAAAGTGATTGACCTGTAAAATGACCAAGTGCAAGAGACAGACACATTTCAAAACTAAACGACTAAGAGAATGTTGGTTCCCGCCCTCCTCATTCTGTTCTTGACAGTCCGCAAACCTCAGAAAACGTGGTGTTGAGTAGAGGGTATTTAAATGGGAGCCCTGTGTTTAGAGAGCACGTCACCGGCTGTAAAAATTAAACGGAGGAAGGGAAAGCAATTTTTTTTAAAGCAGGAGAGCTCAGAAAAGAGTTTCCTTTCTCTGGAGACACAGCTATGCTTAAAAACTGTTTTCTGTTCCAGAATAAAGGATCTATCACTGCAGTGTAGGAAACGGGCAACCGGTTTGTGAATGATGAGGGAAAGACAAAAGGCTCTCCTTCTCCCCCCCCCCTCCACACCACCCCAGCAAACTGCAAGCAGCAGTGGTCACAACTTTGGGAAAGAGCAGGAAGAGATGTTTTAAGATGCAGCAATACAGCTCAAAGCTGAACACTGGGCTGCCATGTTAAAACATTTGCTGCTGTCTTTCAAACCCTCTCCCAGAAACATACTACATGAACAGAGCCAGGATAATTAGCAAGCTATAACGACATCAAACCATTTTGGTAGTTCACTTATCTTATTTCTTGTTACTTTGCGATACATTTACATAGGTTCTACAGTTTCATAGAAATGCTGCAACAATTTTCACAGTGAAACATGTTTTTGATCCCTATCTGTAATGGAATTTACCTCTCAAGTATCCAAGCTGCCACACCCTAGCACCCCCAGTTTCAGTATCTTTGCAGTTTAGTCTTCAAAGGACAGACAAACTTTAACCTTTCAAATAGATATTTCTTAAACCAAGACTCTTAAGTTTAGGTGCTGCTCAAGCCATACTTTAAATATTTTAAAAAGTGAAAAATAGATCAGAGATGTTCCAAATTACCTGACGTTACTCTAATTCAGGTAACAGTGAACAAGTATTCTCTGTTTCTCTCTCCCAGGTCATGAGCGTATTCTATTATTCAAGGCAACAAGAACCTGCCTTATGAAAAGGAGCAGTTGGATTATACCTCTGTTGAAGCACTATGTGTGAGTTGTATTAGAACAGGCCACTTACCATCACGTGACCTAACATGAGACGTAAAGGTTTTACTCAATGTAACAAAAAGATTACAGTCAAAAGCTGAACACTAAGTGGAGGCAGTGTGAGGGACACTGTCACATGTCACAGACGCACAAAGTGGCCGAATCAGCACAAGTTTGAAACTTAGGAGAGTAGCACCAATCGTCAAAGCCTCAACTTGTCAAACATGTATGACTTTTCTAGTGTAAAGTATACAAAGTATCGGCTAGATAATGTTTAGGTTCAGTGTATTTTCTAAGTAAACAGGCTAGGTTTTTAGGATTTCCATGAACTGAAAGTTTATGCCACCCAAGCATTCAGGTGGCAATTAACAGTCTCACTGCATCTGTAGTTCAGAAACACTTTTAAGAGAACCTGTGGATTTGCTGATGATCCAGACTTTCAGACCAGGAAGATATTTACAAAGGCTAAAGCTAGGAATAGTATGAGAATCACAGTGTTTGTAAGCCTGAACCCCCTTCTTCCCTCCCTCATTATCACCTGGGCACAAGGGTGTGTATATTGTTGAGCAGAAACTGAAACTCTACAGTTGAAGGCAATTAACAAGACAAGAGGAGCTTAAATAATTTAAAAGATATAAAGTGTTCTTTGGGAATCTATTGTCCAGCAGGAACCCAAATGCAACTGAATACAAATCTTGTAAACTTTATCTGTAATGCAAAATGATCTGGTGAGACCTCAAGATAAAATGTGTCAGCAGCATTGGTCAGCTGAAGTAACTGATAACTTGTGTCTTGTGTTCTTAAAGATTCCTTTGGTCTGCCTTAGTCAAACGTACAGGCACACCAAGTGTTCAAGTGAAAAAAACCCAACAAACAACCCTCTTAGCTAGTTAAAAATACAATTTTGAAAAAAATATGAACTACCCCTAAAGTAGTGAAGTATGCATGAACTTTTGCAGGGTTAATGCTGCAAATACTTAGGTCAATTTTAAAAGTGTTGCTCGTACAAAAATGCATACATACATGAGTATGTGAGCCGCACTCAAGTAATGCGGATTTAAAAAATGCGTGAAGTTCATGCGTATATACCGGTGCGCAAGTCAAAAATAAGAGGGAAGGGGCAGGGCACAGGCATTCCGGGGTGGAGCCAACAGTCATGCCTGTAACTCCATATTGTAAAACTGGAGACCGCGGCGTGCGTCAGCTTGTTACCCCCATAATTTAACTGCTGTTCCAGATGAGGAGCAAGTCTGTAGATCTCGAGTTTTAGGGCTTACAGGACAGGATGAGGGGTCTGAGTCAACTGCAGGGCATGCAGGATGAAAAACCAGAGGGTCTGGAAGACCTTGCTATTAACTGGGCAAACTGGTGGGCTAATTGGAAAAAAACTCTGTTTTCCCTTGTGCGAGCATGTGTTAAAATCCATCTACATATGCGCGTAAAAACCCGCAAAGTCCCAGAAAAGATACGCGGAGTACGTTTTCTAGAGCAATCTCTTAAGATTAGGCACATATTTATGCGCATGAGGTGTATTTTTAAACAGACGTGTACAAATGTGCGCACAATTTAAAACTACAGCATACCTCCTACTCGCGTGCCAATATGTGAGTAGGTGGGCGCACGCAAGCTCGTTTTAAAATTAGCCTGACAATTTTATCCTAAAGGCCATGTCATATTTTCCTATTAATCATTGACAATAGGATTTTGGCAGTTTCCTAATTATAATAGTTTATTGCATTCATAAAACAAACAAACAATCTCATGCTATCCTCCAACAGGTATCATCTTTTAAGAGCTGGACTCAATAAACCTTTTCAAATTAGAATGTTTCCTATTCAGTAGTTGTAGGTTTTAGTAACTAAATATGAGACAAAGAGAAATTAAGAATATTTCCATAAACTAACAAACCCAAAACAAGCCATTGACATAAAGAATAAATCCATAAATGTGGACTCTAATAGGTTTCTACCAACAGCTCTCAACAAATTTTAGCAATAGATTATTTTACAGTATCAAATGAGAATCTTAAATTATGCCTTCAATTGGCTTTTAATTAAGAGGCAGCTCTCATAAGAAATACATTCAGTACCAAAAATTAATATTCACTCTTGAGTTAAGTGAATTTTGTGTGTGCTCATATCAGAAATAAAAATCCAAAGCAAGGAATTTATCAATTATATAACATTTCAAGAAAGAAAATGTACATATATAATCAGCCTAATAAAATCAGAGACAGCCTTCGCCAGTCCTGAAGAACCACAAATACCCCTGGTTTTCAAGATATCCACAATGACAATAGATCTGTATGCAAAAATTTGCATGCATTGTGGGTATCCAGCACATCAGGACTGTTTGTGGCTCCTGAAGACCTAAAGTGGCCACCTCTGAATGCTGAGAGGGCAATACACAGAAAGCTAGCAAGTGGACAAAAGTGAGTCAGAAAACTTGTCCTGGATATTCAGCCAGATAAATATTCCACTGTATATATTCCTCTAAAGTTATCCGGTTTCCATTAGCCAGATAATGTTCAAATCTAACTGGTTATGTCTGAGTGTTATCTGGCCACATGTAGCTGGATAACTTGCTATTTGTTCAACTATATTCAAAATATAGCCTAACAGGCTACAAAATAAAACATTAAAAAATATATATATATATACACATATACATATATTGTATAAACTTTGGAGTCTTCGGGCCTGATCACCCAGCACCCCCCCCCCCCCCCCAAAAAAAAAACCATTTAAAAATAAGTGTGGGTGTAGCACCCAATTTCTCTCACCCCCCCATACCACCAAATTTTTACAAAAGCAATGAGTGCTCACACCTTGAGGCCAATCATCCCACCCATTCCCTGACATTTTCCTGAAAATCAGGAGTCCTTCCTGCCCCCCTCCCCTCCCAAATACCTGCAACCTTTATTCCACCATCCCTACCCAGCCCAAACCTCTGAAACCCCAGCTGAGAGCAGAGTAATGTCTTATTCGCTCCTGGATGCTTTTAGTATCACTCGGACAGCAATTGTATGCTGTGAGACCAACATGGGAAGCAGCTGGAGCAGGCAAGACAATACCATGCTCCTGACTGGGGTTTTTGGGATCCGGGGGAGAGGAAGGGGGCAAGGGTGGAATACAGATTGTAAATGGGTGGTGGGACAGTAAAGGCTCATGATTTTCAGAAAAATGTCTGGGAAAGAACGGGGCCATCTGGCCAATCTTACAGGCTGATACAGTACAGTGCGCTCCAACGGAGCGCAGTGTTAGCCTGCTATTGAACATGCGTTTTCCCTTACCCCTTATTCAGTAAGGGGAGGAAAATGCGCATCCAACCCGCGGCACCTAATAGGGCCCTCCTCATGCAAATGCATGTTGAGGGCCCTATTAGGTATGCGCGCGGGATACAGAAAGTAAAATGTGCAGCCAAGCCGCACATTTTACTTTCAGAAATTAGCGCCAACCCAAAGGTCGGCACTAATTTCTTCCAGCGCCGGGAAAGTGCACAGAAAAGTAGTAAAAACTGCTTTTCTGTGCACCCTCCGACTTAATATCATGGCGATATTAAGTCGGAGGTCCCGAAAAGTAAAAAAAGTAAAAAAATATATATATATATTTGAATTCGGCCCGCGGCTGTCGGGCCGAAAACCGGACGCTCAATTTTGCCGGCGTCCGGTTTCCGAGCCCGTGGCTGTCAGCGGGCTCGAGAACCGACGCTGGCAAAATTGAGCGTCAGCTGTCAAACCCGCTAACAGCCGCCGCTCCTGTCTAAAAGGAGGCGCTAGGGACGCGCTAGTGTCCCTAGCACCTCTTTTTCCCCGTGTCACCTAATTTAAATACAGAATCGCGCGCACTGGCAAAGGGCCGGTGCGCACGCCGGGAGAGCAGGCGTTCGTCCGCTCTCCCGTGGATTTTACTGAATCTGCCTGTTAGTGTGCCTGCTTCCCCTGCCTTTTTTTTTTGGTAGGTTGAGAGGATTGAGGATGCTATCCCCACAATTATTTTAAAGTGTTTTCTGAGGTAGGAGGATCAAGTCTGAAAGCCCCAAAGTTTTTTGGGTTTTTTTGTTTTGTTTTTTTAATTTTATTTTGTAGCCATTTAAGCAGCTTTATTTTGAGGTAGTCCTAGTCATCCAGCTAACTTAGGGGGTCATTTAAAAAAGTGCTATAGGGGTTTCTTTTGCATGATAGGTATTTATATCTCTATGGGAGGCCCACCTAGTAACTCGAGGTGAGGTTTAGGTAGTAGTGTTGGGGTTAGGGGCCACTTTGACATTCAAAGTGAGACATACGAACAGAACAGTGCTCTCTTGTGAAGATTTGATGTCCTTCGGAGTGAGGAAACTCACCCAAAGATGAGATTTGTGCAATGTTCTCTCAACCTAGCTTGATGTTTCCCAGGTAAAGTCCATCAAGCTAGGTTGAGAGAACATTGCACAAATCTCATCTTTGGGTGAGTTTCCTCATCAAATCTTCACAAGAGAGCACTGTTCTGTTCGTATGTCTCACTTTGAATGTCAAAGTGGCCCCTAACCCCTACACTAATGCCTAAACCTCACCTCGAATTACTAGGCGGGCCTCTCATAGAGATATAAATTCCTATCTAGTGTGAAGGCATTATGGCTAGAGTCAGTCTCTCTCTCTCTCTCTGGCACTTATCACAAAGTGTGGTAAGATACCACTTCACATAGGTATTAGTGCAAATTGTGATAAACTGCCCATTATGATAAAACACTTCCCTTTTCCTATCACATGTGATATTTAGTGCATTTTGATAAATCCAGGCCTTAGCTGGATACCACTGCATATCAGCTAAGTAAGCCAGGTAACTTTACTCCACCCAGCTAAAACTTGGCCAGTCAGTGTGGGAATACATTTAAACCCCTGAGTTTGGGACTTAACCAGGTAAATCTTTTGCATATTGACCTCTTAATGTTTATATGTTCATCTGGAGGTGCACGCTTTATCATCATTGTAAAGTAGCCAAATTCATCTCTTGTTAAAGAAAGAAGATATTTGTACATCTATTTATAAGGAGAAAGATTAATCCAGGAGTATAGATGCCAGACTAGTCTAATTCTAAACAATGGACTACAAGTGATAAGTACATCTATTTACATGTTATTTATATTTAAATTAAACTATCTTTAAAAAAATGATTTTTTTATAAAGTAATAAAGAAGAAATCAAGTACATAATATATGTGTGTTCTAAGACACACAAACGCACATTAAACAATAATGGTGAGTCAGTTTCAAGTACTTTAGGGCATTTGACCTGAAATTAGGGTAAGTACTACATTAAAAGCTATTATTAGCAATCCAATTGGTCTTGCAATATCCGGAATTCATTGTCAAGTTTACCCCTTGCTAATTTGTTACCAAAGTTTATTTTCAAATGCCTCACGGATAGTTTACTAAGTCCTAGCATGAGTTAGGCAAGCAAAAGCAAAACAAAACACCATATACCAAGAATTTCAAATACACACATTAATCATGGTCATGTGGCCTAATTTGTTTTTGCCCACAGACACAGAATGGTAGAAATGCTTTATTAAATCCAACCCTTAGTTCATAGTGAGGTTCAGTTTATTTTTTTTAAGACTAACTTTTTAAGGGTATCACAAAACAAATCCCTGATGCTCACAGGAATATTTTTAGCTGCTGCTAGTTTGTGTAATACATTTTTAATTAGGATATGTAATGGTTTGCAAGAGAACACCAGATCAATTAATCATAAGTGCCTTCTCATGTCTGCTCTGAGGTTTCTAGTGCTGCACATTTATCTTACATGCTGTGAACACTATACTACATTCCAATGAGCTCACTTTGAAAAGCACAAGCCACACACGGCTCTTCTGAAATTCCAGCAATTTTCAATTTCAGAGTATAGCAACCAAATACACATAGGTAGACTTAAGAAAAATTTAATAGTTTGAGATCCAGAAAAGGGGCCAGACTAAGACATAATCAGAAAATACAGTTTGGGTTTGTTTTTGTTTTGTTTTGTTTTTTAAATAATGAAGCAAACCTTCCTATTCACATGTAATATCACACTAAAGTTCATAACAGAATTCTGTAAAATAATAGTTGTGTAGTGAGAAAGGCATGGGAAAGTGAAATTTCACAAGATGAGGCAAGCAATTTTCCAACTTCAAACTTTAGTGAAAGAAAAGTTAAATCTTTGTGTTAAAATATTATAATTAGCTCAATCACTCTTTGCATAAACCCATTAGCTTTTTCTTCTATATTTAGAAGATGCATGTAGATTTAACTCAGGTTCCTATACAGCCAGTCAGGTTTTCAGGATATCCATAATGAATATGCATAATATTAATTTGCATGCTATGGAGGCAGTGCATGCAAATTTATCCTGAAAACCTGACTGGCTGGGGGGGGGGTCCTCCTGACTCAGAACATTTAGGTAGTTTTATTTTAAATTCTGTAAACTGCCAACCTAAAAATCAAACTTATAATTAGGAAAATCACAATGAGTATAATGGTAAATGTTTTTCTTTACCAATTAACTTGGCTGACAGGCATAGAAAACAAGATTCTAAGTTTCCTCAGAAGCCTTAATGGATTTTTAAAATCTAAAAAGGCCAATGAATCTGCCCAGGTTTGTTAATGGAAATTGCATTGTTTTGTCTTGATAGAAGTTGAGAAAAAAATATACAAACCTCGTTGGGAAAATTCAACACTATAAAACAAAATTTCTCTTTCCCAATTTATAAGTTTATTTTTAAAGTCAACAGCCTAAATTCAAATTTTGCTTATGCCATATGTAATACTTTTGTCTTTTAAACAAACATTTAGTTGTCATTTGCAGAGCATTTTCAATGCATTTTGTAATCATTTTAGCACCAAGAAACAACCTGCATCTACTTCAGATAGAAGATTAATTACACATTTCCAGTGTGACAAGAGTAATTAGAGAACTTGGAGACAATCTGAAAAATAAAGCTTTTACCAACTTTTACTAGGCTTATTGGCCATGGTAACTATATCTATTCTAGTCCAAACACTAAGCAGCAGTTTTAATACCACACAGTATTTCAATGTTTTTTGACATTTCAAACAGTTCAGATAAAGACAGACATGAGCCCAGATACCCTCTAAATAATGTAGTATCTATTACTAGCTGTTATAGGAAGTATAACATTGAAAGCTTCCACTCAAACTTGGACAGTACCTACATGCACAAACCAGGCCACTTAAAAAAAAAAAAAAAATTAACCACGGTTTGATGAGACCACATCACCACCCAACACACAGTATCACATATCTAAGAATAAGAAACAGACTGCAACTGCAGTTCATCCCAAATTTACAACCATATGGAATTTTGTATACACATGCAAATTAAAAGTGTGAAATCTGCTGTTCCATTTGCTACTGAATTATGAAGTCTGTACTTTTTTTGTTGTTTTTTTTCCCATAATTTAGCATTCATCAGTTGCATTACATATAACTTAACTTTTTATTTTGACAGCATTGGCTTTCTAATGGCGAGAACAGACAAATTAAAACAAAATAAACTTGAAAGATAACACAACTTCTGAACATTGTAAATACAGGCTTCTTAGATTATATCCCAAAGCACTATCTAAATACTACAACCAACCACCAGCAAGTGAATCATCAGTATCATTCAGGAAAAAAACACTGTATGAATCACCAACAGAATAAACAGTTTTTAGACAAGTCAGCTTAGTAAAGTACTATGGCTCACAATTTTACCATTTTAAAGATTTTAACTTGAACACATACATCTCTATCAACACATAATTCAATTTACTGCCAATAAAAACAGTACACAAAGCAAGGAGGTTTAATAGTTATATTTGGGTTGAACAAGTAATGTAATTAACTGCAGGAAATGAACTTTTATTTCTTTGAGTGGAGACATATAGGAACAACAAAGCAAAGCATTAAAATATAATTTAGTGTCTAACCCTAATGAGAACAAAGCAATAATATACCTAAACAAACATCTTCACACTATAAAGTTTGCTGTTAACAAAGTCAAATTAGCTTTATGTGCTATGTACAAAGTCTGCCTGCTCCAAATATTGCCTAGACCTAGAAATGCAAATTTCAAGAAATGTGTGGATGCCCTTATTAAAAATAGTACAGATACTGCAGAATGAAGGACTAACTGTTGACAGTGAGCTCATTTTCTGCTAATCTCACCTTTTGAGCTGCTTTGGAAGGACTCTTGTTTTTGCTTCCTTTCGGTCTTCCTCTGGGTCTTTTAGGGGAAGGCTCTCCAGTTGGCTCCTACAGAGACAAAAGAACATGCTACTATGGAAATAATTTTATAGTTAAAAACAGTTTTGTCTCTTAAATCTAACTTCAGCACGAAACAGAAGCTCCACCAAAGTACGAGCTGCTAGTATAAAACTAGCTTCAATGTGCAACAAAGGAAGAAACAGTAAAGAACCCATGGCAAAACTGCACTTAGAAACTACACTACTGCAACTATAACAATAAAAATAATCAAATTCATGTTTTCTTGTTCTAAAACAGGATTTAAAAAGCATAACTTTTTCTCCTGCTCCTGAAAGCAAAATTTAAATTCAATACAATATTTAAATCACATTATGCCATAGGTACACAGCAAGTCAGAACATTTTAAAACCCAGAACAGTTAACATAGCCTGAATGGTAAAAAGGATTACTAATGGCACTCATTGGTTGCTTCCGGTCACGATGTTGTACATTAAACTATAAATTTAACCCAGACTGAAATGCCTCTTGTAAAAAGTGTTTTTAAACAGTGTACTTTTTTTTTTAACTGTATTAGCATCCATTAAAGAAAAAATATGAAAAAACCCCTCAGGAACTATCTCGTTTAACTATAGAGAAATATTATGACACACTCTTAGCAAGTTTCTCTTTGATAGTAAATGATTCAGTCAGTGAAAAAAAAAGGATATGAATGACTAAGAGTTCTGCTTCCAAATATTTATTTATCCAGTGAATCATCAATAGTAGAAAACTCCCCTGCTTCTAAATATTGAACATTTCATTCAGATTACAGGATGTGGTGGAACTTGTTTTCAGTACAGTTTGTTAACTTGAACTAGTTTAAAAAACCTGGATCCTTTCAATGTGTAAGCCCTTAAACTAAAGTACAGAGACCTGGGAAAGCCCTGGAGGGACAGCTAACTGCATTGATCATTTCCAAACCTGCAGTTTAGTTCGCCTGGATAAATACATTACATAGCCATATATTTAGAAGCAAACCCTTCAGTATGGTAGATTTTTTTAAGTTAGCATCCGAAACGTTCTTATATAATAGGCAACAGGTTGCTGAAGAGCACATAAGCAATGGTTTTAGAGGGTTTTGGCTGGGACGCAGCCTTCCGAAATCGCCGAGTTTGAGCCTGTGCCTAAGGTCAGAGCGGGAAACCGTGGGCTTTCGCATCGTGGAGGGATTTTTTTTCCAGAGGTGTTCTATGGGGTTTCTGACAAACCTCACGAATTATTTTCCGGAGCCGGCTTAATCTAGGCTTTAGGTCAGTTTCCATATCCTTAAACATATTTTGGAATCGTGAATTCGATTGTGTTTTGTTTGAGGGAGTGCTTGAAGGATCAAATAGCAGATTCTGTGTTTATAATCCTGAAGAGCACAATTTGAACTCGTTTAATGCGTCTTCCAATTTTTAATTAGTTTAACGGCGTGGAACACGTTTTAAGCAAATCTAGAGGATTTTATTTTTTTTTTACTTTTTTTTTTTTTTGTGCAGTTTGGTGTTCCTAAACTGTCCAAATTAATTGGTTACACACTGCACCGACATCACTTCATAGACGTGAAATGTAAAACAAAGATCAGGATTCCCATGATCTTTGCACAGTCCTACACTAGGACGGCTGTTTACATGTTTACAATGCTGCACTTGTCAGATATGACCAACCTACACCAGGCTTCAAGTCCAACAGGACAAAGAATTGAGAAACGTGTTCCTTAACAAAATCCATAAAAGCGATGAGATCCCAACACAGAAACTAGCACAAGATAACCGCTAATGGAGTAAAGGGGCAGGCAGTAAATGAAAACAAACCCCAGCAAAGCCAGAATTCTGTATATTGCGTAAAATATATTGTAGCAAAAAAAAAAAAAAAACAACAACAACCCTTTCCCACGCTCTGCAAAACTTGGGTTTAGAAGTGGTTTGCTACCCTCCAGCTACACCATAATCTACTAAGAGAAAATCACGCTCGGTTACCCCCAGAAGGAGCAGGAATCCCTGGGCAAACAGCGAGCCCAGAGAGGAGCAGAACCGAGTCCGCTCTCCTCTCCCTCGCAATTTCAAACTCAGCTCAGAATTTCCAAGCGAGCGCTGGTTGGTCAAGGCGAGTTGCTCCCTGCTACTCATTCACAATGTCGAACCTGGCAAGTGTAGCACAATAGCCAAAGCGCGAGGAGCTCTTGGCTTCAACAAAAGAACATTATATTTCCCTCGATTCCGGTTCAGATCTCGGGGGGGCTAATTCTAAGTGTCAGAGAATGTGATGCGACAGCACAACCATGTGCGTCTCTGTAGGAATATATACGCGCGCGTGTGTGTGTACAATGCTCTCTGCCTCTGTCTGACCTTTCTGCCTATCTGTCTGCATAGTGAGTACTGACTTGTTGTTGTTTCCTGGGTCTGCCTCGTCCTCTCTTCTGAGGCTCAAGCGTTGCAGGTTGTTCCTGGGAAGTAGAAGGCTGGCCGGCTCCTTCACCTCGTGTACTCATCGTGGCTTCTCCAAAAACCCTTACAACAATCTCCAGCACCTTGAAGAATTCAAAACGAGATCTGCCGCCACACCGGACGTCCTGGTGGTGCCAAGAAGGGGAGGAGATGGATGAAGGAGGAGGAGGGGGATCTCCCTTCTTACTGTGAATAAGGTACTTACAGGCTGCTGCTTCTTTAAGGAGTGAGCTCCTTTATCTGCTGTGTGTTCCCCTTTAAAGGCTATTACAGGGGGCTTTGTTTTGTGTGCCTGTGGGCCCTTCGGATTGCCCTTTTAAGAGGCATGGCCCCTTTAAAAGATCCCTCCCCTCTCAACCATGACCCCATGCTGCTAGGCCGTTGTTATGACGACCAGCTGCCATGTGACCAATGGCCATTTTGTTTAGCTGTGGAACGTGCGTAATTTTATAACTTTAAAAACTTTAATGGTGTCAACGCCATCCAGTAGCGTCTAACTATTATAAAATTAAAGTAGCGTGAGTGGGCATTAAAAGACCTTTCAAACGATTTAAAGCTGGTGGGGGTAACTGTTTGGGATCCTGATTTGATTGTGTCCCATGGACGTCTATGTGAGTTTTATCAGTGCAGTAGTTATCGTCCAGAAATACCTTAGGAAATATTTCACTCCAGACTTCAGTCATCGCTTCCCCAGCAGTGGGGAAGCGGTGAGTTGCAAAGTGGGGTTTTTGTTTTGTTTTGCCACATTTAGAGTTTGCTCCATTCTCACTTTAGGGAAAGAAATTTGTACGATTTACTTACATTGTTCCTCATCTTCAGAACTAACAATAACATGATCATTTGATTAAGAGTAAAATTATAAAAATACATTGGTTGGGAAAGTTTTATTCTATTTAAGAAAATAGTTCAATACACCGACTTTTTTTTTACCCTTTCACAGGATATTAGTGATTTTAAAGGAAATTTAATACATTTGAAATGTAATTAAAAAAAAGAGTGCTGACTAAATTTAGACATTCAATTGCTTTTGGAACGTTTAGAATGCGTTGATTGGCCTTTAAAAAACGTCATCATGTTACATCACTTGTTAAAAGAAAACGTAGAATTTGGAACCTTGTGTTATTTATGGTAATGAACAAAGTAGAATAATTGCTGTGTTGTGCACTTGAATACCTAGGATTAAAGATAAGCAAACCAGTTGTAGACGGTAATGAGCAGAAGCTTTGATAACCAATTGAAAAGAACCTTTGTGGGTATACAAATGGCTGCAAGTTGACAACAGAATCAGCCAAGAAAAGCCTGACAGTATATCAGGGGAGCTGCTGCAGGTACTGAGCAGGATTGTTAGAAGCAGAACTAGCATAGAACTGAAACAGATTGCCATTGTTGATCAGCAATGGGAAGAAATTGCAAGCTGCTTTTTATGGAAGTTATTGAATTAATCTGAGCTAATTAAGAGTACAGGGTTTAATTAACTTTATTAATTTGAATTAACTTTATGGATGTGGAATAAATTCAGTTTGATTCATAGTCTTAATAGTTGCTATATCTGTATAGTAATTAATGTACAATAATTGTATAGTAAGGTTATTAATATTTAGCTACACACGTTAGTTATGAACACAGTATATGAGAGAGTAAAAGACATTTTGGAAATGCAGAATTAGATAGGTTTTGTGGTATTAATGAGTATATGATTATTGCAACTCGCTGCTGATTGGCCTCCCAGCTATCACCACCAAACCACTACAAATGTTGCAGAACTCAGCAGCCAGGATTCTAACCAACTCTAGTAGACGAGATCACATCACACCTATTTTAAAAAACCTACACTGGCTCCCTATTAAATCTAGAATCATTTTCAAAGTACTAACCATAACCCACAAGACCATTCATTCCCAAACTTCGCTAGATCTAAGCGACCCACTTCGTCCTCACGCTTCACTGAGAACTATCAGAACCAGCTACTTAGGCACCTTATATGCACCTCCAGCCAAGTCACTGCTCAAGAAACGAGCATTCTCGACTGCCAGCTCCTCTCACTGGAATACTCTCCCCCCGGACCTTCGTCTAGAAACTTGTTGTCGAACGTTCAAAAAGAAGCTCAAAACTTGGCTTTTCACAAAGGCATTCACTTAAAGGTCTCCGATTCACGTTTTTCTTACTCCATGCCAGATATATGATGCCGTAACCATAATTTCGCCAGTTAATTGGACTAAAATATGCACCCTGGCTTAAGAAGGCTTTTGTTAATCCGAGCTTGACTGTTATTTACTATGTGTTTTTTGTAATAATAATTTTAAATCGTTCTCACCTTTTCTATAATCTCTTTCAAGTTAGCCCTGTTATTTGCCCTGTTATTTGTAACCTCTTGTTCGATGTAATTTCCAACTTTGGTTCTATGTAAACTGACGTGATATGTACCAGTACATGAACATCGGTATATAAAAGCCTTTAAATAAATAAATAAATAAAATATATCTGCATTTGTTTTGTGTTATAGTAATTAGATAGTTAATATAGCCCTGGTAGCAGCAACCATTTGTAGTGGAGCCCTACTGAATATCTTGATGGGACCAAACCAGGAGGTTAAGAGGGTTGATGAAAGGTTGTCCCGGGGCACCATTCCACCCATCCCAAGGCAAGGATGATTCACCAGTTATAAACAGCAATATAGACCCATAAGATTGCACCACATTTTTATGTATTACTCTGATTAGATTATTAAAGGCAAATGTTCAAAACATTACGTGCGCATAAATAGCCCCTGCTCATGTAGTCGATATTTTATAAATGTCCAAAATAGACACATATTTTCACTTTCATGGGCACATATAAACATGTAAACAAGGGTGGTCTAGGGGCATTTCTGAATGGGACCAACAGTTAATCACAAAACTTGCTATTTTAAAAGACACGTGCATACATTTTCCAACTTACTCGCATGTTGTTGCAACCTGTTAATTATCTGGCATAAGTGATAATATTGTGTAGTACCGACTGGGTGGGAGGTCTGGGTGAACATGAGGGAGTTCAGACTGAAGAACTAGGAGGGTCTCGATAACCTGGGGAAAGACTGGGAAACTGGTGGTCTAATTAACCTAGTAATTTCACTCATGCTCATATGTTTTAAAATACACCGATTTACACATGTAAATCCCGACACACACAAGTAAGTGATTTTATTTTGTTAATGAAATTAAAAAATCAGTTGAAATTCTAGACAGCCCCTGATGATGATTCAACGTATCAGTAAACCAGGGGCCATCTAGAATTTCGGCAGATTTTTTAATTTCATTAACAAAATTAGTCCTGTTCAACAATTATTTTTGCTTCAAAGAAGAGTTCTTTCACCAAGACCATGGGATTTCGATGGGTTCATCGCTTGCACCTTCAGTAGCTAACTTATAAGTGGACAATTTCGAAGATAAATTCATTTATGGTGGTCGAAGATCATTAGATGGTACTGCTATATAGACGATGTCTTTATAGTTTGGAATTCTTCAAAAGAGTCATTAGATGAGTTTATAGTGTGGATTAACTCATTGGATAATAATTTATGTTTCGCCCATCAATACAGTGATTCTTGCATTGCCTATTTAGATGAGTTGGTAAAGATTCAAGGACGACAATTCACAACGACGGTGAACAGGAAAGCCACAGATTAAAATAATTTATTGCGGTACCATAGCCATCATGCTGCTTCAATCAAGAAATGGTTATCTGTCTCTCAATTTTTTAGGATTAAGCGCATTTGTTCTTCGAAAGAGGAGTTTGAGAAACAATCTTGTGTGCTGACAGATTTAAAAATCGGGGATATACCTCTAAAGTAATCAGACAAGCTTATAATAGAGTGAAATATAGCGATCGTGCCCAGCTTTTACAATATAGGGTCCGAAGAGAGCAGGACCGGTTGGTCTATGTACTGCAACAGAGTACTTCAGCTTCAGCCATAATTGCCTCAGGTAAAAAAACATTGGCATGTGTTGGCGTTTCATGAGGTCTTTAAGGATATGCCGATGTTTGCGACCACATGGGGTCTTAACATTCGTGATAAGGTAGTAAAAGCGAGCATGAAGAAGAACAGTGCCGTTGCACCTTTGGGAGGAGGACATCAGAAATGTGGATAGTGTACAGTATGTGACAACACTATTGAAGGAGATTTGTGGGTTGATCCAAACACCATTCGAAAAGTGAGGCATACTTATTTGACAGATTGTATGTCGAATAATGTAATATACATAGTCGTATGCAGTTGCCTTAAGGTGTATGTAGGACGAACAAATAGAGCTGTCAAATTTCGAATGATGGATCATAAGTCTAGAATCAACAACAAGGTACTTTCGGCACCATTGATGGGGCATTGTATTGAACAAGGACATAATTTTGTTGATTTAATGTGGACGGTGATTGATAGAGTTGTTGGTACAACTATTTTTGCAGACACAGCGGCTCTTCTCAAGTATAGAGAACAACTTTGGATCCACAAATTGAAAACAGAATCCCCGGCAGGACTGAATGACCAGGTTGACTGGTTATCATTACTTTGATGTTTCGATTGGTGTTGTGTGTTTAAAGGGAAGGCTGGTTTCCATTGACGTCAATAAAGATCACATGATTTTGTCCCTTTTAAAAGAGGATGCCGTGAATGGGAACTTAGGTTCGCCATTTTGTAAGAAGATATATGCAGCGTTCAACGAGCAAGAAGAAAGATGAAAGAACAAAAATTGATGGTATAGAATATTGGTGAGCTGAGAAGAGTTGTGGATAAGCGGTTTCCCCTGAAGAAGAATACATTTCGAAATCTGGCGATGTCAGGCTAAAGCTCTACCATTGACTTTTTCCTCAGCAACTTATTTAACAGCGTGGATTGAGCTAAGTATTCTTTGATTTCGTTGAGAACAACAAGCATAATAAATGGGAAGTGATTGGTATTAATGAAAACATTGCCTCCTAAAATATTCAAGTGGTGAACTGTTCCCATTTTTTAGACAATTATTCACAATGGATTCTGAAGTTTTTGAGAAAATAATGAATAAATAAACACAAGGTGGATGGTGGTTTGTTCGTGATCAAAAGCAAGAGCGAGGGTAACCTGGATGGTACTCCTTGATGTTTATGAAACAACCACTTTTCATCATTTTTTTCATATATAGAAGGATTTTTGTCTACATAGAATATTTGTGAATTTTTTACTCTGGTTTAGAGATATATAATGAATAAATTAGTGGATGTGGGTTTTTGAGTAGTATCTATGCTTTGGGATCCTACTGGGTAATTGTGACCAGATTGGCCAATGTCAGAGACAGGATGCTGGGCTTGATGGATCTTTGGTCTGACCCAGTATGTGCTTATTAATAAAAAGCTCAATTTAACTTCTTATACACATATTTATAAAATATTTTTACTACTCTAATGAAAATACTTGATGTGTTAATGTAAGTGTATTTAACATTTAACACATTTGCACATAGAAGCTTTCAGAAACATTCCAGAATAATAAAGTTTATTTAAAATTGTAATTGAGTTTGCATATTCCTAATTAAATTGTAACTGCAAACAGTTCTATGAATATTATTTTTTACTATCAATCTTATGGCTTAAATAATGACCCTGCTCAAAAAAAGAATATCTAAATTTTCCAACTTTAGCTTTGGAACTTAGCTGCAGGCTATGCATTGGTTATTTGATTAAATAGAAATAACTCAGGAGGAAGGTGATGGGAGGGAAAGTAGGGCACTTCCTTTAATGTGAAACACTTCTCATAAAATATTTCCATCTGATTTAACTAGCCATGAAAACTGAAAGGAAAAGAGTGGTCACACTTTGGATTACAATTTAGGAACAGAAATTGTAACACAGAATGATTCTAATGTGGCTGCAAAGAAAAGAGAACTCAATACATAGGTAGTCAAAAAATACTCAAGGGTAGCAAAAGCAAACTACTATTTATTTCTAAAGTACTATTAGACATAAGCAGTGCTGTAAAAATACACATGCGAGACAGCTCATTTTCCATGGGGCTTACAAACATATGTAACCCCTGGGCTGAAACACTGTTTTGGAGTCCAAAGGCACAGAGTAAATAGAAACATGACGGCAGAAAAAGACCTTATGGCTCATCCAGTCTGCCCATCCATCCAATTCATTTAGCTTTATAAGTCTCATCACTTCCTTAGAGACCTCCTCTATTTTTCCCATGCTTTCTTGAAATCGGATACTGTTCTTGTCTCCACCACCTCCGCTGGGAGGCTGTTCCATGCATTCATCACCCTCTCTGTAAAGAAATATTTCCTAAGATTACTCCTGAATCTACCCCCTTTCACCCTCATCTCATGACCCCCTTGTTCTAGAGCCTCCTTTTCATTGAAAAAAACTTACCTTCTGTACACCTTCTCCTATCTCACCTTTTCTCTAGGGTATACATGCTTAGATCTTTAAGTCTACCCCATATGCTTTAGAGCAGCCGGGACACACCTGACAGATGGTTCTCACATGCGTGACACACTGAACATGTGATTGTCACGGGGCTATATGTAAACATACACTGTATCCACAGGAACCCCCTTAACCACCAGCAATGGGTCAGACAGAACTAGGGCAATACCCATACAACTTACCATACAAAAAAGATGTTCTGATGACATCTCATTGAAAGCAAAACAAACTCCCTTTACTGCTAGGTACAATAGCCTTCCTTATGAAAAGACAGTAATTTACCAGTAATGCATATCCTATTGAGAAAACACAACAAATAAGATTGATACAAATGTCTACATGTTAGTAAAATACCTCACCTCCGTCACACACTAGAAGTCCATTAACGGCTATTAATCAAGTTTACTTAGGGAATAGCCACTGCTATTAATTGCATCAGTAGCAATTGTTATGGTTTTGAGGTGTTGGAGTGGATTCTTGAGTACTGCGGTGATGGCCACTCCCATGGGGAGGAGCCCCGTGAGGAACCGCAGTACTAGGCTAGACTCTATACACGAGGACACAGAGAATTTGTATTTATTATACAACTCGGTGGTACTGTCCGGGAAGCGGACAGCAATAAAGTAACCCAGTAGAAGTAGTCCAGGGGTCCTCAGCAGAGGAGACCAGTCCCACACTCGAGTAGATTTGATAGGCAATGCCGGGTAGCAAAGGTAGGTCCCGGATGAAGACTCCAAGCGCTGAAGGTGAGACAGACTGACAGGGTTAATACTCAAGTAGATAGCTGTATTGATGAAGATCCTGGCAGGCAGAAGTAGTTCAGTAGTAGGCACCAGAGTACGGAGAGCAGGGCCTCGAGCGAGTACCCGATATCCCAGATAGGTACCTGAAAGAGAGCATAAGGGCCCCCGCGGAGCGGATACCCAGGTTAGCAATGAATAACCCTGAAGGGCAGAGAGAGAGCTTCCTACGGCAGCTAGGAAGCAGCAGAGCAGCTTAGACTGGAGGCAGTCCAATCCAATCCAATCTTTGCTAAACTCAGTTTGTTAGCAAACGAAGGGCAGGCTAAATACCAGGATGTGATGTCACTTGGAGGGGACGCCCCCGAGGTTCCCACCATGACATGGATAAAGACTTAGGTGGCCCTCAGGAAAATCATGGCGAACACCGTCGCCGTTGCCGTTCCGGGGACGCCTGAGAAAGCGGCATGAAGACGCGGTAGCAGCCATCTTCCCAAGGCTTGAGGAGAGAGAAGGAAGAAAGGTGAGGCACAGAGGTCGAAGCCATCTGAGACCGATGGACACAACAGCATGGGATCTTCTTAGTGTCTGGGTAATTGCCAGGTTCTTGTGGCCTGGTTTGGCCTCTGTTGGAAACAGGATGCTGGGCTTGATGGACCCTTGGTCTGACCCAGCATGGCAATTTCTTATGTTCTTACACGTAAAGCCGACCTTCACCAAGGACAGTAAGACCACAAATTATAAATATGGAGACAGAAACTGGAATGGAAAACCAAAAAAGCCACTCTGCAGTGCAAACCTGGAGAAATGGAAACAAATATAGCACCTAACAGTCCCAGGATCTGCAATAATGCACAGAAACTAATCTGCACAAAGTTACACCTGCATTATGGCATGCACTCAAACAGTAACAAGCCTATCTATGAAAAGGCAACACTACAAATATTAAACCAGACCCTAAACACCAATATACTTCCTATTAGGAAAACAGAATAAGCCAAGCTGCTATAGATCCCCACACAGAAATAATTGTAAAACTATACTAATAAATGTTTCAAAACAGCTGATGAACAGAATAACATCCAACAATTAAAAACTCATAAAAATTATTCAAAAATTGTCCAAATAACAATTAAATATTTCAAAAGAGACACATTACATAATACCCAATAATTAAAATGGCAGTCAATCAAGAAAAATAAACTTAAAAAGACACTTTTACTTACTCTCTCCAGCAACTCTCCTACTCCTTTCCCTTGCAGGCCAAAAGCACACACCACAAGCAGCAGCGGCTGCTGAAGCTCTGTCCTCACAATCCTCTTCTTAGGGCTCACAACCAGTCATTTACACACACACGCACACACACACACCACACACACACCCACCCAAATTAGACCCCATGACTGGTCTTGGTCTCTCTCTCTCACACACAGAAACACATCTCCTCCCTGACCAGTCTCTCTCAATCACACACATGCTCTTTCTTGTATACAAGCTCAAAATCACACACAAATACTCTCGCACCCATTCACACCCACACCCACCAGCACTCACCCAGGCTCCCATTCACACCCACATCCTGACTCCCACTCACACCCACCAGCACTCACCCCGGCTCCCATTCACACCCACAAACACCAGCACTCACCCCGGCTCCCATTCACACCCACACCCTGGCTCCCATTCTCACATGCATGCACCGGACCTCACCGTCAAACCTCTTCTTCCTTTGCTGCAGGGATAAGCTCCAGTTCCGCTGCGGCTTTATTCCAGTGGGACTTCTTTTTCGCTGCCACAGGGATGGGCTCCCGTGGTGGCCTTGCTTGGCTGCCGTTGGGCTTCCTCTTCGCCACCACTGGGATGGGCTCCCGTGCTGCCTTGCTTGGCCGGGGTCGGGCTACCTCTTCGCCGCCACGGGGATGAGCTCCCGTGGCGGCCTTGATTCATCGGGGTCGGGTTTCCTGTTCGCCACCACAGGGATGAGCTCCCGTGGCAGCCTTGCTTCGACACTGCCACTCCTCCCAAACCCCCCAGCCTATGCTATGTCCCTTCTTTCTGCCTCACCGGTCAATCAGAGGCTTCCTCCCTTCTTCCTACTCCCACTGGCAGGTAGAAGGGAGGAAACTTCCGATTGGCCTGCGCAGAGGCAGGAAGAATGGAAGAGGCTTGCCATTGGCCCGTGGGGGCAGGGAACAGGGAAGCACAACCGGGGCAGTGGGACACTGGGAGCCGCGACACACCTGCTGGTGCTTAGCAACACACACCTGTTGAGAATCGCTGCTTTAGAACAAAGACCACTACCATTTTAGTACCCACCCTCTGGACTGACTCCATCCTGTTTATATACTTTTGAAGGTGCAGTCTCCAGAATTGTACACCGCATTCCAAGTGAGGTCTCACCAGGGATCTATACAGGGGCAATGTTGCCTCCCTTTTTCTGCTGATCATTCCTCTTCCTATAAAGCCAAGCATTTTTCTGGCTTTTACTGCTGCTTTATCCACGTGTTTGGCTACCTTAAGATCATTAGATACAATTACACCCAGATCCCACCTTTCTATGTGCTTAAAAGAATTTCACCTCAAATATTGTACATTTCCATTATGTTTTTGCATCCGAAATGCTTTACTCTACATTTTTTAGCAATAAATCTTGGCTGCCAGACCTTAGACCATTGCTATATCCCTCCTCATGTTTTCCAGTCCTTCCTGGCTATCCACCCTGTTACAGATTTTGGTATCATTGGCAAAAAGACAAACTTTTCCCAACAACCATTCTGCTATGTCGTTCACAAAAATATTGAAAAGAATCAGACCAAGGACCGATCCCTGAAGCACACCAGTAGTAACAAACCTCTCCCACTCAGCCAGTTTCTAACCCAGTCAGTCGCTCTAGGATTCATACCAAGGGCGCACAATATATTTATAAGTCTTCTGTTCAGAACTATGTCAAAGGCCTTGCTGAAATCCAAATACTCCTCAACTAGCACTCTCCCTTGATCCAACTCTCTGGTCAGCCAATCAAAGAAATTGATCAGATTCACCTGAAGAGATTTACCTCTGGTAAAACCATACTGCCTCGGATCTTGCAATCCATTAAATTCCAAAAATTGCACTATCCTCTCTTTTAGCAGCGATTCCATTAGTTTGCTCACCACAGATTTCAGACTAACTGGCCTGTACTTCCCAGCCTCCTCCTTACTTCCACTTTTATGAATAAGAACCACATCTGCCCTTTTCCAGTCCTCCAGAAATACTCCAGACTCTAAGGTAGCATTGAAAAGGTCAGCCAGAGGAGTTGCCAGGACATCTTTTATGTTCCCTTGATACCTTTGGATGTAACCCATCCAGCCCCATTGCCTTAACCTACTTTTAGGCTGGATTCTCTAATACCGCCGGGCTCTTTGAATCGCGCGGTACAGGGGGGATGGGGAGGCGAAGCAGGGGGCGGGCCTGCGAAAGCTGCTGGCTTTCGCACCCAGTAGTGCCATCATAAAAGGTGGTGCTGTTGGGCGCGAAATAGCCAGCGAAAAGGGTTCTTACCTTTTCGCTGTCTGCGATGTCTTCGCGGCATCCTCCCTGGTGCCACCCCGACTCCTCCTGTTCTGGTCTTGACGCCACCCCGACTCTGCCCCCATTTAGTGATCGTACGCGATCGCTTTGGAAAATGACCCCCTTAGCTCTTCACAAACACACTGTTTTGAAAATTGAGGTTTACCTCACTTGCGTTCTTAATTGTTTGTTTTATGTGGACCTGCTCCTGGCTCTTCTACAGTGAACACCGAACAGAAATATTTGTTAAGCAATTTTGATTTTTCCTCATTAGCCTCTTCATATTCCTTCCTTTTACCTTTGAATCTCACAATGCCACTTTTGCACTTCCTTCTGTCATTAAAATATCTACAAAAAAAAGTCTTGACTCCTGTTTTATCGTATTTGCTGTTTTTACTTCTATTAGAATTTTCGCATTCCTGACTACTTTCCCAGCTTCTCTTTTTTCCAGATATTGTTGCCTGTCTTCCTCTTTCTGTGATCTCTTGTAGTTTATGAATGCTAACCTTTCCTCCCTTACCTTTTCAGCTACTTCTTTAGAAAACCATAAAGGTCTCTTTTTCCTCTTCCCTGTATTTGCATTCCTAAGAAAAACATTATTTTCCCTTATGATATCTCCTTTTAGTTTTGCCCACTGCCCTTCTACTTTCCTTAGATTTTCCCATCCAGCTAATGAGTCCTTGAGGTACTTCCCCATTGTGAGAAAATTAGTTCTTCTGTAGTCTAGAATCCTCGCCTTAGAACGAACCTTCATCTCTTGCGTCCTATTATTGAATCACACCATCCGATGGTCACTGGTTCTCAGATGATCATCCACTACAACATCAGAAATACTGTCCCTGTTGGTAATATTGCCCCTCCTGTGTAGGTTACATTACAGTTGGCAGAACTGTGCTCCTTGCCGAGAATCCATGCTCTCCCTGCTTCTAGAAGATACTGCAGTTGGGATGTCCCAGTCAACATCTGGAAGATTAAAATCATCTAGCAGCAGCACCTCCCCTTACACAGCAATCCTGTGAATATCCTCCATTAAATCTCTATGTATGTCCTCTGTCTGTGTTGGAGGTCTGTATATTACACCGATATAAATAGATGTTCCATTCCTTCGTTCTAGATTAACCCACAGTGCCTCCTCCTTACCTCGAATGCCCAGCAATGCTGTTGCTTTAATACTATTCTTTATATATAATGCCACACCTCCTCTTTTCCTTCCTACCTGGTCCTTCCTGAATAGATTGTAGCCGGGTAAAACTATAACCCAGTCATGGCTTTCCATATTCCAGGTCTATGTGACAGTCACTATATCTAAATCATCTTCTTCCATGATTGTCTCCAGATCTGGGACTTTATTCCCCATACTATGAGCATTAGTGTACAGTTAAGTGGTTAAGTATGAGAAAAAAAAAAGTGTGAAAGCTTGCTGGGCAGACTGGATGGGGCCGTTTGGTCTTCTGCTGTCATTTCTATGTTTCTATGTAAATATTTCCTTTTTTTCCCCATATTTCCCATTTCTGTATGAGTATTTAATGTTTTATGTACCTTAGGGTTTTGTTCACCCATCCTTTGTTTACAAATCCTGGAGCTTATGTTATGTTCATTTCCCATGCTGTCCACTATCCCCCAGTTTTCCAGGATTCTACAAGGGGAGACTCGTTGATTGTTTACAGTCTCTATAGTCAATATCAATAATAATACTGGACTCCATGATAAGGTTCCAACATAACCTTACTGAAAGGTTGTTGCCAAATTGAAATTAGTACTGTTTACAAGTCCTTTTCTTCACGCTGTCCTTAACACAAACATTACTAAGGGTAAATTTGTGGCTTTGCAGTTTCTTCTATAATGTACCTTTCCAAATTTTAAATCTTAAAGCTTCCTCCTTAGGGATCTCTACACTGCTGGAATGATGGATCAAATTTATTTCCTAATTTACAGTACCTCTGATCAGATGTCTTGGTGTTATGAATCGGAGAGTGGACCCCTGTTCCGAGGTAGAGTCCGCACTGCCAAGAAGGAAGTTAACCCTCGTCGGTCTCTACCGTCAGATGGCAAGGCCTGTTTGAAGATGTAGAGATGAAGACTTCACCCTGGAAGCTCGTGATCCCCCCAGGAGGAGCCCGTAGGGACACGGCCGCTGGGTCTTAGGCGACTCCCTGAAGAATGAAGATGGTCTGGATGCAGACGCCCCCTGCAGGTCATGGGTTCCAGACGGCTGGCGCCTCCAGCAGGTCGTGAAAAGTCCAGGAGTATGCGTTGAAGAATAGTCCCAATCCAGTCCAAGGGTCGATGTCCAGAGATAGGTCGAGAGCCGGTCCAGGAGCAGAAGGGAGAGTGGTCCGAAGCCGATCCAGGAGCAAAGAAGGAGAATGGTCCAGAGCCAGTCCAAGTCGATACCAGAAAATCACCACCATCGGTCCGAGGGTCAGGAGCCAAAGAATCAGTCCAATGAGGAGAAGAGCAGAAGCGGAGCAAGGAGTGGATCCAGAACACCAACACAGGAAACCAAGCACAGAGCCTCAATTCCAAGGCAAGGTCTGGGTGTCAGACCTTGCCTTAAATACAGGAGCCAGGAGGTGGAGTCCCAGGAGGAGCCATGACAATATCCGGTCATGGCTCCTTTAAATCTCTTCTGCAGCCGCGCGCACGGCTCCTAGGAGGGGGAGGGGGAGGAGCCGGACCGCCGAGAACCATGCGGCCGGGTTGAGACAGCAGCAGTGGCCACGAAGAAACGAAGCAGGTCTGTCTTCCACCGCGGGAGCCCCTAATGATCCCGGTAAGTAAATTACTGCTGTGACCGCCGACCCGACTCTGGTCATGGCCCGCCGCGGCCAGCAGCCATGACAACCGGCCGCGGGGTGCCGCAGCCGGCGCTCCTAACACTTGGTAGTAAAGTCTTATACTCCTCTGGTTTCTTTCATTCTCCTCTGGTTTCTTTCATTCTTTGTTGTCTCTGAATGGCACCTTTTCCAAATATTCCTTGGATATCTTAAGTGGATCTACACTGGTAGAGTGCCAGTCTTGTCCTTTACTACTTTTCTTCTCTTCCTGGGCACTGGATAGCAATCCGAGATTCCTTCCAAATCTCATATGGGTAATTGAATCTCTCAGGGAGAGGTTCAATATAGTCCAATAGTACAAGACCAATCAAGCAAATCCAAAAAAAAAAAAAAACAAGAGTGGGTTGAAAACTCCTGCACTGAATCAAAAAATGGAATATAAATTCCTCAAAACAAAATCAGAAGGAAAAGAAACTGAAATTAAATGGAAGCACGTCTCTTTCCTCCAAAACCAAACTAATGGGCCAAGTCCTGTGGTGAAATCGCTGCTAGTAGTCAGCATGTATTTTTTTTAGTGCACGCAACAAAAGCAGGCGCCTCCACAGGATGTAATAAAGGGCCCGTATGCAAATGAAATGCGTGCAGAAAATCTGCATAAAAATGCGCGCTCACAGCCCTGTGTAATAAACCATGCAGAAACCCGCGCTGAAACCCGCATTGCCTCATTTGAATGCACTCATGCTAAACCAGCCATACTTTTTAAAGTGGATTTATGTGCATGTTTTTCTCACGCTGAACACTTTATTATGTACCCCCGTCGGGCTAGTATGGCAAAAAAGTGTGCAAAACCCTCGCAAGTATGCGCAAAAACCTGCAGCAGCTTTAGCGCTGCTTATTACATTGGTCCCTATGAATCCACACATTCACTAGGGGTCTCCACCTTTTATAGAGGTAGACAGCAGCCCACAGAGGTTTGCTTCCCTCTCCCTACACTGATTGAATAGGCTTCTTAGTAGAGACCCAGTAAGGCTCTACACATACATGACAAATAAGAGTCTATGGGAAATGTGTTAATTCTAGATAAATGGTTAAGATTTAAATGCTTCAAAAAGGTGAGTTTTTAGACTGGATTACATCACCATCGTTGTTTGTTTTTGACCCACTTTTCCATCTTGAGAGTCAAAGCGAGTTACAATTAGTTATCTAGATCAAGTACAGTGGATCAGAATAAGACAAACATAACAATACCATTAGGTTTATACACTTCAAGAAGAAAGGGATACAAAGTTCCCAGTTGGAAGAGGAAATTTGAATATAGCTGGAAGAGGCGTATGATGCACCAACTCAGGAAGTCTATTTCAAACATACGGCACAGCAAGGTAGAAAGCGCAGAGTCAGGAGCCGGTGTTCGAGAAGAAGAGCACAGATAAGAGTGACTTTCACAATGAATGAAAATCATGAGGAAGGGTATAGGGAAGAGAAGAGAAAATTGGTAATGAGAAGTTGCAGAGTGAATGCATTTGTAGGTGGGTAAAAAAAGCTTGAACTGTATGCAGAAGCAGAAGATAAGTCAATGTAATGACTTGGGTACAGCAATATTAAATGTCATCGCAAACCTGATAAGTCATTTTCTGCTTGGGGGCCTAATATTCTTTGAAAATAACATTCTGAAGAGTTTTATTTGCAAATAGAGAAAAATACAAAATATGAACATTATAAGAAATATGTGCACAAAGTTTCACTGAACACAGAGACTGATGATTAGATATAAGGCAAGAGAAGGCTTTCAATACCAGGAGTGCCTGGTATTATGAAGGTCTTATTTCTGAATGTTTTTAAAAAATTGTTAATAGTGGAGAATTGAGAAAAGAGACCACATGGTCATAACCATGTTGAAGGAAAATATGAAAATCCCCATGTAAATTTAGAGTGGAAGTAATAGATATTTCTTAGCGTCCAGTCAGATGAATCCAGAACAAGTAGGTTATGCACCTCTACCAACAGATGGAGACAGAACAAACTGATGACACAGTATATATACCCCTGCAGTGACATCAGCCTGCCAGTATTCTCTCTCTCCAGCAGATGGTGAACGTGCATCTCACTCCTGGGGATTGCTTCATTTTGAGAAAGGAGAATTAAAGAAATAAATTTGCCCCGCTCCCTTGCGGTGACACCAAATGGTCCCTTCCCCAGTTGAGAATTCCTGAGGTGATTTCCGTGGTCCCTCAGATGAGTGTCTTGGTCCGGTAGCTGGTTTTCAGCTGGCATGGTCTTAGCTGCTTAAGCACCTGAAAGGCCGCGGGTGCAGGAAGCTGAGCACAGCGGTGATGGCACATGCCTTCTCCCCCCGCAGCAAGAGACAGTCACTGTACTCAGCCAGGTAAGGCTGAGCTCCCATAAGTTTAAAAAAAAAAAAAAAGCAACATACAGAGACTGCTGCAGCCCTCGACGCGGCTGAAGAAAACGAGCCTTATGAGCAGGGCCTAGCCAACAGCTGCTTAACCCACCAAGCCTTTGCCGCCCGCTCTATATTAAACTCTGAGAAAATTGAGAGGGAAAGGGGGAAGGAATGCCGAACAACCAGCATCGAGGGAAGGAGACCCGGTAAGGAAGGAAGAGAAAAAACCTCCCTAAATTTTCTCCTCATACCCTTTTTTTTTTTGCGTACCTGAACTCAGACCTTCTGACTGAGAACGTGAACAGGTCTCTGGCTACGAGGGAAGAGGGCACAAGCCGTTACCACCAAGCCTTCGTCTGGCTCCAACCGCTTATCTTTTTAAGACCATGCCTGGGACAGGCTCCTGGATTGAAAATGCTCAATTGAGGGATGGAGCCACTGGTTTCACCTCAGGAGGTCAAGTGGTGTTCGAAATTTCTTCTATTTTCTCCTTTCCTTTCATTAATTTTTACCACAAGCAAGACCCAGAAGGGAAATGCATGTCCACCATCTGCTGGAGAGAGAATACTGGTGGGCTGATGTCAGGACGGGACTATATGTCCGGGATGTCAACTTTTGCTCCGTCTCCATCTGCAGGCAGAGGTGCATAACCCACTGATGTGAATTAGCCTGCCTGAGTGCAGAGGAAGATTATATTACAGCCCTTAGGAATTGTTTATGCTGGCTTGCCCATTTTCCGATTTAGGGCTGCCATTTGATGACTGTATGCATAGGCGTTTTCCAATATAAACTAATATTCATCACCAAATTCTCTACATACCCTGCTGCCTTGTTGCTACATATGTTTCTATAATTAACAAATGAACACAAAATCATAAAAAATAAATAAATACAATCTTATGGTTTATAATAAAAATACATTTAGGTCATCTCACATGAGAAAAAACATCACTAATCAGGTGAGCCTTCAATTTTTTCCTAAAAATCAGTATATCACATTCAAGTCTGAAAGCAAGTGGTAAATTATTCCATAGTTATGGCCCAGCAAATGAAAATGCTTGGGCCTGAGCCACTTGTAAACAGTAATCCTTAATAGCTGGACTCATCAGCTGCTGCTTGTCCATTGATCATAATGCCTTCTTAAATAGTCAGGACCATCATTTTGTAAGGCCTTGAACACTAACAGAAATTTAAACTGTTATCTCTAGTCCAAATTCAGACCCAATTGCTAGTTTTTAATATTTGTCTTGCCTCCTCCTAGTATTTTTTCATAACTCCTTCCTATTTTCTCCACCCACAGGTAAAGGTGTTTTTTTTCTCCCATATTCTATCTTAATCCATGGGCTGGAGTCAAATTATATTAGCCCAAGACACAACAATTTCCTTTGTTAAACACCTACTATGGTATATAATCCTGAGAAGAAAGTGCAGTGTTACTTGTTTACTTCAGTCTGTCTTATTCTAATGTGTCTCAAGCCAAATCTAGCACAATGAGAAATTACTACTTACCTGATAATTTCCTTTTCTTTAGGACAGTCTGATGAATGCAGATCAAGTGGCTTATGCACCTCTACCAGCAGATGGAAACAGAGCAAACTGACGTCACAGTACATATACCCCTGCAGTGACATCAGCCTGCCAGTATTATTTTCAAAAGCAACTGTGAACAGACTAGCAAAAAACTTGATTAAAAATAGATAACCACTGCAATACTAGGCCAACAGGCAACATTGCACTCAGACAAGAATGTAATAACACTAGTCTAAGGACTGGAGTAACACTTACCAGTAATCCCTATAACATATAGGCACACAGGAGGATCATTATGTAATCATTTGGAAGCCAAGGGTGGGAAGCTGGATTCATCTGACTGTCCTAAAGAAAAGGAGGAGGGAGGAGTCAAGATGGCGGCATGCTGAGGTCGTGAGCGAGTTGGGATCCGAGCTACTCATGGAAAGAATTTGTTTCCTTGGTTTCAATGCCTCCTAAAAGAAAAGGGAAGGTGTGGATGTATCCCACAGCTCCCCTACCGTCTCTGATTCAGCAGCAGGAGATAACACGTTTCATGACCTCCCCGGCATGTACCCCGAGAGCCGAGGAGCCTGATGTGCAGGGCGGTGAGAGAGAACCGCCCACGCCGGCAGAGGAGGCGTCTTTGAGTCCAGAACTCAGGGAACCACCATGACGAAGGGCTGGGGCATTGATCACTCCCAGAACGATTTTACTTTCGGATTTAATGCAGAGAGTACAACGCTGACCTCGACAACACTGGATTCAGCTACACCTTTCGTGGTCTTTCCGGAGGACTTAACCAGTGCGGGTACATCAGGTACCGGGTGAAAACCCCAATGTGGAGGACCTGCAGCCTAACAGGGGGGTATCCCCCGATATCAAGCCCTTTGTGATCCCTGCACGCCCCGAGGTGGTGACTTTAGGTGCTTTGTGGGACCTCATGGTCGGGCGAAGCAGAGGTCTGGGTCTGGAGGTAAGCTGTAGCGTGGTCGGGCGAAGCAGAGGTCTGGGTCTGGAGGTAGGCTGTAGCGTGGTCGGGCGAAGCAGAGGTCTGGGTCTGGAGATAGTCTGTAGCGTGGTCGGGCAAAGTAGAGTCAAAGTTCGTGTAGTCAATCCGAAGCATAGGCAGGGCAGGAACAAGAAACCAGGAACAACGAGGAACAAGAACACAAGGAAGAGACGAATTTCTTAGTAGCAACGAGTACTCGACCAGTGAGGAGACCTGTTGCAAAGGCAACACTATGGAGTGGAGCCTGAGCTTAAATACTATGAATAGATTGACGTCATCATCCGGGGCTGTGGCTAGGTTCCTGCCGTGGTCCCTACTTAAGGATCAGCGATGCGTACACACCTAGGGAGGGGCGTGATGCGGATAATTTTGTCTCTCCGCAGGCCATGCAGAGAGACCTGATGAGCAGTGGCAGCAGGACCGGGAATGCAGGGAACTGTGGCAGAGCCGGAGGCACCGGGGGAGGCCCGAGGACGGAGCTGGTGGCCTACCGCCGCCAGCGAGGAGGAACCAGAGGCTGGAGTCCCTGTGGAAAGGTGAGGGGGCCGTGCCATGGGTCTGCTGCGGATGGCATGCGTAACAGTGTGCAGAAGAAGAAACTCTTACTGATCACCCTATGCAAGGCATCGTGTTTTCTTTCCCCTCTTGGCTGAGATTTAATGGCTCATTGTCCTTGAATGGAGCACCTCTGAATATAAATTCAATGGAGGGCACGAGATTGTGATTCTTAGTAAACAGCAAGAGTGCAGTTGTGATTCCTGAAGGTAGATACCAAGCGATCCATCATCCTGGTGTACAGAGGGGCAGCTCTACACGATGCTCAGGATCGGTTTGAGACTATCCTTAGGCAGGTCTTGCAGCCATGGTGATGCATTTACAAATCGCATCTTGTTTCTCCCTGGTAGTCAGTATGGAACTGGAGGGGGCCCACATTCTTAGCTGATACGAGTTGTGACTGGATTGGAAGGCTGCTAGACAGGGAATTTCCGTGATTGCGGCTTCACGCCAGCTGTGGCTACGATTTTCAGGTCCAATCTCACAAGGTTACCCTTTTAGGGTATTCATCTATGATGCATGCTTCAGTACCAGAGCTCTTCCTGCTTCACAATGAAGGTCCGAAGACTCTCCTACTGGTTCAGAACTGGGTCCAGACTACACGGATCATTGGGTCCTAGAAATAAGGGATGATTATGCTCTGGAATTCCTCTAGATGCTTCTATGATCTCTATGTGAAACATTCTACCAAACAGAATGGCGATAGAGACTACCATAATGAGACTGTTGGGCTTGAAGGCCATCATATTTGTTCCCAACACGTTCAGAAAAAAAATTTGCAGGCCCCTATTCCCTTCTTCTATTGTTCTTAAGAAAGTTTAGCGTCCTTTGTTAGAGGATTTCCTCACGTCTGCGTTTCTAATGGAGACAAATCTGCACATTTGCCAGGAATATCAGTGTTTCCTGAATTTTGCCTGCCTGGGACAACATTATCATTTTCAGTCATTATCCCCCGACCTGGTTGTTGCACTTATAAACTTTCTACAAAGTCATGGTGCTAGAACTGGTACCTCTGCACAAAGGAGGCACGTGTCTAGATAATTTGCAGTCATCACAGAAGCTGCAGTATTTCAGTGTGTGGTCGGCGTCGCACTGGGCAGACTAATTCTGCCAGAGTCACAGTCAGGAGTTAATTGTTCAGTTTCTGGAGTCGATGGCGGCCACATAATTGTTTAATATATATAAATGGTGGGGAGGCATAGTTTAATGTAACAATTATTGGAGTGAAGTCGCAAAGTCTGGTACAGCCTTCGAGTGAAAGAATTTATGGTTTGAACATAGGTATCAGAGTTTGGTGACTCTTTCTTTTTTCTTTTCATTTTCTTTTTCAAGAGTTTTTGAAATTTCCCCCTGAAACAGGAAGATGTTGCTGAAACATTGCTGTTCAACCCATTGGCATGACCTGACACTGTCAATTTCCTGCTTTCCGTTTTTCTGATTTTTTCCTGGTCTCAATGTTGAAGTTTCTACTCTAAAACTAAGTATAAAAATGTTTTTGAGCTTGTTTAAGATCTTAGTGAAATTCTTGATTTTTATGTGCAAAGAGAAAGGCATGTTTATTTTATTTATTTTACAGCTTTTATATACCATACACTCAGCAACCATATAATGCTGTATTATACAGCATTATATGGTTGCACACTTTTGACCCAGTTCAGAGCTAAAAGATGAATACCCTCTATTGCTTATTTTTAACAGCCCCCCAAGGAATAACCAGGCCTTTACCCTCTTCCTGAAGGCCAAATAATTAAACTCAAACCTAATATCCAACAGGGTAGAATTCCATAGTTCAGGACCCTCATAGAGATCACTCTCTTCCTACACCCCACTGTATGCACTTATTTAATATTGGAATTAGGAAAAGAGCTTCCCATGCAGAACGCAAGCTCCTATTAGGCACATAGGGCTTAACCAACTGCTTGAGCTTAAACATCAAAACCATGATCTAAAATTGGATTCGTTCCATAAGTGGCAACCAATGAAGCTGTATTAGTAGTGGCCGCACATTGACCCACCGAGGGCTAGAGTAAGCCAACCTTGCTGCCATGTTCTGCATTATCTGTAGTTGCTGCAAAGATCTCTCAGAAACATTCAATAATACCCCATTACCATAATCTCAAACTGGGGAGTCTAGTGCTTGACCACCATTTAGAAAGCTGCAAAGCTCAACAAATTTCTCACTCTCTGCAACTGGTGCAATTTAAAAAAATATCAGTCTAACCTGATTGGAAATTTGGTACTCAAAAGACAATGCTTCATCATACCCAAGAAAAACATTAATGTGACAAATGATTAAATCACAGCCCTTAAAAATTGTTTATGGTGGCTTCTGTTACGATTCTGCTTGTGGGACAAGCCAACAAGCAGCCTCTCTGGGCTTGATGGACCCTTTACCTGACCTAGTATGGCATATCTTATGTATTTATGCTCTTAAATCAGGAAAACTAACAAATTAGGCAACACAATAATGTGAGATTTCAATTATGCCAATATTAATTAAGCAAATGTCTCATCATGACATGCTAGTGAGGTAAAATTTCTAGATGCTATCAATGACTGTTTCAAAAAGCAGCTAGTCTTGGAACAGACAAGAGAAGGGGAATACTCTAGATCTAATCCATACTACGATACAGAATCTGGTGAGAGAGGTAATGTAACATTTAGCCAGTTGTGGGAAGAGCCTGTGACCGGCCACACTTATCCCAGTCGTTGCCGGCCTGCCCTGATGCCAAGCCTTCCTCATGGCAAGAACACTGCCATCAGGCCTCCTTCCAGCCTTGCCATGCTGCCCCCTCGGCATGCGCATGCTCCTGGACTTTATGGGCTATATGGCGGGAAACATCACTGCAACCCATCTGATGATGTCAGGCCTTGAGACTATTTAAACTTCATTCTCATGGACTTGACATCTCAGCAACAGGTCCTCCTGCCCTTGCAGTGATGCTGCTTCTTTGTCTCTTTGCCTTGCCCATTGTCTTCCTGTCTTGCTGTTACTTTGCCTGCACTGCCTTGTTGTTGCCTTGCCTTGTTCTGCTTGTGTCTTAGTCCCCAGTGTATCTCTGCCTGATTTCTAGTTCTGACCCTGGCTACAAATTCTATCTACTAGACTTCCACCTGCCCTGAACCCTGCTTGAACCTTGACACAGCTTGCTCGCTTCCTGCCCCAACTTTGGTCTGGACCTCGACACCATTTGCTCACTGCCTGCTCTAACCTCTGCCCGTTAGTCGACTTTGTCTGACCGCTCCATACAGGATCTCACCTAAGCTCTGACGGCCTCTGGAACCCAAAGGCTCAACCTGCAGAGAGTGAGGCTAGTACAGGTGAAGCCATAGAGCCAGACCTAGTAAGAGCGAGTCCACCTGCTGTCAGTGTGGGCCTAGTAGGTTTGCCTGCTAAACTGCATCAACCATGCCACAACCCAAGGGCTTATCTCTGTGACAGATTGCTGAGGCTGTGGGTTCAATGGACTCATCCCCGGCTCAGGCTGTCTCAGGGTTGGCCCTCCAGGTCCAGCAGCAACAAGACCAGCTCAATAATATGACCAGCATACTACAAGGCCCAGCGGCCTAAATGGAATCCATGCAGATACACGCACCTGTACTGGCTTCTCCTTCAGCCGCATCCACTCGACATCTGGGGCCTATGCCACAATTGCCTCCACAGCTCAGGTATGATGGAGATCCTAAGGCCTGCTGAAGCTAAATTTATCAATCAGTGCAGGATGCACTTTGAGCTACAAGCTGCCAGTTTTCCCTCTGACCAAGCTAAGGTGAAGTTCATGCTGTCTCTCCTGGCAGGTCCTGCCCTAGCCTGGACATCATCTGTCTGAGAACAGAATGACCCACTGGTGGAGAATCTGGGCAACTTCCTGAGACAGTTCCAGCAGGTATTCAATGAGCCTGGTAGGGCCTCATCTGCTACTATTGAGTTGCTCCGTATCAGACAGGGCACTCCTATAGTGGGCAACTATGCCATCCAATTCCAGATTCTAACCTCGGAACTCCATTGGGATGAAGACAATCTCACCACCATCTTTTTGTGAAGCCTTGCAGAGCATATCAAAAATGAGCTAGCAAGTCGGGATCTGCCACCCACGCTAGAAAATCTCATCACCCTAGCCATTCGAGTAGACCTCTGCTTCCAAGAGCAGAAGAGGGAGGCTTCTCGTTGGCACTTTAGCTTGGCGCCTAAGTTCCAACATTCTCTGGTCCCTATCACTGTTGCACCATCTGCACCCTCCTCTGAAGAATCCATACAACTCGGCAGGAACGATTCACTGACAAAGAAAAGCAGAGACATTGGGACTCCACATCTGCCTTTATTGTTCTACTCAGGGGTACTCGCTGGTGTTATTCCAAGAAGGTGGGAAACTTCCTGTTCTATTCGTGAACACTTGGACCGGGGTAGGATTGGAGCAAACTGCAGGGAGGTTGTATCTTTAGTGACATTTGCAGCCAAGGCTTTTGTAGGCCTTGAGATTTTCTACCAACTCCTTGTAGTTGTCTGCTTCGTTGTTTCTGAGAAAACTTGCCACCACTAACTGGAAGGCTTTCCATGCCATGCACAATTAAATACTTCTTCTCGAAGAAATTCCCAAATCTGAGAGCCAACAAAGACAACTTCGTTTATTTTAGCTTCACTTAACCTTGGAAATTTACCACCGAGGTACTTGAAGGCTGCTTTAGTTTTGCCTATGGCCTTTACAAAGTTCCTTATCAGGCCTAGCTTGATGTGTAATAGTGATAACAAATTCTTCCTTGATTCAACAAGTGCTAGATGTTGAACACTTTTCCTCCATGACTTCTAGGAATAAGATAATGCAATTCATACCATGTATGACGCAATATGAGCTTCAGATTGCATCATTCATTGCTGTGCTCAAAAAACAAGTATTGTCCAAACCTAGTCAATGATTTATTCATAGATTCAATCAATACGTATATTAGTCATTTCTGGTTTAATTTGAGATCTTTTCCCTTCTTAACTCACTTATACTCAACCAAAAGGAGTATATTGCCAATCAGTAAAGGTAGGGAAGAAGAACAAAAGAGGAATGCAAAAATTAAATGGGAGCACAGGTTTAGTGAAGAGAATCCAAAAAAAAGCAGATATCTTAAACAAATACTTTTGCTTAATAGTCAAAGGAGAGAGTGATGGACCAAAGGCAAAAAGGCATGCACATACAGGCTGTGGGTTCATATTTTGCCATTTATCAAGGAGATATATTCAATGGACTTATCACAGTTGAAGGTAAATAAGACTATGGGATTTGATGGGATGTAACCCAGAATACTGAAGGAGCTAAAGAAGGTACTAACTAAGCCTCATAACGTTGTTCACGTACTTGAAATGAGAAGTTCTAAGAGACTGGAGAAGAGCAGATATTAGGGATGTACAGGGAGGAAATATTTGGCTCCTTTATTTAATTTTGCTTTTTTTTTAAATTCAGGATTTTTGTTCATTTAGGGGCCTGATTTTAAAAAGCATTTGCATGCTTAAATTGGGTTTTACACATGCAAATGCATTTTATCTGTGTAAATGGGCTTTTGAAAATTGCTACAAAATATGCCATTGAATTGCCCATAGGATATTCAAATGTAAGGGCACTTTACGCACATAAATGGCTTTTTAAAATTGCTATGATAGCATGTTATAGCTAACTCCTTTTAAAATTACCTCCTTTACGTTTATTTTGGTACATTGCGTTCATATGCCAAACTGAAATAAACATTAAATGAAAAAAAAAAAAAACCAGAACAAAAAATGTAACCAAAACAGAGCATTCCCAGGGATCCCCTCCCCCAATGCTATCTGACCTGACGAAAATGTACTGAACTTCTTTGCTCCCACCAGCTCCAACAAATAAGCCAAGGCCTTCCCTGACCCCCTTAACCTCCCATCCCCCATCCTAAAAATAAGCTGGTTTCTCCTTGGGTTCCTCTGCCCCCACAAACAAGCTAGGGCTTGAACCCCAACCCCCCACTTACCCCTTCTGTGGGGCTTTTGAGGACAGAAAGGGGCAGGAGCAAACCCCAATCACTTCTGCCAACTGACTCCCCTTTAAAAATGGTGCTAGTCTCTGAGCCAGCCAGTGCCATATAGTTTTATGGCCATAAAGTAATTCTGCCATAAAGCAATATGGATGTAAAATAAGCTTTACAGCTGTATTACATTAAGGCTGTAAAACAATATAGTGACTGCCACCCCTGAGGCTTGTAGGGACTAGCCCAGGTCATCCTGGAAAAAGCTGTGTGCTATTTGAACTAAACAAATAGAGTCTGAGCAACGCAAGATGGACACTGCAATTGCATTGGGATTACATCTGCTGTTGCTGAATAAATTGGACATTCTTCCATACAGCTGTAATTAGCTGGTATAGCCAAACACAAACTTGCTGAAGCTTCTATGGACTGGACAGACTTGGCAGCTAATTAGAAGGCCTATTGTGATCAACCCAGCATTATTATCAAAATGTCATTGTCCCTTGAACCCTATGTGAATATGCCTGATAAGAAAAAATAGCTTCTCAAATCTCACCAATCCTATATCAGTGGACTGGTATATCCAATCACATTGTCCACTTCTGGATCCTAGGCATTTGCATGATGGACCTGATAAGGCCCAGAAAAGTCTTAAAAAATGACTGAAAACAAAGGACTGGAACCATATAACCATGTCTATACACTTTCTGTGCCTCCTGCATGCTGAATTACCAGTTTGTTCTTGCCTCCATGCCTTTCTCAAACTTACTGAGAGCCCATCTGTAAATGCTCCTGGCCTGCTGTCTCTGGACTATGTGCAGGCCATGAATCTGTCACCTGCTAAATCAGTGGATGCAGCTGAACTGGTTTGGTGCTATATTGATGAACACAGACCAGATCAAATATCAGCTGGAATCACTTAAGGGAGAGATAAATTGCTTGGATATCTCCACACTTCTGACTAACATACGTGAGATTGGGCTAGAGTACTCTTATGCTGGGTATTCAGATTGCAATGTATCTGGAACGTACAAGTTGAGATTAATTTGGCATATGGTGTTTTAGGGGAGTGTATCTCAACCACTATCCCTTGCAGCATTTCTGCTAGTCCATGGAGCAACAATGATTGCAGGAGTTTGAGGAAGAAACAAAACTGCCCTGTAGCTGCATATGCTGAAGGCTGAATGTGACAGGAAACAATCAACAGATCTGAAATGCAACCTCGAAGATGAGAAAAATCGCAGTCGCAAGAACATCATCCATATTTTGGATCTCTCAGAAGATACCGAAGGTACAGATCTGATCAGATTTATAGAAGACTTACTCCCACAGCTGTTTGGCCTTGCCTTTCAGCTCCCATGTGAAGTCAAATATGCGCATCGCATCCCAGGCCTGCAGTTGGGCGCTAAAGGCTGACCATGATCTTTCATCTTTAAGGTTCTGCTCTATCCACAAGTGATGGAAATTCTTAATGCTGTAAAGGTTAAATCCCCGCTTCTCTGGCAGGGGAATAAACTACTTGTGGTCACTGACTTAGCAAAATCAACAGCTTCCTGCCGCAAACTATTTTTAATGCTACAACCCCAACTGAGATCTCCGAGGGCCCAGTATAGCTTGTTCTACCCTTCCCATGTGTGCATGATACTGAATAATTCCACCCGTAACTTTACGGAACCGCTGAAGGTCTGCAAAGTTTTGAATGATCATTCTTCTGCCACTATAGATGTGTGCTGAGATTGGTATATCACAGTTTCTTGGTTTATCTCATCAATGGATGTAAAGCGTCTAGTTGTGTTGTGCATACTTTCCTATTTTTTTAATGGCCTAGAAGTCTGGGCTAGGTTTCTATGTGCACTATTTCCTGTTCCTCTCCCAACAAAGCTCTGTTATGTCAGTCTTCTTGTCTTCAATAAATAGTGATGGAGCAGTTTCCCTGAAAAAATATTCAATCACCAGAATGATGATGTTTTGGGGTTTTTTTCCTTCTTTTTGACTGAAGTTTGGATATGTCATCTTCTGACATGAACATTCTGTGGGAAACAAATTTCTTTCTTTTTTTAAATTTTTTAATTATACATGTTGTTCTTATGTGTTAGCTGTTTATTCTCTGCATTATTTTCTGCTGGGTACCCTGAATGCTTATTTCTTTACCTTTGTTTCGGGCCGATACAGTAAAAATCATGGGAGAGCGGGCGAGCGCCTGCTCTCCCGGCACGCACACAGGCCATTCTCCTGTGCGCGCGATATAGTAAGGTAATTTATTTAAATTAGGGTCCGCGGCAAAAAGAGGCGCTAGGGACACTAGCGCGTCCCTAGCGCCTCTTTTTGGACAGGAGCAGCGGCTGTCAGCGGGTTTGACAGCCGACGTTCAATTATGCCGGCGTCGGTTCTCGAGCCCGCTGACAGCCAGGGGTTCAGAAACCCCTGGCACTGGCAAAATTTAGCGTCCAGTTTTCAACCCGCGAGCCGCGGGCCCATTTTAAATTTTTTACTTTTTTTATTTTTTACTTTTTTAACTTTTGGGGCCTCTGACTTAATATCGCAATGATATTAAGTCGAAGGGTGCACAGAAAAGCAGTTTTTACTGCTTTTCTGTGCACTTCCCCGGCGCCGGCAGAAATTAACGCCTACCTTTGGGTAGGCGCTGACATAGGCAATGTTTTAATTTCTTACCATACAGGAATCTCTTTATCCCTGGGATCAGGATAAATTATCTTTATCCCTGGGATCAGGATAAATAGACCTAACCTATATGGAGATTCAACAATTCTTTATTGGGGGATTTGGAATTTGTGGAACATGTTCAATTAGCTATACGGGCATACTTTCACTTCAATGATCTATGTCCTCTTCCTTATGTGACTAAGTGTGATGCATTCAAGACTACAACTTGCAGTGTGATTATAGACTTTACCACCAAGCAAGCTAAACTCCATAATTTGTGCTTTGGATACTCAAATAACATTATTGAAGAACCATCTCAAAACTGTTGCAGAAATTGAAATATAAGTAAAATTCACTGCTAAGTTATAGAGCCAGCAATTCTATCTTTATGCAAAGAATGTGTTACTTCTCTGATAATAATAAAGCGAGTCATTTCTTATCTGTTTATCTGAAAGGTAAGAGGAATAGGGAGGGAATTGCGGCTTTACATGCAAAAGATAATATGCCGTATTCAATTCCAATGCTATATTAGACTGTTTCCAGAAGTATTATTCCACTTTGTATTCATCTGAGGTGCATACTGTTAATCTAGATTGTCTGAATTTTCTTTCCCCATTAGTTGGCCCCTCCTTATATGCAACAGTAAAGGAAAGGTTGGAGGTTTCTATTGATGGGTGGAAAATTAAGGCAGCTATTAACTCTTTACAATCAGGAAAAACAGCTAGGGGGATGGATTTACTACTGAATTTTTCAAAGTGTTCATCTAACTTAACAACAAGGCTGTTATGTCTGAATCAGGAATTTCTTGATTCTGGCACAATTTCTGGTTTCTTTGCTGAAGTTATGATGATTGTGTGTTACTTATCAAGATTCCAGCTGGCTCCCGTGTCTCTGCCCGATTGCAGCACCCGACTCGACGCAGCACCTTGTGACTCGTGGGTTGACCCCACCCCCTTTTCATGTCAGCTGCCGGTGGAAATTCCTGCAGAGTGTGGAAAAAAGCTCTGTTTAAAGGGAGCTCTCCAGCACAGCAGTGCCTCGGCTACAGGCTTGCTTGTGCTGGAGCTCTGCTGGATTCCTGTTGTCTCACTGCTTCTTGCCTTGACCCGACTGCCTCTAGGACCTGTTACCTTGCTGCCTGCCTTTTGGATTATGTCGCCTTGGTTCGCTTGTCTGCTGCCTGCCTCAACCTGGACTGCATCTCGGACCTGTTACCTTGCCTCCTGCCTTTTGGATTACGTCGCCTTGATTCTCTTGTCTGCTGCCTTCCTCGACCCGATTGCCTCTTGGATACCTGAACATCTTGCAAGAACAAGGTAAGGCGGTCTTTCTACATTGGTTCCACTATCAGGTCCGTAACAGTCGAGGCCATGGAACCAGTAGATTCCAGGATTAGCCTCTCAAATCCAACAACAACAAGGAGTTCTTGATCAAGTAACAGGAGTTCTGGAACGGTTAACAGCTCACATGGATGCTTTGGCCCTGGGTCCATCAGGGAATGCATCTGTTGCCACACCACCGCCCGCCGTCATAAGCCTTTCATATCCTCCTCGCTTTAATGGAGTTCCTCTGCAGTCTCGTGGTTTCATAAATCATTTTGGATGCACTTTTCGCTCCAAGCTTCACTATTCCCTTCAGATAAAACCAAAGTGACCTTTATTTTGTCCTTATTGGAGGGTCCAGCTCTAGCCTGGGCATCACCATTGTGGGAGAGAAACGATCCCATTTTAAATAATCTGGATCGATTTTTGAAAGAGTTTTGGCTCATATTTGATGAGCCTGGACGATCAACTTCGGCAGCCAATGATTTACTTCAGATCAAGCAAGGTTCCCGTTTGGTGGGGGACTATGCCATCCAATTTCGGACCTTGGCAGCCGAACTTTGTTGAGGGGAGGACAGTCTTACTGCAATTTTTCGACAAGGATTGTCTGAACCCATAAAGGACGAGTTAGCTGCCTGGGAACCTCCCGAATCCTTAGAGGACTTAATATGTCTGGCAATCCGCCTGGATCTACGATTTCAGGAGAGGGCACGAGAACACGCCATGGTTTGAAGACCATTCCGCCTTGCACCTACCTTTCAACAACCACTTGTAACACCCAGGCCGGTGGAACCTCAAGCCATGTTTGAGGATGCTATGCAAATTGACAGATGTCAACTCGCCTGAGGATAAAAAACCTCTGTCAATACTGTGCTGGAACTAGACATTTTGCAAATAAATGCCCTAACAAGTCAGTAAACTCTCAGACCTAGGTCAGGTAGGAGAGACCTCCCTGGGTCCTACCATTCCCTCTCCTCAAATATTAATTCCAGTTACTATCTCCTTGGGAGAAGAAAAGATTCAGCTCCAGGCTTTCTTAGATTCAGGCACGGCCGGCAATTTTATACAGGAAGTCCTGGTTAGACTTCATCACATTCCTGCTGATCCATTAAAAACTCCACTCCCAATCTCATCAGTTTCTGGACAACCGCTGGGGATCCGAATCTCTTGCATCACTAACCCTATTAGAATGAATTCAGGAGTTCTTCACCAGGAATACATTCAGTTTTACATACTTCCTTCCTCCATCAATCAAGTAATTCTAGGCCTACCGTGGCTAAGAATACATCAACCCCGACTGGATTGGGCATCTCTACAATTGGCCAGTTGGAGTCCGTTTTGTTTTCAGAACTGCCTAAATCAAGTCAAACCCTATCAGATCAGTTCTGTGACTTTGTGCTCAAGTTTACCCACTCACTACAGGGACTTTGCGGATGTCTTTAGCTAGCAGGAGGGTGAATCATTACCACCTTACCGATCCTATGATTGTGGCATTGACCTTCTTCCCGGTAAACCTCCTAGAGGGAGGGTTTACACCCTGTCAGAACCCGAATCTGAAGCTATGACACAATGTATTCAGGAGAATCTGGCTCGGGGGTTTATCAGACCATCCTCTCTCCAGCTGGAGCTGGATTCATTTTTGTTAAAAAAAAAAAAAAAGATGGGTCTCTACGACCATGCATTGATTATAGGGAATTAAATAATATTACCAAGAAAAACCGATACCCAGTTCCACTTATTTCTGAACTGTTTGATCGGATTAAAGGAACCCAAGTGTTTACTAAGCTTGATTTAAGAGGAGCCTACAATTTAATTCGAATACGGGAGGGAGATGAATGGAAAATGGCTTTTAACACACATGATGGACATTACGAATACATGGTAATGCCATTTGGACTTTGTAATGCCCCAGCTGTATTTCAAGCAATGATTAACGATATATTCTGAAATCTCCTTTATTCTCACATCATTGTTTATCTGGATGACATACTAATTTTTTCAGGAGAGGAGGAACACCAGGATCACATGCGGCAAGAACTCCAACGCTTCTGAGAAAATAAATGATATGCTAAATTAGAGAAATGCTTGTTTCATAAGGAACAACTACCATTTTTGGGGTATATTATCTCCAGAAAAGGATTATCTATGGATCCAGAAAAACTCAAAGCTATCTTGGAATGACCTCAACCAGTAGGACTGAAAGCCTTACAAAGATTTCAGGGATTCTCCAATTATTATAGACAATTTATTCCAGCATTTTCCACACTGTTGGCTCCACTCACCACGCTGACTAAGAAAGGAGCTCCTATTCACAGTTGGCCAGATGAGGCCGTTCATGCGTTCCAAAGCTTAAAAGAGGAATTTATAAAGGACCCCTGTTTGAGACATCCCGATCCGACCAAACCCTTTATCCTGGAAGTAGATGCTTCTGCCTTGGGAGTAGGAGCCATAGTACTACAACCTTCAGATTCTGGGAAGTTACTGACATGTGCTTTTTTTTTCAAAAAGTTCTCTCCAGCGGAAAAGAATTATACGATTGGAGATCGGGAACTCTTGGCGATAAAGTCAGCGTTTGAAGAATGGTGACATCTATTAGAAGGAGCTAGACATATTATTACTGTTTACACCGACCATAAAATTTAGTTTATCTAGCACAAGCTCAGCACTTGAACCCTCGACAGGCCTGTTGGGCACTTTTTTTCAGTAGATTCAATTTTAATCTCCACTTTCGACCCGCACAAAAGAATCTTCTGGTAGATGCCCTCACCAGAAGTTTGAATTCTGATGACACGCCCGAACCACCTCGATACATAATTGACCCAGCTCAAATAAGACTCGCTGCCACTTTCACGGTACCCATAGGTAAGACAGTGGTACCCAAACATCTGAGACAGAAGGTCCTCAAATGGGCAATGATTCTCACTTAGCAGGGCATTCAGGAGTTCCACGCACCAGGAATTTTGTTTCATGACATTATTGGTGGCCCCAATGGAGAATGGATGTTAAAAGGTACGTGGAATCATGTTCTATTTGCACAGCACAAAAGACTCCTCATCAGAAAACTTTGGGGTTGTTACAGCCTCTGCCCATTCATTTCATTTTCATTTCATTTAATAAAATTTATTAATCGCCTAACACTAAAAGGCCTAGGCGATATACATAATATACATACATAATGATAAAAACAAAAACACAAATAACACACACAAATGTGTAAGGTTTCATAGAAACCATATCAAGTTATCAAAAATCTAACATTTAGAGACTTATCCCTACAAGGAGATTCACTGAGTAACATTCCTTATAATAGATCTAACAGGGAGATTCAACAAACAACACTCCATAAGTTCACTTTAACATATTAAAGACATTCACATTCCTAAAGAACCATGGACTCACAAAGCCACTGATTTTATCACTGACCTCCCTCCTTCAGAAAGCAACACAGTCATTTGGGTTGTGGTAGACCGATTTTCCAGAATGGCCCACTTTATTCCTCTTCCTGGTCTACCTTCCTCCGCAGAATTAGCTAAGTTATTTCTACAACATATTTTTCGTCTTCATGGTCTGCCTATTAGTATTGTCTCTGATACAGGAGTCCAATTCATGGCCCGATTCTGGAGGGAACTCTGCAAGAAATTAAAGATAAAACTTGAATTTTCATCAGCTTATCATCCACAAACCAGTGGTCTCACCGAACGGACTAATCAATCCTTCGTTGTTATGTCAATCAACAACAAGACAATTGGGCATCTTTATTGTTTAGGGCAGAGATGTGACATAACAATCATGTGGCTCAGGCCACTGGGAAAACCCCCTTTTTTGTGGTGTTTGGAAGACACCCCCGAGTTCCTCTGCCCATCACTACATCATCCACAAGTCCTGCAGTTAATCAAACCATCTCTTCCATGGCCAAGTTATGGAGGGAGACATGACTCCTTTTGCAGAAGAATGTTCATAAAATGAAGACTCAAGCAGATAAAAAGAGGAGAGCGACTCCTCAATTTCAAGCGGGAGATCTCGTGTGGTTAAACACACGGAATTTTCGGTTACGTATGCCATCCTTAAAATTCACACCTAGATTCATTGGTCCTTTCCCTATCGAGAAGCAGATTAATAGAGTCACGTTTAAGCTTCATCTGCCACCGTCACTACGCATTCATAATGTTTTCCATGTTTCACTGCTCAAACCTGCAATTTTATCATGGCCTTCTAGAAGAGATAAACCTAACATCTCAATAGTGGAGAATGATACGCAATTCGAGGTCGAAGAGATCTTGGATTCCAGAAGATGTAGAGGATCATTACAATATTTGATATCCTGGAAAAACTACGGACCAGAGAAGAAACTTGGGAGCCAGCTTATAATATACAGACACCCTGTTTACTAAAGGAATTCCATCAACGTTTTCCCCTTAAGCTCAGACCTAAAAAGAAGAGAAAGGGGCTTTGCGGCACTGCGCGACTCACGGGTTGACCCCGCCCCATTTTCATGGCAGCTGCCGGCAGAAGTTCCTGCAGATTGCAGGAAAAAGCTCTATTTAAAGGGAGCTCTCCAGCACAGCAGTGCCTTGGCTACAGGCTTGCTTGTGCTGGAGCTCTGCTGGATTCCTGTTGGCTCACTGCTCACCTCAACCCGGACTGCCTCTTGGACCTCTTACCTTGCTGCCTGCCTTTTGGATTATGTCGCCTTGGTTCTCTTTTCTCTTGTCTGCTGCCTGCCTCGACCTGGACTGCCTCTTGGATACCTGAACATCTTGCAAGGTAAGGTGGTCTTTCTACATTGGTTCCACTATCAGTTCCGTAACAATCATACCCCCCCCCCCCCCCCCCCCCCCCGATGCTGAATCTTAATTTCATTCAGTATTTTCACTGTTAAGGGTCACGTATAATTATCGGTCCTGAGATTGTGAATCTTTTTGTGAAAAAATGTTTTTATAATTTTAAAAAAGTATACTTCCTTTCAAGTTCAAACAAGCCCAACATGATATCACATTTCGTGGTGACTGCCTCAGGGGCTGCCAATTCTTTTTTACTCGTGAGGACAAACGCTGATACTTCACTATAAATTCTGAGATTTCCCGGCGTTTTAGAATCCTTAGACTGAATTTAAAGTGAAGTATCAGCGTTTCTCCTCACCAATAAAGAAAGATTTGGGCACCCCTGAGGCAGTCACTGTTGCGCTGCGCTGGAAGGGAGCACTAGGGGGCGCTCCCCAGCGCGAGACAAGTGGTGTGTGCCCCTGCGGTGAGACAAGTCCAAGTCTGGGAAGGACACAGGAGACGAGATGAGGACTTGAAGATCAGATGAGACAAGGACTGTAACTGAAGATCCGATGGGACGAGGACTGTAACTGAAGATCCGATGAGACAAGGACTCAGATGTTGAAGGATGAGCAAGTGCATGGAGCTCCAACCAAGAAGGGATTCAGGTTCAGATTCAGGATTAAGTTCAAATTCAGATTCAGGATTAAAACAAGGTCCCGGAGACTTGCACTGCTGAGAAGATCGGAAACATGAAGGTTCCTTGGCGATGACCACTGGAATCCCACCGAGCTCCCTACACACCCCAACAGGGATGGTCGCGGACCACTTGGACACTGGGCTCCCTACACACCCCCATTGGGCTGATCGCGGACCACGCAGGGACGGGATAGTGGAGCCACACGAGACATCAAACTGGACATGGACGTCACGGAACTAGAACTTGGAACATCATGGAACTGGAACTTGGAACATCACGGAATGGAACTTGGAACTTGACAGAACTGGTACCAGGAACATGGAATGGAACATCAAGGAGATGCCAAGCTGGAGCAGAAGACAGGAAGTCCTGAAGAGAACTTGCTACTGAAGGACTAGCTCCTTGCGAAGGCCAGCTTGAAGTGGCAAAGGGGCCCTTTTGTAGGGCTTGAAGAGACTACACCCAGGGAGGAGTCCAAGAGGGCCACAACTGCACTGTAACTTTAAAAAAGGAAGAGAGCCCTGGGCCTGCCCCCTAGGAAGAGCAGGAAGAGGGAGTCCAGGACCTTGGACAGTGGCGTCCCTGCTGTTGCTCTGCAGGAGGAGGAGTTAGGCCTCAGAGCAGGCCTCATCGTGGAAACGAAGGCATTCAAGCCGCGAAGGCAGGTCGAGGAGCGGCTTCCCTGCTGCAGGAAGGACCGGGGATGAGGGCCCCGTCCCCTGGAGGCAGCAAGGAATGTCAGTGGCCTCCTGCCACGTTGGGGAAGCCCGGCACGGCTCCTGCAGCCCCGGCAAGATGGTGGCCGGGTCGCGAGGACACACGGCATCTGGGAAGAAGCAGGCAAGGCCCCGGCTTCTACGGCCTCCAGGCCGCACAGGTAAGCACCTCCCGTGGCTGGAGCCACGGGAGGAACGCAACAGTCACCACGAAACATGATATCATGTCAGGCTTGTTCGAACTTGAAAGGGAAGTATACTTTTTTACAAGCATTTTAAAAATATATAACATTTTTTTCACAAAAGTATTCACAACCTCAGGACAGATGATTATACATGACCCTTAGAGGTGAAAATACTGAATGAAATTAAGTTTCAGCATTGCAGGGTGGTATAATGGTCCTTCTTTTTTAAACATTAAGGTATTCTCTGTTTCATAACATTGGTTTAAAGTAGTTTTGAGTTAAAGTGTTAAAGTTTATTTGCAACATCCTTTTTTTCTATTATTGTTTCGTTTGCGTTTTTTTGGACTTTTTTGTGTCATCTGTATATTACATCAGTATAAATAGATGTCCTATTCTCTATAACTCACAGTGCCTCCTCCTTACCTTGTAAGCTCAGCAATGCTGTTGCTTTAATACTGTTCTTTATATATAATGCCATGCTTCCTCCTTTCCTTCTTATCTGGTCCTTTCTAAATAGATTGTAGCTGGGTATAACTATATCCCCTTCATGGTTTTCCATGTACCAGGTCTCCATGACAGCTATATATCTAAATCAGCTTCTTCCATGACTGCCTCTAGATCTGCAACTTTATTCTCTCTACTATGAGCATCAGTGTGCATATTTTTCCAAATTTTGCTTTTTTTCCCCCATATTTCCCATTTCTACCTGAGTATTTCATGTTTTACTTACCTTAGGATTTTGTTCACCTTCTCCGATAATTCTAGTTTAAAGTCATCATCAGTAGGTTTGCCATTCTGTGTTGAAAGATGCTGCGCCCCTTCTTCGACAAGTGGATCCCATCTCTGCTCAGCAATTCTTGAAATATCATTCTATGATCCAAGCAGCCAAATTGCTTACATCGACACCATCTATGAAGCCATTTATTTATCTCCTGAAGGTGAGCTTCCCTGCCTGGGAATTCTTGCCTAACTGAAAGGATTGAGGAGAATACCACCTGTGACCTATCTGTTTTACCATATCCCCCAAAGCCATGAAGTCACTATTGATACAATCTGTCTGGTACCTTGCAGTATCATTAGTACCAACATAGATGAGCAGCATCTCAGCAATATCTCCGTAACATCTTGGATTTTGGCATCCGGCAGCCAGCACAATTCCCAAGACAACATGTTTGGTCAGCAAATAGATTCCTCTGTGCCCTTCATTAGCAGGTCACCAAAAACCACTACCCTCCACCTCCTAAGTGTAGTGGTTCCTATGCCCACAGCTTTGAAGTTTACATGTCCTGGTTCCTCCCTATTATGGGATGACATCTCCTCCTCCTCTTCTAGGCCTGCATACCAGTTCTTCAGTTTAAGGGAAATCCGAGCCATGGTGTAGGGTCTAGTAGTCATACTAATTTGGGTCCAGCTGTCATATCTGAACCAGTTTCACCTTCCTGTTGCATCCGTCGGTCCTCGATGGCTTCGCCCCGTTTGCCTCACCTTATTCACGGCTTCTCCCACTTCCCTGGGCAAGATGGCTACCGCCGCATCTACAAGCCAACCTCTCTGGCATCCCCGGAACGGCTATGCTGCAGCCTCCCACCATTGCTCCTCCCAGGTATGTACTAGGGTGCATGCGCAACCCATGTCTTTGTACCACCCTTGGCATGAACCTCAAGGGCATTCCCTCATGCTGATGTCACGCCATCCGGGTATATTACCTTTACTCATTTGCTAGCTCCCCGAGTTAGCAAGGACTTAAATCCATTTTTGTCTACGCTGCTCTGCCGCTTCCGTGCTGCTGCTGGAAGCTCTCTCTCTCTCTGCCCTTCGGGGTATATGCTAACCTGGGTACCCACTCCTCGGGGGCACTCTGCTTTATTTCAGGTGCCTTACAGGGAACAGGTACTTACTCCTCGAGGGCCTGCTCTCCCTGCCTCGGTGCCTGTACCTTCTACAAACAGACCTGGTGGAATCGCATATCAGCAGCAAACACCTAGTGAGTGCTCTAACTCTCAGTCTATCTCATCCACAGTATCTCCTCGCTGGGAGACCTGCTGCAGAACCTCCTGACGTCATCAAGGAGAGAAGGGCTCCCTCTGCCGAAGTCCCTGAGACTGCAACTATGAGACTGCCTCACTACTGCCACCTCTGGTGGTTCTCTTCAAGCTCTTTAATAAAAGAACTCTTGTGTTTGTGTAGTACGAGTCTAGCCCAGTGCTGTGGCTCCTCACGGGGCTCCTCCCCATGGGTGTGGTCACCTCCACAGCACCCAAGGATCCACAAACACCCATAATTACAACACTTCCACTCTGCTTGAATCTCCATCCTAGATGCCTTGATAAACATTTCATTGATGCAGTCCTCATTCTCCCGGATGCTTCTCAGTCTCGTTACCTCGTCTTTGAGTTCTGCCACCTCTTTCCTGAAGGAGTTGATCTGTAGACATCTTTCACACTGAATCGGTTCCTCACTGTGGATCAGGACATCTGTCTGGACAACAGTAGAACTGGTAACAGTGATGACAGTTTTGGTGATATGATGTTTCCCGAACATCCTTCAGTTGCTGGTAACTTCTGGTGCCTGTTGAAAGAAATGAGAATGATCTCATTGACTTTTGTTTTGAATTAAATTCCTTCTGAATAAAACCTGTAGTAAATTTGCAGCCTTCTGGTGTAAGGTATGGGAGATTTTGAGTAAAATACTGGATCTTAGGACTTCACTCTCTTATTCTATTGTTATTTTTAAAGGATTTATGTTCTATAAGACCCTCTCATCTCCCGATAGAACTCTGTTGAATATTTTACTATTTCTTGTATTTTAAGCTGTTGGAAAGACTGTTCGCTGCGTAGTGTAATTTATTGGTGGAATACTGTCTGCCTCACACATAAATATGAGGTGCTTGCAGCTGAGAAGACTGATCAAGATTTGCTGTATCTAAGATTTGGAATCCTGTGCTTACATACACTGCCACTCTATGATTTTGTATGTCTCTTAATGACCTTGTTAAAGGAATATTTTTGTTTACATTGTCACCGAGTTAATATTCTACTGTTGTATGGTTCTATATTGTTCTGGTTGAACTTGTTTGCCTTGTTCCTTTTTTTTTTCTGTGCATATATATTCAATAAAAATTGTTGTTTGTTTCTTTTTTTTTTTTTTAAGTTCACACAAGAGGCGGCACTTCTGTTGAAATCCCTCTTTGCTAATGAACAGGTCCTAACATAGTTAAAAATAAAGGAAGATAAGCAGTTTGAGTTAGATGAACATAATACATTGATTTGAAACAAGAAAATGAGTCTGCTTTGAATCCTATTTCTTTGTTAGCACAAAACAGCCTTGTCAGTGGGTTTGCACGTAAGGAGTCTGAGAATATATCCTCTTTAGACTCACAGGCACAAAAATATAATTTTCCCTTCCATTTTAAAAGCAAACTTCCAGAGTTTAGTCTCTGGACAAAGCTTAGAAGATTTGGCTGTAGAGAGCTATGAATCTGTCAGTGTGGTATGCCATTTGCCCCAGTTAGCAAAAACCATTTCACTAGGAGATCTTGTATCTAAGAAAATTTCTCCTGAACTGAAATTTGAGATAAAGTATGCATTCCAGTCAGAGGTGGAGTTTAGTTCTTTGCCTTCTGCTGACTGAACTAGAAACAAAGAGGTGATGCATAGTCAATCAGTAAAAAGGGAGGAGTTCAAACCCATGTCTAAGCATGATTGGAGTGGAATTAAGGAGTGAGTGAATTAGTCATTAAGCAATGAGAACAAAGAATGTCTAGGAAAAGGTATTCTCTCAAATAACCACAAGATGGCAGTAGCCATGCTAGATTCTCCTTCTATGAGAATCTAATAGAATTTCTAGTCTGTTAAATTAAGAAATTTAACCAACTCTTCTATTTCTTCTCTAAAGATGTCTACTTTATGCTACAAAAATAAATATTATTTGTTATGTAAAACAAAGGAAAATAATTCCCTGGACAATGAAAACAACCTGCTTAGAACATGAGGACATTCAAGTACCAGAAGTAAAGAGAAATTGCTTCAGAGGTTACATTGATTATGCAAAGGCCTTTGGACATTTAACTGCTTTAATATGAATTAGTCTATAGTGAGAATGATTTGCTGTGTGATTTATCGCTTGAGCAGGTTTCTCTTTCAGTTCAGAAAGGAAATATAAAAATAAAACAGTTGTAGTTATGAATGGTCAAAAAGATGACTTCTAAATAGACATGAACTCCTAAAGAGACTTTTTTCTTACGCTTGACTATCTTTAAGAAATCCTGAGGACTCAGATATGAAAATCAATCTTAAATGGTTGGGTCAGGGAGGAAGATATATTCAGTTGAATTAACTGGCTCTTTGGTGAGAATTAAATTTTCAAAAGTCAGTTAGTCCCAGTCACTTGTACTCCAGCAAAGGAGCTAGATAGAAAGTAACAAGGAACAATATCATGGTACTGATAGCATTCAGTTACTCATACTGTTATTGATGTTGATGGGTTGATACATTTTCTTACTTCTACCCAACATCCAAACTACTCAATCCAAAGTGACTGAGAATCGTGAGAGTTTGCAAGTGAAGTAATGTTCTTCCACCTAGAGAATTCATTTCCATCACATCCTCCAAGCTAACTGATATACACCAAAGGGGGAATATGCTCTCTATGCATGTGCAGTTATAAGACTGCAAGAGATTAAGGGGTAGAGGAAGATACCCTTAACAGGAATTAGATGGGTCCACCTTAAACAGAAATCTGCTGATTCACAGGGGGGGGGAGAGGGGAGCTCTACAGTTTAAAACAGACTGGGAGAAAGCAAAAAGTGTGACAGCTTGGAGGTACATAGGAAGAAGCTTAGGAGCCCTGAAGCAAGGCATCAAGGGAGCTAAGGCCAAGCTAAATATATACCCAAGCCACAGAGATGCAAGCCTGGGTAATGAGTGCCATGAAACCTAACAGGAGAGCCTAACCAGGGAAGGTTCTAGAACTGGTAGGAAAGACTGCTGCCTAAAGTAAACCAGTAACTGAAACTTTTTGATTGCTTGCTTACTATAAACTATTTTATGTTCATGAGAGATGGATTCTAACCCTCTTAAGGTACACAGAGAGAACAAATGCACACTAACCTATGTTAAGGTAAAGCCTGCTTTCTGAGAAGTCGTTGTAAAAGAAGAAACCCTAATACTAGAAAGTAAGAGGGAAAACCAGGTACAGGCCTGCTTCAGCCCGGGTCCTTGCCTGGCAGGGAAGCTTCCCTGCCAGTGCCTGCAGCCTGCTACAGCTCTCTACTCTGCCTGCAGTCTTACCTCTCCTCCTGGGGCTGTCTTCATGGCATGGAGCCGTTCCTGCAGTCAGCCCTTCTCCTGCTTCCTGCTTCAGTCCTTGCAGCTCTCTGTTCTCCCTGCCGGTGCCTGCAGCCAGCCTTACCTCTCTCTGCTTCTTCCTGCTTCAGTCCTTGCAGCTGGGAGCTGCTCCAGTGACCTGCCTTCACCCAGCTCCAGCCCAGGGCTGCTCCACTGCTTCCCTGGGCCTTCCACGTGGCTGAGGACACCACCAGCTTCCAGCTCTTCTCTCCAGCTCCCTAGGGCGCGGGCGCGCGCCTCTGCTCCTCTTCAAGGGCCAGCCAGGTGTGGCCCCCTGCTGACCCCTCCCTGGGCGTTGTCTACCTCAGCTCTACTAAAGGGCTCAGCGTTCAGTCTGTCTTTGCCTTTGCAAGGAGTTGGTCACTCCTGAGATCCTTCGCTCCAGGAAGTCGTCCGTGTTCCAGCACTTCTGCAAGGTCCTGTGTTTCTTATTACCTGTCAGAGCTCCTCGTCCAGTCCTGTTGTCTGCCTTCTGTTCCAGTCCTGATGTCCGCCTGCTGTTCCAGTCCCAAGGTCTTTTTCTTGATCCAGTACCCATGTTCCAGTCCTGATGTTACCTGCTGTTCCAGATGTCCTTGTTCCAGCCCTGAGGTCTGTCCTAATCCTTGTTCCTGACCCTGATGCTTTAACCTGCCTTGAGCTGCCAGGAGTGCAGCGTATCTGCCTTGAGCTGCCAGGAGTGCAGCAACCTGCTTCTTCCCTGTGCTCTCCCGCTCTCAGCGTGGTCCGTGACCAGCCTTCCTGGGCTGAGTAGGGCGCGCATGGGACAGGGTGGTCCGCGACTCAGTCCCGCGGGTGGTCTGAGTAGGGCGCCCTGAGGGACAGTGCCCGTGTCTTCCTTCAGCCCTCATTCCTGAGTCCACCTCTATGCATCCAGTACCTCGTCCTGAGTCCACGTCTGTTCCTGAGTCCACCTCTGTGCATCCAGTACCTCATCCTGAGTCCACGTCTGTGCCTAAGTCCACGTCTATGCATCCCGCACCTCGTTCCTGAGTCCACGTCTATGCCTGAGTCTACGTCGTTCCTGAGTCTCGTCTGAATCCATGTTCCAGTCTTCGCTGCCCTGGCCTCCATCTGGCCTGCCGCTTCGTGCCGTATCCTGCGGCAGGTCCGAAAGGGCTGGGAACGGTCAGAGGACTGTTCACAAGACCAACATTGCGTTGTTGGGTCTTCCGAAGCATGCAGGTCCGGAGGAGGGCCAGTCTTCCAGTCATCACTCCAGCCCTGCTTCCGACCAGCCCATGCTCGGGCATGCCACGCCTCCCGCGGCACTTCCTCGGAGTTCCTCTGGGGTCGAGCCGTGGCCCAAGGACACACATCTCTCAGGAAGTGGGATCGCTCTCCTAGCGCTCCACAACATATGGGGTAGATTTTATAATTTTGCTCGAGCGCGTATCTTATAAAATCCGGGTTCGGCACGCGCAAGGGGGTGCACATTTGTGCAACCTGCGCGCGCTGAGCCCAGCGCACGCTGCCTGTTCCCTCCGATTTCAGAGCGGCCTCGGAGGGAACTTTCCTTCGCCCTCCCTTCCCCTACCTAACCCACCCCCCCTTGCCCTATCTAAACCCCCCCCCCTTACCTTTGTTGCACGATTTACGCCTGCTAAAAGCAGATGTAAATCTGCGCGCGCCAGCAGGCTGCTGCCGCGCCATCACCCAACCCTGGGGCTGGTCCGGAGGCCTCAACCACGCCCCTGGGCCGGCACCACGCCCCCGGGCCCGCCCCAGCAACGCCGCATCATGCCCCCGAAATGCCGCGTCATTTTAGGACACGCCCCCGACACGCCCCTTTTACAAAGCCCCGGGACGTACGAGCATCCTGGGGCTCTGCGCGCGCCGGCAGCCTATGCAAAATAGGCGCGTGCAGAGCATTTAAAATCCGGCCCTATGAGTGGATCCTAAAACTACCTTAGGAAAATGTTTCCATAAATCTTTATAAAGCAATTACTAGCTTAAGGGGGTATTGATCAAATGAATGGATCATGACTGGAGTTCTGAGGCTCTGCTGACAGATATGGGAGAAGAGCCCACCACTGGAGGAAACATTGCTCAGAAAGGAGGAGAACTGAGAAGGATGGAAAAAAAACATAGGAAATACTTTGATACTTAATAAGGCATTTATATGGAAACCTAAGAATGAAAAAGGCTCCCAATTCCAGGACTTGAGGTCTCAGTAACAGAAATTGCTACCTCTTCTTCAGAGTTTATCTAGCAATATCAGGATAGACTCAAACTTTAAAGTTTAAAAAGGATTCCAAACGGTGATGAAAGAACATTCTTAAAACCCAGTCTTGATCCGATTCCAATAAGAATTGCTGGAGTAGCCAAATCAGCCATTGAAGACTCAATTTCTGTGGTGAGATTCATACTGGCTGAATTAATCGGACACAAGGCCTGCATGCTCTTTTTGTCCAGTAAAGCTTTTTTATAAGGTGATAAATAAACCTTTCAGATCAGGGGTAAAGCTTGCTCCAATATTTTCAGAATATCCACTAAATATTTCTTCCACATATCCTTGGGGACCACACAATTTGGGAAAATTGATAAAGCGAAGACTCTTTCTTATAATTTGGTTTTCTAGTTGCTCCAATCGAGTGGAGAGGCATTGATTTTCTTTACGCAGAGCTTGTTGTAATGCAGAAATGGTATCCAAATCAGATTTAAAAATCTCACTTTTTTTCACACGCTTGCTTTCAATTTCAAGCGTTTTTACGCAAATATCCATATCATTTACATGCTGCACCAATGAATTAAACTGAGCTGTAATATTATTGTTTAAAGTTTTAATGCCTCCCATATCGTTTCCAAGGAAAAAGTATCAGGTCTTACCAACTCAGAAGACGATAAAAGTACTAGCTTTTCCGACTGAGTGGAAGTCTCTCCATAATGCTGCTATGTTTCACCTCCAGGCAATTTCCCTGCGCCACTGAGAATATCCAATGGCTCTGAGGTGATTCCAGCCAGATCCACGGTCCCAGAACTCAACTCGGCCTCCACAGCACTATCAGCTGGTTTTCATCTGTGCTGGATTCGCAATGCCAAGAAGTGCAGAGTCATGCATCTGGAGTGTGGTAATCCAAAAGAGCTGTATGAGATGGGGGGTGAAAGGCTGCTGTGCACAGAGCAAGAGGGGGACCTTGGGGTGATAGTGACTAGCGATCTGAAGACGGCAAAGCAATGTGACAAGGTAATAGCTAAAGCCAGAAGAATGCTGGGCTGCATCGAGACAGGAATAAAAGCAATAAGAAAAAGGAGGTGATAATCCCCTTTTACAGGTCCTTGGTGAGGTCTCACCTGGAGTATTGTGTTCAGTTCTGGAGACTGTACCTCAAAAGGGAGAGAGACAGGATGGAGGTGGTCCAGAGAAGGTAAACCAAAATGGTGGGGGGTCTCCATCAAATGACTTTAGGAGAGGTTGAAGGACTTAAATATGTATACCCTGGAGGAGAGGAGGTGCAGGGGAGATATGATATAGACCTTAAGGTACCTGAAAGGTTTTAATGATGCACAATCAACAAACCTTCTCCGTTTGAAAGAAATTAGTAGAACTAGGCGTCACAAAATGTTGCATATCAGGTGTTTTAGTGTGCCCTTGGGCCTCAGCCTGACCCCAGGTGGATCCAGGACCGGACCAAGGGTTGACAGCGTGTCCCACCATGGCTGACGGTCTTACCCTCTGCTAGGCCGGCAAGCTCCCATGGCCAACAACAGATGATGTTGGAATGTGTATGGTCCTCCGACCATTCCGAGCCCTTTCGGACCTGCTGCATGGAACAGCATGGAGCAGCAGGCCTGGCCTGAGGTCGAGGGCAGACGGGCCTTGACACGAAGACATAACAGCAGAATTGAAGCAACGGCATCACAGACGAAGACATGACAGCAGGATCGATGCAACGGCATCGTGGACGAAGACATGATAGCAGGATCGATGCAACGGCATCGCGGACGAAGACTTGACACCAAAGCTGATGCGAAGACATCACGGACCAGTGGTCGATGCGACAGCATCCCGGACCAGGGTCGATGCAACGACATCAGGAACAAGACATGATACCAAGAGTGATGCGACGGCATCCAAGACAAGACGAGAAACTGACGAAATCCAGACGAGACGAGAGGCTGGGCGGAAGGACATTGGCACTGTCTCTCAGGGCGCCCTACTCAGCCCACCCGCGGGACTGAGTTGCGGACCACCCTGTCCCACTGTGCGCCCTACATACCCCGAGGAGGCTGGTCACGGACCATGCTGGGAGCGGGACAAGCGCAGGAAAGGGTCCAGTCGAAGCAGAACTCCAACGACGGAACCGATGTCGTCCGAAGCTCCACCAACGGCTGGCAGGAAATGACGGCTCAAGAGCACAGGACACCAGTCCACCTGCAGGCTAGTCCCCACTCGGGAAAGACGTCATCCAAGGGACTACTGGCCTACAGGACCAAAAGGCTCAGGAGCGTTGACGAAACAGCAAAGGGCAGAACATCAAGGAACCTGGAACATCAGGAAGCAGAAGACCAAGACGAAACACCAGGACACCTGGACGGGGACCTCAGGCATGAACATGACTTGGCATGACGAGACGAAGCAACAAGAACTCCATGGAGAAAACAAGGAAGACCTGAAGGAGCTCTGGCAGGCAGGAGCCTCCAGAGTGAAGCAACTCCGATGCAAGACAAAGACTGAATGACGGGGCAGCCCTTTTATAGGGCTGGTACAGGAAGTCCACTCCCTAGGTGGGGCCAGCACACTTCCTGTGTGGCTGGCCTGAGACGCAAGCCCGACGTAGGCAGCGGCTTCAGCTGCTGCAGGAAGCCTCAAGGGTGGCTCCAGCCACCAGGAAAGACCGAGGCTTTTGCAGCCTCCAGCCTCGAAGATGGCATCAGCGTTGGTGGCGGTCCCGGGCCGCGAAGAAGACAGGAAAGTCTGCGGCTCCGGCCGCAGTGAAGAGGATGAGTCTGGGCGGCCTCTGGGCCACAGGGGAGATCACAGTCTGCAGCTCCAGTCACGTGGGCAGGCCCGACGGCGGCGTCCATGCCGCTTCGGGTGAAGAAGCAGCAACGGAAGTGAGTGAGCCTGCTCGCGGGGAAACCCGTGGGCAGCGTTCATAACACAAAATGAAACTCCAGGAAGGACAACTCAGAACCAATGTCAGGAAATATTTCTTCATGGAGAGGGTGGTGGATGCCTGGAATGCCCTTCTGGAGAAGGTGGTGAAGACAGAAACAGTGAAAGATTTCAAAGGGGCATGGGATAAACCTTGTGGATCCCTAAAGGCTAGAGGATAGAAATAAAGAAGTGAGTGCATGGGGGTAACTTGCTTATGTGGTAGTTACTACCCTTGACCAATAAGCCTTCATATTGTTGATACAACTCCAATATTGCTCTCTGCTTTAATGGCAGAGGGGAAAGAGGAAAAGGGGAATTAGATTAAGACAGCAACCAACAAGGACACTAAATTTTAAGGTCTGGGAAAGCAAATAAGCATGGGGTAACTTGTTGATGCAGCTGTTACTGCCCTTAACCAATAAGCCTGATACTTTATATGCTACCATAAGCTTGCTGGGAAGACTGGATGAACTGTTTGGTCCTTTTCTGCCATCATTTCTATGTTTCTTTGGGAAATTAGTTTTAAAGATTTGACAAGGAATGTTTGTGGTGGAAAAAGGTATGGGATTTCTGGGAAAGGGATATGCCTGCATGTAAGGGGTATGAATGCAGTAAAGGCATAATTATTGCAGTACATGATAGCATACTCACTGCAGAAGCAGGGCAGGATGGCATACTTGCTGCATAGGTTATTCTAGTATAAAAGTAGATAATCAAGAGGTTTTAAAAAGATTTGCAGAAACTGCCAAATGGTAACAGTGCAAGGGGGTAAAAAAAAATGGGTATCCACCAAAAGGAGCAACAAAGCACATATCCCAAGGTTCTGGAGGAGGCAGAGTCACACTGCCAAAACTAGGTATGACAAAGCACAGCCATAATGATAGCTTAGCTGTGTATCGGGTCAGCAAACAGGTCATGCCACAGAAGCTTCTCTCTTTGAAAAGGTGAAGAAGCTAAATACTCTAGAAGAACAGGGCCAGGAACTTTAAAATGAGTGTGCGGGGACACACGCAGGAATTTTAAATTGTGTGCATATGTATGTGTGCTCCTTATTTTAAGTGGTCACACAAGCAAATGTAGTTCACTTATCTTCCTTAGGACTTTGTTTGCTTTAACGTGTGCATATAAGCCGATTTTAAAACATGCATGCGTGAAGGACAATCCCAGTTTTACCATTTAGTCCACCAATTTGCCAAGCCTAATTCTACGTTATCCAGACCCTCTGGTTCTTCAGCCTGCACTCCCCCCAATTTACTCAGACCCCTCACCTTGTCGTTTTAGGCCTAAAAAGAGATTTCTGTAGACTTACAGCTACTCAAGAGCAGAAGTAAATTTATGTGGCTAACAGCCCACTGCACACTGCAGCTGCCGGATTTAAAATACGGAATTACGGGTATAACTGGCCCATCCCAGGACACCTCCAACACTCCCTAACTCTGCCCCTTTTCCCCCGCACGTTTGGTTGCTTGCGTATGCGCATATACATGCATAATTGGGCCACTTTTAAAATAAGAGTCGCTCGCACACCGCCCAGAAACTTGTGTATATGGGACTTTTAATGTGAGCAACTCTTAAAATTCACCCCAAAGGGAACAGGAAAGGGCATGCAAACCATTCATGAGCTCCACATTCAATAAACCAGTGACTGGACAAGTTATCTGGCTAAAGTTAGTTGGATAACTTGTCTTGGATATTCAGCAGGATAAACATCATGGACATACTCACCTAAAGTTATTCATCCAACTTAAAAACCTAACTGGCTATGTTGAATGTAACCGGTTAGGTTGATGTTATCTGGCCTTGGGTGGCTGGATAACTTGGTACTTAACCAGATATTTCAAAGATATCTGGTTAAGTGACATTGCAAAGCAAAAAAAAAAAAGTATCTTGCAGTCCTGTGTCCTGATTCCCACCCCCTTCCCCAATATGTCTTAACTAGCCCTGCTGGGCCAAGCAGCCTCCACCCATCCCCCCTCCCAAATTTTCACCAAAGACTTAAAATAATATTTTCTATGGTTGCAGATTCCCCCACCCCCATCCATGCTCTGTACCCACCTACACCCTCAAGAATACCGGATCCAAAAAAAACTCCTGCCAGGAGTGAGGTTTCCTTTACTCTTTCCCAGAGCTTCCAGCGCTGTTCTGATAAGAAGTGCTGGAAGCACAAACTACCCACAGCCTGCGCTTCCGGTGCTGCTGCGGTCAGAGCAGCACCGGAAGAACAAGTTTATGCTTCCATGCTTCTCTTATCAGAATAAGGCTGGAAGGGTCGGAGTAGGTAAGGTTTCTGGGTCGGGAGAGGAGGGGAGGATGAGGGGGTGGGTTCTTGAAGTTGTGGGTGGGAGCCTGTCTAGAAAAAAAAAATGCGGAAGGAGGGTGGTCCCCAGAAAATGTTTTGATTTTGTGTGTGTTGGGGGGGGGGGGGGAGGTTAGCTGCTCGTCCTGGCAGTGCAAGTTAAGACATACTGGGGAGGGGGGTGAGAACTGAGCTGCAAGCCCACAAGGCACTTCTTTTTTTTTTCCTTTTGCTTTTCTTGTGTCATTTAACCAGGTATCTTTTGAAGATATCCAGTAAAGAAACAAGCTATCTGGACATACCAGACTTGATTTTTTACATGTGCTTTAAAGAGTTGGGGCCTGGAGTGCCCCCTAGCCCCGGGCCCAGACCTGATCTTTCCCCAGATAGGGTGCCATGGGCCAAACGTCTGGAGCCTATTTGCGATTTTGCAGTTAGGCAGTGCGGGAGAGGGGTTCAGTGGTGGTGGTGGGGGGGGGGTTTCCACTAGAAGCCAACAAGGTTTTGTACAACTTGGGGGATCGGAGGGAGGAGGATGATTTGGAGGGTACCCTATACCCCAACGAATCTGTAGCACCAACACTAAAACCTCTCACACCAAATAATGTGTGCCACTAAGGATTAGGTCTAAAATAGCTCACCTGCTGGTCGGTTTTTGTACCAGTTTTTCATCTAGAAACTTTATCTGCTTAACATGTCCTGATGTGACATTTACCCAGTCAATATTGGGGTAATTGAAATCACCAATTATTACTGTGTTGCTAATTTTGTTAGGTTCCCTAATTTCTGTTAGCATTTCATCGTCTGTCTGTTCATTCTGGCCAGGTGGACTGTAGTACACCCCCCATTGTTATTCTATTCCCTTTCTCACATGAAATTTCTATCCATAAAGATTCTATGGTGCATTTTGTTTTCTATAGAACTCGTATCAGTTTGACTCTATAATCTCTTCCACATATAGTGCCACCCTTCCACCAATTTGATCCATCCTATCATTGCAATATAATTTATACCCTGGTATCACAGTGTCCCATTGGTTAACCTCCTTCCACCTAGTCTTTGAGATGCCAATTATATTTATCTCTTCATTCAGTGCTCTACATTCTAACTCTCCCATTTTGAAGTATGTGTTTTATTTGTATTAACAACCTGCTTATCAGTTGACAGGGGTAATTTGGAATTTTTCTGCTCTATACTTAAAAGCATCTGTGCCATTTTAGCATTTATGGCCACCTCTCTACTGGGATGCCCTAAGTTCCCTGTTTTCTTAGTATCCTTCAAAGATACATCATTCCGAACCATGCGCTTCCAAGTAACTGTCGGCTTTCTCCCATCATATATTCTAAAAGCTGTGCTATCTCCTTTTTAAAGGTTAGTGCCAGCAGCTTGGTTCCACTCTGGTTAAGGTGAAGCCCATCCTGCCAAAATAGGCTCCCCTTTCCCCAGAATGTTCCTCAGTTCCTGACAAATTTAAAACCCTCTTCCTTGCACCATTGAGATCCTGGAGCTCAGCCTGCTTCTAAAGTCCTGCACATGGAACGGGGAGCATTTCTGAGAATGCTACCCTAGAGGGTTTATTTCTTTTCCTTTTGCCATCTCAATGTGTATACAAATACTGGCTGTTGCTAAATAATATTATTAACATGCGAAACATTTGAGGAAAGTCATGTTGCCATTGGAGTTTGTTTTTGTTCATGGAAATTCCTAAGGAAATATAATATGAACGAAAATAAAGATCCCTTGCAAATAACTATTGGAGGCCTATAAAGAAGGAGAGCAGTTCTCTGGCCATAAGGGATGCTAAGGTTACACACAGGGCATCCTCGTTCTACCCTAAGTTGTCTGCTGTAACTCCTCTCACCTGAGTTGCCAGTTTCCTATGATGTAGCATGGCACACAGAGACTGTTCTTCCACTCATCCCGGGTGCTATCTCCAGATCACTGGCTGATATCATAAACTGCTCCCTAGCCCAAGGAATATACCCCGATGAGCTAAAAACGGCATCCCTCAAATCCCTCTTGAAGAAACCCAACCTGGACACAAAAGAACTCTCCAACTTCCGACCCATATCCAACCTCCCTTTCCTAGCGAAACTCATAGAGAAAGTGGTGAAAACACAGCTCTCAGACTACCTGGAGGAACACAAAATCCTATACCCTTCCCAGTACGGCTTCCGTAAATCATCCAGTACAGAAACCCTCCTCATCTCACTATCAGACCACATCCTCTTGGGCCTAGACAAAGGGCTGTCATTCCTGCTTGTCCTCTTAGACATCTCTGCGGCATTTGACACCGTGAACCACACCATCCTTCTAAATCGCCTCTCAGACATCGGATTAACTGGAAACGCCCTCAGATGGTTCAACTCCTTCCTCAACAACAGAAGCTTTAAGGTTAGAATCAATAACAAAGAATCCCCTAAATTTAAATCAACTCTAGGCATCCCCCAAGGCTCTTCTCTATCCCCTACCCTCTTCAACATCTACCTACTGCCCCTCTGTCAGCTGCTCACAAACCTAAACCTAATACACTACCTCTATGCAGACGATGTTCAGATCTTGATCCCTATAAAAGAATCCCTCCCAAAAACGCTTAACTACTGGGAGAATTGCCTTAAGTCCATTAACCGCCTACACACCAGCCTGAACCTGGTTCTCAATGCAGCCAAAACAGAAATCCTTCTTATCTCCCCCGACCACTCGGACAGCACCGATCAGACAGTCCCTAACCCCCAGACCACCCAAGTAAGAGACTTAGGAGTAATTATTGATAACCATCTGAACTTAAAGAAATCAATCAATAACATCAGCAAGGACTGTTTCTATAAGCTTCAAGTTCTGAAAAGACTCAAACCCCTTCTTCATTTCCAGGACTTCAGAACTGTCCTTCAGTCAACACTGTTCTCTAAAACTGACTACTGCAACATTCTCTTCTTAGGGCTCCTGATCTCCGCTACCAAACCACTACAGATGCTCCAGAATGCAGCAGCTAGAATCTTAACCAACACTAACCGGGGAGCTCATATCACACCCATCCTCCGAAACCTGCACTGGCTGCCAATAAAATACAGAATTTTGCACAAGACACTCACCATAATCCACAAATCCATCCACCACCAACTACCTCTAGACCTTCAGATCCCATTCAAACTACACTCATCCGCAAGACCCATCAGAGAAGCATATAAAGGAACCCTTCAAGTCCCACCAACTAAATCCACATGTCTAACTTCCACCAAAGAACGTGCATTCTCCACAGCCGGCCCCGTCATCTGGAATAACTTGCCGACGGACCTAAGATTGGAACCCTGTCTTCTAACCTTCCGAAAAAAACTTAAGACTTGGCTTTTCCGCCAAGCCTTCCCTTAAGTTCTAATATATCAACATACTTCTCAAACAGACTCAGCCCAATTGGCTAGACTCTCAGTCCAGCCCCAGTATATACATATGTACTCTACCTCTAGTTTTTGCTATCCTTTTACTTCCTGGCTACTCTAGCCCCCAAGTTTAATCTCCCTGTTATATGTAACTGTGCTTTGGCCTTCCTGTTATATGGTTATATAGTTAATCCCTAAGTTCCATGTAAACCGGTTTGATATGAATATGGTCATGAAGATCGGTATAGAAAATGTCAAATAAATAAAATAAAATAAATGAGGAAGGCTAATAATCAGTCCATGAGAAAAGATACTAGATGTTATCATTGTAGGGCTGCACTATTTGTAACATCCACACAGAAGTCACCATCAATTATTCCTTAACTGGCACAGACCTACACTTTCAAGCAAAGAAGCGCTCAGTGATTCTCTTGTGAAACTGCCTTCCACGTTGTGTATTCTCATGGTGATATACTGGGTGCACTCTGCATTCTCCTCCAAATCTGGGTCTCTTTCTTCTGGGACATCATATCCGATAGCAACCTTGTGTGGCAGCCAGCCGGTAGCACTCTCTCCTACTATAAAGGGTCAGACATCAAGGCCCTCCCCCACCACCCAAGTTTTGCCAAAACAGCAGAATTTTCTTTTTAACAAGCCAAAGGCGTACTCTGTCACAGAGTTGCTGAATGTGCCACATTGTATCGCCTCAACTGGTATCCGAGCTACATCAATAGGGGTGAGAAGACATACTGGCAGCCATATCCAGCATTACCTGAGCAACAGATAAAGTGCCTGTCAAGTGCTGGAAGATCTCCATATGATGAGTAGCATAGTTCAGCAAAACATGCTTAGACCTTCTCCCAATTATTGCCTTAGCCTAAAAAGTGAAGGTGCTACAGTCACTGTATATTATAAGGTAGGCTGCTGGCATTTAGCCACTGTAAAATGTCTCCTCTTTAAAGCAATGGTACTCGGGCATATTATGACTCCTAACTTATGTGATCTAACAAATATCAACTGAGAGACATTACTTTTGTTCTTAATTTATAGCCTCCCTGATCCAGCCCTTACCTTGTGATGCCACATCCAAGAACTATTTCTAATGTTTTTCTCTATAATAACATAGTGTTTACTAAAAGATTCTGGCATGAACATATACAGTATCAGCATCCATTACTACACAGCAGCCAAAGGATTGGCTTCATCATCACTCTCCCATGGCTATTTTGCCTACACACACACATAGGTATTTTCGTCCTCAAGCCCTAGCCATTATAAGCATGGCATGCCGATAAAGTTTTGTGACAGTAGTACGTGACTGAAAGGATTTGATGTAACAAATCGGGTGACCAGTCTCTAAGGCAACCTTTAGTCGCCACACAAGGATTGCCTTGTCTCCCCACTTGGTTATTGCAGGTAAGTTCATACCAGGTTTGGGGCTGTGTCATTCCAGCAGAAATAGTTCAGCCTGTCAAAGACAGAGCTATGACACAAAAAGAGCAGCTGCTGCTGAGAAGCAAAGGGCCCAAAGCAGAAATGTCAACACCTAGAGCAGAGGTCCTGGGAGGTGTGGAGTTGGTTGACTTCTCTTACATTGGACCTGATGGGAGGCTGCTCTCACTTCCTTCTTTCTGGCCCAGTGGAGGATGTTTCCTCCTTCACCCAGATCAGAGCGAGACATTGCCAGCTCCTGCTGTTCTGGGCCTGATGAGACGCAAACGTTATCTTCCCCTGCTCTGTCTGGGCGTGAGGCTGCTGCTGATCGGTTCACTCTGTGGAGGGTGGGGGAAAGGATGCTGGGGATGCTGGGAAGATGAAGGTGGAACGGATGGAGAGTGTGAGGGCTGCTGAGCAGGAAGGCGGGGGGGAAACGGGGGTGGGGGGGGCAGGGTAGCTGGGTAAGCAGAGAAATGAGATGAAGGGGTAGGGAGACTCAAGCAGGGGAGCACAGGGAAGAGGATGTGGGGGGTCAGGAATGCTGGGCAGGGATATGAGTGTGAGCAGATGATTGAAAGGGAATAATTGGGAAAAGTGATGGATGATGGAGGCATGGAAGGGGAGTGACAGGGTGCAAGAGCCATGATATGTTGGATTTGGGAATGTGCATTTCTTCTCTCTTTGTACTTTACAATAAATAGGAGGATATAATTGGCATCACAGAGACTTGGTGAAAGGAGGATAACCAATGGGACAGTGCTATATCAGGGTACAAATTATATCGCAATGATAGGGAGGATCAACTTGGCGGGGGTGTGGCACTTTATGTCCGGGAGGGTATAGAGTCCAACAGGATAAAGATCATACAAGATACTAAATGCTCAGTAGAATCTATATGGGTAGAAATCCCATGTATGTTGGGTAAGAGTATAATGATAGGAGTATACTACCGTCCACCTGGACAAAATGGTCAGATAGATGATGAAATGCTAAGAGAAATCAGGGAAGCAAACCAATTTGGCAGTGCAATAATAATGGGAGATTTCAATTACCCCAATATTGACTGGGTAAATGTAACATCAGGACTTGCTAGAGACATAAAGTTCCTGGATGTAATAAATGATTGATTCATGGAACAATTGGTTCAGGAACCAACAAGAGAGGGAACTATTTTAGATTTAATTCTTAGTGGAATGCAAGATTTGCTGAGAGAAGTAACAGTGGTGGGGCCACTTGGCAACAGTGATCATAACATGATCAAATTTAAACTAATAACTGGAAGGGGGACAATAAGTAAATCTGCAGCTCTAACACTAAACTTTCTAAAGGGAAACTTTGATAAAATGAGGAAAATACTTAGAAAAAAACTGAAAGGTGCAGGTGCAAAGGTTAAAAGTGTTCAACAGGCTTGGACATTGTTTAAAAATACAATCCTAGAGGCACAGTCCATATGTATTCCATGCATTAAGAAAGGTGAAAGGAAGGCAAAACGATTACCGTCATGGTTAAAAGGTGAGGTGAAAGAGGCTATTTTAGCCAAAAAAAAATCCTTCAAAAACTGGAAGAAGGATCCATCTGAAGAAAATAAGATAAAACATAAGCATTGTCAAGGTAAGTGTAAAACATTGATAAGACAGGTGAAGAGAGAATTTGAAATGAATTTGGCCATAGAGGCAAAAACTCATAATAAAAACTTTTTAAAATATATCCAAAGCAAGAAACCTGTGAGGGAGTCGGTTGGACCATTAGATGACAGAGGGGTTAAAGGGGCTCTTAGGGAAGATAAGGCCATTGCAGAAAGACTAAATGGATTCTTTGCCTCCGTGTTTACTAATGAGGATGTTGGGGAGATAACAGTTCCGGAGATGGTTTTCAGGGGTGATGAGTCAGACGAACTGAAAGAAATCACTATGAACCTGGAAGATGTAGTAGACCAGTTTGACAAACTAAAGAGTAGCAAATCACCTGGACTGGGTGGTATGCATCCTAGAGTTCTGAAGGAACTCAAAAATGAAATTTCTGATGTATTAGTTAAAATGTGTAACCTATCATTAAAATCATCCATTGTACCTGAAGACTGGAGGGTGGCCAATGTAACCCCAATATTTAAAAAAGGCTCCAGGGGTGATCCGGGTAACTATAGACCAGTGAACCTGACTTCAGTGCCGGGAAAAATAGTGGAAACTATTCTCAAGATCAAAATCGTAGAGCATATAGAAAGACATGATTTAATGGGACACAGTCAACATGGATTTACCAAAGGGAAGTCTTGCCTAACAAATCTGCTTCATTTTTTTGAAGGGGTTAATAAACATGTGGAGAAAGGTGAACCGGTAGATGTAGTGTATTTGGATTTTCAGAAGGTGTTTGACAAAGTCCCTCATGAGAGGCTTCTACGAAAACTAAAAAGTCATGGGATAGGAGGCGATGTCCTTTCGTGGATTACAAACTGGTTAAAAGACAGGAAACAGAGAGTAGGATTAAATGGTTAATTTTCTCAGTGGAAAAGGGTAAACAGTGGAGTGCCTCAGGGATCTGTACTTGGACCGGTGCTTTTCAATATATTTATTTATTTATTTAACACTTTTTATACCGACCTTCATAGTAATAACCATATCGGATCGGTTTACATAGAACAAGGATAACTGAAGCAATAAATAAAGTGATTAACAATAGAGGTGAATAAGGCAAAGTTACATTTAACAAGGAGTAGAAACTTGGAAGCTTAAATAGCTGGAAAAAAGATAAAAAGGAGGAAGTATTGTAACATAATAATAAAGGATATGGGTTAAAGCTTAAGGTGCTTTAACCTGGAGGTGCCAGAGTCCATCTTTTTGAGAAGATAGCAAACCATTCGTCCAGGTGGGGATAGATTTGTCCAGGTGAGAATAATGGTGACTAGTGATTGTCTGGAGGATCAGCGAAGGCTTGGTGAAAGAGCCACGTCTTGAGTTTTTTTCTGAACGTTAAGAGGCAGGGTTCTAATCTGAGGCTTGAGGGGATGTTATTCCAGATAGAAGGTCCTGCTATTGAAAACGCTCGGACTTTGGTCGAGGAAAGGCGTGTGGCTTTAGTTGGGGGGAAATTCAGAGTACCTTTGAGAATATCTCTAATTGGTCTGTTGGAGGAATGTAATTTGAAGGGGATTTCGAGGTCGAGTTGGAGTTGATGATGAATGAATTTGTGTATTAGGGTGATTGATTTATAAAGGATTCTGAAATTCACTGGTAGCCAATGTAGAGTTCTGAGGATGGGAGAAATGTGAAGGAATACGATGAGTGAGGTTATTAAATTTGCGGATGATACAAAATTATTCAGAGTAGTTAAATCACAAGCAGACTGTGATACATTACAGGAGGATCTTGCAAGACTGGAAGATTGGGCATCCAAATGGCAGATGAAATTCAATGTGGACAAGTGCAAGGTGTTGCATATAGGGAAAAATAACACTTGCTGTAGTTAACACAATGTTAGGTTCCATATTAGGAGCTACCACCCAGGAAAAAGATCTAGGCATCATAGTGGATAATACTTTAAAATCGTCGGCTCAGTGTGCTGCAGCAGTCAAAAAAGCAAAAGGAATGTTAAGAATTATTAGGAAGGGAAAGGTTAATAGAACGGAAAATATCATAATGCCTCTGCATCGCTCCATGGTGAGACTGCACCTTGAATACTGTGTACAATTCTGGTCGCCACATCTCAAAAAAGATATAGTTGTGATGGAGAAGGTACAGAGAAGGGCAACCAAAATGATAAAGGGGGTGGAACAGCTCCCCTAAGAGGAAAGGCTGAAGAGGTTAGGGCTGTTCAGCTTTGAGAAGAGATGGCTGAGGGGGGATATGATAGAGGTCTTTAAGATCATGAGAGATCTTGAACGAGTAGATGTGACTCGGTTATTTACACTTTCGAATAATAGAAGGACTAGGGGGCATTCCATGAAGTTAGCAAGTAGCACATTTAAGACTAATCGGAGAAAATTCTTTTTCACTCAACGCACAATAAAGCTCTGGAATTTGTTGCCAGAGGATGTGGTTAGTGCAGTTAGTGTAGCTGGGTTCAAAAAAGGTTTGGATAAGTTCTTGGAGGAGAAGTCCATTAATGGCTATTAATCAATTTTACCTAGGGAATAGCCACTGCTATTAATTACATCAGTAGCATGGGTTCTTCTTAGTGTTTGGGTAATTGCCAGGTTCTTGTGGCCTGGTTTTGGCCTCTGTTGGAAACAGGATGCTGGGCTTGATGGACCCTTGGTCTGACCCAGCATGGCAATTTCTTATGTTCTTATGATATGTATTTCTGTTTCTAACTCTCCAGTTTTGCACTGCATGCAGAGTGCCTTTTTGAGGTTTCCATTCCAGTTTTTGTCTCCACATTTGTAATTTGTGGTCTTTTATTCTGTATTTGGTGAAGGGCGGATCTGTATGTGTGTCTGAGGTGAGGTATTTTACTAGTAGGTAGGGATTTGTATCAGTCTTCTTTGTTGCATTATTTCATTCTCAATAGGACATGCATTGGTGCTGCACTGCTGCCTTTTCATAGGAAGGGCTATTGCTGTTTGAGTTTTTGGAATTAGTTTTGCAGTGGTATGGAAAGTTTGCTACACATGTGCTGAGTGTTTTTATTTTTCAGGTTTTGTATTTTACAGTGTGACTGGTAGTAATGTTACTGAGATAGCACCATAATCAGAATATCTTTTTTATGTAGCGAGTTATATTTGAAATATCCTAGTTCTGCTCTGCATCCATTGTATGGGGCTGGTGGGGTGCGGGTTCTTGTGGATGTAGACTATATGTTTCCATTTAGCCCCATGATGGTCAAGTGTTCAGTGTGTCGGGCCTGTAAGCATTATCTGCCAGGTGTGTCCCAACAGAAAAGAGTTTGAGAACCACTGACCTAGAACATAGACAAGGAGGTGACATGGCAAGCCTAATACATGTCCTTCAACAGTAAGTGGTGGCAAGGAAACTTGAAAACTATGATACATAAGCTACTACTGCAATAATAGCTTCATCAACAAGTTCATAGTAAATACTTTTGAATGGATACAGACATTACACGTATCACCATATGAGGTATTCTTAAAAGCCATGCTTTACATATGCAGAGTTCCTGTACCTTAACTAGTTAGCATATCATAATGTATATGGTGACAATTGTCTAGTTTATTCTAAACCCAAAATGCATATCTGGCCCGATTTTAAAAGGGCCACTTGTGTAAAAACGGGGGGGTTACACGCGTGGCTGGGCCTTATGTACAATTCTGGTCACCACATCTCAAAAAAGATATAGTTGTGATGGAAAAGGTACAGAGAAGGGCAACCAAAATGATAAAGGGGATGGAACAGCTCCCCTATGAGGAAAGGCTGAAGAGGTTAGGCCTGTTCAGCTTGGAGAAGAGATGGCTGAAGGGTGTTATGATAGAGGTCTTTAAGATCATTAGAGGTCTTGAATGAGTAGATGTGAATCGGTTATTTACACTTTCGAATAATAGCAGGACTAGGGGGCATTCCATGAAGTTAGCAAGTAGCACATTTAAGACTAATTGGAGAAAATTATTTTTCGCTCAACGCACAATAAAGCTCTGGAATTTGTTGCCAGAGGATGTGGTTGTTGCGTCCGTCGGTCCTAGACGGCTTCGCCCTGTTTGCCTCACCTTATTCATGGCTCCTCCCGCTTACCTGGGAAAGATGGCTACCGCCACGTCTACAAGCTGACCTCTCTGGCGTCCCTGGAATGGCTATGGTGCAGCCTCCCACCATTGCTCCTCTCAAGTACCTACTAGGGTGCACGTGCGCGCAACCCACGTCTTTGTACCACCCTTGGCGTGAACCTCGAGGGCATTCCCTCATGCTGATGTCACGCCATCCAGGTATATTACCTTCACTAATTTGTTAGCTCGTTGAGTTAGCAAGGACTCGAATCCGTTCCTGTCTACGCTACTCTGCCGCTTCTGTGCTGCCGCAGGAAGCCCTCTCTCTGCCCTTCGGGATAACTGCTAACCTGGGTACCTGCTCCTCAGGGGCCCTATGCTTTATTTCAGGTGCCTTACAAAGAACAAGTACTCGCTCTTCGAGGGCCTACTCTCCCTGCCTCGGTGCCTGTACCTTCAACAACAGACCTGGTGGAATCGCAAATCAACAGCAAACACCTAGTGAGTGCTCTAACTCTCAGTCCATCTCATCCACAGTATCTCCTCGCTGGGAGACCTGCTGCAGAACCTCCTGACATCATCAAGGAGAGAAGGGCTCCCTCTGCCGAGGTCCCTGAGACTGCAACTACAGACTGCCTCACTACTGCCACCTCTGGTGGCTCTCTTCAAGCTGTCTAATAAAGAACTATCTTGTGCCCAGTGCTGTGGCTCCTCACGGGGCTCCTCCCCATGGGCATGGTCATCTCCACAGCACTCAAGGATCCACCAAAACACACGTAACTACAACAGTGGTTAGTGTAGCTGGGTTCAAAAAAGGTTTGGATAAGTTCTATTAATCAAGTTTACTTAGGGAATAGCCACTGCTACTAATTGCATCAGTAGCATGGGATCTTTTTAGTGTTTGGGTAATTGCCAGGTTCTTGTGGCCTGGTTTGGCCTCTGTTGGAAACAGGATGCTGGGCTTGATGGACCCTTGGTCTGACCCAGCATGGCGATTTCTTATGTTCTTATGAGCATACCACGCGCATTTTTGGAAGGGTCTGGCCCTGCAGGTAAACCCTGTTACGCACTGAAGTGCCAGGCCTCACCAAAGGGGCAGGCTGGGTGCGTGGTCTGGGCAGGGAGAGGGCCGGAAGTTGAAGTAAGTAGTTAAACAAAAAAAAACCTAATAGGTAGGGGGTAGAGGTCAGGGAGGAGAGGGGAAAAGGTAGGAAGGTTAGATAGGGATATAGGGAAGTTCCCTCCCAGTCCGCTTCTTAATTGGAGCGAACTGGGAGGGAACTGGGGAAGCCCTACTCGCATTGCTTTGTAAAATTCTACCCCCCTGCACACGTGAGTCGCAGGCCGCCTGCTCATGCGAGCAGCCATCGAATTTTATAACATGCACGCACGGCAGCCTGCACTTGTTATAAAATCAGCACGTCCTTGGTCTTCCAGAGGTTCTACATGGTGCAAGACTCCCTACCCCCTGCGGAACCCACTGCTCTAGTAGCCCATTGGCCTCCTGCTGTGGCTCTGGCATGGGTGGCATTTCAGCCTCCTTGGGCCTTCACAGCTGCTGGTTTGCTTGTCTCATCTGCAGTGTAGCTAAAAGCAGACTACAGCAAGCAAATGTTCTGACAGGAAGTAAGTGCCTGGAACTGCGCACACATGGATGCGCGTGCGCGGGTCTTAAAATCAACCCCATCATGTATTGGTTCTCCCTGCTACAGTGCTATACTGATGCTAAACATAATGGGGCAGATTTTTAATCCTATGCGCGCGGGGTACATTTGTGCGCGCTACCCGATTTTATAACATGCATGCACTGCCGTGCGTATGTTGTAAAATCTGGGGTTGGCGTGCGCAAGCGGGTGCACAATTGTGCACGCCGAGCCCTAGGGGAGCCCCGATGGCTTTCCCCGTTCCCTCCAAGGCCGCTCAAAATTGGAGCGGCCTTGGAGGGAACTTTTCTTTCGCTCCCCCCCACCTTCCCCTCTCTAACCCATCCCCCAGCCCTACCTAAATCCCCCCCACCTTATTTTATTTTTTACGCCTGCCTCTTACAGGTGTATCTTGCGTGCGCCAGCCAAATGCTGGCGCGCGAACCTCCGGCACGGCCACTGTGCCGGAGGACTCGGGACTGCCCCGGACCTCCCCCGGACCGGCACCACACCCATGACCACGCCCCCTTCCGCCCCTTTTTCAAAGCCCCAGGACATGCGCGCGTCCCAGGGCTTGCACGCGCAGGGGCAGGTTTTCGGGGTTACGTGCGTAACCCTTTGAAAATCTACCCCAATCTGATGAAGACACATGTGATACCAATCACACAGTATGAGGGATGTTCATTTGTTATGCCTGGAAATGCTACCACCCAAACACATGAGGATCTGCTCAGTGTGCTGCCTTTAATGGCCCCACTCACACCAACCTTTCTTCTGCAGCTGGGATATGCAATGAAAGAGCAGCACATAGATGTCCTCTGTAGGCACTATATATTATAGGTGCTCTGAGATAAAAAAAAACCAAACACTTGTATTGAAGCCATATGCCAAAAAGCAAGACAACAGCACACTCAGAGAAATAAACATTAAAGGGTCCTGCCAAGTAGGCACCCATGACCATACCTCCTATCTTCAACTTCTGACAGATAGCCAAGCGCCGCAGAATATAGGCATCATGGGTGGCCCAAACAAAATTTCCTATTACATGGAGGATACGCATGTGGGCATCACACACAATTTGCACATTGAGAGTGTGGAAGAGTTTGTGGTTGCGGTAGATTTCTTACCTCTGAAGGGATGGAATGAGAGCCACATGTGTGCAGTCATTGGCACCCAAACATTAGGGAAAAGTGCTATAGCATCAAACTCTGTCTTCAAGGCTTGCAGTTCATGTCTCTGGAATGTAAATCAGAGATGATGACAAATATGAAGGCACAAGGCTCGGAGCACCTGGTGCAAAGACCTCGAAAGGCTGGTTTGTGACATGCCCCCTATGATGCTGACAGTCATCTGGAAGGCATCAGAAGTAAGAAAATACAGTGAAATGAACACTTTAACAAGGCCTGGAATGGCATGGGACTTGTCTGTGACAGTATCCAGGTCATCTTTCAGATCCTCATATAATGCTGTGATGGCCTGTGAACTCTACTGGTATTTCCTGATCTCTTCAACCTCTGGAAGACCAAGGAATGTAGTACAGACAGAAAATATTCTCTTGTGCTTGGCGAGGTTTCTCCTCTTACATGGTGCAAGACTTCCTACTCCTTGTGGAACCCATTGCTCTAGTAGCCCATTGGTCTCCTGCTGTGGCTCTGGCATGGGTGGCATTTCAGCCTCCCTGGTCTCTCGCAGTTGCTGGTTTGCTTGTCTCTTCTGCAGTGTAGTTAAAGCAAACTACAACAAGCAAATATTTTGACAGGAAGTAACTAGGCCAGCTAGGAAGCTCTTTTTATTGGTCTAAAGCTTGGTAGATGAGTCAGGAGGGTGTGATCAGAAAATGAGAAATATGTTTTTTCACACAAAATCGTGTCTTTGCCCAAAAAACAACTCAAGAGTTATTTTTCCCAGTTTTTGCAATATATCCCGATTTTCCACATGCTATTTTATTGTGAGAAGTGGTAAAACAAGTTCATCAGCATAATTTGCATAAAAATTTGTGATAAAGCATTTTAATGTGTGATCAATAAATCTCCTCGCAATGCAATAACATCGCACATCATCCTTTCTACGTGCAAATATGCCCTGTGAATGACCCTCTTAGCCGGTTACAACTGAAATTCTGACAAGTTAGCCAAATAACTTTACCTGTCTTGGAACACAATCAAAATGCTTTTTTTTTTATTTGGCTAGATTTTAGACAGATAATGACTTACCCAGCTAGATTTTAGCCAGGTAAGTGAATCAATATTCCACATTCAAAGCCATTTAGTTGGATAACTCGCACGTTATCCAGCTAAATAGCAAGTATTTGGTCACCAAATGTCTATCAAGCTTCAATAAAGTACCAGAATGAAGCATTTTCCATAGAATGAAAAGCTCAAGGGCAAAAGTGTTATCTTATGAAGATGAAGGAAGGGAAGCTGAAAAGGAATGCAAAAAAACCCCTTTTTCACTGAGAAGGTGGTGGATACCTGGAACAGACTTCTTGCAGAGGTTATAGGAGCTAAAATAGTGGAAGAATTCAAGCATGCATAGGATGAACACAAAGCAGGTAATTTTCAAAGACAATTCCATCTGAAAAACAGTGTTTTACCCACAGAAATGGGCTTTTACAAAATTGCCTTCCTAATATGCAGGTAAAATTACATTCATAGAGCATATATATATATGCATAGTTTTACCTACAGTTTGAATTGGGGTTCTTGTGGACGAGGTTGGGGCAGAGTTTGGAATTACAGGCATACTTTTGTATTTTTAAATATATGCATGTAATTTTTCTTGGCAAACATATGCACACAAATTAGTAGGGATGTGCATTCGTTTCATTCATTTAATTTGTTTCATACATTTCCCATTACATGTCAATTAGATGTGCATTCGTTTCATACGTTTCATATTACATGCTTGTATAGGAAACGTATGAAACTAATGCACATCCCTACAAATTAGCAGGTATAAATTGTGTATGAATAGTTTTGATGGGATAATTTTCACAGGGAAAGCATGCCTACTTACTCTTTTAAAACTAGTATAAAGTCTGTACAACAATGTGGGCAGTTATAACATTTTTGGGATCAATGCAATACCAGATTTGTAGGATTCCTTTCCCCTTTCCACACACAGACACATTTTGTAGCAAAAAAATATATAATTACATCCCAAACATAGCTAGAAAATGAAATGTCCCTTCTTCTTTTTTGCCAAACAAATAGGAAATCTCTCTCAACTTGCAATGCATGTCAGGTCTTTTCCTCATGGAGCAGGGAGCGTTATGGCACCCTGCTGATCTGTTCCTGCTGCAGGACAGCAAAAGAAGCAGGTTTTTATAAGTTTCATAAGGCAGAATTAGCAGCAAAATCATCATTGGGTCAGAAACGACTCAGGGTGCTATATCTCCTGGTTTCTTCCAGTCATTCTCTTCCAGGCCCTCAGGAATAATGGGTGCCCAATGGTTCTGTTTCTGCTGCGGAGCAGAAGAACAAGCAGATTTTTTTAAGAACCACAGAGTAGAAGTGAGCCAAATAAACAGCTTTTTTTTTTGGTTTTTTTTAAAGATCCACAGGGCAGAAGTAACAGCAAAACAGGGATGGAGGCAGAAACGATGCAGTGAGCATTAGGAGTTATGTTTCACCACTGCTCACAGTCAGTCCACTTGGCATCCCCAGAAACCACAAGTCCCATTGATTACTATAGCCTTAAACCAGCCCTGATTACCCCCAAAGTGACCTTAATGGGAGAGGGATAAAGAAGACCCCCAGCAATATCCATGACCCCCCGCTAATACTCATAACTCTTGTATACTTTGTATAATTGCATTCATGACCCACCGGTTTCCTGTATCACTTGTATATTTTGGACTTTTGCACCTTAATTAACCATTGTTACCGTTCCGCTCGCTTCTCTCCTTTCTCTCTAATTTTTTGGGGTCTGCCTCTTCCGACCCCCGTTCTTAGTTCTCCCCTCACCTCTTCCCCCTGTTATTTGTATTTTCCACCTATTGTTATTATGTAAACCGATATGATGTGTACTTTAATGTCGGTATAGAAAAGCTGTTAAATAAATAAACAAATAAATAAATATTGAGTAAGACTTGTTATAACACTGCAGGTTGAGTGGACCAAATAGCTCTTTTCTCCTGACATTTTCTGGATTTCTGTGACACAAAAATGAAAGTATTTTCTCAATGCACAGATATGTGTATTTTAATTTGTAATGTGTAGTAGATTTAATAATCCTTTTCTAAAAATAATGTTTAAGCTACCAAACAGAAGAATACATGTGCATGCATATATATATATTTATTTTAATGCTACAATGTGTATCAGGTTTTAAGTTCACAGTGTTTATATGCTGATTATAAACTGCTTAGAAGGGATTGATTTTTGTAAGTGGGATATAAGAGATGTAATTAAAATAAATACATTGGTCACATGGCAACAGATACACACATGTTGAATTAGCTCAGTTTGAAACTTGTGAGTAGTAGCACCAATTGTCAAGGCTTCAAACTTTAGCTAACCCAATTTAGATTTTTTTTGAAGGTGTAAATAAACACTAGATAAAAGTTGAGCTGGTTGATATAGTGCATTTGACAAAGCCCCCATGAAAGACTCCTCGGGAAGTTAAAAAGTTATGGGACAGGAGACAATATCCTATTGTGGATTGGGAAAAAGTTAAGACAGGAAACAGAGTAGGACTAATTGCTCAGTTTTCCAAATGGAGAAAGGTCATTAGAAAATACCATGGGGATGGGTCCTGGGACCTGTGCCGTTTGACAGATTCATAATGATCTGGAAAAGGGAGCAACAAGTGAGATGATGAAATTTGCAGATGACACAAAATTATTCAAAGTTGTTAAACAGCAGTAGTCTGAGATATTGCAGGCAGATCTTGTGAGACTAGGTCAATTGAAATTTAATCTGGAAAAATGCAAAGTGAAACACAAAGGGAAAAATATTCCCAACTATGGGTATACAATGTTGGATTCCGTATTCAGAGTCACTACATAGGAAAAGGACCTTGAAATCCTTGTAAATAATACATTGAAATCGGAGAATAAAACAGAAAATATCATATTGCCTCTGTAACAAGCCAGGGTGTGACTGTATATTGAGCGTGCAGTTCTGGTAGCCCCATCTCAAAAAGGTCATGGTGGAACTAGAAAAGGTGCAGAGGAGGATGACCAAAATGATAAAGGAGATGGAAGGGTTCTCCTATGATGTGAGGTTACACAGGTTAGGGCTCTTCAGCTTGCATAAGAGATGACTTGAGAAGGGGACATGATAGAAGTTTATAAAACCATGTGTCTCGCAGAAGGGAATTAGGTTGATGGGGATTCCTCCAACAGGAACAGGGCATGACAGGTCTTCTGCCTGAACAGTCATCTACTCCTTGGGTTGAGCCTGCAGGTTCTGGTGGCCGACAGGGTTTTCCTGAAGCAGTACATGGATGGCATATGTCAAGGCAGGCAGCATTCAGATGAAGTCAGTTCCAAGCCAGAATTCAAGGCAGGCAGCGAACAAGTGAGGTCAATGCCAGAGACAGACCTCATCAGCAACAAGATCAGTCCAAGGAAGGTTGACAGGGAAGGCAAAGCAAAGGCAGCACAGGGAAATCAGGTGGGAACTGGGGATTGGCATAGGAGGTAAGGGCTACAACAGGAGGCAAAGCCTGGAATTGGAGACAGAGACCAGTACCTGAGGTAGGCAGGAGCTGGAGACTGGCTGGAGTTGGAGACAAGGGCTGGAACACAAGGCAAAGCCTGGGACTAGAGACAGGGACTAAAAATGAAGGCCATAGAGAGGTCTGGGCAGAACAAGGCAAGGACTGAACAGGACAGGACCATGAGAACAGGGCAAAGAATATATAAACACAGGCTAACAGGAAATTAATCCAAAGCAAGGAATGCATAAAACAAGGGAGAAATAGACAGCAAGGCCTAAGCAGGCCACAAGGCAAGGCAGAGTGAGATTAGAAAGCCTGAAGGCCACAAGGAAGAGCAAGAAGGCCAAGGATGCCACATGACAAGGCAAGAAGGCCATAAGGGCCACGCAGTAGCAAGGCAAGGTGGGCCAATGCAAGAAGCCAAGGTGCCTCAAAGAGGCACCAAATTGTGGGACAAGCAGGGCTAAATAGGGCTGATCTTGCTGCATCTTGGAACCATAAGTAGGTGGCTAGAGTGGTAGAAAGCATGGCTCAGTGAGGATCTCTACTGGCAGGGAAGCTGTCTAGCAGCCAAAATTGTTACACCATAAGTGGGGTGGAATGGATAAATAAAGCACAGTTATTTATTCTTTCAAAAAATACTAAAGCAAGTGGACATTCCACGAAATTAGCAACCAGCAGATTTAAAACAAATTGTAGAAAGTACTTTTTCACTTGGTGAACAATTAAGTTGTGGAATCTGTTCCAAAGATCATGTTCAAGGGTACTAGCATATTGGGATTTACGAAAGGTTTGGACAAGTTCCTGGCAGAAACGTCCATAATATATTATTAGCCAAATAGACTAATGAAAGCTATTGCTATCCTTGGGAGTAAGTAACAGGAAATAGATCTACTTTATGGGATTTTCAAGGTATTTGCGACTTGGATTGACGACTGTCAGAGACAGGATGCTGGGCTCGATGGACCTTGGTCTCACCCAGCATGGCATTTCTTATGCTCATAGTTATCTCTCTCCTAGACTATTATATTCTCTAGCAAACCTCTCTTTGCTATTGATATTTGCTTTTTCTAATGTAAGTTCTCAAAAATCCAGAATCAGCATAACTGGCTGAGCATGAGGAGAACGAATGATAGTTTTGGCATTTTAATTTGTATTCTTTTAAAGATAATGTAATTCTTGTTTATGAAAGATGCACAAATTGTTGGTAACTTAGGCCTAGATTCACAAAACCACAATATTTTATCGTGGGAGGGGGTCAATATCATAAGGGGGGTGATCCTACAATATCTCGCCCCTCCCTGACAAAATATCATGGCTGTATCACCATGTTCTTTTGCTCGCAGAAAAAATGAATGAGACAAAAGAACACAGCATGGGCCTTATAAAAGTGCAATAGCAGTCCCTAACACACAGGGCTGCCATCGAGTTAAAGGGCCATGTGGCCCAACATGACCCCCTTCTCAAATTTTTTAAAAAGTCACCAGAGGTCTTACAAGACCCCCTTGCCAACCCAAGGGCTACTTTCCGAGGCAGCCCTCCAAAAAAAAGTTTAAAAATAGAAATATCCCACCATGCAGCAATGACCTGCCCCCTACCCAAACCCTTCCCCAATTAAATAAACCCACCCTGGGTCTAATCTCTGCCCTCCTCACCTCCAAGAGCTGCTCCAACTCCTGAACCCCCACTTTCCAAAATGGCAGCAAATGGCCTTTGTTTCTACCATGTGAAGCCATTTTTCACATTAGGGCATTCTGGGCCCTCCTACTGGCCATAAATGAATATTTTAAAGATAAGAGGGTGTTAGGGAGGTCCCAAGTGGGGGCCATTAGTCCACTAGGTAATTTTTGGGAGGTGTGGGGCCTACCAGCCTATACTGTATATGGAAAGGGGGAGCAGGTAATGGATCCAGGGAGGTTTGCTTAATTGGGGAAAAGTTGATTAGAGGCAGGTCATTGCCACGTGACAGATTATTTCTATTTTCAAACTGTTTTTGAGGGGGTGCTTCAAATGGCAGCTCCAGTGTGGGTGTATTTGTGTGTGTGGGGGGGGGGGGGGAGTGTAGTAAGACTCTTGGTAACTTTTTTTTAAAGTTTTAGGGGTGGGCCTTTAATTCTACTACAGGAGCATCAGGATCTGTGTTAAGGTTTTGGTGCTCCCACAATAGAATAGCATTTCTGGCAAAGGTGTAGGTAAAACAATTTGGCAGAAAAATTTTTAAATTAATCACAAAATAAATGCTTTTTAAAATCAGACCCCTGTCACATGGTAGGAGCACTGGATGGCCGGCACCATCTTTAAAATGGCTGGCGCCTCAGACCAATATCCTGGACAAAGAGATGCTTCATCAATTCCACATCGCGCATCCTTCAAAACCCAAGCCTGGGACCCGAAGAGGAAATCGCCCTTTGAAGGGGGTACTGTTGCGACCAGTCTTTGGTGACTCCCTCTTTGCTTGTTGCAAGACTGGCTGTTGCGGCGTCATCTTGCCGACCTCCTCCGGCATCCCCGGACCGGCTAGACGCTGCACTCCGCCATGTTTCCCAGAAGCCTAAGGGCGCGCGCGCAGCGCGGCCCCAACTCAAGTACCAGCAGTGGCGCGAACCTCAGGGGCGTCCCCCTGAGATGATGGCATCCTCACCGGATACTTAAGGTCTCTGAATTCGCTAACTAATCGAGTTAGCAAGGTCTTTCTCCAGGTTTTGCTGCGGATGGGATTCACTCTCTGCATACCTTGCTACTCCGCCTTCTCGGACTTTACCAGAGGTACCCGCTCCTCGGGGGCCTCGCTCTCTCTCGTTTTTCAGGTCGCAGTCTGGAACCGGTACTCGCTCCTCGAGGGCCCATGTTCCCGGACTTGCTACTGACTACCACTTCTGCCAGGAAGTCTTCGCTGCCTACAACACCAGTGAGTTACCATCTCTATCTCAGAGCGTTCCCTGGAACCAGGTACTCGCTCCTCGAGGGCCTAATTAATTTCCAGCTCCTGGGCTGCTTCTAAAAGATTATTGTGCGAGTGTTGCTATCAAGGTTCTGTTCCTGAACTCTGCATACCCTGCCTACTCACTATATTCAGTTTCTCTACAGCTCAGTTATCTAGGATCGCTGTTCCAGTATCTGAGGGACTACAGCCCAGCCGGGTGCTTCCAGCTCACTACTGCCAATATACTACTGGTTCAATATACTAGTTCAATATACTGTTTAACTGTTTAATAAAAGAACTAGTGTGTGTCTGTCTCCAAAACTCTGAGCCTGACCGGTGGTCCCTCTCAGGATCTTCCCCGGGGGCGTGGTCATCTGCCACAGGCCCAAGGATCCACCCACAACTATCTCAAATACTAACACCATGGCTGTGCACAGGTTAGGAAAATGGATGCTTGTAAAATTGAGCGTCTGTTTTCCTAACCCAACCCACATTGACAGCCATTTCTCCTGGGTGCCCACTGCCCCTAGTGCCTCCGTTTTACTGTGGCAGCCCATTTAAATATTAATCGGGCACCCCAGAGAGGTGGATCGGCGCACATTAGGAGAGTCATAAGCACCTGTTTTCCATGTGCCGAATTTGCATCGGCCAGTCTTGAGTTTGAGCTTCATGGAGTTTGCATTCTTTCCTTTTGTGAGACCAGCAAGAGAGTACAGACACTGAATGGTTCAAATTCACAGAGAGCCAACAGTGCCAGCATCAGCTGTTCTAGGAAGTGGCTGGAAGAGACAACAGAGAGCAGTAGAGCAAAAAAAAAAAAAATACTAACACATTGTTCTGGCACGTTCTACCACAAATAAAGTTTTGATCAGGTCTGTTTTTTTTTTTTTTTAATTTATAAGCAATAATTAACAATGTTGTGCATGTAAACTACACCAGCCCTCAATCAAAATCAGTTTCAAATATACAGCTTTACCATCGATTTAACAAGATATTTAACACAAAAAAAAGTGCCCACAAAGGTAAATAAAAATGTGTATAATTAATGCACCTGCATGGAAATCCCATGATAATCAAGGCATTCGCTAGCTTTTACTTTCATGGGCAGAAGCTTAACTCCTGATTTGTAATGCTGGAAACCGAGAGGCCTAACATTTCTGTTGCGTCAGTTAGTGGTAATCTAAGGGGGATGCTGAACCTGGAGTTCATGATGTGGGGGCGCTGTATTCAAGATTTATGTGCATAAAACAGGATTCGCGCACGTGTTCTATGCAGAAAACATGGTTTCTATGCATAACTCTTGATTTGTGTGTACTAATCAGGTCTCTGTGTGCACATTTGAGGTTTGCTTGTTTAAAACTCCCGGTGCATTAGCTTATTGCAACGGGCAGGAAGCCTTATTTGGAATGTGAGTAAAGAAAATACGTGCTGCTCTTCAGCCCACATTTGTGCTACCATCTTATTACATTGAGGTTTCCCCGAATGTCCTTTTCGACAAGCTACAAAGATCTGAGGGCACCACCGCACTCCATTTCTGCATCTGAATACATGTCTTTCCAGAATGTAGGAATAAAGGGCACAGCTCTCCTTGAAATCCCCAGCCCAGAGAGGAAAAGAAAAGTCACTGGGGAAAGGTGTAACTAGCGCGGAGAGAGGCTAGGACAACCAGACACGAAGGACAGACAAACGGATTACACCCCGTGCTCCAAGGTCACCCTGATATCCTGAAAATGACCGCGCCAATAAGAAGCAGGTGCTGGTTTGTTAATCATTTAAAAAAAGAAAGAAAGCATCACACACACACCAGAAGGTAGGGAAAACCAGAAACTCCGGGCAGTGCTCTGGCAGGATCACTCCTCCCCCTGTTCCTACAAAGTCTGCATTTTATTTATTGATTGGGTGTGTTTCGGTGTGGGGGGAGGGAGCAAAGCGGCTGCACTTGCTGAGCTGATTGTGCTGCCTATTCCGACCTCCAACAGCCTGGCTTGCCTTTGAAGTTTTCTGCCCCCTCGACTTGAAGTGAGATCGATTACAGAGGAACAACAGGGCCAAAGAATTCACCGCCTCGCGTGCAGGCACTTTCCCACGATCAGGGCGGCAGAGGCTCCCTCTCCGTGCCTGTCCAGAGCCCCTTTCTGCTTGTATAGCTGGCAGAGCAAAAGAAGGGTGGGATGTCGTTGGGACAATAAGCGCATGGGGGGTAACGATTCGTAGGAAAGTTAAACATCTCTGTGCACCTCTCATACCCCTAACCCCATCTGCAGCTCGGCAAAAGAGCCCCACCTGGGAGATACACGGTGCAGATCTTCAAAGGTTATTTCAACAGTTGCGGCTGGATATCAGACAAGGATTTTATTTTTCACATTTCCATGCCCCAACACAACCATATCCCAGGCTTTCAGGAATTCTATAAAAGTTCAATGAAAAGAGACTAGGACACAAACATTTATTTTTATAGATTTATTTTCGGCTGGTTATGCGTAGGAATATGTTCATTTCTAATGTATATGTGGATCAAAAGACTTTTTCTTTCACTGTATACTAGCAGCCTATGTTAGATCTCTGAGTGGGAATAGATAAGATTGGTGCATGCTAAATCTCTGACTTGGGACAGATAAGATTTGCTGTGGAAAAGTGGTTTGAACTTAAGGAATGACTTCTAGCTTTTCGTTAAAAAAAAAAGAAAAATATTTTTCACTGGCTTCCAGCTCATTCATAAAAAGCCCCAGTGACGGTGACAGGAGGCAGACTTTCTTCCTTCTCTTGCTTTCTCCCTCCCTGCAGGCTGTCTTCAGTGCTTTTCCCTCCTTCATTTCATTGTCAGGCTCTTCCTCACCAGACTTGGTGTCCGGATGGGCACAGTCAATGGAAATGGCCACAGATTACAGCAGGAAGTATTAGCAACATGCCAGCTCCTAAACAAGATAGATTACTGTCCATTAACTACCTCTGGATAAGCTTCCCTGGGCTTTGGGAGGGGAAAAGAGAGTAGACCAGCCTCACCCAGAAACTAAGGCAGGAGTAGAAAAAAGTATGTGCTGGATGCCAGGAAACACAATACCCACCCTCACTGCTTAAAGGTAGAAGACATTATTTTCAACCCAGATAACTGTAGGCTAGTTGATGAAATAAATCATAGGCTGCCCATGTCAGGAGGTCAATTAAATTCTATTGTTTTTTCACAGAATAAAAATATTCAGGGCCATTTTCACTCCACCATCCTGTAGTGTCTTCTGGCCATCTACCTGAACTGATGCTGCCACCCTGAATCAAGAGGGAAAAGTACAGGCATCACATGACTCAAGCTCACAAAGGGGCTGATGGAATAAGGTGCGCTGAAGCTGCCGCGGGTTTGTGCGCGGATGTACGTGCGTTTTCCCACGCAAAGCCCTATATGGGGATGTAATGAGGGTTTTGTGTGCTGGAAAAATGCACGTACGAACATGCTTACGGACCCACAGTTTTTCCTGCGTGAATGCATGCTAACGGCATGGAAAGGAGGCAATTAGCTAATCACAGGCAATGCAGGGAGCCACGCTAATGCTAGTGCGGGCTTTTTACCACCATGGTCAGGGCACGAGTTAAGTGTCAACTCCGGCTCGTGGGGCCTAAGTCGGTGTCCAAGCATCCTGAAAACCACCTAGCTGAGTGCCTGTCTTGGCATCCGAGTGGCCAGCTTAGCTAGGCGCTTTTCTAGGCGCCCAATCGTATAGATTTGCGACCAAGTAAATGCCTAGCTCAGCGCCTGAGTGGCAAGATTAGCTAGGTGCCCTTCTGGGTGCCATAGCATCCATATTCACTTTGTCACTTTATTTGAATTCATACACCCCAGCACAGGAAAGCGTTACACTCTACAACACACCTCTCATTGCAACACTATAGGAGTGATTTATTTTATTCTCTGCCCATGCAAATTCTTATCCATAGGAAAACTTAAAACCAGATTCTTTGAGCACTGTTCTTGTATTTGCAGTTCCAAACTAGAAGCCCCCTTCATTGGCTACAAAGGAATCATTCTGTCACCAATTTATGGTTCTTTGCTTTGGAAGTTATTTCCCCCTCTCCTCGGGGTGATGACTTCTCAGGACTACTAGTGCGCCGAGAACGCTGGATTTATGAATTAAATTCTTTAATAACTTTCAGTTTAAACAGAGAAACTGAATGGTCCACATTTCTTTAGAATCATTAAACAAATCATAGCAATAAGAGAAATAATAAAATGGTTCTGTTCAAAAGTTTACATACCTTGGTTCTTAATTTCATGCATTGCCCCCTTTTGCATCAATGACCGCTTCCAGTCATTCGTGACAGTTGTGAATGAGACCCTTTATTTTCTTATGTGGTAAAGCTGCCCATTCTTCTTGGCAAAAAAACTTCCAGATCCTGTAAATTCTTTGGTTCTCTTCATGAACTGGATGTATGAGTTCTCTCTGAAGTGGTTCAATGGTGCTGAGGTCAGGAGACTGTGATTGCCACTCCAGAAACTGCAATTTCTTCTACTGAAGCCACTGAAGGGTTCATTTGGCCTTATGTTTCAGATCATTGTCATGATGGAAAGTCCTTGTGCGGCCCATGCGCAGCTTCCTGGCTGATGAATGCAAATTCTCCTTCAATATTTTCTGATAAGATGCTGCATTCATTCTGCCATTAATTTTGACTAAACTCCCTGTACCACTGTAGCTCACACATCCCCAATACATCAGAGAACCACCTCCATACTTCATGGTAGGGATGGTGTGCTTCTCTTCATAGTGTTTATGGTTGTGACCATAAAGTTCAAGTTTGGTCTCATCACTCCAAATTATTTTGTTACAGAAGTTTGAGGCTTCTCTAGGTGCTGTTTTGTGTATTGTAAGCAGGTTGTTTTGTGGTGTTGGTACAGCAATGGCTTTTTTTTTTCTAGCAACTCTACCATGCAGCACATTTTTGTTCAATTATCTCCTTATTGTGCATGCTGAAACACCCACACCACTTTGTTTCAGAGAAGTCTCTTATTTTAGTTAAAGTTGCTTGTGGGTTTTGTTTTTGTAGCCCAACAAATTTTCCTAGCAGTTGTGCCTGAAATCTTTCTTGGTGTACCTTGACATGAACAGAACCCATAATTTTCCACTTCTTGATCAGAGAGTTTGAACAGTACTGATTGGCATTTTCAATTCTTTGGATATCTTTTTATAACTTTTTCCTAATTTATAAAGTTGAACTACTTTTGCTCACAGATCATGACAGTTCTTTTGGTTTCCCCATGCTTCAGTCATCATCAAAGTCAGTGTAGCCCTGGATGAAATGCACAAGGGTTTCTCAAGAGCTAAGAAACCCATTGACTATTTATAAACAGACACTAATTACAATCAAATAAAGCACAAGTGCAGATACCTGCCTTTCATTGCCATCTCAACCTATGTGTCAACTCGAGTGTATACTATCAGTCCAAACATTCAAAGGTATGTAAACTTTTGAACAGGACTAATTTATTATATTCTTTATTGCTATGGTTTGTTTAATGATTTTGCTATGCTGTGATGCACAATAGTTTATTTTGAAAAACATTAAAAATAACAGATATGTGTTTTGTCTGATTACTCATTTTTTTTTAAAAAGCTACACATCTGACAATTTCTGCTAGGGGTATGTAAACTTATGAACAAAACTGTGTCTAAAATGTCATGTCATTCATAAAACCTACATGGAAACTGTTACAAAGCTTCAAAATAGGAACCAAGGACTTTTGAAAAATCTATTAACTAATCACCCAAAAGTCTAAATAACAAGAAAGAATGGGGGTAATTTTCAAAATGATTTATACGCATAAACTGGCTTTTACATATGTAGATGCACTTTATCCATATAAGTTGACTTTTGAAAATTGCTATAATATATGCCATTGAATTGTCCATAGGATTTACCCACATAAGTGCTTTTGAAAATTATCCCCAGTTTATGCAATAGAATAAATCAATTGCCAATAAAGATTATAATTGATAATGTCCTGCTAGCAGTCACGCTAAATTCATCCATGCCATCTGTGCAGGAAATCTATGATAACATCACAAAATATACAATTCCTGAGAGCTGGAGATGAAAAAATTGTGTGTTTGAATTCATTTACAGGTAATTTGAAAAGGGCCGCGTTTGTACCAAATACTCTTCACTTGTGTATGTCTTCAGCTCTGTGCACATATCTTACGTGCAGAGAGAGAGAGAGTGAGAGACTATAAGGCTCAGCCTGACACTCAATATATGGACCATTGTAAGAGGGCACTTTGATTTGGGTGAGTTTTCGGGAGGTGGGTTAGGGGAGGTATTATAGACACAATCAGAGGTATTCATTGTAAAATTGACAACATTAAAGAATTTTAGACCTTAAAAAGTAATGAAAAGGAGTTGATTTGTACAATGCATCTAGCAGAGACTGCAGTGTACAAATCAACTACGCGTGTAGCAGGAAGTGATCCTGTAGCAAGGACCTGCTCTCCAGGTGATGTATTGTCCTCTCGCACGGAGGACAAATCTCCCAGGGCTACTGCCCAGGAGGGAAAGGTTAGGCCAGGCATCATAGTTGGTGATTCGATTATTAGAAATGTAGATAGCAGGGTGGCTGGTGGACGTGAAGACCGCCTGGTAACTTGCCGGCCTGGTGCGAAGGTGGCAGACCTCACGCGTCACCTAGATAGGATTATAGACAGTGCTCGGGAGGAGCCGGTTGTCGTGGTACATGTGGGCACCAACGACATAGGAAAAAGTGGGAGAGAGGTTCTGGAAGCCAAATTTAGGATTTTAGGTAGGAAGCTGAAATCCAGAACCTCCAGGGTGGCATTCTCTGAAATGCTTCCTGTTCCACGTGCAGGTCCCCAGAGGCAGGCAGAGCTCCAGAGTTTCAATGCGTGGATGAGATGATGGTGCAGGGAAGAGGGATTCAGTTTTGTAAGGAAAGGGGAGACTTTTCCGAAAGGATGGGCTCCACCTTAACCAGAGTGGAATCAAGCTGCTGGCACTAACTTTCAAAAAGGAGATAGAGCAGCTTTTAAACTAGAACAAGGGGGAAAGCCGACAGTCACTCAGCAGTGCATGGTTCGGAGAAATGTATCCTTGAAGGATACTAATGAAACAGGAGAGTTAGGGCATCCCAACAGAGAGGTTCCATTAAATGCAAACATAGTTCATATACCTATATGTAAAAAATCACCAAAACTAATGATTTCCGAATTATCCCAAACAACTGAAAAGCAGGTTGTTAAAACAAGCAAAAAACACACTTTGAAATGTCTGTATGCCAATGCCAGAAGTCTAAGTAGTAAGATGGGAGAGTTAGAGTGTATAGCAGCAAATGATGAGATTGACATAATTGGCATCACAGAGACTTGGTGGAAGGAGGATAACCAATGGGACAGTGCTATATCAGGGTACAAATTATATCGCAATGATAGGGAGGATCAACTTGGTGGGGGTGTGGCACTTTATGTCCGGGAGGGTATAGAGTCCAACAGGATAAAGATCATACAAGAAACTAAATGCTCAGTAGAATCTATATGGGTAGAAATCCCATGTGTGTTGGGTAAGAGTATAGTGATAGGAGTATACTACCGTCCACCTGGACAAAATGGTCAGACAGATGATGAAATGCTAAGAGAAATCAGGGAAGCAAACCAATTTGGCAGTGCAATAATAATGGGAGATTTCAATTACCAGAGAACACTGGTGCAGGCAAACACTTAAAGCCACCAAAATATTCAGTGAGTCTTAATTTAATGTTTCAAACGCTTTCACGATCACAAAGGCTTGAAATGGCAACTCCGTGAAATGGAGCGTTGTACGGAGCGCCGTACAACGCTGTTACAGATATAACATTGCTTTGGTCCCTCCCGATGCAGCCTAGCGAAACACGGGACCGTGTCGGGGGACTGCTGAACTTTGATGTTTTGCTTTACGGAGTTGCCATTTCAAGCCTTTGTGATCGTGAAAGCGTTTGAAACATTAAATTAAGACTCACTGAATATTTTGGTGGCTTTAAGTGTTTGCCTGCACCAGTGTTCTCTGTTACTTGCGGATGTGCAAGGGATTGCTTCTTCTTTGGTTAGATTTCAATTACCCCAATATTGACTGGGTAAATGTAACATCAGGACTCGCTAGAGACATAAAGTTCCTGGATGTAATAAATGATTGCTTCATGGAGCAATTGGTTCAGGAACCAACAAGAGAGGGAGCTATTTTAGATTAATTCTTAGTGGAATGCAAGATTTGGTGAGAGAAGTAACGGTGGTGGGGCCACTTGGCAACAGTGATCATAACATGATCAAATTTAAACTAATAACTGGAAGGGGGACAATAAGTAAATCTGCAGCTCTAACACTAAATTTTAAAAAGGGAAACTTTGATAAAATGAGAAAAATAGAAAAAAACTGAAAGGTGCAGCTGCAAAGGTTAAAAGTGTTCAACAGGCATGGACATTGTTTAAAAATACAATCCTAGAGGCGCAGTCCATATGTATTCCGCGCATTAAGAAAGGTGGAAGGAAGGAAAAACGATTACCGTCATGGTTAAAAGGTGAGGTGAAAGAGGCTATTTTAGCCAAACAAACATCCTTCAAAAACTGGAAGAAGGATCCATCTGAAGAAAATAGGATAAAACATAAGCATTGTCAAGGTAAGTGTAAAACATTGCTAAAACAGGCGAAGAGAGAATTTGAAATGAATTTGGCCATAGAGGCAAAAACTCATAATAAAAACTTTTTAAAATATATCCAAAGCAAGAAATCTGTGAGGGAGTCAGTTGGACCATTAGATGACAGAGGGGTTAAAGGGGCTCTTAGGGAAGATAAGGCCATTGCAGAAAGACTAAATGGATTCTTTGCCTCCGTGTTTACTAATGAGGATGTTGGGGAGATACCAGTTCCGGAGATGGTTTTCAGGGGTGATGAGTCAGACGAACTGAACGAAATCACTGTGAACCTGGAAGATTTAGTAGGCCAGATTGACAAACTAAAGAGTAGCAAATCACCTGGACCGGATGGTATGCATCCTAGGGTCCTGAAGGAACTCAAAAATGAAATTTCTGATCTATTAGTTAAAATTTGTAACCTATCATTAAAATCATCCATTGTACCTGAAGACTGGAGGGTGGCCAATGTAACCCCAATATTTTAAAAAGGCTCCAGGGGTGATCCAGGTAACTATAGACCAGTGAGCCTGACTTCAGTGCCGGGAAAAATAGTGGAAACTATTCTCAAGAACAAAATTGTAAAGCATATAGAAAGACATGATTTAATGGAACATAGTCAACATGGATTTACCCAAGGGAAGTCTTGCCTAACAAATCTGCTTCATTTTTTTGAAGGGGTTAATAAACATGTGGATAAAGGTGAACCGGTAGATGTAGTGTATTTGGATTTTCAGAAGGCGTTTGACAAAGTCCCTCATGAGAGGCTTCTACGAAAACTAAAAAGTCATGGGATAGAAGGCGATGTCCTTTCGTGGATTACAAGCTGGTTAAAAGACAGGAAACAGAGAGTAGGATTAAATGGTCAATTTTCTCAGTGGAAAAGGGTAAACAGTGGAGTGCCTCAGGGATCTGTACTTGGACCGGTGCTTTTCAATATATATATAAATGATCTGGAAAGGAATACGACAAGTGAGGTTATCAAATTTGCAGATGATACAAAATTATTCAGAGTAGTTAAATCACAAGCAGACTGTGATACATTGCAGGAGGACCTTGCAAGACTTGAAGATTGGGCATCCAAATGGCAGATGAAATTTAATGTGGACAAGTGTAAGGTGTTGCATATAGGAAAAAATAACCGTTGCTGTAGTTACACGATGTTAGGTTCCATATTAGGAGCTACCACCCAGGAAAAAGATCTAGGCATCATAGTGGATAATACTTTAAAATCGTCAACTCAGTGTGCTGCAGCAGTCAAAAAAGCAAATAGAATGTTAGGAATTATTAGGAAGGGAATGGTTAATAGAACGGAAAATGTCATAATGCCTCTATATCGCTCCATGGTGAGACCACACCTTGAATACTGTGTACAATTCTGGTCGCCGTATCTTAAAAAAGATATAGTTGCGATGGAGAAGGTACAGAGAAGGGCAACCAAAATGATAAAGGGGATGGAACAGCTTCCCTATGAGGAAAGGCTGAAGAGATTAGGGCTGTTCAGCTTGGAGAAGAGACGGCTGAGGGGGGATATGATAGAGGTCTTTAAGATCATGAGAGGTCTTGAACGAGTAGATGTGACTCGGTTATTTTCACTTTCGAATAATAGAAGGACTAGGGGGCATTCCATGAAGTTAGCAAGTAGCACATTAAAGACTAATCGTAGAAAATTCTTTTTCACTCAACGCACAATAAAGCTCTGGAATTTGTTGCCAGAGGATGTGGTTAGTGCAGTTAGTGTAGCTGGGTTCAAAAAAGGTTTGGATAAGTTCTTGGAGGAGAAGTCCATTAATGGCTATTAATCAATTTTACTTAGGGAATAGCCACTGCCATTAATTGCATCAGTAGCATGGGATCTTCTTAGTGTTTGGGTAATTGCCAGGTTCTTGTGGCCTGGTTTTGGCCTCTGTTGGAAACAGGATGCTGGGCTTGATGGACCCTTGGTCTGACCCAGCATGGCAATTTCTTATGTTCTTATGTTCTTATGTTAGAATTTTCATCATTTATAAGGTCTAAAATTCTTTAATGTCAGATTTACAATGAATACCTCTGAATATGTCTGTAATAATACCCCCTAACCCATCTCCTGAAAACTCTCTCCAAATCAAAGTGCCCCTTTACAATGTTCCATATATTGAGGGTCAGGCTGAGCCTTATAAAGATTCTCTTTCTCTCTCTCCTTATGCCTACATCACTGTGTGGCACATCATATGGATTTAAGTCTTGATGATGCCTTGAAACAGATTCCATTTATGAAGAATACTGAAACTCTTATATGCACCATCTATACACTTTTTTGCAGATCTAGTGTGAGAAAGGTGAAATTTAATGAAATTGCTAAGGTGGCAGAATGTAAAGCTATTTCATTTAAACCTCTGAACGAGATCCGATGGCTTTCTAGGTATTTTCTTGTAAGTGCTTTACTTAAGTACTATAACTTATTGGTAGAGTACTGAAAAGAACAAATAGATGAAAATAGTAACCCAGTGCATAAATATAGCTTGAAAAATTAAATACAGCAGAATATTGGTTATCCTAAATTCTATTTTATTTATATTCTGCTTTTTTCAGCCACTTCAAAGCAGATTACATTACTATCGGTATTTCCCTATCCCCCAGAGGTCTTACAATCTATATTTATAATGGAGGCAATGGAGAGTTAAATGATTTGCCCATGGTGACAAGGAGCAGTGGGATTTAAACCCTTGTTATTTAGCAGAACTCTACAAATTCTTCAAAACATTTCCTTGATTATAGTGGAAACCTATCATTTTGAGAGAGCAAAAATCAGGAAGTTATGGTGTAGTATCTTGGAGAAATGGCTCATTTCAGTGAAGCTGTACTAGAACTGATGTCATCTTTCAGTGCTCCTCTGATTGCCATTCTTCAGTTTATTAAACTAGCATGCAATCTGTTGAATTTCTGCTAATTCATAATTTCACGATTTTAAGTAGTAATAAGTTTATTGGCATTACACTTTGTGGAAATTTTGTATATATATATGGTACATAAAAAAAGTATTATAGAGATTTTTATCTCAAGAAAGGAAGTGTGGAAGATGATAAGAATTTAAAGGCCATCTCTCTGATGCTGTTTGAAGCTTATTGCAGGCGGGAGACAGTGGGTTATATACCTGGCTTTACATGTATTTGATACCACACTTCTCTAGACATTGGTTTGATGTTTATATTTTAACACCTCATTTTGTATATCGTCAGTTACTGATCGGTCCAACAGGGCAATTGCTAATCTAGATCATTCTGCATTCTTAGAACAATCTTGAATCGAAAACTTAGTATTTCTGCTAAGAAGGCAGACAGTTGACTTTGAGACTTTTCTTTTGCATTGCTAATCTTTTTGCGGTCAAAACATTTCCCTTTTTCCTGATGTGGTAAAAAAAACATTCAGGCTAGGAGAAATTTTTTTCCGATTAAAAAATCATGGGTATTAGCTCTGGATGCAACCTTTATACTGAAATTTCTATGTAAATGTATTGTAAGATTACAGGGAGTCAAATATATATTTTTGACCCAGTTCATTTGGAACCATTTTACATCAAAGTAAGTAGTGCTCACAGGGTAATATAACCAAAACATTTTGCTCACAACAACCCAATCCTTAAAGGGAACTTTGCTTGCCAGTGCTTATGCTCTTCTTCATTTTTCTCCTTTGGGTCTGTTTTTCATTTAATTGCCTTTTTCACCTTACCCATTAAACTAATTGACCTTCTTTAATGCATGGAATACATTTTATCTGGGCTTCTAATATATTTTTAAACAATGACTAGACCTCATGCAAACTTTTAACCTTGGTATCTGCTCCTTTTTTTTTTTTTTTTTTTATAATTTTCTCAAAATCTCCCCTTTTAAAGTTAAATGCTACTGTGATAGTATTAACTTAGTATCCGCCTTCCAGTGATTATGTCAAATTTAATTGCATTATAACCACTATTGCCAAGCTGCTTCACCACCTTTAACCCTTGCAACACGTCCTGTATTCCAATGAGAACTAGTTCTAAAGAAGTTGCTTCTCCATCCCTCTTTGTTGGTTCCATGACCAACAGTCATTTATAGAATCTAGGAATTTACCTCCCTAACAAATCCTGAAGTGACAGTTATTCATTCAATCTTGCGGTAATTGAAATCTCCCATTATTATTGTGTTGTACATTTTATTAGCCTGTCCAATCTCTTAGCATTTTACATTGTGTTCCTCATCCTGGTGTGGAAGGTGGTAATATAGCCCAATTACTATACTCTTCCCTGTTACACTTGGAATCTTCATTCATAGGACTGAAGAATGCAGTTTCTTTCCTGCAGAACTTTTATCCTAGTTAATTCTATATCACTCATAACATATAGTCCCACCCCTCCACCAATTTGATCTGCCCTCATGTTGATATAATTTGTATCTCGGTGCCCCATTAGTAATCCTCCTTCCACCAAGTTTCTAAGATGTTTATATCTTTTTTTAGTGTCATACATTTTAACTCGCCAATCTTATTTCTCAGATTTCTGGTATTCGCATACAGATATTTTTAAATATGTTTTATTTATATTTCTATTTTTTCATTCATAATCTGTTTATTAGCAGATGTTACAGGCAGTTTGTACTCTATTTAAATCCATATCGGCTACTTCAATCTTTACCAAACCCTTGCTACTGGGATATTCTAATTTCATTCCTTTGCCAGAATTCTTTTGAAGAAACCTCCCACTGAACCGTGCACTTCTAAGTGACTTTTCTCCATGATCTATTTTAAAAGCTGCACTCTCTCTTTTTCAAACATTAGTACCAGTGGATAAGTTCCACCCTGAATTAGGTAGAGACAATCCTATTGGAACAGGCTTTCCTTTCCTCAGAATGTTCCCCAGTTTCTAACAAATCTAAAGTTGTCTTCTCTACACCATTGATTCATCCATGCTTTGAAATTCTGGAGCCTAGCCTGCCTCTGGGCTCCTGTGTGTGGAAAAGGGCATTTCTGAGAATGCCACCATGGAGGTTTTGGATTTCATGTTTTAAGATCTTAAAGTTAGCCTCCAGAAACTCCCTCCTGCATTTTTCTATGACATTGGTACTCACAGCATTCTCTAAAATCCTTTCTAGGTGACATATAAGATCTTCTACCTTTTCATTAGGCAGGCACATTACAAGTGATCCCCAAGCCCACCAGCCATACCACTATCAAAATTCCTAATGCTGAATCATCTACTACAATAGCAGTCCTCACTCTTCCCTCCTGAGCACATATCTCTGGAGACACATCCTAAGTTGGAGAATATCCCTCATCACCTGAAGGGCAGGTCCTAGTTATAGGATCACTTACTGTCACACCAAGGTGATGGTCTTCTTTCAGGTGACCTTACTCCTCCAAAGTGGCATGGGGCAGTCAGACTGGAGTTGGTATTGTTCTGCTTTGTGTTTGAAAGTCTCCTCTATAAATCACCTGTCTCCTTCAGTTCGTCAAGGTCTGCCACTTTGAAAATCAGAAATATTTGTTCTCTGAGAGCCAGGAGCTCTTTGCACCAGATTTACACCTACAATCTCTTGTCAACAGGTAGACATATAGTACTTGGTGCAAAAGACTGGATAACTCATCTTGCTGTTGGTCCTATGTCAAAAATTGAAGTATATCTTACTTATAGAAAAAAAAGAGCGGACTATTCTAAATAACATAAATCAATTATGTCTCAAAAGTGACCATCATAAAGCATTGGGTCAACCTTATGAATTTTATCCATTTACCCAAAAATGTTGTGCTTAAAATGGATTAATCATCAGTCACTTACAGATATGGTGTGCCGAATACAAATTTTACCATGCTAACACCATCGTATGCTCAAAAGATGCAGTATATTTCAATCACGATCTAAAAGCACCCATAGTATCACATTGCATATCGAAAGGTCATTCTTTTGAAGAATTTAAGTGGACTAAACTGGAACACATACCACCGTTTTGGCAGGGGGGAAGATTGTGATGCCAAACTGAATTTCCGGGAATATTTTTGGATTCATAAATTAAATACAGTGGAATCAAAAGGGTTAAATGATAAGATTGATTGGTATACATTTATTTAATAACATTTTTTCATTGTAAGCATTTTTTAATTGCACTTCTGGTTTTTTATTGACATTTTTGTTTTGTGGGCTTTTTCATTTTAAAATGGCATCACTCGTACATCCATTATCAGATGCCGAGAAGGTTGGCAGTAAGGCGGCATTATAATGGCAGTCTTGATCGCCATTTGCAAAGATGTGACTATTAATCTTTCTAACAACTATGCGCCTTTTAAAGAGTTGGATTCTTAAACAGTTATTAGTTTGAAATATAATGGTATTAAAAGGATACCATGTTATTTTATAGGATTTAAAAGACTGACTGGAATCAATATGCATAAGGAGTTGCTTGCTGGTGATAACAACCCCTGAAGGAGGAGCAAGGCTCCAAAACGCTGCAGTGTCGGGCATTTAAAGATTCAAGTACACAGCGAGTTTCGAATATGTGCTTTCCATGGGACTCCTTGATGGATCATTCATTCAGTCAGAAGATAAGTGAACCTTTTTTAATAAGTTTCCTCACAAAAATAGTCAAGTGACTGTTTTGGATGTTTAAAGATTGAAATATTCAGCATCTTTTAAGCATACGATGTTAGCATGGTAAAATTTGTATTAGCACACCATGGGGCGGATTTTAAAAGGCCCGCGCGTGCCGGCGCGCCTATTTTGCATAGGCCGCCGGCGCGCGTAAAGCCCCGGGACGCGCGTAAGTCCCGGGGCTTTCGAAAAGGGGAGGGAGGGGGCGTGTCCGGGGGCGTTCCTGAAATGACGCTGTGTTTCGGGGGCGTGCCGCGGCGTTTCGGGGGCGGGCCCCAGGGGGCGTGGCGTCGGCCCAGGGGTGTGGTCGAGGCCTCCGGACCAGTCCCCGGGACCGGAGGACGGCGCGGGCCTGCCGGCGACAGGCGTAACTTTGCCGACAAAGGTAAGGTGGGGGTTTAGGTAGGGCCGGGGGGGTGGGTTAGGGAGGGGAAGGTGGGGGAGGGCGAAGAAAAGTTCCCTCCGAGGCCGCTCCGAAATCGGAGCGGCCTCGGAGGGAACAGGCAGGCCGCGCTGGGCTCGGCGCGCGCAGGTTGCACAAATGTGCACCCCCTTGCGCGCGCCGACCCCAGATTTTATAAGATACGCGCGTATCTTATAAAATCCAGCGTACTTTTGTTCGCGCCTGGTGCGCGAACAAAAGTACGCACTCGCGTAGTTTTTAAAAATCTGCCCCCATATCTCTAAATGACTGATGATTAATCCATTTTAAGCACAACATTTGGGGGTCAATGGATAAAATTCATAAGGTTGACCCAGTGTTTTATGATGGTCACTTTTGAGACATAATTGATTTATGTTATTTAGAATAGTCTGTTCTTATTTTCTATAAGTAAGAGATACTTCAATTTTTGCATCATTTTTTCTTGCATTTTTCAGGGTTTCATTTGGTTTTGTGATGGTCCTATGTCTGCATCTTAATGTTGTTGAGTTGTTAATGTTATTTAAAGTTGCTTAAAGGGTGGATATACTTAACCAAATTTAGTTGTGTTTTATGTTAGCTTGGCAATGACTTACAATAAGACTGAAAACAGTCCGTTAATAAAATCAGTGTTAATTACATATTGATTTAAATCCATAATTAACAGTGTGAAAAAATATCCTCTTTATTGGGTTAACATTTCTGGGGTGGGTGGGAATGAAGGAGCAGTGATTACTTATCCAGTACATAGAGATACACTCAGAATTAAATTTAAGCCTTAGACAATGCAAACACTCACAAACAGCACACAGTATTCATAAACTGTAATAGTTCAACACACAATTTCTATTACAAAATTAAAATGCAAACTTTCCCCAGCAAAAATACATATTTGTCCTGCTCACTCACATGCAGCTTCTGCTAACAGCATTCCCTAGTACCAAATTACTCAAATTTTGTCTTTCCATATAAGTTTAATGTATCTCAAACAAGACTGCAGCAGTTGAGAGGCAAATCTCTTACAGAAGGCATTGAGAGAAATTAGGAGGAATGGTTAGGAGGTAGACACCAATTAAAGCTTGGGGGCCCCTATCCAAATTTTCTACCTCTTATGCATGGCCCTGAGCAACCTAATGGAGAAGATACAGTGGAAGAGGTGGGAGCTGGTTTGGCAGATGGGTCATACGGCAGTATTGGTAGTAACCTGAAATCTGTAATTTTGTTTAGTTTCTCCAAAAAACACTTTAGTTGTTCTGAGACTTCAGCCTGACCAGCAGTCTGGGATTGGATGGCTTCTTTGAAGTCACAAATCCTTTTAGTTAGAATGCAAAGCCTTTTTCCTTACACCTTTGAGATGCTGAAATATTGTGTTTCTGTTAATGCTGCCCCAAAATTACGGGGAAGATTATCAGATACTGGTGCCCTGCTGACTTAGGGCTGTCAGATTCCTACCACACATCAATGGGATGTATCTGTCAGGGCTAACCAAGACACCATCTGTTCCCAGACCTTCTCCTTGTCCACTTTCCTGATTGGATGTCAAATGAGGATGCATGTTTGCCATGTTTAGTGGGCATGGCACTGATTCTAGAATCATCACATTGTCCCTCCTGCTCCAAATCCTCTCACTCTATGGTATCTGCGGGCTCCATAGGCATGCTCTCCCCAAAGCCATGCATTGTTGCAATATATGCATCCCTTTTTGCCTCTACCCTGTAATATGTGAGTGGACCACCCTGAACCCAACCTTCCTCAATGACTCCCTGGCCCAAGTTTATTTCCAACTTTCCAAAATGATCCCGTATCTACCTGACCCCCCAAACTTACCAAATGTTCCTCCACCCACTAGGCTCCAACAGGCTATATAGACAAGTAAGGGCATGTAAAACCCTGTAAGAAACGTTAGTGGAATCTCACTGTGTACTCCTATTTTGTGTTTTGTCATTCAGATTACTGATCAGCTGGCCCTATTGTCTTCACAATGCTGCCTCTGTAAACTCTGCAAGACCAGCATTAATGTCCGGATCCAAGATTTCGGTGAAGTGTTACTCCAGTGGTGTGAGACAAATTAGATGAATATGACCACCTCCCATTTCGCCTACAGGGTCGGATTTTGATGCACATTTCTTGCATGCCCCTTTTCATGTCCTATTAGTGGTTTTTGAAGTGTCTTAAAGTAAACATCAGTATCTTTTTGACAACAGTTAAAATATAGAAACATGGTAGCAGAAAAAGATCATAGGGCCTATTTAGCCTGTCCATTCACACCAACTAATTCAGTTTAACAATCCCTACCACGCCTTCAGAATTCTATGTTTACCCCATGCTTTCCTGAATTCAGATAGCTTTCTAATCTCAACCACTTCCACAAGGAGGCTGTTCCATTCTTCCACTACTCTCTTGGTAAAGAAATATTTTTTTAGATTATGCCTAAGTCTACTTTTTCTATGAACAGTCATTCTAGAGTCTCCCTTCCATTGAACGAGGCCTGCCTCCTGTGCATAGAAACCTTGGACGTATTTAAAGAAAGCATCATATTAATCCACAAAAATAAAATTTGTCAAAAGAAACCCAAAGTAATTGAGAGGAAGTTATATTTCTGTTAGGCTAATGAACACATGAAAGGTGATGGAAATTATTCATTTATAGGTGCATTTTATAAGCATGGCATGCACCAAAACTGGGAGATGCATGCACAAGTTGGGCTGGTGCATGCCGATTTGATAAACTGCCCGTGTATGCGCACATCTCCTGCTGCGCGCACAAATAAAAAGTTTATAAAAAGGGGCAGAGTGTAGGCATGGTATGGATAGGCCATGGGCATCTCGGGATTTACACTTGAAATTTGTGCGTACATACATATTGTGCACTGGGATCCCCTGCTGTATAACTTTACTTGTGATGTGGATAACGTGTAAGTGTTAAAACAAAAAAAAAAATCTAAGCAAGTCAGCGGGGATTTAAGGGCCAGGGCTAACAGGAGAGAAGAGACGCTATTAAATTAGGGGGTTTTGGAAGTCCTATCCCTTAACTGGGTGAACTGGGAAGAGCGGCAATGGCATCAGCATGCGTCCCGTGCCTACCACTTACGTGGTAGGCACGGGATTTGTGCGCACATGTGTATGTCCATTTAAAACTGAGCACACGAGTATACTCATCCAGGCTATTTGATAACATACGCGGATATATGCACGTATGTTATAAAATGACCGTGTCCCTGGGCGCAGGCCGATGAACATGCGCATGTGTGCACCCGCACTTCTGTTTAAAAAAGTTGCAGACTGTGTCATGATACTTTGATAAGGTAATTGCCATACAGTAGTTTGTAATGTGGGTCAGATCACAAGCGTGTGGCATCACTGTACGAAGATCCACAATCACTAGTGCTTTTGTGAAATATATATAATTTTCATGTTTTATTTTCTGTGCTGTGGTTACTTCAATTGGCTTCTTTTCAAAATGATAAATAAATAACTTTCAAATGACATGTTTCATTTAAAGATATTTGTAAAGCAGTCATCAAAAGAACAGTGCATATATCTCTGTTTCTATATATCAGAGTGAATTTTCAAAGGAGCTACATGTGTAAAAGTAACATATATCTTAGCAATTTTCAAAAGTTCAATTACGGACCCTATGGAGTGAATTTTCAAAAGCAGTTAAGTGTGTAAAAGAAATTTTCAAAAATCCATTTAGGCAGGTAAAACAGTTTTATGCACATAGCTCCTTAGGAAAATTACCTCCATGCTGTATATATAATATAAAATAACCGAAACTGTGATTAAGGCAAAGTGAATAATATAGAACTTCTTTAAAACAAGGTTTAATAAGATAGTAGGTCGATTAGAAAATATTTATGCTACAAGTTATGTAGCATAGCAACACTTTTTCAATGCACTTTACTCTAAAGCTCAGTTTTTTCTGATGATGCTGGACTGCTGCCTTCTTGTATACTATCCGTCTCGTTGGGCACAAAGGACAAGGAAGCAGAGTTGATGCAGTATCTTTTCCCAGTTGGATGAGGTCCATCATCAAAGATATGCCCAAGGTGTGCACCGCACTGAAACAAAACAAATTAATATTTGCATTTCTAGAAGACTGATGCTTAGAAATTTGGTTTATCAATAATGATAACATAGCTACTAAAGCTTTGTACAAGATATATATATATATATATATATATATATATATATATAAACCAAGTTTCAATGATTCAGAGAGGTAAACTTTTTCCGATGGTTTCTGTCAAATTGTTTTTTGGAATTTTTATAGTACTGTTATTTGTAATTGTTTTTACAATTATTTTTTTTATTTTTAAACAAATACAAAAATCTTTTAGATATCATCGTAGATATTGGCATACAATTTTTAGTGCAAAGCATTTTTAAGTATAAATCCAATGTAAAAGCTTGCTCTACAATACAAAAACTTTCCTGCAAAACAGTTTTTTTTTACACTTTATAATGTTTGTATATTATTATATGCTTATTTATTGATTTTGGATTAGTACCAGAGTGGCAAAACAAGTACCATCTCCCCCTGAAGAAGCCAACAGTGGTGAAACAATTGGGCCCTTGTTGGGGTAAGAAGAACCATTGGGGTTCTCACTCAGAAAAAGGATATATAATTCTGTTGATTTGCCACGGGGTATGAAGAACTAGACATGTGCATTCGTTTTTAATGAATTAGACAATTTCGACAAAATTGTCTAATTCGTCATGGTTTGGGGGTGCCGAAATTTTGGATCAATTCGTAGTTCATGTTCGCACGCGCTAACTTTAAAATGTTAGTATGTGCTAACTATGGTTAGCGCACACTAACAAGAAAATCAGACCAACAAAAAAAACCAAACTATGGGAAAAATGACATTTCCCGCTGGGGCCTGAAAACAAAGCCCGAACCGATAAAATGAAGCACATATCTACGAAGAACCATTGGGTTTCTCATTTTAAAAAAGGATATATAAACTTGTTGATTTTCCATTTGAATTGAAGTTTTTGTACCAATGAACTACATGTGCTAAATTTGCCAAGCTTATAAAGCTCGAGGCATATCAATGGGAGTACTTACAAACAATGAGCTACAGCTGAAAACATTGTGTGAGCTAAAAATTGGCATGTAAAACCTAGTGAACTCTTATTCATGCTTTTTGCATTTTTGAGATATTTAAGACATTTGATTAGAAACAAAATATTTTATCTACTCTTAAATATTAGTAACTGTATTGTCATATATAATCTGCAAGAAAATTGTATTTCATCATAGGTAGTTAATGAACTCTTGTTTCATTACTAAAAACTTTATTTATTTATTTATTTATTTATTTTTTTATTTATTTATAGTTTTTTATATACCGCCGCTCATCAAAGATATCACGTCGGTGTACAATGAACAGGAACTTACGCCGGAGCGTTATACATTTAACAGGATTAAATAAGCATTATATATATATATAGATAGATAGATAGATAGTATATATAGTATATGTACATTTATATAGCAGCCTTCTCCATGGAACTTACACTCTAGACAGAAAGCACAGAGTATTAATATAAGATGTGCCATGCAGAGTCAAACCAATGTTCTATCGAACCTTGCATACTATCTTGCGCTTTAACTACTTTAAATAATTTTGTTCCATCTGGAAATTTCATCACCTTACTCACTCCATTTTCCAGAACTTTAATGTATAAGTTAAACACTAGTCACTGTCCAAGTTCCCAGGGCACTCTACTATGTACCTCTTTCCATTAGGTTAACAGACCATTTAATCCTACTCTGCACTTTCTCTCTTTTAACCAGTTACCAATTCACAATAACACACTAAGCCTCTAGTATTATAAGTGGCCAATTCCCTCTGGAGATCATTATAAAAAGCATTTTGACCAGAGTTAGGACCATATAGGTTCACCAAAGTTATAGTGCGATCAAAAAGGCTCTCCTCCAGAATAATGAATCTCTTCTCTGGATCAAAATGCTATTTATGGACTCTGCAGGAAAGTTCCTTATGTAAAAGAATGCACTCCCTCTACTGCTGGAAGAATAAGAGGCTGCGTACAGCCTCCCAGCCTCTACATAATTTGTCATGTTCTGCTTTGGAAATGTGTGTCTCCTGCAGAAATGCAACCCTCTGAGATTTTAAAAATTGTAACGCTCTAGCACATTGAATTGGTGAACCAATGCCCCACATGTTAAGGGATGTAACAGAGATCCACCATTAATATAGTATATAAAGACAATGTTAATGTAAGATATCTGATCATTGATATTAAACAAGGCCAGTGTACCCACAAGTTCAATTTATGCATGCTATAACAGACCAGACCAGTTTCACAGTTTCTTCCTGTACGTTACCTCCAACTCCACTGCCTGCTTCCAAGCTCCTGTTCCACAAGTTTTATATACCTATTGTATCAGCTCTAGTTTTCTATGTACCATTTGCACCAGTTGTACCAGTTGTATCAGTTGTACCAGCTGCACCAGTTGTACCGTTTTTAGTATTTTTTAGTATTCTACTGTTTTATGTACTGCCTTTGAGCGAAGTTTTCTGTTTATTGTAAACCGAGGTGATCTGTATCTCATATAGGAACCGCGGTATATAAAAATAAAAAATAAATAAATTAAATAAATAAATGCGTTCATGTTCAAAACTTATATAATAAAACCATTAAATAGGAGGACAGTCTTGAAAAACCTAATTTGTTCCTTTTACCCACCCCTCAATAACCTAAACTCTCAAGGAAACCCCACCAACAAATGTACAATCCCCCTATCCCCTTCCCACCACACCCTCCAGTTCACCATTTCTTAGGCCAACAATAGCTGCTACTGATACACAGCTCAACAAAATCCGCCACTGTAGAGAAGGAAAAAACCGTTCTCTCAGTAGCTGAGCAGAAAAGCAAAAGAATATCACCCAGGGGTGGCACTTTAGAGCCTAAGCTGAGATTCCAATGTTTGGAGTACTCTTCTGTTTCTAAACTCTAATTCTCAGTGTTTAGGTTTAATTCTCAGTGGGGCACAGGATTTGGTGAGAGAGGTAACGGTGGTGGGGCCGCTTGGCAATAGTGATCATAATATGATCAAATTTGAATTAATGACTGGAAGGGGGACAGTAAGCAAATCTATGGCTCTCGTGCTAAACTTTCAAAAGGGAAACTTTGAGAAAATGAGAAAAATAGATAGAAAACACCTGAAAGGAGCAGCTACAAAGGTAAAAAGTGTGCAAGAGGCATGGTTATTGTTAAAAAAACACCATTCTAGAAGCACAGTCCACAGTCCAGAAAGGTGGAAGGAAGCAAAATGATTACCGACATGGTTAAAAGGGGAGGTAAAAGAAGCTATTTTAGCCAAAAGACCTTCATTCAAAAATTGGAAGAAGGATCCAACAGAAGAAAATAGGATAATGCATAAGTGTTGGCGAGTTAAATATAAGACATTAATAAGACAGGCTAAGAGAGAATTTGAAAAGAAGCTGGCTGTAGAGGCAAAAACTCACAATAAAAACTTTAAAAAATATATCCGAAGCAGAAAGCCTGTGAGGAAGTCAGTTGGACCATTAGATGATCAAGGGGTTAAAGGGGCACTTAGAGACGATAAGGCCATACTGAAAAGGATGTTGGGGAGATACCCGTACCGGAGAAGGTTTTCATGGGAAATGATTCAGATGGACTGAACCAAATCATAGTGAACCTAGAAGATGTGGCAGGCCTGATTGACAAACTGAAGAGTAGTAAATCACCTGGACCAGATGGTATACACCCCAGAGTTCTGAAGGAACTAAAAAATGAAATTTCAGACCTATTGACTCTGGGAGCCGAGACGCCTCTCTGGCTCCCTTCGGCATCCTGCCCCTTTTCCATCCCCAAAATAATTGCACGTAACACATTAATCTTGGTATGAATCGGTCGCAGCTCTTATTGATCAACATTTTCTTCAATCAGACACATCAGAATACCGTATATACTGTAAATACTGTAAAATTACACCTCATTCTGTTAATTCTGTCTAGCTTTCCCTCTTCTCCCAGTTTAACTAGCCTTGTTTTATTGTAACTTGTTGGTTGCTGTGCACTCATTCCATGTTCTTGTTTCACCCACTCCCTGTTAATTGTAAACCAGCATGATGTGATTCTATCATGAATGCCAGTATATAAAAACCCACATTTTGCCACCCGCCACGATTCCAGCAAGGCGACATCACTTCCGAATCCCCACCGCGTTTACAAGCAAGGGGGCCCTGCCTCCAGGCGTGGTCCCTACCCCTTTTAAGACCTGCCTTTTGTCAGCCTCACGGCTGACCTAGGTCTAATAATTCTTTATTGGCCCGGGTTCCCGCCCCCAAGCTGCGACATTACCTACAAGCACGTAAGTGCCCTGTCCCCGCACTGATCCTTGACACCTTTAATCCCTTCCCTGGGGTGGGTGAGTGGGATGTCTGTCCCTGGGGAGAGGTGAAAGAGCCTGGCTGCGGCGCGGTTCGTGCCTTAAGTACTCGGGCCGACGTCATCAGGGCTGGCCGCAGCTGTCTCCGATGACGCCGGCCCACAGGAACGCCCCCCCCCCCCCAGTGCATGGCGACATCGCCGACGTCATCAGGACACGCCGGAGCGCCCTGATGATGCTGGCCCACGCCGCCCTTGGAGCACAGGAGCGCCCCGAGGCCATCGGCCAGCGCTGCTCCACCGGCGAATCTCGCCCGTCTTTGGCCCACAGCCCCAGGTAAGCCGTGGGCTCTTTGCATTTGCCACGGGCACACCTATTAGTAAAATTTGTAACCTATCATTAAAATCATCCATTGTACCTGAATACTGGAGGGTGGCTAATGTAACCCCAATATTTAAAAAGGGCTCCAGGGGCGATCTGGGAAACTACAGACCAGTTAGCCTGACTTCAGTGCCAGGAAAAATAGTGGAAAGTATTCTAAATATCAAAATCACAGAATATATAAAAAGACATGGTTTAATGGAACAAAGTCAGCATGGCTTTACCCAAGGCAAGTCTTGCCTCACAAATCTGCTTTACTTTTTTGAAGGGGTTAATAAACACGTAGATAATGGTGAACCGGTAGATGTAGTGAATTTGGATTTTCAGAAGGCATTTGACAAAGTTCCTCATGAGAGGCTTCTAGGAAAAGTAAAAAGTCATGGGATAGGTGGCGATGTCCTTTCATGGATTACAAACTGACTAAAAGGAAATAGAGAGTAGGATTAAATGGACAATTTTCTCAGTGGAAGGGAGTGGGCAGTGGAGTGCCTCAGGGATCTGTATTGAGACCCTTACTTTTCAATATATTTATAAATGATCTGGAAAGAAATATGACGAGTGTGGTAATCTAATTTGCAGATGATACAAAAAAAGTATTGAGAGTAGTTAAATCACAAGCAGATTATGATAAATTGCAGGAAGTCCTTGTGAGACTGGAAAATTGGGCATCCAAATGGCAGATGAGATTTAATGTGGATAAGTGCAAGGAGATGCATATAGAGAAAAATAACCCATGCTATAGTTACACAATGTTAGGTTCCATATTAGGAGCTACCACCCAAGAAAGATCTAGGTGTCATAGTGGATAACACATTGAAATCATTGGTTCAGTGTGCTGCGGCAGTCAAAAAAGCAAACAGAATGTTGGGAATTATTAGAAAGGGAATGGTGAATAAAACGGAAAATGTCCTAATGCCTCTGTATCGCTCCATGGTGAGACCGCACCTTGAATACTGTGTACAATTCTGGTCGCCGCATCTCAAAAAAGATATAGTTGCAATGGAGAAGGTACAGAGAAGGGTGACCAAAATGATAAAGGGGATAGAACAGCTCCCCTATGAGGAAAGACTAAAGGGGTTAGGACTTTTCAGCTTGGAGAAGAGATGGCTGAGGGGGGGATATGATAGAGGTGTTTAAAATCATGAGAGGTCTAGAACGGGAAAATGTGAATCAGTTATTTACTCTTTCGGATAATAGAAAGACTAGGGGACACTCCATGAAGTTAGCATGTGGCATATTTAAAACTAATTGGAGAAAGTTCTTTTTCACTCAACGCATAATTAAACTCTGGAATTTATTGCCAGAGGATGTGGTTAGTGCAGTTAGTGTAGCTGGGTTTAAAAAAGGACTGGATGAGTTCTTGGAGGAAAAGTCCATTACCTGATATTAATTAAGTTGATTTAGAAAATAACCACTGCTATTACTAGCATCAGTAACATGGGATAGACTTAGTTTTTGGGTACTTGCCAGGTTCTTATGGCCTGGATTGGCCACTGTTGGAAACAGGATGCTGGGCTTGATGGACCCTTGGTCTGAGCCAGTATGGCATGTTCTTATATTTTTAAATAGAAACATCATAATGTAGCATAGTCCAAAATAATAAAAAAAACAATTAGGAGGAAAAAAATAAGGTCGCTCAGAAGCAAAGAAATTTGCCAAAAGCTCCACTATCATTTGAGATATAGCTGTATCATACCCAGTGCATTTCTTCGCAATAAAATTAATGACGATCCTCTGTGGCTCATTAAGATGGTAATTTTAAAACAAGCGCACATGCACCCATACAAGCATATATTTGCACAAGAGCAAAGATATGCTGGAATTTTAAATCTTGTGCATGTATTTTTTAAAATACACCAACCACGAGTATTTTAAGAGGATACTCAAGCAAAGCTAGCGTGCATGTCTTCCCTAGGACTTTGTCATCTTTTACACGCTCATGTAAGCAGATTTTAAAACATGTTCGTGGGCAACACATGCCCAGTTTTACATTAGTGTACCAGTTTGTCCCAAAAATATCAGGGTCTTTCAGATGCCTTTGATTCTTCATCCTGCAGACCACACAGTTAACCCAGACCCCTCACCCTGTCCTATAACCCCATAAACTTGCGATCTACAGACTTACTCCTAATCAGGAGCAGCAGTAAAGTTCCATGGATATCCAGCCTATCTGCGCTGCAATTTTCAGTTTTAAAATACAGAGTTAAGCACGTGTTGATCCCGCCTGGAGCATCCATGCCCCACCCCTTTATTTCTCACACATGCATGGGTATATAGGTGCTTAATTTGTGGCTTTCTAAAATCTACGTTGCTTGCATGCAGCTCACAAACATGCGTATGTAAGCATTTTTGAGTGAGCAACACTTTTAAAATCAATCTCTAAGCACCTGGATGCCCCTCAAACATGTAACAGCGACAGAAGGAGAAATAAGAAAATAAATTTAAAAAAAAAAAAAGAGAGGTTGTTGATCTAATACTGTAATAATTGAAGTGGAAAGCTAAAAAATAAAGAAACATCATTCACAGCTGCTTTCCTATTATCTGTGTAAGGTTCTAGGACTGGATGAAAAAGAAAACCGGAAGTAGCCATGTCTGAGAGAAACAATAAAAAATGCCAGGAAACTAAGAGAGTAAAAACGAAAAACCACTGTGGCCATAAAGTGTTATCAAAATTACATGATCTGTTTCCCCTGCCCCAAGTCCCATGTTAGAGCATGCTCCCAAATTAAGAAAACAGTTAATAAATGAAAAGAAAAAAACAAGAACGGCCATTGCATAGCGTCTCAGAATCAAAGACTACGCATCAAGAGGGTCCTACAGGACTTCAGGCTGAATCTCTTTCCCAGGAGGCCAAAAACTGCTGTACCTCATGCACCAATCCAAACACATGGTTTTTATTATTGACTGTGATGTTAAGATGGGCTGGATACATCACGTTATAACAGTGGTTATAACACTGATGTGTCACCAAGGGGTGGAAGGTGTGTCACCAAAAATTTGACATAGCAAGCCTATGCTTTCTATAACAACCCACATACGCTTGCTGCTTGAGGAGAGTGCAGAGGAAGGAGCTGCTACTTAATTCCTCATCACCGCTCCCTATTGCTGCTTTTCCCTCAACCCTGGCAATCAGTGCCTCCGCCAGTCCAAGCCAGAAATGTTATAGGCCTGCTGTATCCTGCCCCACCATCCCACCGCACCTCCCCCCGCTTCCTGGAGTTTCAGGTTTTCTCTGTATGCTTGTTTATAATTTTTGCTCTTGTATTCTGTATTAGATAAGAGTCAGTCTGCATGTTTGACAGAGATGAGGGATTCTGCTAACTGGGATGTAGATTCTGTGTAGGAATCTAGAGCAGTCTGGCTAGTTTTAGTTTTCATTTGGTAAGTGTACTGTGCTCTATATTTGCAGTCTTGCTTTTTCATAGGTAAAATTGTTGCTGTTCAAGTCCTGGGTGTTAGTGCTGTTATGGTATGGTTGGTATGCTATATAATTTCTAAATTCCTTTTTAGCAGGTTTTCATGTTATTTCACAAAGTGGCTGGCAGGGAAGGGATTTTGAAGTACTGTTACTGAGGGGATATTGGAATTTGAATATCATTTTTGTAAGATGAGTTGAAAGGGGTAATTTCCTAACTCTGCTCTGTTTAAACTTCAGAAGAGTTCAGAACTTTCTGAGGTTGACAGTGAAATGCATGAGAGTTTGTCTGTATCGAAAAACTGTGTGCTGCATATGCATATCAGTCCCAGATTAAAGATTAAAGTTTTTATGAAAAAAAATAACATTTAATAATGATATTTTATATCCAGTTATTGAAGTTAAAGAATATGTTATCTTTTCCTGCATCATTCTCAACAATAAAATATCTAGGATTTTTATTTTTTTAGTATAGCTGTTAAATGTAGTGTGCAATGTGTCATGCATGTGAGCATCATCTGTCAGGTGTGTCATGATGGAAAAAAGGTTGAGAACCACTACGTTATAAGGTATGCCCTGCTGCCACAGCATTTGCTTAACCTCAGCATAATTTGCACATTTCTTTTGCACAGCTTGCTGGTCAAAATAGCCATGCTTTGTCCATGATCCAAGCTTTGTCCGCATAGTTGTGAATTTTCAGGATCACCATGCAAAGCCTGCTTCCTTGAGGGAGCCAGGGCCTGATGCACTCATTCAGTTTTAATGCAGCCTCCCTTAATGTTCAGATTCAGCAATTTTGGGATCCAGGTGAAAAAAAAATACCACATCTAGCAGAGCATCATGTGACCTGAGTAGGATCTGTTTACAAGTGGACATAAGGAGGCCTTAATGAGTAGCATACAAGATGGCTGTTTGAGAAATCAGTTCCTGGGATTTCTCTCAATATCATTCAGTTTCTCATTGTTAAAGCCCCTGATTTCAATCTGTATAGTTTCACTTTGATCTAGAACATGGCTATGAGTAAATTAACTAAAGGAGACTCAAATTTGGCAATTCATCAAGGTGTTAGTGAAGCAGGTCCCGCCATCTCCAGCTAAAAAAAATAAAATGGCCAGCAAAGATTCTGAGGTCTCTCTAAAATCAATAATGAACAAGCTTCTACAGGTGAAGGAATTGTTAAAAGATAATTCAGCAATATCTGAACTAAAATCAGATGTGTTGGAGTTAAAGTTTAATCTGATGTTATCCAGATCAAGACAGAGGTCCTTAAGCAAACAACAAATGCAAATTCAAAAATAATCACAGAAAGACAAAAAAATTGGGAAAGATCATGGTGCTGAATATGAATTTGGAAAATTTCAAGAACAGAAGCTGGAAAAACAACATTCAAGTCTTGATGGTCATAGAAAATGCAGAAGGAACAGACCCGATTGGATTTATGCAATCCTTTTTTAAGATGCTGCTGATTTACAAATGGCTCATCAATAGAACCCCCTACAGTGAAATTTCTAAGGCCTTTTGTTCTCTGCATGTTATGTTACCTGTAGTTGCTGGAAATCTTTCAGTGGTCACAAATGAGAGCACCATAGCAGTTTGAAGGTTGGAAGATTTTGATAGTTTCAGATCTCAAGACAACGGTGCAATGGAGGAAACAATTTCTGGTGATGAGAGTTGAACTTAAAGCCATAAATGCTAGATATGGTTTACAGTATTAGATATAAATACGTTACTCTAAAAAAAATATATCAAAGAACTTTGAGGATATATGAACACTTGCAAAGTCATAGTAAGACATTTCCAAGTCCCAGATGGAAGTGAAGTGAAATCTGGTCTAAATACTGAATTTTTATTCAGTGCATTGAAGTATACTCTAACATGCCGCCACTACCCCAGAGCTGCTACACATTCTGTACCTCATGGCCCCGGGCCCGGTGTGATATCATATCCTAGCATGTTTCCCGGTGTCCTGCTTTGGGGCTGCATCCTGTGGCCTAGGCTATGGGCATGCAGGGCTCACCAGATGTATAGGTCCAGCCTCCAGGACTTCCTATGGTGCACACTATGACAATACTGAAATAAAAGGAGGCTCAGTTCCCTTGATCAGAACCTGAGCAATCAGTCCTGATCCTTGATCCTCTGCCATTGTGGTTTCCAATTCTGTTCTTCAGTGGTGTTCTAGCCTTGCCTCACTGCTGCCTGCTGATTATTCTGGCCCAGCCCTTTCCTCCAGTCAGCTGCTGCCTATTGAAGCCTAAGCACTGTAAGCAGTGCTATGTGCTGGTTAGCCTGCATCAATCCAATAGCAGCCCCAAGTGTCCACACATCCTGAATTATGACAGATCCTTTGAATATGAGTACCCTTGAATGATTGTAACAATGTGCACATGGTTGTTGTGTGTTTGTGTATTGCAATTCAGATGCTGTTTATGATTGTTGTGGGGCAATAACGGCATAAAGGTGTTTAGGTTTGAGTGAGATCACAGATTGATGTTATCATTGGTTTGTTCTTCACTTGATGCAATAATTGTGTTTGATCATTTGAATCTATCTTCTGAATATGTAAACTAGTTGTCTGAGGTGAGTGCACAGAAAGAGGGGGAAAGGGAGACCCCACCAGCAATCTCCAGGGGCTCTCATCTCTCCCACACCACAGACACCAAAAGCTGGGAAATCAGGGCTCCTCCTTCAACCCACTCCCACTGCCCAGGGCAGGAAGCAAGCCAGCCCTTAAAAAGAACCCTCCCCCCTCCAGCTGTCCCAACGCTGAAGGGCTTTGCCAAACAGCATGCCCCTTTGTTCACCCCTTTGTGAGCTATGAGACTAGGAGGGAAGCTCCTCATAAGGTAAAACAACTACGAGACTGGGAAGGTAGCTCCATAAGATAAGGAAAATATATCTGTTACTACTATAAATTAGGCTTTTTCAGTCAAGGCATTCTCCAAAGTATTCTAGTTTGCAGACTGCTCTACCTCTCTCCTGTGCACTCCTATCTTCAGACTGCTACCTCTCTACCTCAAGAATATTTACACAAGCATATACCTAAACAGGCTGAAACCTTCCCAAGCATATCCTCCCCCTTTGCCCTCCAATACCGGTCCCTCTGACTTTCCTCCCACTACCCCCCAATATGTGATTTCCTCCTCACCCTTACTTTTTATCCATTTCCCCTCCCCCTCTCCCTCCTTAATAGACCTCCCTTTCTATCCGATATTATCCTGCTGTACCCTCTATTCCCCCAACTCTGTCCCCTTCTCCCCAACCTCTAATAATTCTTACTTGTTAAGAGTTCTATAAAAAAAACGCTGTAATCTAACATCATGTTATTCATTTTAATTTTAATACTTGCTCTTATCTGCATTATTAACTAGTTCCTGTTTCTCCTATATTTGATGAGTTCTCTGTAAAGTGCTAATAAGCTAAATTTATGTTTCAATGTGAACCGATGTGATACTCACAGTGTATGTCGGTATATAAAAATCCTTAAATAAAAAAATAATAAATAAGAATATACAACTATGCCTTTGGATTTTCTCCTTTAAACATAAACCCAGACCTAAAATGTGTGGCGGAGAAGTGGAAATTCTGGCCCAAAACAATATCAAGATGTGCTAAGTCCTACTCCTACACATGCTGGAATCAGAATCCTTACTAGCCTAATTGGAAGACAGAAATCCAATAGGGCTCCAAGTGGTCTATTAACCTCCCAGAAACAACATCTCATCCATACAAGAACTGCTAGAACTGATCACAGATTTCACATTAAATAAAATTAATCAAATTTGTGGTAACGAGGGACTTTAATTTATATATCAATAACCCAACACTGCACACAAACAATTTCCTGGCCACCAGGAAAAGGTGCACATACTAGAAAGGGTATTCCACATTGTAGTGGAAGGCTTGGAACATCAACAGATGGCATTATCTGTTTTCATAAACTGGTAACTTTCTAATTAAGGGAGTCATTTATCAAAACTGTGATATGTTACCACAGGAGGGTGAAATATCACAGGGGGAGGTCCTGAATTAAATGGCCCCTCCTGGTAAAATATGGCCATCTGTGTCCAACCCCTTTAACAGTAGAAGTGGCCCCCAACCCAATCCCCCCTTCTATGAAAGAAGTACCTGATAGTCTAATTGTCCAAACCCAGACCCCCCATATCTTTAGAAAAATTCCCTGGTATCCAGTGGGGCCTGGATCCCCCTCTATACCCTGGGCCAATCAATGCTATTTTCCAAAATAATTCTGGCTGGCCTTTGCTCCTTCACATGATGGGGCAAAGGCTGGTTGATGCCATTTTGAAAGATGGTGTTGACCGGTCCAGAGCCTATGGGGTGTTCCAAGCCCCACTAGACACTAAGGATTTATTCTAAAGGTATTGGGGGGGGGGGGGGTCCAAAGGATGGAGCATAGGCCACTAGACTACCAGGGACTTCTTTACTAGAAGGGGGGTGGAGGGCCAGTAGACTATCAGGGATTACTTTTACCATTGGGGAGGTCTGGGGGGGGGGGGGTAGGATGCCTTTAGGGGGGTTTGGAACCTGGGGTAATTTTTTGGAAAGGGTAGGAGTTTGGGATGGGGCAGGGTGGTGCATTGCTGCACAAATATTTTTTTCCTATATTTTATACTCTTTTATAGGTGTGCCACTTCTACAGGTGGCAGAGGATAGGTGGGAGTCTAACCCAGGGGGATTTGCCACATTGGAAGGGGGTGTTTATTCAGACTATGTAGCCCTTTAAGAAGCATTCCAGACTCCTGAGATTGCGTTAGAATATTTTTGATTGATGCAAGCCACATTATTTTATTTGCACAGGATCACTTATGCATTAAGGGGTATATTTTCAAAGGGATACGCGCACATCCCCTGAAAACCTACCCCTGCCTCCCCCTGTGCGCGCCAAGCCTATCGTGCATAGGCCTGGCAGCGCACGCAAGCCCCGGGACGCGCGTAAGTCCTGGGGCTTGAAAAAGTGGGCTTTCCAGGGTGGGGCCGTGGGCAGGGCACCAGCCCGGGGGCAGGACCAAGGCCTCAGGAACAGCCACCAGGCCGGGGGATGGACAGCCAGCATGCGCAAGTTACGCCTGCTCGGAGGCAGGAGTAACGTCTTCAATAAAGGTCAGGGGTGGGTTTAATTAGGGCTGGGGGGTGGGTTAGATAAGGGAAGGGAGGGGAAGGTGCGAGGGGGGGCGGAGGGAACGGAGGCAGGCTGCTCGGCTCGGCGCGTGCAGGTTGCACAATTGTGCACTCCCCTGCGCGCGTCGACCCTGGATTTTATAACATGCGCACGGCATGTTTTGCATGCATTTGTAAATTTTATGCATGCAAAGCAGATAAATTCAATAGGGGGCAGATTTTTGATGCAAATATAACACAATACCGTGATATGTGATAATTGTTCAATATAAATTTATCGTAGCTTAGTAAATGTAGCCCTAAGTTCTCATAGACATGGTGAGATCCTTGGAAATGATATAGAACAAGAAAACCTGCTACATGCACTAGAATTTTCCCCAATGGATGAAAAGCTACTGTAGCAGACCAAGTAAGCATATGGAATGAAAACTAGCAAAAGCCTTGGACAAATTTACACTTCCAAAAAAAGTCCTATGCCCTCCTCATAGATGCTCACCTTGGTACTCCCAAGAATTCTGAGTCCTAAAATTCCAAGGATGACAACTAGAAAGAAAATGATGCAAAACTGTACTTGAAGAGGACAGACTAATTGCAAACTATATATGACTACATATCGTAAGGTCACAACTAAGGCAAAAAAAACATATTTCTCCCTTTGTGTTGAGCAAGCTCTCAATCCAACCAAGAAATTATTTGAAATAGTAAATGGTCTGATGAAACCTTCACCACAACAGAATCTCATCACCAAATAAAAATTAATAGCAAATGATATTGCTGCTTTCTTTGACAACAAAATCAAGGACATTCGTCAACACCATCAAGACATCCCCCTCCTGGAGACAAAGATAAGTCTGACCATGCCATAACATACCAAAGATATGGGTTTAATTTACCCCAATCATGGAAAATGATTTCAAACCAACGCTAGCTGCCTTACGCCCAACAACCTGCACCCTAGATCCATGTCCATCCAAACTAGTAAAGCCAGCATGTGAAAGCCTCACAAACTGGGCAACAAAAATAAATTCCTCCCTCACTGATAGCATGCTCCCCACTAAAAAAAGCTGCAGAGTGACCACTTATTAAACTAAAACTGGGTCTAGACAAACCGGAAAACTACCATACAGTGTCAAATATCCCCTTCCTAAGGAAGTTAATTAAGCAGTCAGTAAGAACTGATTGGCTAGCAGATAAAAAGATGCCTATTTGGTGCAATAATAATTTGAAACTCATAAAAAAATATAATAGATTGGACTTTATGAAAGGAAAGAGGGATCTGGTGTATTGGCCAGTTGATAACTGGGAATACGTTAAATAATTTTAATGTTTTTAGCAAGATTGCCATTTACCTTCTCATCAATATTTTCAATGGCTTCAGCTGTGACACTGTATTATGGCTAGAAATATAGATTTGGGCTATAAGAAGGATAAGCTGGAATTGGAATAGATCTGTTTCAAAATAATTTCATTTTCCAAACAGCCTTCATGATTGTATACCTTATTAAATGAAACTTCTGTATGTAGCCGTATGAAGAAAGTGTGGGAGAAAGATTTGGGTTTGGAACTAAAGGATTTGGTCTGTATGTTGGGATAAGCCTCTTTGTGTCTTCCTTTCTAAATCTATTACATCAGGGATGGGTAATTCCAGTCATTGAGGGCCATCAACCAGTCAGGATTTCAGGATATCCTTAATGAATATGCACACAAAATATTTGCATACAACTGAAGCAGTGTGCATGGAAATCTATTTCATGCATATTCAATAGATATCTTGAAAACCTAAATGGCTGGTAGTCTTTGAGGACCAGAATTGCCACCACTGCATTAAACAGTTTTTTTTTGTTGCATATAAAGAAATTTGGACACCTGTAAAAGTAGCTATAATATTAAGAAATAGTGAAAATAAATGTTGGTCTTATCATAAAGAAATTGGGATCTTTTCTCATATATTAATGTACTCTTGTAATTTACAGAAATTTTGGTCTTCTGTTTGGGGCAGATTTGTACCATTCATTTCCAAAAAGAGTTCCATTTAAGCATTATATAGAAATATTTGGCTCTATATTCAGATCTGTTAAATAGTGAATAATCTATTGTATTTATTTTTACTTTCTGTGGCTGTCAAACTGGTTTTAATTTACTATAAAATTAATTTGGAATTATATATCAACATGTAGTGTAACAGTTTCTGGATTTTATATAAATATCAAGCTGTTGTAACTGAAAAGAATAGCTGGTTATTAATATGTCAGAAAGTTTGGGCTCCTGTGCATCACTTTGTAACAGATATTATACAGCACCGTGAGATATTCTATGCAATTGCTAACATTATTGTGGTTTTTTTTGTTGCAAACAAAAAAGTTTGAAATAAATAAAAAAAGGTAGGAGGAAGGATGTGCATTCTTTGAAAACGAATAAGGGTATTCTTGTTTTAGTTTATTGAAATCCAAAATGAAGAGATAGTGCCCCAGAAATAACAAACATTTTCAATTGCATTCATTTTTGGATCACATGGAAATCTATGGGGTAAGCAAAACTTCAGGATTTTTTCCTCTTCAAAGCAAGTCAGTGAATCCTGCGATATCACAGTGAAGGAATAAGAAAAGAAGGAAGGAGCAGAACCAATCAAAGTGAAGCATTTTTTTAAGCAGCCTATCCTAGCTGTCATCTTCATGGATTGACAGTGACTCAGTTTTTTCCAACCTGAAACTGAAAAAGTTTGCCAAGCACCATTTTAGTTCATTTCTGTGCTGACAAGTACTTAGCAAATGCTGTGGTATGCTTTTGAGCAACAGTGTGCGTGCTATCTGGGTACATTGTGCAGTCTGCCTGTGTCATATGCATGTGTGTGTTGAGAATAACGTGAGCATTAGCCCCTCTTGCCCTGGCATAATGGGTGCAACCTCATGGGCTGGGCCCTAAGGTTTGCGCCAATGGCAGGTGAGCGAGACTTGGCACGGGCCAGGTCATGACAGAGTCCACAGGGTTTTGGTGAATGCTGAGGCTTGATGGGAGCAAGGCAGAGACTGAAGTGGAGCAAGGCTGAAGCCTTAAGCTAGAAGTGGAACAAGGAAAGGCTGAAGACTTGGAGCAAGACAAGGCTTGACAACTGGACCGAAATAAGGCCGAAGTCAGGATAAGTGACCTTGTGCTGAGGCAAAGCTGAAGCATCTGAAGGGGCCTTTTATAGGGCAAGCGGCTGTGACATCATCCAAGGGCAGCGCAGCTTTTCTCGCTGTGGGCCTTTTAAAGGGCTCTACGTTGGGCGCGTGCGTGCCTAAGGAACAACTCGATGATAATGCTCCCGGCAGTGTCCTGCTGCGTGCACCACTCAGTGGTGTCTCGTCGTGGCAAGGCCTGCCGGCCTGGGTAAGTAAAGTCGTTTGCGGGACCTCCCAGCGAGTGGCAAGCATAACAGTATGAGTGTGTGATCTTTATTCCAATCTCTAGTCTCACTGTGTTTCTGTGTGTGAGTACTGAGTATTTAGAGTACAATAACATTATATATATATATATATTGTAAAAAAAAAAAAAAAACCAACCTTTTTCCCTAGGTGTTTCTAGTGACCGCATCAAACCGAATTCCATTATGCCACAGGGATTAAGAGGATGAGGGTCTAATACCACCAACAGTGGTAAAGCTAGAGGAATATTTTGCCTCTTCTGGAAGGGAGCTATTAATGCAAACCCAACCACTTCTAGTTTGCAGCATTACTAGCACAGAGAAGATCAGTACCTCCCCACCCAAGCTAAAGAGAATTTTTTTCAATCAGTGGGAACCGTAGGCACAGGCAGGGTTGAGCAAGAGGAAGCTGAAGCTGGAAGAGCATGTGTTGCTTGCGCCCACTATTTTCTGTGTTTCTATGATGCAGGGGCAGGAGAAGGCAGAAGCAGTGGAGGGTGACATTGGAGAAGCAAGTGCAAGGGCAGTAGGAGCAGTGCAGCCAAAAGCAGCCCAGCATTCCTCCCTGATTCATCCTGAGCAGAGTCTGCAGTAGTTCCTATGATAAAGTAGTGAGCCAGATGAGTCATGTCATGGATTCTCAGAATCAAAGGATATTGAAATCTTAGTAGCTAAAGAGATCCGAGGATCTAGTTACTAGCATAATATCCTCTAGGAAGCAGACACAAAAGGGGAAAGGCGATACTGCCGGGGCACTGAGAAGCCCCCAGAAGAGGAGGTAGTGAAGAGCATGAGAGATGCCCCTGGGTTTTTGGCTCTCTGTCCACCCTCAAACCCAGTGTCAGCACCCAAGCCTGCAGAAAGGGAGAGGAGATCCTGCAAGACATCCACGGTGTGGAGGCACTTTAGAGTTAAGGACCAGTTTCATCCTGACTATATTTATGCTTGTAATTATACTGTCACTGAAAAACCATGCTGGGTAGAAAAGAAATCTCAATCTATATGAACTGTTCACTCATCCATCAAATATTTCTGGAACTGAGCCTTACAATTACACTAAGAAAAATTAATGGAAGACCATCATACAGGGCATGATGTCATTTCTGCAGGATTTCACTATGGTGACGGGCAATAGGCTTAATTTAAAATAATTTCATTTTCCAAATAGGCTTCAGGATTTTATAACTTTTTAAAAGAAAATTCTGTACATAGATGTATAGGTATAGAGAAAATGTGGAAGAAGGATTTGTGTTTGGAATTAGATGATAGACAAAGATCTATATTTTGGGATAAATCACTTCATCTCTCTTTTTCTGCATCCATTACACAGTTGGTTTTGTTGCACATAGAAGAATTGGACACCTGTGAAAGTAGCTAAAATATTAAAAAAATAGTGACAATAAAGGCTGATCTTGTCATATGGAAGTTGGGACCTTCTCTCATACTTTGGGGCGGATTTTAAAAGCCCTGCTCGCGTAAATCCGCCCGGATTTACGTGAACAGGGCCTTGCGCGCCGGTGCGCCTATGTTCCATAGGCCTACCGGCGCGCGCAGAGCCCCGGGACTCGCGTAAGTCCCGGGGTTTTTCGAGGGGGGCGTGTCGGATCGGCGCGGCGTAGATAGGGCTGGGGGGGTGGGTTAGATAGAGGAAGGGAGGGGAAGGTGAGGGGAGGGCGAAAGCGAGTTCCCTCCGAGGCCGCTCCGATTTCGGAGCGGCCTCGGAGGGAACGGCGGCAGGCTGCGCGGCTCGGTGCGCGCCGGCTACACGACATTGGCAGCCTTGCGCGCGCCGATCCTGGATTTGCGCGGCTACGCGCGTATCTACTAAAATCAAGCGTACTTTTGTTTGCGCCTGGTGCGCCAACAAAAGTACACGAAGGCGCACTTTCTTAAAATCTACCCCTTTATTTTTACTGTTGTAATCGACAGAAATTTTGGTCTTCTGTATGGAAGTGGATTTGTACCATTTCTTCATAGCCATTAACATGAAGTCTTCTGCATGATTGAAACTCACCTGACAGCAACTTGTTTCAACCCTGTGCATCCCATAAGAGAAGTCATCAGTGAAAGTAATTGCATCAGGATTGATTACATCATGAAATGAAGGCCAACCTGGTAAAAACAGAGAGACGAAAAAGTCATGTAAGGCTTCGAGTATACTGTAAATATAGTTTTCAAAATAAAAGAAAACCTTTATGCCCACAGGATAAAAAAAAAAACAAGTTAAAAATAAGTATCTCTGAGTTGTTTAATAATTATCTCTTTTCATAAGTTTTATGGAAAAAAAGCACTTTTCAAACTGAGAGCAAAGGGAATGTGTTTGAAAGGTTCTGGCTCACCAGCAGCTGTAAACCCACACCCTTGAATCGTTATTCCCAATCTCTAATCCAAGTTAACATAACCTTGTATAGCATATGTGCATTCATTTTCACCTGCTTGGGAGCTGGTATAAATGTGCATGCATACATTTATGTCTATACTTTCAAAATCAAATGTGTACATGTCAATGGCTTCCCTGTCTGAAATCCACCCCCAGAAATGCCTCTTTCAAGTATGTGTAAAAGTAGGCTCAAAATCACTTCCATGAATACTTTTACATGCACAACTCCTGAGTTATTTTCAAAAAGCCCATTTCGGCATATAAAACAGTGTTTTATGTATGGAAATCCTTTTGAAAATCAGGTCCTTTATGTACATTATATTAAGACTTCTATATTTATTTATTTTATTTATTTAGGGTTTTTATATACCGACATTCTCGATATACATATCAAATCAAGTCGGTTTCCATATAACAAAACTGTCGCCGGTAAGGCGTTACATTAAACATGGTAAAGGTAAAGGGAGTACATTAAACAATAGACAAAGTATTGAACAGAGAACGTGCAGCATAACATTAAACAATCAACAAATTATTGAACAAAGGAACATAGATCAATAAATATTAAATATTAAACGTAAAAAAGATATATAAAATAAAATAACTATGGGAAGAGCATGAGCTAGAAAGCTGATGCTTCAAGAGATGGTTTTTCATAGCAGGTGGGTGGACTGTCCAGAAAAGGTCCTGAAGGTCCTAAGTGTATAAAGTCGGTAGTGGACTTTATATTGTGCTATTTTGCTCTTTGACCTGTGTTGAATTGTTTCTGCGATTCCGAATAGGCTTGTCGGAAGAGCCACGTTTTGAGGTTTTTCTTGAAGGTAAGATGGCAGGTTTCAAGACGAAGATCTGGCGGTAATGAGTTCCATAGGGAGGGCCCAGCAGTGGAGAGTGCTCGTTTTGCTAGCGAAGTTTTAATCGGGGGAGCATATAAAGAACCTTTATAATTATATCTGATGGGTCTTTTTGATGTGTGAAGGCGGAGTTGCGAGGTAAGATTTAGGTGAGCGCTTCCCATAATATCCTTGTGGATCATTGATAATGTCTTGAAGGTGATTCTAGCTTTTATGGGAAGCCAGTGGAGGTAGAGCAGAATTGGAGTGATGTGGGCTCTTTTGTTGGTGTTGGTGAGTAGCCTCGCTGCAGCGTTTTGTACCATCTGTAAGGGTTTTATGGACGAAAACGGAAGACCTAGCAGAAGAGAATTGCAGTAGTCTAACTTGGACAGAATTATGGACTGGACTACTAAGCGGAAGTCGTTGAAGTGAAGGAGTGGTTTCAGATTTTTTAACACTTGGAGTTTGAAGTAACATTCTTTGGTTGTGTTGTGAATGAAAGATTTAAGGTTGAATTGATCGTCGATGCGCACCCCTAAGTCTCTGACTGAAGGTGAGTGGTTTAAGGGTGGTATTGTGGATTGTGTTGAGCTTTGGATGTTGAAGAGTGTGTGGTTTTCGTCAGGAGAGATGATGAGGATTTCTGTTTTATTTTTGTTGAGTATAAGGTTGAGGCTGGATAGCAGGGAATTGATGGATAGTAAGCAGTTGTTCCAATGAGCCCAGGTTTTTTGGAGTGATTCTGTGATGGGAAGAATTATCTGAATGTCATCAGCGAAAATATAGTGCTTTAGCTTGAGACTGGAGAGTAGGTGGCAGAGTGGAAGCAGGTAAATGTTAAATAGGGTAGGGGAGAGCGATGAACCTTGAGGTACTCCTCTGCTTGATTTGATAGGAGGTGATTCTATGTTATTTATCTTGACTTTGTAGGATCTATTTTCTAGGAATGATTGAAACCAACTATGAGCTTCTCCTTGGATTCCTATATCTGATAGCCGCTCGAGGAGGATGTCATGATTTACCGTGTCGAATGCGGCGGATAAGTCGAGAAGAGCGAGGAGGTACGATTGTTTTTTTTCTAGGTTCAGGAGGATGGTGTCAGATAGTGATGTTAGTAGAGCTTCTGTGTTTTGTGATTTCCTGAATCCAAACTGAAAGGGGGAGAGTATATTGTTCTCCTCCAGGTAATCGGCCAGTTGCTTATTGACGAATCTCTCCATTACTCTTGAGATTAGGGGTAGGTTGGCTATTGGGCGGAAGTTGGCAGGGTCTGTAGTAGGCAAGTTGGGTTTTTTTAGTAATGGTTTCAGAATGGCTATTTTCAGTTGTTCTGGGACCTTTCCTTGAGTTAAAGAGCAGTTTATGATGTTTGCTAATGCTTTGGAGATGGTGTTGGGAATAGATAGTAAGAGCTTGGAGGGAATGGTGTCCAGTGGGTGAGAGGATGGTTTAAGTTTATTGAGGATGTTTTCAATTTCCAGGGATGATGGGGTCTCGAATGCTGATAAGCTGTATTTTTTGATGTGTGTCGGAGTGCTGGGAGGTATTGCTGTCAGAAGTTGAGTGGAGGTTGTGATAGAGGTGCTCTGGGGTGTAGTTGCTGTCGGCTGTTGGGGTGTTGTTGCTGTCAGCTGTTGGGTTGAGATAGTTGGGTTGAGATTGGCGATTGGCTTGAGGAGGTTGGTGATCTTGTTGTCGAAGTAAATTGCTAGTTCCAATGCTTTGTCGGCTGCTTGTTCATCTGGGATGATAGGTGGAGAGGGTTTTGTAAGGGATGATACAAATGAGAATAAGGCTTTGGCGTCGAATGCGAAGTTATGGATTTTTTTTGCATAAAAGTCTTTTTTAGCCTTGAGGATAGCCAATCTGTATGTGTTGAGGAGGGATTTATAGTTTAGCAAGTGTGGTTGTGGATGGAGATTTTGCGCCAGTTTGTTTTCCTTTTTCCTAAGTTCTTGTTTCAGAGTTTTTAGAGTCGGAGTGTACCAAGGGTGTCTATTGGCTTGTGGTGGTTTCAGAGATTTGGTGATGGATGGGCAGGATAGATCTGCAACCTCGTTTGTTATCGTAATCCAGGAGTTGATCACTGATGCTGTGTCTGTGAGGTTATATACAAAATATATATACAAAAATATATATACAAAAAACTAGAGAGAGTATACAAAAAGAGTAGATACAAAAGAGAGAGAACAGATAGATAGACAAAAGACAGAGAGAGAGATATAGAGATATAGATAGAAAGATATAGACAAAGAGATATATATATATATATATATATATAAATATATATATATATATATATAAATATATATACAAATATATATACAAAATACATATATATACAAAATATATATACAAATATATATACAAAATATATATACAAAAACTTTATATTGGTTCCCTTCCTATAGTTTTTTTAGTTTGCTGTCCATAATATATGGATACAGATTCTAAAATGTTAATGTGTTCTATAGGCTAAGATTCAAATGGATCTAGGCAGTCAAGTAAGGACTTAGTCAGACATATCAAAGCCTCTGAAAACTAACCAGACTGAGTGGCTAAATTTAGCTGGCCATATTCTGAGTGGACCAGGGCAGGATTAGGTTGGGACAAGAACATTAGAAAGCTAGCGCTGATTTTCAGCATTATCGACCTATCCTGGCTAACAAAATCTGCAACAACACACTTAAATATGACATGACATCCTGTCTCCCAATTGTAATCTTGAAAAAAAAAAAAAAGGTCCAGGCTGCCCTCCTGACAACTTCCCACCAACCTATAAAAAGAATGCAAACTTACCCCTCTCACTGATTTCTCCTCCCTCCCAGTTTTCCTGCTTTAAATATATATATTTTTTAATGCTCCCCCCCCCCCCCCGGTGATCTTCCTTCCATTCTAGTCTTTCTACCCTAAAAATTATTTTTTAAATGTCCCTGTGGCCACCATCTCTAACTACTGGTCTCCTTGTCTTGACACACACTTTTAAAAAATGTCCCGATGACCTCCTTCCCCCTCTTCCAATGTCCCAGCAGTAAAAAAACAAAAAAATAAAGAAAATGTCTTTATGGCTATTCCATTACCCTCCAGGTCTCCTAGGCAAATAAATTGAAAACAGCTGGAGGATTCCTCTCCCTCTCTCCCTCCTGTCCCAGAAAGGATATATCCAGGATCTTCTGAGTTTTCTTGCACAGTGGGGAGACCGGGAGGGAGAGGGGTGGCTGCTGGGACATTTTTTTTTAAATTTTTTTTTTTAACAGCCAGGATACCGATAGGGACATTTTAAGACATATTTTTGAGTGCAGGGATACTGGGAGGGAAGAAATATGACTGCAGGGACATTTTATTTTTAAATCTGATAGGGGGGAGACTGGGAGGCAGGGAAAGTGGTTATGCAGACATTTTTATTGTCAGATGGGCATGACAACAGCAGGTCTTTTTAAAAATATAATCTGGAGGAAAAGAGAGGGATCTTGGCTTGGTGGTAGTGAGGTTTAGAGGACTTAGGTCTAGATTCATCAAATTGCTATAAATATAGCAGAAATAGTGGTTAAGCTAATTTCCTGTCTACTGCATAGGCAATTTTCGTGAAGCATGATACATTACCATGTCATGGGTTGCGTGTAGCATCAGTACTTGGCGCATTATTTTATGTGGCCCATGTTGATTTATGCAGCACTAATGCACCTGAGGATGGCTGTCAACAATCAAAACCATTCCTTGCGTGATCAGATGGCAGCACACTCACAAGCTATAACAAAGGTGGCAATGTCATTCAACATGACCAGTGTTTTGACTCAGATCTTAAAAAGCATGCCTGAGCCTCCAACTGTGCCTTCCCGAGCATCCCAGGACTCCACATCCCGCAGCAGTCCCTGGCCCAAGAGGCGACCCAAGGGTAGGCCCCTTCAAAGACATGCTTCCCCCAAGTGACAAGCCAAATCATGGCAAAGGGCCATAAAGCAGCAGAACTGTTGGTATTTTATGTCAACTAACATGACTTGTCCAAAGAAGCCTGGCCGGTCCTCTGTATAGAGTTCCTGTGCTGAAGAAGCCTGCTGGGCCCGTCAACAACTGAATTCCTGTGCCGGCTAGATAGAAGAAGTCTGTTGGGCCCATCCTGACAGTTCCTGTGCCGGCTAGATGGAAGAAGTCTGCTGGGCCTGTCCTGACAACAGAGTTCCTGTGCCAGTTAGATGGAAGAAACCTGCTGTGTCTTGTCCTGGGGCTCCTGCCTGTTGCGTCCTTCGGTCTCAGGTGGCTTCGACTTCTGTGCCTCACCTTTCTTCCTTCTCTCTCCTTCACCTTGGGAAGATGGCTGCTGCCGCGTCTTCATGCCGCTCTCTCCGGTGTCCCCGGATCGGCAACGGCAAGCGCCATGATTTTCCTGAGAGCCTCCTAGGGTGCGCGCGTGCATGCCACCCATATCTGTATCCACGTCATGGCGGGAACCTTGGGGGCGTCCCCTCCGAGTGACATCATCACATCCTGGTATTTAACCTGCCCTTCGTTTGCTAACAAACTGAGTTAGCAAGGACTGGAATGCCTCCTGTCTAAGCTGCTCTGCCACTTCCCTGCTGCCGCAGGAAGCTCTCTCTGCCCTTCGGGGTAATTCTTCACTAACCTGGGTACCCGCTCCTCGGGGGCCCTTCTGCTCTATTTCAGGTACCTATTTTTGGATACCGGGAACTCACTCCTCGAGGGCCTGCTTTCCCTAATCTGGTGTTTGCCACTTAACAACTTCTGCCTGCCAGGACCTTCTACAATACAGCTTCTGCTTCAGTGAGTACTAACCTTTCAGTCTGTCTCACCTTCAGGGTTTACATCCGGGACCTGTCCCTGCTACGCCGCCCTGCCTATCACCTACTCGAGTGTGAGACTGGTCTCCTCTGCTGAGGACCCCTGGACTACTTCCCTGGGCTACCTTCACTGCTGCCCACCCCGGGCAGTACCATCAAGCTGTACAATAAATACTACTTCTCTGTGTCTGTGTGTATAGAGTCTAGCCTAGTACTGAGGTTCCTCACGGGGCTCCTCCCCGTGGGAATGGCCATCACTGCAGTACCCAAGCATCCACTCCAACACGTCATAACCATAACACTGCCTTCATGCTGCTGTGTCTTCTCCTGGGGCTCTTGTCTCCATGCTGCTGTGCCTTCTCCTGGTCCTCGGCCTCCATTCTGCTGTGTCTTCTCCTGGAACTCCTGCCTCTATGCTGCTGTGTCTTCTCCTGGTCCTTGGCCTCCATGCTGTGCTCTTTGTTCCTGGTCCTGCTGCCTTCTTGTTGAAATCTGCTGCCTTGGCCCTTAGGTTGTCCCCTTGATGCACTCTTTCAACATGGACTGTTTGGGGCCTTCTTGTTAACACATGGTTGAGCTGCTATCAGCTCTAACATTAGAGCTGTACTGTAGCTACTGGGGTGCCACTTCCACTTTCTATATTCTTTGCTGTAATCATGACTGTGCAAAAGGATAAGATAAGACTGTATATGTAATGTTGCCATTTGGAACAATGTATGTACGGGTCTACACTCAATATGCTGTTCATTTCAGTTACAATATCATGTACAATTTGAATCTTGCCCTTGCAGAATATGATTACCAAATATTTTGACTTACTTTCAATCTGTTGATGACATTTATTATGTAATAAACTGGTCACAGGTTGGAACAAACATTTTCTGGTTGTCTATTTTCATTGTATGTTTTTTGTCTTAAGGGTCGACTAAGTCAAAGGTTTGGGATCCACATGACCTTGCATGTTAGAGTGCCATTGGCCATTCCAACTAGGCACATTTCTAGCAGGCAAGATCATATGGGCTAGGGCCTACAACCCAAAACTCATTGTATGCTCCCAAGGAAGACAGCAAGAGCTAAACAGGAAGCTCCTTACTGTGGAGGTTCACAATTGGCTCTAGTTGCCTGCTCCAGAGAGCATACTCTTAACTAAATGTTGGGTACATGGGCATGTATGTGAGATGGGCACTAGCTAGCTAGTGTTCCCCTTCATATATAAGCCAGTGGAATAGGTATAGAAATGCTTGGCTGGAGGTGCAGTAGCTATGTCTTCACTCTGTTAGGAATCAATAGGTTGTATAGTTTTGTGCCGGTCATCGTGAGCTATAACAAACCATTGGTCTCTTCCATGGTGAATATATATTACCTCTGATCAAACAATGGACTTCTCTCTGCCTGTGGCACCAAATGCTATCATGATATAATACAGACATACATAATACATGATATAATTACAGACCGATATCCACCCTCTCATTTTTAGCAAAACTCACAGAAAAAATAGTGCAAACACAACTCTCGGAACATCTTGAAAACAATAACATTTTATATCCCACACAGTTTGGCTTCAGAAAGCACTACAGTACGAACACAATTTTAAGAGGATTCGACAATGGACAAAATTATGTTAGTTCTGCTAGACTTGTCAGCAGTGTTTGACACAGTGAACCATTCCATCCTTCTAGAAAGACTTAGAAAAATCGGTATAATAGAACATATACTTAAATGGCTCAAATCATACATTACAAATTGGTTCTTTCAGACTAAAATTAATAACACTATTTCTGAAAAAATAGAATTGGATACAGGAGTCCCACAGGGTTCCTCACCGTCAGCTACTCTCTTTAATGTATACATGATTCCCGTCTGCCATTTTCTCAGTGGACTTGGTCTCACACACTACGTTTATGCTGATGATGTTCAAATTCTAATTCCCATTAAGAATTCAATAGACGAAACACTCAGACTGACAGCGATGTAGATAATATGAAATTGAGTTTAAATGTTGAGAAAACCGAAGTCATATTTTTAGATCTGAGAACCAGCAATATCAAACCCTCATTTCTGACCTTAGAAGATAACAAGACGAGTATTGAAATTAGAAGTAATGCACGAAATTTAGGAGTGATAATTGATTCTGAACTCAGTCTAAATAAACATATTAATTTGAAACTTAAAGAAGGTTACAATAAGCTACAAACTCTTAAACAGTTAAAACCTTTACTTGATCACAATAACTTTAGAACAGTTCTTCAAGTTTTACTGTTCTCTAGTATGGACTACTGTATTGCTCTATTCTTAGGACTACCATAATCCACAATCCGACCATTACAAGTTCTTCAAAACACTGCAACACATATACTAACCAATACAAAAAAATATGATCATATCACACCGGTTTTGATCTTGCTACAGTGGCATCCGATACAATATCGCATAGAATACAAAACCCTCTGCATCCTACACAGAACAATCTATGGTGAAGGCAATGAATGGCTAAATGCCTCTATCAGATTACATACACCACAAAGAAATCTAAGATCAAGTAATAAGGCTCTTCTATCCATTCCCTCAGTAAAATCAGCACAGTTAACGCAGGTCAGAAATAGAGCCATCTCTCTCGCAGGACCAAAGATATAGAACGCACTACCTGACAACCTTAGAATGCAGCAAAATGAAAAAAACGTTTAAAAAAGAACTGAAAACATGGCTTTTTTGCAAAGCCTATAATGAACACAAACAGCAGAACCAGAAGGTTTAGCCAGCTACGCTGTTTATTACTTATTTTATTTTTTATTTTTTACTTTTTGATGCATTTGTAGATATTTTATTAACTTGTTTTAATGTCTTATTTTTTATTTGAAGTATAACTTAATAGTTAATATCTGTTTCTTAAAGTTTTTTACTTTTGCTGTACTGATTTTATGTTTATTATTATGATATTTGTAAACCGTTGTGATGGAACCTCTCTAAATGATGGTATATAGAATTTTATAAATAAATAATTAATTAAATAAAAATAAGTCTTTAGTCAGAGGGATACTTGAAAAGTACATAGAGTCCTAGGTGTTTTCATCTCTAGGGAGCATAAAAGTGCAGCTGTGGGTTCCAGGGCCAAAGAGTACTTCTTAGTGTAGATGTAAAGCTTGTGTGGTATTAAGGGAAGGTTATACTAATCATCCCACAAGACTTAACAATGGGCCCCTTACTAATCATCCCACAAGACTTAACAATGAGCCCCCACTTGTGTCCTCACACCACTTTTTGGGTTTCACACTAAGCAAAATGTCTTCTATTTGCAGGCTGCTCTAACACCATGCATCAGCTTTGTGACAACTAAGGAGGAGTGAGGGAATTGTGTAGTTTAGAGAATCCCCACAGCCAAAGAGCAGACAGCTATGAAGCCTGCTGTTGCTTGTGGCCTAGCAGACCTCCACAGACTGGCTGCCACCCCTGTACTGGCCTGGCATGTGGATCTGGATAATACCTGTTCGCTAACAATCATCCTTAGCAAACAGGTATTATCCAGAACAACAAGCCAGGCCAGTACAGGGGTGGCAGCCAGTCTGTGGATGTCTGCCTGGCCCCAAGCAACAGCTGGTTTCATAGCTATCTGCTCTTGGCTTGTGGGGATTCTCTAACCTACACAACTTCCTTACTCCTCCTCAGCTGTCACACAGATGCTGATACAATGTTAGAACAGCCCGCATGTAGACAGGGGTACCTAATGCAAAAGTTGTATAGTGGACAAGTGATTCAGTGTAAGTTTGCAGATAAACCTGTCCCCTAAAATTAATAGCAGAAATGTGCCACCACTTCTATGTATGCACATAAAACATATCAAGTTATATAGCAGAATCTTTAGAGGCCTAGCCTGCCAGCTTATACATATGTCTGAGTAAGTCTCAAATGATGTAGCCTGGTATGGCAGCCTCTATTTATTTATTTTTATTTATTTAATAATTTTTATATACCGACTTTTCATGCAAGCATATCAAATCGGTTTACAGTAGTTAGCCATTAATCATTTACAATTATTTGCATTTCCAAAGAAGAAAGGAAGTAAATACATTGTTTCATAATATAAATAATTAACATAGTAAACTAAATAGTAGGCTAAATAATCAAAATTTAAATACTTAGAGAGGTAGTATAGTTAGGGTAGAGATAGTATAATAAAAATAAAAATATACATTACCTTGGTATAAAATCAGAAGAGTGAGATAATTATGCTAACAGCTCTTGGTAGGCTTGTTTAAAAAGCCAGGTTTTAATCCCCTTTTTAAATAATTTGATGTCAGCTTCTAGTCGTAATTCCTGCGGAATAGAGTTCCATAGAAGGGGTCCAGCAATAGAGATAGTTCTTTCTTTTACATTATTTAGGTGGGCAATTTTGGGGGAAGGAATTGGCAGCATCTCTGTTCCGGTAGATCTGGTGATTTTTGAGGGGGTGTGGAAGTGAAGTGAAGAGGTTAGCCATTCAATTTTTTCATTGTATAGGGTTTTGTGAATTAGTGATAAGATTTTATGCTGGGCCCTATATTTGACCGGCAGCCAGTGAAGTTCTTTTAATATTGAGGTGATATATTCGGATCTTCTAATACCTGTCAAGAGTCTAGCTGCAGAGTTCTGCAGAAGTTGCAATGGTCTTGTGATATTTGCGGGCAGGCCTAAGAATAGTGAGTTACAGTAGTCTAATCTTGATAAGACAAGTGCCTGTACGACAGTTCAAAAGTCTTTTGGGAATAGGAGGGGTTTTAATCTTTTGAGTATGTTTCATTTGAAGTAACCTTCGCTTATGATTTTTTTAACGCAGGATTTCATGGAGAATTCGCAATCTATAAGAATCCCTAGATCTATGTCGAGTGTGCAGGATATGTTCTACAGAGAAGAGGGTAAGTAGGCCACTGTCTTAAAAAAGGGAACTTCTAATAGGAGCGCTGGCAGGCCTTAGGCCCCACCCCCTCCAAAATAGCTAATCTTCCCTGCCAGCTGCAGCTCTTGGAACCATGCACATCCCCAAAAAACCAGGACAATTAGGCTCACTCCAGGTACCCTACAGGCAGATATCTACTCATACAGAAATGTGATACACCATATCTGAAGTCTGATGCTGGCAAGTTTCACAACTCCTTCTTTTGACGCAAGGAATAAACTGTGAGAGCCCTAGGTGGAATGTTATTTCACTAAGCATCAGGCCATTTTCTTCCCATCTGATACAATCGTATTTCTGAGGCACTCCTTGTAAAGAGTGGAAGCACAGAATCACTGGGGTCCAAAGGCAGTGTGTGCAAAATGTATGCACACACACACACCCTGTGTGCTCTGGGGTATGCATAGGTATGGTAATGGAGGGACCAACAAGGCCCAACATGTCCCCCAGACACAGATTGAGACAGAGGCTAAGAGCACATCACTCACCTAGACCCACACACTGACACATATCTGTTAGCCCATAGATGAATATAGACTACCTTCTGCACTTTGTGCCCCTACACATGGCCAATGTGTTAGTTCTTGCCCTGTTCCTAATCAACCATCACTGATGTCTGTGGCAGCCTGGTCCCTAACTGTTAATGAGGGAGCCTTAAAATAATAGGGATGTGAATCGGGTGATCGATCGTCTTAACAATCGATTTTGGCTGGGGGCGAGGGAAATCTGATCGTCATGGTTTTTGATTTTTTTGCCCTCACTATGTCAGTGAGGGCAAAAGTAGCGCCGGCGCCATTTTGACTTTTGCCCTCACTATGTCGACATAGTGAGGGCAAAAGTAGCGCCGGCGCCATTTTGAATATTGGCAATACGGCCCGCGTGCAGGAGGTCGCTCCCGGACCCCCGCTGGACTTTTGGCAAGTCTTGTGGGGGTCAGGAGGCCCCCCCCAAGCTGGCCAAAAGTCCCTGGGGGTCCAGCGGGGGTCCGGGAGCGATCTCCTGCACTCGTGACGTCGGGTGACAGGAACCAAAATGGCGCCGGCGCTACCTTTGCCCTGTTATATGGTAAGGGCAAAGGGCCACCGGCGCCATTTCTTTTAACACAGCCGTGGCCTGAGAGCGGGAGATCGCGCCGGGACCCCCCCACTGGACCCCAGGTAATTTAAAACATTTTGGGGGGCTTCGGGAGGGTGGGGGATTTATTTTAAAGGGTCGGGTGGGTTTTAGGGTGCCGGTTTTCCCGCCCTCCCCCCTCCCCCGATTTACGATTTTTTTTACGATAAATCAGGGGAATTGTTATTGTATCGTGGCTCTAACGATTTTTGACGATTTAAAATATATCTGACGATTGTTTTAAATCGTCAAAAAACGATTCACATCCCTACCTAACAACACACAGATTATCGTCTACACCTGTCAGCATGACAAACATCTATTGAGAAGCATATATGATAAGCACTGTCAGAGATACTGACATGGGCTCCTCAAGCCCTCAGGTGGCACTAAATGCTTGTCTTGCAAGCGAACAACACAGAAAGTACATAAGCCATCATGCCAACAACATGAGACCTCTGGGAGCAGTAGGCATATACATTCAGCACAGTAGCAGGATTCAGAATGAGGCAGGGTGTAGATTCCTGGGGTCATCAGCTGACACCTTCTTTAGCCTTTATGCTAAACACGGAGCTGATGATTGAGACTCTCTCAGCACACCTGCCTTGCTGACCACAAACTGTAAAACTGACAAACAGCATATGAAACACAGCCTATAGGACAACAACTCTTCCATCTTGGTCACAAGTCTTGGCAGCCATGTGGACCAGCAAGGGCCTCCAACCATAAAACACTGGAAAGTTAGACAATACTGCAAGCTGTTCACCCCAGGAGTCCTCAGCCTATGTGCTTTAAGGGTGGCCACAGATAGCAAAAGGAGTGTAACTGATACTAGCTATCGAAACAACTACGCTGCATATTTGCTAGGTACATACATAGAGCAGCACCAGGTGACTAGCCCTGAGCTGCCCTGGCCAAGGGCCTTGCAGTACGTGACATCTTCATATTTGACAAAGACTACCTGTGACGTGTCAGGTGAGGCAAATAGCTACTAACACACCTTTGCATTGGGTTCAATGAGGTGAACCTTTTTCTTAGGAGAATTGTGGGTGCTATTAGAGTCATTAGAAAGCAGAGTCTGACCTTGACATTTCAGAGGTGACTTTCAAATACAAGTGAAGGCATGATACCATCTGATTCCCAATCCTGCCTTCACACAGTCTGACCAGCATCCTTGTTTAGCCTCCCCAAGAAGCTAACATAACCAACATGACATCCCAACAGCAAAGGCCCTCACCATCTGTACATGATAGTTGACATTTTGCCTAGGTAGGTGCAGCAGGATGGATGCAATCTAGCATACCACAAAGAGGTATGCTAGATTGCAATGACCTGTAAGCATTGTGGGAATGCCACAATCTTTGACAGCACTTTACTAAAGCCTGTGAATGAAGGCCTGCTAGGTGAGCACTCTGATGTCAGCACTAGTTCTGAAATAGGTGAGGCAGTGCTGTCACCAGTGTCTTTGCAGGCCCATGTGACACAAAGCATCCCATATACAGGGGCACAACTTCAAATGCACATGGATGTCAGCTATGGGATGAGGCTGTAAAATGGCAACTCTGTGATTAATATGTTTAACTGTCAACCTGTAGCTTTAGGCTGTGTCTTTAAGCTGCAGAGCTATTTGTGGTTTATAGGATTTCTAGAGTGTGACTGTCCCTCACAACCAAGCTAAGGCTACCCATTCGTAGCAGTCATCTAACCATGAAGTAGTACATCAGAGCTGCCACACCTGTCCTAGCAGAAAAACCTCTACCTCATGTGCAAGTCCCTGGCTGCTCTGCAGTATGACCTCTAAAGATACAAATTTATCTGTCCTGACAGTGAATATTCTAGGCCCAAAAATGCACAGGCTGCAGCTTCTGGTTTACCTGTGTGATGGGCAAGACAAACTGTGCCTGACATCGTAGCTGACCCATTACTAACAGGGCACACCTGATCTGGGAGTGCCAGTAGTGTGGACACTAAAAGGTTGTGATTAACCAGTGAGATTTCAATTGCTCCACATAGGAGAACTGGAAAAGGCAAATGTTTAAAGTGAACCCATAGAAAGTATGTAGTGGTTGCTCACGCACAAAGCTTTATGGCAAGTGCATTGTTTGGCCTCACAACATTAGCAGGCCTCTCGATCATGGGGAGAGAAAGCCAGGCCCTGGTGCAATGGCATGTAGACCTAACTATACAAGCCACTTGTCATGTCAGCGATGCTATTACATCCCCCACAGTCTCCCCATGTCTGTGCCATTTGCTGCAAACACATAGCCAGAGAGGGAATAGAGAAGGAAGCATCTCTCTTACTTACGAGCCAACCATCACTGTAGAGGCCATCCTCAAAATTTTCAAAGAGGCCCGATTGCCTAAGAATAAAGGAATCGTGCACAGCTCCTAGATACCTGGCCACCATTTCGAGGATGTGTAGTCGAGCATCACAGACCACTTGCACATTGATGGAGTGGAAGAGCTTTCTGTTGCAAAACATCTCCTCCTTGTTACGGGGTGGGATGATGGCAACCTTAATGCAGTCAATAGATCCCAGAATACTGGGAAAGTTAGCAATGGCATAAAAGCCTCTCTTCAATTCTATCAAGACCTGCCTGTCCTAAGGAATGCTATGTAGTGATTAATGCAGTCAGAGAAGCTGTTATGACCTAGCCTAGACAGTGGGAAAAAGTGGGGGACATTCCCCCAATGATCCCTACTGTCATCTGGAAGGAGACCGTGCCATAAAATGCAGGGTGGCCAATAGTTTGGTGAGCCCCGGTATAGTACGAGATCTTTCTGTGACTGGATCCAGATCCCCTCGGATTTCTTCATATAATTCCAAGATAACCTGAGAGCTGAGGAGATACCTGTTGACCACATAATCTTCTGGCATGCCCAGCAATGAGGCTCGTGGAGGAAAGATATGCTCCCTAAATCTCTTCCACTGTGCCCACCTACATGGTAAGCACTGCCATGGGCCACAACCCTCTCCCTGCGGGGCCAGTGGCTCGGGCTCCAGTGTAGGGACTTCCCTAGAAGGAGTTGGAACTTCCCTTGATTGTTCTTGTGGTGGTGGTTCTTGTTGTCTGCGATGAGCATCCTGAAGCAGCCAGTATCCCCCAACAAGTAAACTTGCCAAAAACTTAATAGGTTTAGGAAGACAGGCCAGGTAAGAAAAGGTGTTTTTATTGTCCCAGGAGGGCATGGTACATGTATCTGACAGAAGGCCTCATTTTATTGTGTGCGCTAATAGCTGCTTTTTTACCCTCTACCACAAAAAAAAAGTGTAGTTATTTTCTGATGTTAAATCTTACATTATTGTGCGTTAATCTATCGCGGAATGCAGCAGGAGACCCTAATTTGTATTAACTCCTCCCACTTGCATACTCAAATTAAAATTTGCAAGCTACCTTGTGTTGCGATATTTATTGCACGTGCAACATGCATTAGACCCCATTTAACACACATTAGGGCTCTAACACTGTTTGATAATGACCATTAGCCAGATTTTAACCCGCTAGATATAGGTGAATTTTCAGCTGAAAAGCTACACTAGTTAGATTTAGTTGAAAATTCACCTAAAGATAACTAGTTAAATTAATTGGTTATCTTAGCCATGTAGCAACCATTTGAAAATAAACCTCTAAGAATTTACATTATCTGTATATATACATACCAGGAAGCAAGTATTTTAAAATTGTGCTAATAAAAATAGCTAAAAATTAACTTCTCCAAATAATTGTATTAGTATTATTAATTTATTTATTTATTTTATTTATAAATTTTATATACCGCCGCTCATCAAAGATATCACGTCGGTGTACAGTGAACAGGAACTTACGCCGGAGCGTTTTACATTTAACAGAGTTATATAAGCGTTATACAATTAAAAAAAGGCAAGTATATAAATATTTGAACATAAAACAAGTAGAAATCTTTTACAAAAACAGAACTATCATTTATTGTAACTTAACTGAGCTGAATTAAAACAACACTATAGAGTAAAGAGGGTTCAAGGGGAAAAAGGTAAAAGCTAAGGGAGAGGGTTAGAGGGTGATAGAGTTCTAAATAAGTGGTAAGAGGGGAGCGAAAGTGCTAATCTTAAATTAGGAGCAATATGGTAGGATCATTAGAATAGGAGCAGAAATAGGAGAAGTTAGAGATGGTATATAGACAGGGGGTGTCTGGTAGAAAGGCAGGGCAGGTAAAGGAGGGGAGGACATATTTATTTCAAGTATAGGCATGTGTGAATAACCATGTCTTGAGTTTTTGCTTGAAAGTTTTGGGAGATGGCTCAAGGCGCAGTTCGGTGGGCATGGTATTCCATAACAATGGGCCAGCAAAAGAAAAGCGCTCGCGCTTTGGTAGAAGCATAGTTATATAGTTTTGGGCGAGGGGGTCTGTAATGTGGCAAGGTATTGATTTCTGGTGGGTTTAATAGAGTTTTGAAATTGTAGAGTATTATTAAACCATTTCATTTCAGGATTGTGGAGGGCTTTATGGATAAGTGTTAGTGTCTTATAGTGTATGCGAGATTGAATGGGGAGCCAGTGAAAATCCTTCAAAACTGGCGTAATGTGTTCCTTTGCATTTGTATTAGTGAGGATGCGGGCTGCAGTATTTTGCAGGATTTGTAAGGGGCGGATGGCATTTTTAGGTAGGCCTAGGAGGAGTGAATTGCAATAATCTGTTTTGGAAAACAACATGGCTTGTAAAACTGTCCGGAAATCAGATGCGTGAAGTAAGGGTTTCAATTTTTTGAGTGTATGTAATTTGAAAAAACACTCTTTAAGGATTGCGCTGATAAATTTTTTGAGGGCCATTTGGTCGTCAATAATGACTCCTAGGTCTCGGACTTGGTGGGAGAATTGTATGTGCGTCGATGTTTGGTGAGGTGGGAGAAGCATGTAGGGGTGGGAGGAGAAATGATCATGAGTTCTGTTTTTGTGGAGTTGAGGGCAAGTTGTAAGGAGGTTAGTAGATTATTGATAGAAGCGAGGGTAGTGTCCCAGATTTCAATGGCTTTGGGTATGGATTCCGTTACTGGAATAAGAATTTGTACATCATCAGCGTACAAAAAGTGTGGAAGCTTAAGATTGGCGAGGAGATGGCAGAGTGGTAGGAGATAGATGTTAAAAAGGGTAGATGAAAGTGAAGAGCCTTGCGGGACTCCTTGCTTCAGGGGGATTTCTTTTGAAAGGTGGTTGCCAATTTTGACTTTATAGTTACGGTTGGACAGGTAGGAAGTAAACCAGTTATGAGCAGTACCAGTTATTCCAATCTCGTGAAGGCGTTGGAGGAGAATTTGGTGGTTAACGGTATCAAAAGCCGCTGAAATATCCAGGATTACTAGAAGATGAGGTAGATTTTTATCTAGGCTTTTGAGAAGGTAATCAGACAGAGATAAGAGCAGGGTTTCAGTACTATGTAGTTTGCGAAATCCGTATTGTGAGGGAGAGAGGATTTGGTGTTCTTCTAAATAGTCACTAAGTTGACGGTTGATAGTTTTTCTAGGATTTTAGCAATAAATGGGAGATTAGAAATTGGCGATAATTGGCAAGGTCTAATGGGTCGAGCTAGGTTTTTTTAAAGTGGGTTTAAGGATAGCAAATTTGAGAGAGTTAGGCACTTGTCCAAGTTCAATAGATGCATTGATATGTTAGAGATAGGGCTGGCTATTAGATCAGGGACAGTGAGGAGGAGTTTTGTGGGGATGGTATCAGAAGGGGTGAGAGGAGGGTCTAGCTTTTTTGAGTAGGGATACATTTCAGTTTGTTGCAGTGTTTTCAAAGATAGTAGCTGAGGTGTAGAGTCTTTTTTGTGACAGAGGTTATTGAATTGGGGCAAGTGGGAATTGTGTGTGAAGCGTGTCATAATTTTGTTAATTTTGTCCTGAAAGAGAAGAGGCCAGTTGTTCGCATTTGATTTTGGCTTCTTCTTCTGGGATGATATTTGGAGTGAGGTTTGTAAGTGAAGTGACATATTCAAACAGCACTTTTGGATTGAATTGAAATTGGTTGTATTTTACCAGCGTAGTAATTTTTTTTTTGCATTGTTGATCATCTCACTATAATTTTGCAGTGAAGTTTTGTATCGTGCAAGTAGAGTAGGTGTGGTTCTTTACGCCAATTTTTTTCGGCTTTTCTAAGGGCATGTTTTAAATCTTTTAGTGTGGGAGTGTACCAGGGTTTTTTTGTATTTTTCTGAGATAAATTTAACTGATAAATCATTGCTGGTTCATAATCATTCACTAGTTTTTTAATTGTGTGAAAGCATAATAACTTCTCACAGCATGTCTCTTTCATGCCAGATCCTGAAAGTCCAAAAGTATTAAAATATAGTATCATGTGGCAGAAAAACTGGATGCCAACCACTGGCATTTAAAACTATATACTTATTGAGGGGGGTAATGGTCTTAAACTAAACTTGCTCTAAAACTACTAAAACTCACATGTTAAAAAAGCATAATCTTTAATTCATCATTTACTAAAGTGGCCCAATATACTTGAAACATTATCTCATTTCCTTTGGACCACAAAAGTGATGAAAATCTGATGGGATATACCCACAAGGTACACATTAAGTCACAAGAAATGCAGTGACAAAATTACACAAAGCCATGCTCAAGTAGGTATATAAAGATTAATGCTGATAAAGTACACAGGCATCAAGTGAAACCATTGTTGACATGAGAGGAAAAGATGAAAAAATATTAAATAATTTCTGAATAAAATTACTATGGTTAAGCTCTGAAAGGGATCCATTTTTCTTTTAAACAGGCGTCAGTGTGTGAGCCTTCAAGAGTATAGCCATGTAGAACATAACTACTTCAAGTAATACAGCTAAACCTACAAAGACATGAAATTCCAATCAGACACAGGAAATTCTTCAGGGAATGTATTTTGTGACTCAGAAGATGAAAATCCCCATGAATACTCACCCAACTAATCTAATGAAGATTTGTCACCAGGAAGGGAGCTGGATGATTTTGTATATACTGGAGCATAAACTGAAAAAACCTGCACCTAATTTAATTGGGTTTTTTTTTCTTTTGGGGGGGGCGAAAACCAGCTTTGACTGCTTTAGACAGCTGTGGAGATGATCATCTTATTTAAGAAAATAGGTTTTAAACTACTGCAACATCTGGAATGTTAGGTCAGGTTTCAGAAAAACTTAAAAGTACTCCAAAGTCACCAGCTGGTGGCAAAACTGTCTAGGGCTACATGATAAGCTGCTGCTAAACAAAAGCATTAAACAGTTTTCTGGCATTTTGTGTCATACTGAAAACGATAGTGAGGAAATGTTTGAATTTTAAAAATCATGTTTTATTTTATTTTATTTTTTTAACTTTTCTGATCATTGTAACAATTCTTTAACTTTTCTGATCATTTTAACAATTCTGATCATTGTAAATAATTCTCCTCTCTTAAGTTAAATTTCTATTGTCTTTCTCTCTCTTCCCAGTTTTGATCACCCTTTGTTTAATGTAACTTCACGCTCTCATCTCACATGTTCCAGTTTTAAGTTCTTTTGTTTTTACACCCCCTGTTAATCTGTAAACCAGCATGATGTGATTGTATAATGAATGCCGGTATATAAAACCCCTAAAACAATAAATAAATAAACTTCCAATTAAGTCTAAATGCTTAGTACTTTTAGAGGGCCATTTTGTAACTGCCCACATTAGTGTAAAGTCTGCGGGTACTTTTACCTGCAGACCTTTCAATCATTTTCAAAGGGAAAGTATGCAGATACTTTTCTTTTGAAAATTATCGCATAAAAAAAATACCACACACATTTGCATCAGCTAATGTTTACAAGTAATTTTTTCCAAGGAAAAATCTAAACATATTTTTGACAATCCAAAGGTATGGGGCTGATTTTAAAAGGGTTACGCGTGTAATGAGGAGATGGAAGAGGCCCCACCTGTCGAGCCATAGGGGGCGCCGAAGAGCAGCCTCATGGTGCCGCAAGTGGGGCCTATCCCGCTTGCGGCAAAGAGAGAGACGTTGTGCTTCTCAGGACCGCGAGCTGCTTGCGGCCCTGAGAAGCACACAGTCGGTGCCGAAACAGGTGGGGGGGGGGGGGGGGGTGGAGGGGCAGCGCAAGGGTCACCTAGCGTGCCCAATACCCTTGCACCGGCCCTGACTGTGCAGTCAGCTATACAGAAGTCTCCATTTCTGTTAGAACCTATATATAGCATTGCACCCCTATAGAGGATGGGTGTCCCACAACTAGGATCAAATCCCATTGCCTCTACCCCTCCCATAAATGGAATACACTCTTACAGCTGTTATGATGCTTCACATCATGCACCAGTGTACACTAGCTGACAGCTTGCCACACACACACACACGTTTTTCTATTTTCACAGAAAACTCCAGCTTCTCCTCTGATAAGGAGATGGAAGAGGCCCCTCCTGCCAATGCAGCTACAGCACCAGCTGCAAGTGGCCATCTAGCATCACCCCCTGCAGCAGCAGGCCAGCCAGGATCCTGCCCCTCCCCCCACATAGCCCTTTTGGGGGATCTTCCTCTCCAGCCTGATCACCCTGGATCTGCCCCTGAACTTTCCCCCTCCCTCACCTCAAGCTGCAGGTCCAGAAGGTATCTTGCCATTACTGGGGAGGGAGGTGGGCATGAATGGGGACAGCTAGCACTCAAGTCAGGCCAGCACCCTGTGGCTGTGGAGGCTGGCTCTGTGGCAGGAGCACCTGCTCCTAGCCCAGAGGTCCAGTCTATCATGACTATGGATGCCGCTGTGCTAAGGATGAGGGGAAGCAGCCGGCCACAAAGGAGCTGAACTTAGGAGGCTGGTGGCAGTAGTGGAGAGAGCCTTGTCCATGCTCAAAAGGGCCACAAGGCTGCTCTTAAACTGGGTAACATGCATCTACCACCTTTGCCCTCCCCCCCCCAGCTCACCAAGCCTAACATGACCTTTCCTCCTGGGACTCCAGGAACCTTTTTTTGTATATATCGTTAGGTCCCTAGAACTTCCTTTTCTTCCCAGCTTTATATTTCTTCTTATTTTTTTTTTTTATAAAAGTTTTATTTTGCTAAAGTTTTATGAACATTTTATAATTGTTATCTTTTATGTGTGGCTTCTTTTGCATAATAGGTGCCATGTCACTCCAGAATCAAGCCTCTTTCAGGACAGCCTGCTGCACTCACTCTCACACCCACACATTGACCTGCATGTAGCTATGTGTAGCAAGCTACTATAAACCAGGTTCCTGCCCCCACGAACCCATTATGTATTGGAGCCTTACAATGTAGACTGAGCTGCGTCTAGATCTGAATGATGTACTTCGAACCGGTAAAAACGGTTTTTCAACCTTACAGAGACTGCAAGCCACCGTAGCCAAGGTGAAGGAATATAAAATTACATCCCTATATGCTCTTCTGTGAATGACAAATGTTCTGCAAGAACCAGCATCCAGCACTCACAGTGTTAACAAGTTGGGGAAAGGGCTGTACTATTTAGCCTGCCCAGAGAACAGTATTACATAACCAGGAGAGAAGGAAGCCAAAGGAATGCTGGGAGACAATTTAAGAAAGAAAAGGTGCAAACTGACTGGTTCTGTGTGTGAGGGGTGGGGTGGGGACGGCCAGGAGCTGGAGCCAAGAGCCAGGAAGAGAGTAGTGTATTTGGCAGCCCTGCAATCAGTTCTTCTCCTGAAGAGCTAATTATCAAGAGGGAGAGACAGAATCTGCACTCTGAGGAAAGAGAGAGATAAACAGCTGTTCTTGCTTCATAACTGAGCTACATGTAAAATCCCAACAAGGGACAGAGGAGCCAGGAGCTGAGAGAATGCTTTTCCAGAAACATCCAGGCCCAGGAGCACATGGATGGATCAACTTTCTAAGAGATGAGTAATCTAAACTTTGCAAAGAGAGTATTTTAGCAGAGGAGGGAAAAGGTTTGTTTCCTTGCCTTTCTCTCCAAATTCTATATCTCATCATAGTTGCTTCAGCTTTTCAGCCAAAATCAAGCACAAACTCTTGCTGTTAAAGAAAAACTGGTGGACCATAGTCTTTCTGTAAGAGACTGGAACCAGGCCAGCTTTCTGTTTGGTACCAAGTAAACCATTTGGGGAAGCTCCCCAAGAAAGAAAGACCTTTCATACACTGCAGTGCTCATCTATTTAGTTTGTTATCTAGCCAGCTCCACCATCAAGAGGGACCTCTTCATTTTCTTTTCCACACAATTTAATGTTTAGGACAGGATGCACCATTTACAAACTAGTGACAATGGGTCTGTTCCTCCCCCCCCCCCCCTTTTTTTTTTTTTTTTTTTGAGTACTCAGGGGTAAAGACAATTTTTGAAAGTTGTGTACTTCACTGCTGTTGGCCCCCCCCCACACACCACCTTTCTCTATTAGCATTCCTTATTTTTGCTTCTATCCATATGAATATGATGGTTGCTCTAGCTAACTGGCCATACCCACAGTTATTTTTTTATTGCTTGATATAAAATAAGAAAACTGCAAGTTTATATTCTTCTTCACTACTGTACTTTTCCTATTTAATGTTCTGGTTGGATAAGGGTTAATTACTGTTTTATTTTGGTGTGATGGTTTTATCTGGTCTGTGGGGCCACAAGTGAGAGGTTGTTTGGGAAGGGTACAGAATTGTGGTATTGGAGTGACTGGGACCCTATCTCATCCCTCATTCAGGCTACGAACCCCAAAGGTAAATCATATTAGTAAATATAATTTTTCATGTGGTACTCCCCATCCCAAGCATAGGGGTAAATTCATAGTCCGGATCAAGGAGGGGGTGTCACATATTCATCCATCTCTTTCCCATAGCCTCCATAGTCTTCTCTCCTACCCCCATCAGCAGCCTAAGCTTGGCTCAAGAATATAAGGTGTCAAGTCTAGGCAAAACTTCCCCAAGTGTCCTTGTTGTAAGGGACGTTACACTACAGAAATGTCACCACTTAGGTCATAACTCCTCTAAGTACCAGAGAGAGATGTGTGAAGTTAAGTCACAAATACAGGGTCAGCTTATAGAGGATGAAAACATGGCTGCAATACCTTAACTACCATTACACAAAGGGGAGACAAGATACTGAAAAATAGTGGCCTTTTCAAATAAACAGAGGTGGAATCTTCACCATCACTCAACATATACCAGCTCATGACTCAGGTAGGAGGACCAGCTTTCCACCCACAAGGATTTCAGTTCACAGCTAGGAATTCTTGCATTGCCTTTCCAACATAAATATCTCAGGAATCTCCACATACCTACAGAGGTCTGCTAACCTTTACATCATTTCCCCGAGACCCCCAGTCTTCTATTTGACATACAGGCAATAGGATTTTTTGAAGGCTTTCTCAGAAAAGCACACAGCTGTGAGCTATCTGGGACTCAGAGTTAACCATTACCTCATCATCTCCTATCTACCTTATAAATGGGCTTTGACCGACGGCCCGCAAATGCGCAGTAGAGAGCAGCTCTACCGCGCATGTGCGGGCGAGCACGTCGGTCAGAGCCAAGCGTGCCCGAAAAAAAATGGCGCTGGGGCTGCAGGAGCGGCGGCGGTGAGAAGCAGGAGCAGCGGCGGCAACGACGAGCAGTAGCGGCGCCGCGCGCGCGGGAGGGACCCCCCCCCGGAGATCTTCCGTCTGCAGGTTGTGGATGATCTGAAAGGGGAGGGGATTGAGAGAGGGGCAGTGACTGAGGAGAGACTGAGGGGAGGAGAGCGTGAGGGGAAGGGGGGGAGGGGAAGGGGGGGAGGAGAGAGGGAGGGGGGGAAGGAAGGAAGGGGAGAGGGAGGGAGAGGAAGGAAGGGGAGGGAGAGGGAGAGGGATAGAGGGAGAATAGAGGGGGAGGGAGGAAGAGGAGAGGGAGGGGAGGAGAGGGAGGAAGAGGAGAGGGAGGGGAGAATAGAGGAGGAGGGAGGGAGGGGAGGGGGGAGAGGGAGGGAGGAAAGACTAGGGGAGGAGGGAGAATGAGGGGGAGGGAGTGGGAAGGAAATGGACCGAAAAATTTTTTTTTTAAATGTAGCCCGTTGTTACGGGCTTAACGGCTAGTTCTCCTATAATGAAGACGAGCCCACCCAAAGCAATCCTTTAGACTCTGATTGAAATCACTTGAAACAAGATCAGAAGTGATTGAAACCACAGCAACTTTCTTTACAAACAGATATATTAACAAGAATGGTGATTGTTTGGTAACAGAGCTAAAGTAACCCTCTGGACAAAAACAAACAGTCTGAAATCTTCTAATACACAGGAACCATAAGAACATGCAGATGAGTGAATTATCTTGGATAAAATACCAGCTATATAGGTGAGGAGCTTTGGTCATACTGGAAAAAGATTTCAGATTATGAAGCCTTTATCCACAATGCCTTGGATTCCTCACACAAAATATCTAGCATCTTGGTCAGCTCCATACACACTTATCTTGCATTATTTAAGCATATACCAAAAAGGGGGGACACTTTACACATGTACTTGTGATACATGAACTTGTATACAAGTTCTATGCTAATTATTGCTTTTATTTTATAAAAGCGCAAATGTAAATTTTCTGTATGCAATTCCAGCCATGTATATGTAATTCAATATCCATTAGGTGTGCATGTGTGTATTTAAGCTCACGTCTCATTGCCTTTCTTCCCAACAGCAGGCAAAGGACCTATGTTTAAGAAGCCAAAACCTTCCAGCCATGGGAGGTGGACATTTTTGATGGGGAGATGATGAAGGTTCAGAACATCCTATATGGGAAGGAGTCTAGGAAAGTAGGATTTTTATAGAAAGAAGAAGACATTGGAGAAAATCTGTCACAAATTAAATGCTGTCTTCCACAATGATAGAAATATGCAAGGCCTCAGCCACATGTGGCAAGACCTTTGACACAATGTCAAGAAAAGCATGTTAGAGAAGCCCTCTAGACAAACTTTTACCCCAGCTGGATGGATGGTCCTCAGAACAATACCAGATGCAGCAGTGCAAGGGGTTGGAGAGCAAGACATTTCACAATCAGATATCAGACAAGGTAAGCATTATTTATAGGAAAGGCATTTCATGCATATGGAACTAAGGGGCACTTAAGAAAGATAAGGCCATCACGGAAAGACTAAATTAATTCTTTGCTTTGGTGTTTACTGAGGAGGATTGCTGGGGAGATCCCCATTACGAAGACCATTTTCAAGGATGATGATTCAGATAAACTGAACCAAATCACGGTGAACCTGGAAGATGTAGTAGACCTGATTGACAAACTGAAGAGTAGCAAATCTCCTGGACTGGATGGTATACATCCCAGGGTTCTGAAAGAACTAAAAAATGAAATTTCAGGCTTATTACAAGTAATTTGTAACCTATCATTAAAATCATCCATTGTACCTAAAGACTGGAAGGTGGCCAATGTAACCCCAATATATAAAAAGGGCTCCAAAGGTGATCTAGGAAACTAGAGACCAATGAGCCTTACGCCCGTGCTGGGAAAAATCATGGAATCTATTATAAATAATAATATCATAGAATATATTTAGATAGACATGTTTTAATGGGACACAACCAGCATGAATTTACCCAAGGGAAGTCTGGCCTCACAAATCTGTTACATTTGTTTGAAGGAGTGAATAAGCATGTGGATAAAGGTGAACTGGTAGATGTGGTGTATTTGGATTTTCAGAAAGCATTTGACAAGTCCCTCATGAGAGGATTCTAAGAAAACTAAAAAGTCATGGGATAGGAGGCAATGTCCTTTTGTGAATTGCAAACTGGTTAAAAGACAGGAAACAGTGGAAAAAGGTAAACAGTGGAATGCCTCAGGGATCTGTGCTTGGACCGGTACTTTTTAATATATTTATAAATGATCTGGAAAGAGGTATGATGAATGAGGTGATCAAATTTGCGGATGACACAAAATTATTCAGAGAAGTTACATCACAAGTGGATTGTGATAAATTGCATGAGGAACTTGTGAAACTGGAAGATTAGACGTCCACATGGCAGATGAAATTTAATGTGGACAAGTGCAAGGTTATGCATATAGGGAAAAATAACCCATGTGAGAGACAGTGCCCCTAGTGTTCCCCTATTTGCCTGGTCCACCTTAAATTCCTTAAGGAGGGTATGCCCTTTGGGCAGGATCCTGCGGGGCATGTGGGCCCAGAGGGCATAACCAGAGACTGGGGAATGAGCTGGGATCCAGGTGGGGAATACCAGACCAGGCCCAGGCTTCAGGAGGAAGGCAGCTCCTGTATAATATTGCTGTCCAAACACTGAGCTGAGACTATGTTGAACTGTGAGTAATAAGGTACATTGTTTTGAAGGGAAGACAGCTGTGTATTGTGAAGTGATAATAAAGTTAAGTGTTTTAAGGAAGGCTAGAGTCAGACTAGTTTTGTCTCCAGGCCTGTGGGAATCACTGTTCGTTCCCACACCATGTTGTAGCTACATGGAGTTAGGTTCCATTTTATTAATTACCACCAAGGAAAATGATCTGGGCATCATAATTGATATTACATTGAAATCATCAGCTCAGTGTGCTGTGGCGGGCAAAAAAGCAAACAATGTTAGAAATTATTAGGAAAGGAATGGCAAATAAAATAGAGGATGTCATAATGCCTCTGTATCGCTTAATGGCTAGACCAAACCTTGAATACTGTGTGCAATTCTGGTCACTGCATCCGAAAAAAAAAGATATAGTTGCTTTGAAGAAAGTACAAAAAAAGGCGACCAATATGATAAAGGGCATGGAATGGCTCCCTTTTGAGGAAAGGCTAAAGAGGTTAGGGCTGTTCGGCTTGGAGAAGAGACGGCTGAGGGGGGATATGATAGAGGTCTACAAAATCATGAAAGGACTTGAACAGGTAAATGTGAAATGGTTATTTACTCTTTCAGATAAAAAAGGACTAAGGGGCACTCCATAATAACAAGTAGCACATTTAAAACAAATCTGAGACAATTCTTTTTCACTCAACACAATTAAGATCTGGAATTCATTGCCCATGGATGTGGTTAAGGCAGCTAGTGTAGCTGGGTTCAAAAAAGGTTTGGATAAGTTCCTGGAGGAGAAGTCCATAAACTGCTATTAATCAACAGGGAATAGCCATTGCTTGTGCTGGCATTAGTAGCATGGGATCTATTTAATGTTTGGGTACTTGCCAGGTATTTATGACTTAGATTGGCCAGTGCTGGAGACAGGATATTGGGCTTGATGGACCCTTGGTCTGACACAGTATAGCATATATTGGGGTGGATTTTCAGAGCCCTGCTCGCTGGTGAGCCTATTTTACATAGGCCTACCGGCGCGCGCAGAGCCCCGGGACTCGCGTAAGTCCCGGGGTTCTCCGAGGGGGGGTGTCGGGGGCGTGTCGGGGGCGGGCCCGGTCATCGCGGCGTTTCGGGGGCGTGTCGGCAGCGGTTTGGGGGCGGGTACGGGGGCGTGGCTACGGCCCGGGGCAGTCCGGGGGCATGGCCGTGCCCTCCGAACCCGCCCCCAGGTTGCGGCCCGGCGCGCAGGAGGCCCGCTCGCACGCGGGGATTTACTTCTCCCTCCGGGAGGCGTAAATCCCCGGAGAAAGGTAACAGGGGGGTGTAGACAGGGCCGGGCGGGGTGGGTTAGGTAGAGGAAGGGAGGGGAAGGTGAGGGGAGGGCGGTTAGAGGATTCCCTCCAAGGCCGCTCCGATTTCGGAGCGGCCTTGGAGGGAACGGGGGTAGGCTGCGCGGCTCGGCGCGCGCCGGCTATACAAAATCGATAGCCTTGCTCGCGCCGATCCAGGTTTTTAGCAGATACGCGCGGCTCCGCGCGTATCTACTAAAATCCAGCGTACTTTTGTTTGCGCCTGGAGCGCAAACAAAAGTAGGCCTATTCGCGGAGTATGAAAATCCGCCCCATTATGTTCTTATAAAGAGGTCAATATTTAAAGTCATTTAGACAGCTAACTCACAAGTTATCCATTTAAATGACACATTTTTAATATTCCTCTTGCTTTTTCTGGCTAAAAGTTAGCCCGCGAAGTCATTATCTGGCTAACATTTAGCTAAATCAGAAAGGGGCGAGTTGGGGGCATTCCATGGTGGGGATGAGTTATATATGGAGTTAGCCAAATAAATTAAATCGGCTAATTGAAGACGTGCCTGCTAGCAGTTCTAAAGCTATCAAGCCCTGTGTGGCCGGATAATTTTAGCCTCAACTAGCTATATTCAAGAGAATATAGCCAGTTAAGTCCTGAGTTGCAGGTAAGAAAGAGTGTCATGGGCCTAGTTTCCTATTCACAGCCCTCCACCCACCTGAGTTTGAAATATATGGCCCTGCTGGGCCACGCCTGCAGCATCCCCCTCTCCCCTATTCCGCTTAAAGTCAACTTAATGAAGAATATATAAAGGGCCTCATGCCAGTTTCCCCACCCACTCCACAATCCTCTGAAAAGTATCCTTCCTGAGGCCCTCTCTCTCCCTCTCCCCAGTTCATCCTAACCCTCCCACCCTTCTGGTACCTTTATCCTGCTTCAGTAGCCTAGTGGTTAGAGCAGTGGGCTATGAACCAGGAGACCAGGATTCGAGTCCAGCTGTCGCTCCTTGTGACCTTGGATAAGTCACTTTACCCTCCATTGCCTCAGGTACAAACTTAGATTGTAAGCCCTCTGGGGAAAGGGAAATACCTACAGTACCTGAATGTAATCCATTTTGAAGCGTGAAAAAAGTGCAAAAAGCGTAATATAAATCTAAATAAATAAATCTTCAGCCCAGATTGTGGTAGCAGCCTACTGTGATCAAGGCCCAGCACTTCAGTAGTTGCTAGGGAGCTAGTCTGGAAGCTTACACTTTCACAGTAGCTCATTAGAACTGCTATTCTAGAGGACAAGTCCAACCAGACATAAGGCAACTCAAATCTTCCTGATCTTTTTGAACATCATGTGGGTGGATGAGGAAGTAGACATTGGAGGTGAAGAACAAAGTTATTTGCTTGGTACAGTTGAACAGTTGCTGTTCACTCCCACAGAGAGCTGCATGCTTGGTCAAAATGACAGACCTTCCTTGTTGAATTATGTCAGGACATGCAGGCATAAAGGAAGTGCTGTGAGAGTAGCTGTAGCGATTTAAACAGGTGCTGTAGGTAGAAATGAATGCTATTAGTTTTGTTTTGAGAGAGATGCTTCAGTGCACAGCCAGCATGGATCACTCCCTGACTGCCACAGCTCCCTTGGATGCTGTTTTCCCTGCAGGTCAACCAACGTCATGTTTTCTACCTCCATCAGTTGTTGCTCCACCAGTCTAGTTGGAAGCTACCCCTGCATGCCCAACACCACTAATGATGCATCCTTCAACTATAGCTCCACCACCTCTAAGGACGCCTTCATGTACAATGGCTCCACCACAGGTGTCAAAGTCCACCCAACTCTGCTACCCATGAAATGTCCTAATCTTGCTCACATTCTGATGAAATGCTCCAAACCAGAGCTACCAGTCCATCGTCCTCTTGCTCCCTCCTTCTAAACCTCAGCTCTTAGGTGCTTTTCTTGCCCCCAGGGCCTCCTTCAGCTACATCCTCTTGCCACAGCCTTTTGCAACACCCTTTAAAAGAAACATAAGACTAGGCCAGTCCAAGATACATGAGGGCTCCACCCCAAAAGGAGCAGATGTCCTAAAATAATTGTATGTCCTTTGCACATATATCACCTTTCACCTGTTAATAAATACATCTTCACTTTGAAAATTTCTTTGTATTAGTGTTCCTTTCATATACAGTCTAGAGGTGAGTCTGGCACTGTATCTCCTACCATTCTAACTCTCCCATGTTATTGCTACTTTATTCTTCTCTTCATTATGGGGCACATTAAGATGAGCATCGTAACTCTCTGGATGTGATGTGGCTAGCCTGGAAGCAGTCATACATTTTTGATTATGAGAGGATGCAGACATTGTGACAGGTCCCCAAAAACCTGGGCACTAAGTCCATGATCATCCCTTGGTATTGTAGACTACCTGCATGTCGAGGGAGTGGAATCCCTTGCAGTTGCGGAATGCGATCTCATTGTCTGTAGGTAGCCTTATAGCACGTGTGCACAATTGATAGCCCCAGATAGAGAGAAAATGTGAAATCTGGTAGAAATCAGTCATAATTTTGTGTTGTCCCTGCTTGGGAATGATATTTATGGATGTCTTTTCCTGAGAAATGCTGCCAGAAACTGAGCTATACATAGGTAGATGGCTGATTGGATTATTCCAGCTGTAACCCCCAGTGGTATCTGGAAGGTGCTGGTAGCAAAAAAGGCCAAAGCCATAGTGACCTTGTGGTGGTGTACTAACAAGGCATGACCTCTCCAAGTAGAAGGGCATAGGGTCCTTCTCTGTTAATATAAGTACAGTATGGTTTCTTTGTTGACCCTTAGAATAAAAGTGTGTGATTTTGGTCAAATTTTGGTCATCTGTAAACAAAACAAAATTTCAGGGGAAACTTGACTGGTAGCATGTTATTAGATCTTGGTTGTAATTATTTCTAGTTTGTCCGGTTTATTTTTACCCCTTAAACAATAAGATTCATTAAAGGGAGCCACACTAAACTACAAACCTGATAGATGCATAAATACATACTGTAATCTGAATAGATAAATTAAACCACGCCATATTCAAAGCAACAAGTAAATAGACCTACAAACAGGGACTCTCAGTGCATGTGGAAAATAGATTCCACTTGGAAGAGGCTAATTAATTCTACTTGTAGGACAGCTGAGAAAAAAGGTAGGAGCATTGGTAGGTGTGTACTTAAACAGAAGCAAGCCTACTTCTTAGGGTATGTAAGCATAGCTCAAGGGTTTGAGATGGACCTGCATAAAGTAACTGTAGTACTTAATTTACCAGTGTTTTTGGGCCTCAGGGTACTCCAATGTTTTTTGAATTTTGCTAACTATTATAGATGCTTCATTCAAAAAATTTTTCAAGGTAATGACTACACTTACTGCCTTTACAGGCAAGGGCTTGCCAAAGGATTCTTGGACCCCAAGCTCAGCAGGCCTTTGAAGAACTGAATCAACTCTTTGAATCAACTCTTATCCTCTGTCACCCTGATCCAGCCAAGCCTTTTGTCTTAGAAGTAGATGCCTCTAAGGCTGGTGCAGACATAGTCTTCTCGCAAAGACTTGATCCATATTGTTAGCTCCAACCATGTGGTTACCTTTTCTGAAAGTTCTCTCTTGTGGAACATAACTATGATGTGGGAAACCAGAAACTTCTCACTATTAAGCAGGCCTTGGAATAGTGGAGACACCTGTTGGAAGGAGCCACTTTTCCAATTACAATCCTTATGAATAACAAAAATGTACTTTATATTAAAATTGTGAAACATTTAAGCTCTCGGCAGGCCATATTTTTTTTTTTATCAATTTCAGTTCATTATCTCATAGCACCCTGGCTCAAAGAATGGTAAGGTTGTCACAGAACCCTGTGATAAAGTTCTCATCATATCAGCCTCCTCTTGGATGCTCGGAGATTTTGGAATAATACTCCCATTTAAAAATATTTGGGAGTCAAGTATTTGGAACAAAAGAACACCCTATTGGAACCCCTACAGGAGGTTCCTGGACCTATTGGGATCCCCACATGCCTCAACCATAGCCTATGACCTGATCACCCTTGCTTGCCACCTGCCTTGACCTCAGCCTGACATCAGATCTACTCTTAAGCTTACACCTCCGAGACTGCCACTTAAGATCTGCCGGCCCCTGGAACCCAAAGGCTCAACCTGAGGGGAAAAGGGCTGGTAAAGGCGAAGCTCCAGCTCAGTCTCTACACTGTCTGCTCCACCAGTTGGCAGTGAGGATCTACAAGACATTCCCTGCAGGTTGTGCCAATCTCACCCTGACACAAGGGTCCACAAATCTAACAGTTTGCCAGCGGCTCAGGCATCACTTCAATTAATACTAGGCCTTCCACAGTGTCTACAGGATCAGCAGCAGGTGCTCAATCAAGTTACCATGGCCCTGTTGAAATTAGATATCCCAGTGGATGCGCTGAGTAGAAACCTGGACCGACACAGATTCCTCTCCCTCAGGTGCTGCCTACCTCTGCCAGACCTTTACTGCCATTACCACCACCCCTGCATTTTATGGAGGATCCCAAACAATGCCATGGCTTCATTAATCAATGCCGGATTCATTTCTTTTTCATTAATATTTTATTGAATTTTAATAACTTACCTTGATAATATCCATAAAGCAAACATATTGGAATATTAAGCAAACATAAAACATAATACCAATATTATTCAATACAGTATTCCAATAAACTAGTCCCCAACGTACATTTGGGAAGCATAAAGAAGCAAAACCAAATGGTAAACAGAAATCTGTAATGAAATTACAGTAAGCTGTTAAATTCGCTCTTGAAAATCATGGAATGCACTTAGCAAATCTAGAATCTACTTCAGCATCTGTAAGTTCCCAAATTGCCTCAGTCCTTAGATAATGGTAGCAAAAAAGGCCAAAGCCATAGTGACCTTGAGGCAATTTGGGAACTTACAGATGCTGAAGTAGATTCTAGATTTGCTAAGTGCATTCCATGATTTTCAAGAGTGAATTTAATTTTAACAGAGAATTTTCCATAGAGACATTGAATGAGTTAAGTTCTCCATATTTATGACTGCCCTCCATACATTGGCAAGCATCACATTCTTTGGATCAACAAGCTCAGAACTTAAACTTTCAAGCTGGGATTCTACACATAATTTGTACTACCTGTTGTCCTCCTGATTCCGTCATGCCGAGTTAAGGAATATTAACTATCAGATCAGATCTATTTCCTAAAATCAAAGAATTTACTTCGAGGGGTCCTGGGATGGTGGGAGGTAACGGGTATTGGCCTGGACTCTCTGAAAACCTAGAGGAAAAAGATATATCATGAATCAAATTTCACATAAATTGACTAACCCTGCGCATCAAATGTGTGTCCATGGGACCTTGATCTTCCTCTTCTGAGTCATATATTATCCAGGCAAAAAGCCACCCTAAAATGCAATAAGGTTGCGTACCCCTCTGGTGCATGGCTTCGGCTGCATGCTGCTGCCTCGCGGCTTTTACCGGCTCCTCAGGTACCAGCTGATGACATCACTGGGCTCAGGGAGGTACTATAACACAGCAGACCAAGATGGAATGGGCCTTCAATTCGCAGTCCTCCAGTCGGATCCTCCTGCAACAGGAGGAAGATCTTTCCAAAGTGCGCTGCTGCCTCGCGGCTTTTACTGGCTCCTCAGGCACCAGCTGATGATGTCACCGGGCTCGGGGAGGTGCCACGACACAGTAGGCCAAGATGGAACAGGCCTTCAATTCACAGTCCTCCAGCTGGATCCTCCTGTAGCAGAAGGAAGATTGCTTCACAGTAGTCCTGACCGGATTCATTTCTAGCTACAGGCTGCAATGTTCCCTGATGATCAAACTAAGATCACCAACATTCTCTCCCTCTTGGGTGGTACTACATTAGCTTGGGCCTCTCCCCTCTGGGAACATGTGCTTCAGAACCTTGCAAGTTTCCTCCATGAATTTCGCCTTGTGTTTGATGAACCAGGAAGAAACACCACCTGAACAACTGACATATTGCAGATCTGCCAGGGTTCCCCGACCCTCTTGGAATATGCGATGGAATTCAGAACTCTTGCATCCAAATTGAACAGCTATCTTTCTTCAGGGATTGGCAGGTCGCATTAAGGATGAGCTCGCCACTTGGGAACTTCCTACCTCCTTGGATAACCTCCTCGCCTTAGCCGAGTACATAGACCGAAGGCTCCAGAAGAGAACACATGAACATAAAACTTGATGCCCCATCACCTTAGCAACTCGCTTCCAGTGGCGCCTCTCTCCACTCAGACTCGATCCTCCAAACCTAAGACTCAAGAGGAGCAAATTTAACTGGATCACGGCCGGCTGACTGCTCAAGAGAAATCACACCGTAGACAACTGGGTCTATGTATATTCTGTGCAGGCCATAGATACCTGGTAGATAACTGTTCAGAAAAACATGGAAACTTCCATCCCTAGGGTTGACTGAGGAGATAACCATAGGCCAGACTTCCTCTGTTCCCCAACTTCCTGTCCCCGAATCAATCACCTGAGACGAAAACCAGTTCATATCACAGGCCTTCCTGGATGCCGGGGCTGGGGAAAATTTAATTAACCGGGTCCTAGTGATGCACTACCATATAGCCATGGTTCCCCTGGCTCAACCGCCTACTATTTCCTCAGTCTATGTCCATCCCCTCCCAGGGAGAATCTCACTCTCCTCTGCTTACTTCACTCTGAGACCGTCACTCTCTACATTCTTCCTCGAGTGGTCAATCCGATAATCCTTGGCTTCAAAAGTACCAACCAATCATTGACTGGTTTCACTAGAACTGGCCCGATGGGGGCCGTCTTGCTCTTCAACCTGCCTTGGTTCGGTCAGTGCTCCGACTCCCATCACCACTGCTGCTACTAAGCGGGGATATCTCCCCTATATGTGGAATATTTGGGACGTATTCTCCAAGCAACAGGCTGAGACGCTACCTCTGCACTGCTCTTATGACTGCGAGATCAAACTCCTCCCTGGCAAGGACCCTTTGCGAAGCAGGGTGTACCCCCTCTCCGGGCCTGAGACCTAGGCTATGAGTGCATATATCCAAGAAAATATCGCTAGAGGCTTCATATGTCCATCAACCTCACCTGCCAGAGCAGGTTTTTTCATCAAAGTGAAAAAGGACGAATGCTAAGTAAGGTCCAGCATAGACTACAGAGGTCTGAATGCTATTACAAAAAAAGGATCGCTACCCCTTACCGTTGATATCCGATCTGTTTGATTGACTGCAGGGAGCTCAGGTCTTTACTAAATTAGACCTCTGAGTTCATATAACTGCATCCGAATTAAGCATGGAGAAGAATGGAAGATCGCCTTTAATATAGGGATGGACACTATAAATATTTATTAATGGCCTTCAGTCTCTGAAATGCCCTGGAAATGTTCCAAAAAAATAGTGAATGACATTTTCCAGGTCCTCCTATACTCCTCCATAGTTGTACACCTAGATGACATCCTCATTTTTTCCCAGTCTCTGTCTACCCATAGATCCCAGGTAAAATATAAAACAAGAACTCCAGTGCTTATACGAACACCATCTGTATGCCAAGTTGTAGAAATGTCTCTTTGAGCAAGAACAGCTACCCTTCCTGGGGTACATTATCTCAAGTACAGGACAAAGCATGCACCCTGCAAAACAAAAGGCCATCCTGGAATGGCTCCAGCCGGAGTGCCACAGGGATCAGTGCGGCGCAGGCTACTGCGGATATCCTCAAGACTTTATGGGAACAGACAAATCTTCGCTTATGTCAAGCCGTTTCCTGGGCCAAGAGAACTGCTGACAGTTACCGACGCTCGACTCTTGAATTCCTTCCTGGCCAGAAAGTCTGGTTAAGTACACAGTATATCAGACTCAGAATACCTTCTCAAAGGTTCGCTCCAAGGTACATTGGACCTTTTAAGGTCACCCGACGCATTGGACCAGTTACATACCAGCTTCGGCTGCCTCCTATGCTGGGAATACATAATACGTATCGCATATCTCTTTTAAAACCTGTGACCTTGTCCTAGCCTGCCCGAAAGACTCCTGAACCACCTCCACTCATGGCTGAGACTGATACAACGTATAAGGTACATGACGTCCTCGATGTCCGCCGTAGGGGCCGCCGATGGGAATACCTTCTTTCTTGGGAGGGTTATGGACTCGAAGAAAATTCTTGGGAGCCAGCTCAGAACATCCTGGACAAAACCCTCCTCCTGAACTTTCATCGTGCCCATCTGGGCAAACCCTGACCTCCAAGAGGGGGGCGTAAAGGGGGCACTGTTACGAGTGCCGTCCGTGGCAGACCCGTGGCACGCCCCCCTCACCTTTCTACAGTGACTTCAGCTACTGGTTCCTCCTCGCTGGCAGCAGTGGACCATCAGCTCCATCCTCGGGCCTCCCCCGGTGCCTCCAGCTCGGCCACAGTCCCCAGCGTTCCTGGTCCTGCTACCACTTCTCATCAGGCCTCTCCATGTGTCCCACAGAGAAACGCTGCTACTCGCGCCATGCCCCCTCCCTAGGCACACGCACCATTGATCCTTAAGTAGGAAATGCGGAGGGAACCTAACCACGGCCCTAGATGATGACATCAACTTAGCTACAGTATTTAAGCTCAGGCTCCGCTCCCTAGTCCCTAGCATTGCCTTTGCAACAGGTCTCCTCGCTGGTCGAGTACTCATTGCCTCCTAGAGATTCATCTCATCCCTGCGTTCCTGCTCCTCGTTCCCACCTTGCTTCATGCCTCAGATTGATTACACGGACTTTGACTTTGCCTGACTTCGCCATTGATTCTCTCCAAGCCCAGACCTCTGCTTCTCCTGACTACGCTACTGCCTATTTCCAGACCCAGACCTCTAATTCGCCTGACTATGCTACTGCCTATCTCCAGACCCAGACCTCTGCTTCACATGACTATGCTACTGCCTATCTCCAGACCCTGACCTCTGCTTCGCTTGATTACGCTGCTGCCTATCTCCAGACCCAGACCTCTGCTTCATCCGACTATGCTATTGACTATCTCCGTGATCAGACCTGTGCCTGACTACGCTGTTGACTATCTCCATGATCAGACCTCAGCCTTGCTTGTCACTGCCTTTGGATTGCCGCCAGCCCTGACTCAAGCCTGCCCTTGACGCCTCTCCAGCTTACTTCCTGGACGTGGTTACTTCAGGCTTCGGCCTGCTTTTGCTCAAGCGCCCTCTGTCTGCCTTCATTCCATTGGCGCCCTAGTTTCCAGGACAATACCCAGTCCACAGTAAGACTGTACCATCTCTCACCTGTCGTCTCTGGGTGTTATTGTTTGGGATAGTTGTGGGTGGATCCTTGGGCCGGTGGCAGATGACCACGCCCCCGGGGGAAGATCCTGAGAGGGACCATCGGTCAGGCTCAGAGTTTGGAGACAGACACATACTAGTTCTTTTATTAAACAGTATATTGAACCACCAGAGGTGGCAGTAGTGAGCTGGAAGCGCCCGGCTGGGCTGTAGTTCCTCAGATACTGGAACAGCGATCCCAGTATGGTAGAGCTGTAGAGAAACTAAGTATAGTGAGTAGGCAGGGTATGCAGAGTTCAGGAATAGAACCTGATGGTAACACTCACACAATAGTCTCTTGAAGCAGCCCAGGAGCTGGAATGGATTAGGCCCTCGAGGAGCGAGTACCTGGTTCCAGGGAAGGCTCTGAGAGAAGGATGGTAACTCACTGGTGTTGTAGGCAGTGATGACTTCCTGGCAGAAGTGGTATTCAGAAGCAGGTCCGAGAACGTGGGCCCTCGAGGAGCGAGTACCGGTTCCAGACTGTGACCTGAAAGGCAAAAGAGAAATGAGGCCCCCCGAGGAGCGGGTACCCCTGGTAAGTCCGAGGAGGCAGAGTATCTAGCAGCGTAAGAAAACCTTTCTTTGCTAACTCGATTAGTTAGCGAATTCAGAGACCTTAAATATCCGGTGTGGATGACATCATCTTAGGGGGATGCCCCTGAGGTTCGCGCCACTGCTGGTACTTGAGTCGGGGCCGCGCACCCTTAGGCTTCTGTGAAACATGGCATAGTGCAGCGTCTTGCTGGTCCGGGGACGCCGGAGGAGGGCAGCAAGATGACACCGCGGCAGCCAAACATCCAACAAGCAAAGAGGGAGTCGCCACAGAGGTAAGGTGGGTGGGATGGAGATGTCGGGCAGCGACAGTCGCAACACTGGGATGAACCAACTCTTAACCTCGACTGCACACAGAGGCCCACCTAAGTCCTGTCGGCCCTGGCACCCAAAGGCTCAACCCACGGGGAATGAGGGCTGGTATAGGTGAAACTCCAGAGGCCTCTGTCTATCAGCCCACTCCACCTGCCGTCGATGGGGACCCGTAGGTCTTTACCTATGGGTTGCATCAACCCCACCTCGGCCCAAGAGTCCACCTCCGATGCAACACAAGCTTAAGAACTTTACATAATGCTTTAGGTAATTTTCAAAGGAGTTATGGGTGTAAATATAGCATACTATCGTAGCAATTTTCAAAAGGCCATTTATACGCATAAAAGTGAATTTCCAAAAGTTGCGTGTTTAAAAAATAGATTTGTGCACGTAAAATAGCATACATGAATATATACTATTTTAAAAACAGCAACATGCACGTGCAAATCAGGGTTCATGAGTAAATTTGCATATTTATTTATTTATCGAGTTTTATATACCGTCGTTTGGTTTCACCACCACAACGGTTTACAAAGGTTCAAAGTTTAACCGAGTTTCCAAAAGGTTCATATGGTTGTTAACATAGATATTATCTTTTTATAAATTTAGTTTGTAGGTTAGTCTGTACAAGTTTCGGTTCAGTGTTATGTTATCATCGTGTATTGGTTTCACAAGTTTGCCTAGTGTCATTAGGAGGGAGTGGTGTTTTAGAGTCATTGGGTGAGTTGGTAGGCTTTGGTAAACATCCAGGTTTTTAGATCTTTTTTGAAAGTTTTTAAATTTTCTTGTGTTCTGAGTTCGATTGGGAGGGTGTTACAGAGTTTAGGGCTTCCTAGTGAAATTGTTCTCTTTTGAGTTGAGGTGAGTTTTTTAGAACAAGCAGGGGGAATCTTTAATAGTCCTTTATTTGCTGATCTGAGATTTCTGTTTGGAGAATGCAATTTTATGGATGAACTTAGCCAGTTTGTTTGTTTTTCGTATATTATTTTGTGTATATGTAAAAAAAGGTGCGGGCCAAGGCATTCTGGGTAGGGGGTCAACATTTACTAGAGTAAGTTGCTATTGAACAACCTAACAAAGTGACACGTGAAAGTCTTTTACTTGTGTATATTTACACCTGGTTATTATTTGGCGTAAGCTATCGTAAACATCTTAAAAGTTAAAAAATGATTGCATGGGGAGTCTGAGTGAAATGGGGTACTGCAGGCTGAAAAGCCAGGATGGTCTTCATGAGCTGCAGATGGACTGTGTGAATTGGTAGATAAATTGGTAAAATAGTGTCAAGTATGTTAGAAAATCCTCTGACTTGCGCATGTAAAAGCTAACTTATGGGGTATAAATGTGTCTAAATAACGCAAGTAAAATCTGCTCTAGTATCCCTTTAAAATTTGAAGTACAAATACTCAGTTATATCATTTCGAGCCAGGGTGATAGGAGATAATGAACTGAATGTGAACAAAGAACATGGCCCTCTAGGTATGTTGAGAGTTCAAATGTTTTGCAGCTTCAATATAAAGTAAACTTTGTAATTTATAAGGCTTGCAATTGGAAAGGTGGCTCCTTTTCACAGGTGTCTCCGCTCTTCCAAGGCCCAAGGTCTCAGGCAACAAGACTTGCCTCACTTGCAGCAGTTCTTGACCAGATACTAATTTTGATAGGCCTATGATATAAATATTATTTTTTCTGCCAGGAGTCTCCTGGTCCTCAATTATATCCATTAAAGCAGCATTTCCTTTCTACAATTCCACAATTGATAGGGTTGTGCAAGGGTAAAAAATGTGTTTTGTTTTTTGGTTCATTTTCGGTAGGGCTTTTTCCCAAGAATTTCGTTTTGTGTAATGTTTGATTCATTCCTTTAAAAAAAGGAATGAAACATAAAAAAAAAAAAGTAAATGGGGCATCCCAAGGCCTCCCATCCCCACCTGGAAAAATGCCAGGGCCAGAATCCCCCTCTGTCCCCACTTACTTGGTCCAATGGGAATCTGCTGGTGAGGCTTAGGCCCAGCACGAAGCTCAGCCTTGCATAGACTGTGGCAGGTCATCACGACCTCGGCTTTGCCTACGCAATGCTGACACCTCGAACTCTGCTGGAGCCCGAAGCCTGGCGGCCAATTCCCAACACTTGGGACTCGGCCTAGGGCCAGGCCTGGAGTCCAGGCTTCAGAGCTCCGATGATTGCATACTCTTCTTTTTTCTTAAACTGATGCTATCCGCTGGGGTCACGCTGCAGTTAATTAAACTCTGGCACGATCCCAGCAGATGGCATCAGCTTAAGAAGAAAGAAGAGGATGCGATCATCAGGGCTCCAAAGATGGGGGAGGATGTGGGGTTCAGAAGGGGACAGTGACATATCTAAGGTATTTGGCACCTGGGGTGGATACTTCCTTTGGCACCCACATATATAGTTTTAAAATTTAAACACACAGAAAAATATACTATTATGTCTGCAAGTAGAATTTTAAATAGTACACTAAGTACAGTGCTCTCAACAAATTAGAAATAAGAAAAATGTAGCACATTAATAATTCAATAAACAGATAGCTAAAAGTATTGTACAAAAGCTTTTAAAACTACATAGAAAAAACCCTTTTTGAGATGTCAGATCAGAGACATTCACATCGAAAGATGAGTCCAACATTGTCTCAAAAGCTCACATACAGTAATTTTGGATAATACTTACATAGCTCCAATAAAAGCTATCATAGTCTGCCAAACATACAGTTTATCCCGAGACAAATCTGCTGTATCAAAACAACACTAACTCTCAAGGGGGCAGGCTCCCAGGGGGGGAGAGGGAGAGAGAGAGAGAGAGCCTGAGAGCCTTACTATAGTGCCTATGCCCTAGACAGGTATTTGAATCCCTATGGGAGGGCCACCTACTAACTCGGGGTGGGGATTAGGTAAGAGTGTCGGGGGTTGGGGGCCACTTTCGCATTCCACATGAGACGTACGGAAAGAACAGTGGTCCCTAGTGAAGATTTGCTGGCCGTCAGAGTGAGGACGCTCACTCCAAGAAGAGGTTTGGGCAATGTTTCACTCATTGCCCATCTATGTTTCACTCATTGCCCATCTATGTTTCACTCATTGCCCAAACCTCTTCTTGGAGTGAGCGTCCTCACTCCGACGGCCAGCAAATCTTCACTAGGGACCACTGTTCTTTCCGTACGTCTCATGTGGAATGCGAAAGTGGCCCCCAACCCCCGACGCTCTTACCTAATCCCCACCCCGAGTTAGTAGGTGGCCCTCCCATAGAGATTCAAATACACCCGAAGAAACATCGCAGCACGAGAGAGAGAGAGAGAGAGAGAGAGAGAGAGCCTGAGAGCCTTACTATAGTGCCTATGCCCTAGACAGGTATTTGAATCCCTATGGGAGGGCCACCTACTAACTCGGGGTGGGGATTAGGTAAGAGCGTCGGGGGTTGGGGGCCACTTTCGCATTCCACATGAGACGTACGGAAAGAACAGTGGTCCCTAGTGAAGATTTGCTGGCCGTCAGAGTGAGGACGCTCACTCCAAGAAGAGGTTTGGGCAATGAGTGAAACATAGATGGGCAATGAGTGAAACATAGATGGGCAATGAGTGAAACATTGCCCAAACCTCTTCTTGGAGTGAGCCACTTCAGTATCCATGGCTAGAGCTTTTTCATTTTTCAATACAGAGAAGGCTTTTGAGAAAGTGGGAGTCTCTGCATTACAGGTCTTACCGTTCTAGAGCCCAATGTAATCCATTTATTCTTGGGTTTCTGGATGCTTGGTGCAAGTGGGGGAGGGCATCTGGGTTGTACAATTTTATTTATTTATTTACCAGTTTTTTAAATACCACCTATAGCTGAAAAACTGTGCTAAGCAGTTAACAATAAAACAGTAGTAAAACAATAGCATTTTCAAGAGCATCAGTACAATAAGCAAAGCAAAAGAACACATGTCCATGTAAAAAAGAAAGAACCATAAGACATTTATTTATTTATTTATTTTATTAACTTTTATTTACCGACATTCGTGAAGCACATCATGCCAGTTTACAAAGAACTCAGGCGGGAAATACAATGAAACAATATAACAATATAACAATAACACATTAATAACAGAACCAAAAATCAGAATACACAGAGAACCAAAGGAGCAATGATAATGGGGGGAGGAAGGGGGAGGGAGCGGTGGAGGATAGGCAGGGGGCAGTGTATGGGGAGGGAGGGAGGGTAGGGGGCATGGGAAAGGGGGGATGGGGAGCGGGAGGGGAAAAAGGCATTGCTAGATGAAGTATAAACAACAGAAATAAATATAAAAATAAATAAAAGAGGGAGACTATGTACAGTTGAAGAATGTACAGGTACTATTAACTTAGGTAGTCCTACGGAAGTGTTGGAAACCGGCTACATTAATTAGGCGACAGTATTCACTAGGATATAGTTTATTTAAAGGGAAACTGGAGGTGCAAAAGAGAGAGAGGTGTACTCGGGGAGATGATAACGGCCAGGAGGCCCAAGGATCTAGGGATGGCTATGGGGGGGAGAGGGGGTGGGGATGGGTTGGGCGAAGGGGGGGTAGGGGTAAGTGACAAGGGCAGGGGGGGGCTGGGAGGTGTGGGAGCGGGTGGAGAAAGTCGGGCGGGTGGATCTGGGGGAGAGATTAAGTTTGGTTAGAGTCGGGGTAGGCCTGTCGGAAAAGCCAAGTCTTGACTCCTTTCTTGAACATGTGGAGGGATGTCTCTTGGCGTAGGATGTCTCTTGGCGTACAATTGACATCAGAAGAAAGCCATACGAAAGAAACACGTTCAGCTGTTTTCTGAAAGATTTATAGTCTGTGACAGTTGTCAACAATTTGGATAGCTCATTTGTAAAGAATGTGTGTCTTTGGGTCACACGTCTTATCCTAAATAAGCCCACTGTAAACCACTTGTTCTGGGTTTCTATAAACTGCTTGTTTCTGGGTTTCTGAATCTCCCTTCCTGAATAGATTGTAACCCAGAATAACTACTTCCTGGTCATGGTTTTCTGTGTATGATGTCTCTGTCATAGCCACTATGTCCAAATCAGCTTCTTCCATGACCTCCTCTAGATCTTGGTCTTTATTTCCCATACTGTGAGCATTAGTATACATAGCTTTCCAGATACTACCCTTTTTTCCCCATTTCTACTATAAAAATTACATTTAAAAGTAATACAGATTTAAAAATTGTGATGCATAAAAGAAATAAATGAAAATAAAAAATAACGCATTTCATTAAATAGCTAAAAAAAACATAATTTAAAAACAAAATACATAAGAATTGAAACATATATCTAAGAGGAGAAGAGTCTGACCACTGGACCATAAAATGATTTAAAATCACAAACCTAAAAGCTAAAATACTATAAAACATTAAAAAGTAATATATATGAATAAAGGGTAAAAAATTATTTAAAAAGTTCTAAAAAATATACAATAATAACATACCATCTGTGTAAAAAAAATATATATATTAAAGCCCCCTTGGAGGCAACATTCATGGTAGAATGGATAGTCTTCCTTACTAAAACTAAATAAATAAAATAAAATTATAAATAATTGGGAAACATCCAAAGTAAAAATTATTTAGACACACAGACAAGAAGGATGGAAGGAAAAGGAAGGACAAGAACAGAGAAGAGTGAACATTTTAGCTTTTAGTTTTGTGACTTTAAATCAGGTTATGGTCCAGTGGTCAGCCTCTTCTCCTCTTAACTAGGAGGTTTGTTTCAATTATTATTTATTTTGTTTTTAAATTATTTGTTTTTTAGCCATTTTATGATGTGGTTTTTCTTTTCATTTATTTCCTTCATGTATTACCATTTTTAAATTTGTATTATTTTAAAATATTTTTATAGTAGTGTTGCTTTATATTTTATTTCCTATGTTTTTAGTATACGTTATTTGTTATTTATTACAATTGTACAAGTTTGATGATAGATTTTTATTGTTTCTTGATAGGGACTAAGGACAATCATTTATGTAATCACCCCTGATGCAAACATCTTGTTGAAACATGGCCATGTTAGGTGTATTGGATTCATCACATTGTTAATTTTACATTTGATTTTTGATCTTCGATGTATTTGTTTTTATTGATATTAAATTTGTAATATTTAAACACATTTTTAATTTATTTAATAATTATATATATATATATCTTCTTGTCTTTTTGTGTACACTCCTATTTTATTCTACAAAGAATCCTGCTGCCATAGCTATTAAAGATTAGACTAACTAAAAATAAATTACCTGAAGTATATATTATGGTATTACTAATTAAGCTCCCCCTTTAAATTACTTAAGTGTTTTGAATCACAAATGACTGCATTTAACTAAATTACTTCCTTGTGTTATTCTGTCAAACAATGTCAAATTATTCTGTATAGACTAATCTCCTAATTAGTAGATTAGCTATAAATTAGGTGAGGTAGGAGTGGGTGGAAGTTGGAGTAGGGACAGGACAGAATACACTCCTTATTAGAAGATGCCAAGACGAGAGGATTCTTAACTACAAGAGAATTCAACTTCCTATAAGTACAACATCCTCGGACACCAGTGATATACGGAGTCCCCAAGATCCATAAAACTCTCACGAGACCACCACATCATCCCATAATTTCAGCTAATGGTTCAATATTAGAACCCTTGGCACAATTCATAGATCACTTTTTACGTCCTCAAGTTCCTTTGGCAAAATCATATGTACAGGATACATCAGATATGCTATCCAAGCTGGCACAATTACAATTCGTAGCAGAAGATAACCTTTTGGTCACTTTGGATATAGAGGCACTGTATACAAACATACCTCAGACAGAGGCCCTATCTATTGTGAAGGAGGTATTAATAAGGAGAACACGCCCACATAGAATACCCACATCTTTTTTACAGAAACTAGCAGAAATCATTCTGTTTCACAATTATTTTGCTTTTCAACAAAAGTACTTTTTACAAGTGCATGGTGTGGCAATGGGGTCCCCAGTGGCTCCCGACGTGGCAAACCTCTTCGTGGAGAAATTCGAAGAGTCGACAGTTTATACTTCTGGATTTTTCAAGCATGTCACACTATGGACCAGATATATAGACGATGTCTTCTTCATATGGACTGATACAGTAGATACACTATTACAGTTTCATCAGTGGTTGAACCTCGCGCATCCCAATCTAAAATTCACCATCACATACCATAAGGAGACCATATCCTATTTAGACATCAATATAATTACTTACAAAAGGGCAACATATTCCAATAGGGAATCCCTTTTGCAATATAAGCATAAACCAAGCAGCACACAATTAATTTGTGTTCTTCAACACACCCAACTTACTACACAGATTAGAAACATTCTTTTGAAATATTGGCACGTCCTAAGCCCATATCCAATATTCACTCAAGTACCTATGTTTGCATATTCAAGAGGACGTAACATAAAACAACATGTTATCAGGGCAACAACCACAGAACCTACCAATCCAGTCACCACTGGGCAAACGATATGTGGAAAATGCATATTTTGTGCACAAGCCCATCAGGGCACCAGCTGGACCCATCCAAGTACAGGCTATGTGGTTAAATTAAACAATGACGTCGATTGCAACTCGGACCACGTAATATACGTTTTACAATGTCCTTGTCCCAAGATTTACATAGGCAGGACCAAGAGGAAAATACGCATTCGACTTATAGAGCATAAATGCAGAATAAACAATAAAGATCTAAAGGCTCCGACGGTGCAACATTGTGTGGATGCAGGTCACTCTTTTGGAGATTTCGAGTGGTCAGTGCTGGAACAGGTCAATACATCATGGCGAGGCGGCAATCGTGAGATTACACTCAACAGGAAAGAGAATCAGTGGATTTACCGCCTGAATGCATTAGAACCCATCGGACTCAATGATAAAATTGAGTGGATGTCACTCATTTAGCATCCATCAAACACGTAGTATTTCGTGAATGGGATATTTCCAACACAGTGAGCATATCATGACAAATCAGTGGATTTACAGCCTGAATGCATTAGAACCCATCGGACTCAATGATAAAATTGAGTGGATGTCATTCATTTAGCATCCTTCAAGCACGTAGTATTTCGAGAATGGGATAGTTCTAACACAGTGAGCATTCATGACAAGGTGGGACCCGTGTAATTATTTAAAGAAGAAAAGAGAATTAGACGATCCTCTGCATGAATTAATCAAAATACCACGATCCCAACGACAAAACAGAATGATTGGCACTCATCCAGCAATCACCTCGTCATGACAACTTGCGTGACGTCAATATCTCCGCCCCACACGTCATGAGACTGATCTGTAAGTCCCTTTAAAAATGGCGATTTTTCCCGCCTTACTCCCGCGCTAGAAAAAGGAGCAGGACGTGGCAGCCGTAGTTTACAAGTAAGTACCGAATAATTTAAAAGGCAGAACGTGCTATATTTGCAGTAACTAGCAGGTTTAACAGACTGATATCGTTTATTCACTTTGAGAGGCTAACAAGAAAGCATTCTGTATTCTACAGCGGAGCATAACACTCTGCATCCTCAGCGCCGGAGTCCACAGTTCTTTATACAACCACCGTAACAAGTATGTATTCTACACTCATATCAGAGCAACCCTACTAAGTGACAGAGAATGTCATTAGTTTTAGGATGTCTAGTAATGGTTTATTTTCATGTTATATAGTTGCCACAGTGTTTGAGCAGTCTTTCTTGCCAAAGCACAGCCCGTGAAGAAGGAGCACAAGCTCCGAAACGCCTTGGTGTCGGCAGCACAAGATCGACTACACACTCGCAAGTATAAGTTAAGCAGTGGCTTGCATATAAGAAAATAATTTGATGAGCACGCAAACCAGTGGACACAAACAGTAATTTAAAACCATATTGAGGTGCCTAATGATTGTAAAGCCAGAACATGGCTTATAGACACGATAGCTGAACATCAGTTTAGCATTGTATGAAGGCACACTCAATCCACATCCCATATATAACAAGTCTTGTATTTATTGCATATTGTATCATGTTATAAAAGTTTGGGTATAGATTTCAGATTATGTTTTTATAGCATATTTGCCTGTTTTTTTTTCTCAATGTAAAATTGTTTAAAGAACTTAATAAAATATAAATAAAAAAAAAAAATGCTGCTAGATGAACTGTGACTTGCTCTTGGCCCTCACATGTGGGGCAAAAGGAACTTTAGATCAACTGGCACCATCTAAATCTCCCATATCTCTAAAATGGATCTTCAATGGCTAGCAGGATCCCAGTGCAACTATCTCCAGGCCCATCGATGCCAGTTTTCAAAATAGTGCCAACCTAACTTTGCCTATGTCATGGCAAGGTACCGGGGGGGGGGGGGGGGGGGGGGGGTAGGGAAGTTGAGGTTTCACATGCTACCCCCCAGACCACCAGGGTCATTTTTTGGGGGGTTGGGGGGTATCCTAGACATCAGGGATTGTATTTTATTTGGATGGGGAAGGGATGGACAGGGGAGATCTTGAGACTAAGGGGGCATTTTTCATTTTTAAAAAGAGGGAATGGGAAAGAGAGAGGGCAATCGCCATGCAGTTGAACAATTTTTTTAAAATTTCAGAGCTAGTGCCATCTTGGTAGGTGGCGGGGGTGGCAAGCAGGGTTTCCAGTGACCTCCAGGGTTATTTGTGATCTTTGGGGGGTACAATTTTTTGGGCCTTGGCACCTTTAATTTTCTTGTAGGACTATCCAGGGACCCACGTCAGTGTCCTGATGCTACCATGGAAAAATAGCTACAACTCCCTGAAAAGCACAAAAATAACGGGGCTAATTTTTCTAGCTCAGCTACGTTATTTTATTTATATAGGTTTGCCTATGCTTAATGCATAAATTGCTTAATACATGCATAAATTGCTTAATGCTTTGCATGTATTAAGCAATTTATGCACACAAAACAGCTTATTTCCATAGGGGGAGGAAATCTTGTGTTCTATCGTGCGATAAACAGCATTTAATGCGTATTACATGCTGTTTACCTTGGGATATCACCTTATCGCAGCATAGTATATCCACCTATTAGATTGTAAACCCTCTGGGGATAGGGAAATAACTACAGTACCTGAATGTAATCTGCTTTGAAGTGCCAAAAAGCAGAAAATAAATCAGGTCTTAGGGCATACTGGACCACCTGGAGCTCCAGGAAGTTGTTCTGGAGAAGTTGCTCCTGGAAGGAACAGTGGCCCTGGGTGCTGAAGTCCACATCATGGACCCCAACCCATGCGAGAAGCATCTGTGGTGAGAACTATTTGAGGCTGAGTGACCTGGAAAGGCATCTCCCTATTCAGGTTGGACAGGGTCTCCCACCACACAAAGGATTGTCGAAGTGGTGTGGTGACTAAGATGCAAGCTTGAAGGTCCTGAGTGTCCAGTGCACTCTTGCATGTGCAGTTGAGGGAAGGGCGTGATGTGGACCTTCACTGCCATATGCCCCAGAAGACGCAGGATCTGGTATGCCGAGACATGATGGCAGCAAGAGATCACCCCCGCCAGGGAAACAAGGTTCAGAGCTCATTCCTGGGGCAAGAAGGCCTTTCTCTGGACCATATCAAACCTGGCCTCGATGAAGTCCAAGAGCAGCAACATAAGAAGTTGGGATTTTGGGTAGCTGATTAGAAGTCCCAGGTGCTCCAGAGCATGTATGGAGAAGTGCAGAGAATGTAATGCTCCCTGTCTGGAGTTGCTCTTGATAAGCCAATCGTCGAGGTAGAGAAGACGTGTAGTCATCGTCTCCTGAGATAAGCCCCCACCACCGCCAGGTATTTTGTGAAGACACAGGGTGCTAAAGTGAGGCCAAAAGGCAGAACCCGATACTGATAGTGCTCCCTCACCACCAGGAAGCAGAGGTACTTCCGATCCCTGGGAGAAATGGGAATATGGGCATATGAATCTGAGATCAAGGGAGCAGAGCCAGTCTCCAGTCCTGAGGAGAGGGATCAGAGTTCCCAATGAGACCATTTGAATTTTTCTCGGACAAGAAAGCGGTTCAACGCCCTTAGATCTAATATGGAGCGAAGGACCACTGGTTTTCTTGGGAATCAGGAAACACCTGGAATAGAATCAGTCACCCTGTTGACTTGGCGGCACTGGTTTGACCACTCGAGCTATTAAGAGGGTGGAGAGCTCTAGCCAAATTATTTTCTGGTTCTCTGTAGATCTCCACCGGGAGCACGGAGAAGATCATGGAGGAGTTCGTTGGAAACGCAATCTGTATCCCCATCAAATGATGGATAGGACCCATTGGTCCAAGTTGACTGAAACCCACCAGACGGCAAAAAGCTGCAGGCAGTCCCCCACTGGAGGGTCGTGCCCTGGGGCAGAGATCGCTGGCTCAAACTCCCCCACCTCCTGTCAAAATCCCATGGCTGGATTCTGTTGTGGGGCATAGGGCTGTCGAGGGGCATGTAGCTGTCTTGCTCTTGCCCTAGCTGGTGCCTGTTGGGGTCTCGCCCTGGAAGCCAGTGGATAATACTTCTGTGGCCAGTAAAATGAGTGTTTTGTGTAGTTTCAGGGTGGCTTTTTGCCTAATGATTGAGGGTCCAAGGTGCTGGCCGATAACTGCTAAAGAGTTTCATGATAGTCCTTCAGCTGTGCTACCGCCTCTTTGATTTTGTCTCCAAAGAGATTCTCCCTGTAAAGGGTAAGTCTGCCAGATGATCCTGTATGGGTCAGAGGTCGGAAGCACGAAACCAGGCCATGTGCCGAGCCCCAATGCCAGCTGCCGCAACTCTTGTTGCTGTTTCAAACACATCATATGCAGAGTGGACTTTGTGTTTGTCACATTCAAGGGCCTGTTGAATTACCTTCTGGAAATCATCCTGAAACTTGTGGGAGGTGTTCCACCATATCCTAGACTTGTTTCCAGAGGTTTCTGGAGTATTGGTTCCTATAGAGCTGATAGCAGGCGATTCTGGCTGCCAACATTGAGCCCTGGAAGACCCTCTTTCCTAGAGCATCCAGGGCTCTTTGCTGACGACCCGGAGGAGCTGAAGCATAAATACGCAACCTCTTTGCTTTTTTTTTTAAGGCAGATTCCATCACCATTGACTGGTGTGGAAGTTGACGGCGTTCAAATCCTGTGGTGGGTTGGACTAGATAGACAGCGACAGTCATCTGGTTCACTGGAGGGATGGAGATGGAGTGTTCCCAGAGCCAGATGACCAACTCTTTGAATATGTCGTGCACCAGCACAGCCAACACTGCTTTAGGAGCATCAACAAACTGTAGGACCTCCAACATTTTATGCCTGGAATCCTGCTCTGTTAAGAGCTGGAAAGGCATTGATTCTACCATGGCCTTTACAAACCCAGTAAAGGACAAATCCTCTGGTGGGGACTTACGCCTCTCTTCCAGGGGAGAGGGATCGGAAGGCAAGTCCTCAGAGTCTTCCATTAAAGAAAAGGATGCCTCCCCCTCCCAAGAGTCATAGGGAGCATTATCCTCACTCTGTGCACCTGGAGACACTTGTGGTGGAGCCCCCTGTGGGGTTTTGTGCTGAGCCCTCAACTGTCTTGGTGGCACAGGAGTACCAGTGCATGCACCGAAGGCACTAGTAGAATCAGGGGGGTGCACCCACACCGAAGTCCCCATAGGCATTGGGAGTGCTCGGTGGCTCCAAAGGCATCGAACCCCAAAGGTCCCGGGAGGGCTAGGACCGGTTGGGGTGCCTTGGCGGCAATGTCGCCATCAACCCCGATAGTCCTTCCTCATTAGAGGAGTCACTCATCGGGATAGCTACCAGTGAAGGCCACATCGATGCTCCCTTCGATAATGGACTTGGGGCATCGGAGCAGACAGCGTCGGTATGTCACTGAGCAGCAAGTCCAGTCACTCTAACAAAGGCGCACGCACCGATGGAGTTGGCTCCTGTGGCAGTGTCGGTCCCGATGGAACCGGTGGCTTGACACCCTGCAGGGCCAGGCTGACCGCCAGCTGCACACGACTCTCCAACTCCTCCTCAAAGGTTGCTGAGGATAGGAACAGCTGGAGGAGCAGGCGGCGGTGAAATCAGATCAACCCCAGAACCATGGGGGGAAGGGATCTGTACCTTTCACTGGCAATGGTGGGGATCGCTGTGGTCCTTTCAGTTGCTCGCCAAGCAAGACGTCCTTGATTGGGACTGCTTTGGGGTCAGCATGGACAAGGCAGACACCTTTCTGTGGTCTGACGCCAGCGACGACGAGGACCTGTGGAGATGTTTCCTGCATTTTTCCCAGTGCTCAGCCCGGAGCAGAGGGTGATGGTAAGGATCCTGACCTGGAACGTGAGGACACTGATCTCGGATGGTCCCCTGCCCCTATTTCTAAGCTGGGGACCAGTAGCTGAGGGGACACCAAGGGGGTCATAACCAAGATCTCTTCACCCTTCGGTGTCAAAGTGCCTGACACCAATGTCAACTCTTCCAATTTCTTGGCGCCAATTTCTCCATTTTATTGAGGCATGCCTGACAGCCTTTGGGGATCATCTTGGTACAAAGATCGCAGCCACGGACATCATGCAATGCCCCTAGACACAAGGCATAGACCTCATGGGGGTCCATGATTGACAAAGTCCAGGGGCACTGGGGGCAACAGCGGAAGCCGGATGATTCCATGAGAAAAAGAATGCGGTATGCGGTCAGTGCCTGGTGGCCACTGGCAGGCAGCACTGTCAGTAATCGACCGCAAACTATGAAAAAAACTTACTGTGGCACCAGAGAAAAATCCCTGAAAAATGCAGAGGGACCCGACGGGACTCGGGATGAAAAAAGGAAAACAGTTTTCCACATAAAAAGAGCATGAGCTCCACAGCCACGAGGCTTCAGCTTAATGGAAAAAGAGAGACTGAAGAGGGACCCCGTGAGGACGCATGGATAGGGGCATGCTGGGTATGCTCAGTGTGTCTGTTAAAGTTTCTAGAAACTTTTGTCAAAGTTTTCCGTGCTGGGCTCTATCTGATGATGTCACTCATGTGTGAGAGCTATCATCTTGCTTGTCCTTGGAGAAAAGTAAACAAATGGAAAAAGAAACCAATCTGGATCTCAAAGGAGGTGGCTGAAAAAATAAACATAAAAAGAATAGCGTTCAATAACTTATAAAGGATCCCAGAAAGAGGAACACAGGCAAGAATATCTGGTGAAAGTGAGGAAGACAAAAAAAAAAAAATCAGGAAAGCAAAAGGTCAATCTGAAGAAAGGATTACCAAAGAAATAAAACGAGGTGATAAAATATTTTTCAGATATTTCAGAGAAAGCAGGTAGGCTCGAAGTGGTATAATGAAATTGAAAGATGATGAGGAGCAGTGTTGGAGAGAGATGAAGAAATATTAAACAAATACTTCAGATCGGTGTTCACTAAAGATGACCTTGGAGGAGGACTGCTGCTGGTTAAAAAGACCATAGATGCAACTCCGTTTACAGAATAGAATGTATGGGAAGATGTAGTAAAACAAAGTGGACAAGACCATGGAGCCAGATGAGGTACATCCTAGGACACAAAGGGAGCTTAGAGAGGTGTTGGCAGATCCACTGAAAGACCTGTTCAACAGATCCCTGGAAACGGGAGTGGTACTACAACTGGGAGAAGAGTGGTGGTGGTTCCACTTCACAAGAGTGGTAGCACAGAAGAGGCTGGCAATTACAGGCCAGTTAGCCTCACCTTGGTGGTGGGAAAATTAATGGAGATGCTGCTGAAGGACAGGATAGTGAACTATCTACATTTTGGTGGGTTGCTGTACCCAATGCTGTACAATGGTAGCATTGTAAGGGTGAAGGAGAGGAATATGTAGATGCTGATGATGAAGAAGAAAAATTGCTTAATATTTCTGTTCAATTTTCCTTGTGGAAGGGTCAAGGGGCAAGACCACATAAAAAAAAACCACAAATAAGATTAGAAGCAAGGCAAACCTCAATTCATTTTCAGAAAAATGAGTTTGTGAAGAGCTAAACTAGATAAGGTGATGGAGCCAGATGGAATACTGTAATATTCGAGGGTTTAAAGTAATTTAGAGAAGTCCTGGCAGCAATGCTGGCTGTCTGATCTTTTCAAAGCTTCTTTAGAATTGGGAATAGTTCTGGAAGACAGGAGTTGGGCAGATGTGGTTCCTATACATAAAAATTGAATTAGGGAGAGGCCTGGGAACTACAGGTTGGTTAGTCTAACCTCTATGGTGAGCAAATTAATGAATTGCCGTGAAATCAGAGGACAGTGCAGTTTCTGTAATACAATGGATTGCAGAATCCAAGTCAGTATGATTTAACCAGAGGTCAATCTTGTCAGATGAATCTGATCAATTTCTTTGAGTGACCAGAGAGTTGGATCAAGGGAGAGCACTAGATGTAATGAATTCAAGAAGGTATTAAAAACCTACCTTATTTAAGATGGCCTTTGCAGGACATGATGAAACGAATCCTTAATCTTAAAGATCTTTATATCACTGGTGGCTACTTAACATACTTAACATTCCCATTATTTTTGCTCTTGCTGCAACTAACCATGTGGAAACCTTGGGATTTTTTTTTATTTTCTCTAGTTTTTCCGACTTTTACTTGTTTTTGTAAAATTAGTATAGTTATGTTAAAGAATTAGGGATTATAAATATATATTGTATTTTTTTTCCATCTATTACTTTACCCTGTTTATTTTTATATTTTTATAGGTTTTGTTTTATTTGCGTAGTTGTTTATTAATTAGATTTTTATTTTCTTTTTTGTTTTCTTTTATATTTGAATTTGTGAACCGTTTCGGTCAGACTTTGTCTGTGAAAGTCGGTATAGAAATGTTTTTAAATAAATAAATAAATAAAATAAATAGTGTACTTGGATTTCATAAAGGCCTTTGACACTGTTCCGCATAGGCAACTTATAAATACGAGACCTATAGTGACTGGGTTAGAAACTGGCTGAGTGGGAGGTGACAAAGGGTAGCAGGAAATAGAGTTTACTCTGAGGAGGGGGGTATTACTAATGGTGCACCTCAGGGAGTTGTTCATGGACCAGATCTTTTCATCATTTTCTTGAGCAACATAGCAGAAAGATTGTCAAGAAAAGTTTGTCTTTCTGCAGATGATAGCAAAATCTGCTAAAGGATAGATAACCAGGACTGTGTGGAAAACATGAGGAGGGATCTAGTGAAGCTCAAACAATGGTCTAGGGTTTGGCAGCTAGGTTTAATGCTAAAAAATGCAGTGTAATGCATTTAGATTGCAAAACCCAAGGAAGAGGTACACTATTGGAGGTGAAATTCTTCTTTTTTTTTTTTTTTTTTTTTTTTTAAAGTTCCATACTGGGTCAGACCAAGGGTCCATCAAGCCCAGCATCCTGTTTCCAACAGTGGCCAATCCAGGCCATAAGAACCTGGCAAGTACCCAAAAACTAAGTCTATTCCATGTAACCATTGCTAATGGCAGTGGCTATTCTCTAAGTGAACTTAATAGCAGGTAATGGACTTCTCCTCCAAGAACTTATCCAATCCTTTTTTAAACACAGCTATACTAACTGCACGAACCACATTCTCTGGCAACAAATTCCAGAGTTTAATTGTGCGTTGAGTAAAAAAGAACTTTCTCCGATTAGTTTTAAATGTGCCCCATGCTAACTTCATGGAGTGTCCCCTAGTCCTTCTACTATCCGAAAGGGTAAATAACCGATTCACATCTACCCGTTCTAGACCTCTCATGATTTTAAACACCTCTATCATATCCCCCCTCAGTCGTCTCTTCTCCAAGCTGAAAAGTCCTAACCTCTTTAGTCTTTCCTCATAGGGGAGTTGTTCCATTCCCCTTATCATTTTGGTAGCCCTTCTCTGTACCTTCTCCATCGCAATTATATCTTTTTTGAGATGCGGCGAAGAAGCATGAAGAAAAGTGGGATCTGAGGGTCATCAAATCTGATGATCTTAAAGTGGCCAAACAGGTGGCTAAAGTGATGGCAAAAGCCAGCAAGATGCTTGGCTGAACAGGGAAAGAAATGGTCAGCTCCAAAATCACCTGCTAGTCCGAACCTGTCGAAACACTTGGAAGTTTGTTTGTAAAAAGCTGGGCCTGAAATATGACCTAACGCCATTAATCAGCATAACACACAATACTCATTTCACCCCTGGCCAAGGAGTATCAGTTTTTTCTAGATGGAAGAGTGAGGGACTGCGATATGTGCATCAAGTGATATGCACAGACACGGGGGTCATGCACAGCTTTCAAGACCTCCAGAAAGCTTACCTCCTCCCTAAATCGGACTTATTTGCCTATCTGCAACTATGGCATTTTATGAGCTCACTCGGGGAGGGCCATAAACAATGGAACAAGTCCCAATCTCTCACCAATCTTATGATGGTGGGGAAAAAGAGAGGCCCGAATATCTCTCGTTTCTATAAAGAATTGTCACTTGACAATTCTTAACCAGTTGTCTTAAACCACTCTATGCAGCCTGGAAGGCCTGGCCCTCATTCCGTCTCTCTTTTAAAGACTTCACAGCTCTTTTCTTGGGCATTAAATCTATTTCAACCAACGAAATCCTGCGGGAGACCCAATATAAATTTCTCTGGCAGGGGTACATCTCTCCAGTCTTAGCCTTTAAATATAAGCTCTGTGCATCACCTACCTGTCAAAAATGTGGACAACAAGCAGGAACATACACCCATTGTTTCTGGGACTGTCCTAAGATAGAAGGATTCTGGAAGGATATTATACAACTCTGCTCGAGGATTTGGGGTTGCCCTCTACCAGGGGACCCTGCCACCTGGCTTTTTGGGGTATTCCAGGAAAATTCCTCAGTTTCTCCTGACCTGATGGCATTCATACCCAAAGCCGCGACGGCGGGGAAGAAAGTAATTTTGGCTGGGTGGGTAATGAAAAATGCCCCGCATGTGGACCACTGGTTCCAGAGAATGCTTAATCTCAGCTCTCACGAGTATCAAATAGCTCTAAATTCAACCGCAAAGAGCAGGGATAAAGTGAATGGGACTTGGGGACCTTTCTTCACTTATATACGACCGTCAGTTGCATCAAGGTAAAGCCATGATGAGGTCTGGCCATCCCAAATCACCGGAGTTGCCCACAGGAGATAATGAAGGCAGGAGAGGCTGCTTTTTGGGGAGGGTGCTCCGGGCCCACCACATTCCGGACCCATCACTACACGGAAGCCTAAACAGCATGCTAGAATAGTTCTCCCACAGCCTGGTTTGCTCTCTGTCTCAACAGCTAGTCTCGACCACTAGCTTGCCCATGTAAGATACCCTAACATACCTACCACTCTAGTAAATAGGGGATGGGGGGGGGAGGGAGGAGGCAGGGAGAAATTTAAAAAATGAAGTTAAATGTGTGACAACCACCAGCTGGACTTTATATTGCCAGAATGTATAAAGCAACGTTAATAATTGTATTTTGTTGTGACATTCTGTGTTCTCGAATGTTTTGTTGTACTGGTTAATCGTATATGTTCAAATAACTTCATAATAAACAGATAAAAAAAAAAAAAAAGAAATGGCCAACAGTAGAAAAAAAGGAGGTGATATTGCCCCTGTACAGATCCCTAGTGAGACTTCATTTGGAATACCATGTATAATTTGGAGACCTCACCTTCAGAAGAATACAAACTGGTTGGAGTCAGTCCAGAAGATAGTTGTTAATAGGGTCGGTGGTTTTTGTTCTAAAGCATATTGGGACAGAGAAAATGCAAGATAGGGGAGTTATGATAGACACATTTAAATATCTCAAAGGTTTCCATGCACAGGAAATGAGCCTCTTTCAATGGAAGGGAGGCTCTAGAATGAGTGATCATGGGATGATGGTGAAAGAAGGTAAAGTGTGGAGTAATCTTAGCAAATATCTCTTTACAGAGAAAGTAGTGGATGCATGGAACAGCCTTTCAGTGGAGGTGGTAGAGATAAAAATGGTATCTTAATTCAAGAAAGCACAGAATAAATACTCTTCCGAGGAAGAGTCAGGAATTGTAAAGCTAAATTAATTGGATAGATGGGAAAACTAGATAGGCCATGTGGCCTTTTTCTGCTTTCATGCTTCTGTTTTTCAACAAATAATAACACAAAGCTGTAAGGGTGCTTTGAGAGAATTCTCTATGAAGCCAGATTAATTTGTTGACAGTGAAGAAATAGAAATATAACAGCATAATCACAGCACAATGAGACTGCACTGATCAGATCTGTAGAAATCATCAAGGCTATTGAAATGCTAAAGGAGGCTAAAGATTAACTAGCATGATAAAGATCAGCATTGAGATTCATTTCTGCCTTGTGGGCCCAATTTATAAGAAATTGTATGATTTAGAAAAATCTAGCCTTTTTAGAATATATAAGAGATAAAATTATAATTTCAACCAGTTGAAAAACATTATGGAAACAAACTAACCCATTGTTGTGTAAGCTTAGGGGCAATGACATATTTAACTGAGTATAACGGCTCAGAAGAGCCGAGTTAGTGTTTACTCTACATTGCTTGGTAAGCACCTCTCCTTAGAAGATATTTTATAATAAAAAGATTTTTCTTACTGGCTTTTGGTATTTAGTGTTTACTAGCACCCCCTACAAAGTAGATTACATGTAACTTTAAAATTACATAGTTATAGTAAAAATAGTCATAAAAATACATTAGTGACCTCCAATTAATTATTATAGGAGATTACAGTATCAAAGCCATAAACTGAAATGTAATCACAAACAAGTATACAAATTACGATAGTTGCCAAATTTTGCTCAGATATCACATTTCCTTCATATATTTATAAATCCGCCCAGTTCCTTATCGGCAATGCATCACTATCCTATTTATATCACATCACATCCATATCCTTCTGATACAATACCACATCCAATTTCCTCCCACTTATCACATCCATATTCCACTCAATGATGTACTGTAACAATACAACAGCAGCCGATCTATCCGACTCTCACTTTCTTAGGCCCCCTAACCAATATAATCTACTCTTTCATAATTACATATCTAACAGAGAGAAGATAATTTCCTAGTCCTGGATTCATGACACCCCAGAACTATCAAAATTCTCATAATAATCCTCAATCAAGACTGAACTACCCATCAGTAACTAATCTATAACCCACAATAAAAGTGAATATTTAACTTCAATAGATATATCAAATTTTCTATTTCCTGAAACCCATTATCTCTCTAGCCTTTAATCATAACACAAAATGCCAAGTATTCAAACAACATTGGAGCAGAAAGTCCTAGAAACTTCTAACATTTGATGGCAACAGGTTCCCCAACCTTGGTGCAATTTCTATAAAGGCTTTAATCCTTTACTGAAGGTATAGCCAGTCAGCGCTTTTGACTAGAACATAATCTTGGCCAAAAACTTGCCAAAGCATAGAAAGTAAGTGACGAGATTTTAAATTTTATATACAATGCAATTTGCTTAATTACCAATATGAGAATAGCAGTTTTAAGCAAGTCTAACACATTTAGTGTAATAGTGCAGTGCACATTATAACATACCTGAACCAGAGTCAAATTTTGTTTCAGATCTGAAAAGGAAACATAAGTATATATTATTATGTTATTTGTTCTAAGTTTAAACATTACATAGAGAGGATAATTTTCAAAAGATTTCTACAGGTAAAGCTGTATTTTATGCGCAGAAATGGTCTTTTACCTGTCTGGTATGCAGTTAAACATATCATGTATGTGTGCAAGTTTACCACTATAGAAAAACACAAACACCCAAACAGTAATCCGAAAGCACATGAAATATAAGCGGAAATACCACAAATCAAAAGTTATCCCATGCTGTTGTAAACACACACCTCCAGAAACTTCTTCAAACCTTTTTTAAACCCAGCTATACTATTAACCTTGACTGTATCTTCATTCCACAGCTTAATTATGTGTTGATTTAAAACGCACATTCTTATCTTTGCTTTATATTTAAATCTATTTATTATAAATTGCAACACATACTGGTACATACATAGTAGTTTCTTACACACACCAATATACAGTAAACAACGCTAACAACATTTTTATAGAGCTATCGTCTACTACCCCAGATCTTGTTTGTTTTAAATGTTTCATGAAGTATCTCCAAGTTCTCGGGCTATTTGAAAGGGTAAATAACTGATCCCTATTTACTTGTTCTACACCTCTCTTGATTTTACAAGCCTCCATTGTATCTACTCTCAGCCTTCTCCAAGCTGAAAAGCCCTAACCTGTTTAGTTTTTCTTTATTAGGAAATAGTTCCACCCTCTATCATTTTTGTTGCCTTTCTTAGTATCTTTCTTAGTTCTGTTCTATCTTTTTGAGACAGGGAGACCAGAAATAGATGAAATACTCAAGGAATAGACATACCATAGATTTATTCAGATGCAGTATGATAGTCACCATTGGGTTTTCTATTTCTTTCCAAATAATTCCTAAGATTCTATTTGCTTTTTTGATCACTGTTGCACACTAAGCTGAGGAACTCAGTGTCTTTTCCATAATGACTCTAAAGTACTTTTTCATGAGTGGGAAAGTCCTAATGTGAAGCCTAGCAGTGCAGTGATACAGTTACAATTATTTTCCCACTTTGTGTATCACTTTGCACTAGTCCAGGGGTGCTGAAACTGGTCCTTACCCCCCCCCCCCCAACAAGCCAGTCGAATTTTCAGGATATCTCTAATGAATATGCATGAGATGTATTTGCATGCACTATTTCCACTGTATGCAAATATTTCTCATGCATATTAATTTGAGATATCCTGAAAACCTGACTGGCTGAGGTGGCTTGAGGACTGGTTTGGGCACCCCTGCACTAGTCCACAGTGAATTTTGACTTTCAGATGCCATTTTTCCCCAGCCCCACAAAGTCCATAAACTGCCTGAATTTTGTTTCAACTGCAAATTTGATCACCTCACTCACTGCTTCCTTTTCCAGATCATTAATGAATACATTAAACAATACTGGCCCCAGTACAAATCCTTGGGGCACTTCACTATTTACCAATCTCCACTGGGAAAACTATTTAGTACCACTCTTTGTTTCCTATCCTTTAACCACTTACCAATCTGTGGACCTCCTTTACGAATCATGTTCCCATAGACAGACAATGGGAAAAAGGCCTTAACAAATCCAGTCCTATACCCGATGTTGCCTCCTATTCCATGAATTTTTAATGTCATAAAGATGCTCTCATGAGGGACTTTATCAAATACCTTCTGAAAATTCAGTTATACTATATCAAGTTGCTCATTCTTAAACACGTTTTTTTATAAATTCAAGAAATAGATTAGTAAAGAATTACTTCCCTTTACTATTGTCATCATAGGCAAAAAATTATGGCAGTATGCCCTAATTATACTTTCATATAGGCCACTCTTACATATAACCAAAGTAAACTGCTAAAAAAATTTAGAAAGATCTATATAACCTTCACTTAATGATTCTCTAATATGGCACTTTCACTAAATGTAAACTACTTTATTAAAAAAAAAAAAAGCACAGTGAAAACCAACTATGCTCATTCCCTCAACTATTCAGCTCTACAATCTCTACCACTCCCTTAGAGAACCTGTGTGCTTATCCTAGGGATGTGCATTCGTTTTCAACGAATGTGCAATCTGCAACGCATAAGTCCCTATTCATTGTATTTGTGGGTTTGCGAAATGCATCGCGATCCCCCACAAATAAAACATATCATATTAGTTTCATTCTTTTGGTTCGCAGTGATTTCTTAGCGGCCATTTGAAATAGGAGAAGGCCATGTGGGAGTATCCATAGCAAAAACCAGCCCTTTCCTGTGAGTCATAAGTAACCTCACAGCCCTGTGTTAGAGTGGGTCAGACAGGATGGCAAGGAATCGAGAATGCAACCTATCAGAGCTAAGCATTTTTCTAATGCAGTCAATTGCTGCTCTCAGTGCTCTGTGACGCTGTTCCTGATAACGCTATACTATTTATATCTTAAACACGCGGCGTGCCATGCTCTTTCTTTGTGGAGGTGGTCCGGGGAGGTGGTTGTACTCAGAGCTAGTCTGAGTGTCTCAAATCTGTATTTATTTATTTATTTAACAATTTTTTATATACCGACATTAAAATACACATCACATCGGTTTACATTATAACATTAAAGAAATGGAAATGGAAATTACAAAGAACAGGGGATGGGGAAAACCGGACAACTAATAATTAAAAGAGTAGGCAAAGGGAGAAGCAGATATGAAGAAGAAAGGCCATTAGCGAGCAGTAAATACGGATGAAACAAAGATATTTACAAAAGCATATAAACAAATGCGTATAACGCATAGCTACTTTGATAGAATTTTCCATTGAAAAAGATATTTGTTCAATTTTCCTGCAGTGCCAGCTAGCCATGCTTTTTTTGACCGCACTTTTTTTTTTTTGATCTCAGAGATTGTAGAGCTGAATAGTTGTCCCACTGAGACAAGCTGTTAGCAGTGGCATTATTTTACCCCCTGGGGTAGGTTGCAAGCAGAATTTGGGTGTTGTGGGTGGGAGATATATTCAATTTCTAGCTAGTTCAATAGAATTTTCCATTGAAAAAGATATTTCTTCGTTTTTGCTGCTGTGCCAAGCCAGGCTTTTTTGTTTTTAACTGCAGTTTTTTTTTATTGAACTCAGATTGTCTCTCTGTGCTCTTTTAAGCCAAGAAGGCAGTGCACTGGGCGTCAGTGGGCAGTTTTGCAAGACTCACATATATTGGGACAGCGGTGCTCTTTTAAGCCAAGAAAGCAGTGCACTGGGCGTCAGTGGGCAGTTTTGCAGACTCACATATATTGGGACAGTGGTGCTCTTTTAAGCCAAGAAGGCAGTGCACTGGGCATCAGTGGGCAGTTTTGCAGACTCACATATATTGGGACAGTGGTGCTCTCTGAAGCCAAATCCCCAGTAGGCCTCTTTTGTAGTTACAAGTTTGGTGTGTGCACATACAGCAGTCCCAGTAGTAGTGTACATCCAGGCACTGCCTCGTGGGCCTGTGGGCAGTTTTGCAGACTCACATGAATTGGGACAGCTGTGCTCTCTGAAGCCAAATCCCCATTAGGCCTCTTTTGGAAATAATTCTTTTAATTGAAATCCCTAGTAGGCAGTGACATTAAATCCATGATGTCAGGGAAAGCTAGATGTGGTCGAGGATTTGGGACTGGCAGAGGAGGCACTGGCAGAGGAGGCACTTCAAAAGGCAGTGCCAGTCCCCCATTAAAGTTAAAAAGGGACCTGTTCCAATCTAAAATCTCTGGAGGGGCAAGCAGTTCCATTCAGAAAAAACAGAAATTTAAAGATGATGCATCGCCACCACCTGTTTCTGACCCTGTAGTTTTGGAGGTGAGGGAAGGGGAGGCTGTGTCATGCAAGACAAAAGGGTGAGACCCAAAAGCAGCAGTGCGACAGCAGACTCTAGTTAGCGACAAATAACCATGATCATGCTAGCAAGACCACAGCACCATTGGTCAGGTAGACAACTATTACAGATACTTATCATGCAATACTCAGATTTTAAAAAGACCTAGCCAAATGGCTATTTAGTGAAATTTGCTTTAGGGATGGGGCAATTCTAATATGCCTTCAATTTGTAAAACCTCTACAACTTGGTAAATCAGTAAAGATATTTCATTAAACATTTTAGCCATTGTGAAATACTTTTTATCTGTGAAATCTTTTGAGATCTCCTAAAAGGCACTTTTTAAGAGCTCTAAAATTTATTTTGTGAATGGAGTCTGTTCATTTTCAGATGAAGGTCCATATTGCTTGAATGACCTCTTCCCAAAGTTCAGCGAAATCAAAGAACACAATTTTCCAAAGCTAGAATGCAGAAGATACTGTGAAATGGTGATACTTTTGATTTGTTATGCGGGCAATTTTCAAACAGCCTGCCTTGCACAAACTTTTTATATAATTTTCAAAATGAAAGTGTATTTTCCTTTTGAAAATTGCCACAAGTAAAACGTACTTACAGACATTTGTACCTGCTTTTCCTGAATGTAAAATTTCTAGGTAAAATAAAGTGTATAAATTTTAAAATACACATATTTATTTATTTATTTATTTATTTGATATACTGACCTTCATGACATGTGTCATATCAGATCGGTTTACATGGAACCTGGGGGTTAACATTGTTTATCAACCAATTAACAATAGGTCATTCACAGGAGGCAAAGTTACATTTAACAAGGGGAAGCAAAACTTGGGAACAGAAGAAAGAAAAGTGAGAGAGATAACCATTGGGAGTATAAGGGGGCTTGGCTAGCAAGGTGAGCTTAAATTGTGGGAATCCTGATTCAGGTCGATTATGGGAAAGCTTGGCGAAATAGCCAGGTTTTGAGTTTTTTCCGAAATGTTTATAGGCACGGTTCCTGTCTGAGGTCCGGTGGAATATTGTTCCAAATGGTAGGACCTGCTATAGAGAATGCTTGTTCTTTAGTGGCAGCGTGGCGAGTGGCTTTGGATGAGGGGGCTTGAAGAGATCCTTTGTATATTTCTCTAATGGGTCTGGATGAGGTGTGGAGTCTGAGTGGGATCTGAAGGTCCAGCAGATGTTTGTGGATAGTTTTGTGGATTATGGTGAGGGACTTGTGTAAGATTCTATAGTTTATTGGTAGCCAATGCAGGTTCCGTAATATGGGAGTGATGTGATCTCTGCAGTTAGTATTGGTCAAGACTCTAGCTGCTGCGATCTGGAGCATCTGTAGTGGTTTTGTGGAGGCGAGGGGGAAGCCCCAGAAGAAGTGTGTTACAGTAGTCGATCTTGGCAAAGAGCATGGCTTGGAGGACTGTCCTGAAATCATGGAAGTAAAGGAGGGGTTTGAGCCTTTTTAATGGATTTCTTTAAATTTAAACGATTGTCAAGGATTACTCCGAGGTCTCTTACATGTGTGATTTGGGTTGTGAGAGGGGAATGAAGCGAGGTGTCGGTGTGGTCAGAGGCGATAATAAGAAGTTCAGTCTTGGAAGCGCTTAGGACCAGGTTCAGACTGTTAAGGAGGTGGTTGATAGATTGAAGGCAATTTTCCCAGAATATACGTGTTTTTGAGAGGGACTCTTTTATGGGGATCAGAATCTGTACGTCGTCTGCGTAGAAATAATGTGTTAATTTTAGGTTTGTTAGCAGCTGACGGAGGGGGAGGAGGTAGATGTTGAAGAGGATGGGGGATAATGAGGATCCTTGGGGAACTCCTACCGATGATTTGATGCTGGGCGATTCTTTGTTGTTGATTTTGACTTTGAAGCTTCGGTTGCTTAGGAAGGAATTGAACCATCTGTGTACGGATCCTGATATACCGATGTCTGAGAGGCGGTTTTTACAGGGTGGAGTGGTTCACCGTATCGAATGCTGCCGAGATGTCAAGTAGAACTAGTAGGAATGCATGACCTTTGTCCAAGCCTATGATGATGTGATCCGTGAGGGAAAGGAGGAGGGTTTCTGTGTTGTAAGATCTGCGGAATCCATATTGAGATGGGTAATTATAGTCACTGGGGAATAAGGGTAGAGAATTTTATGTTCATCAAGGTAATCCGAGAGTTGGGTTTTGACCAGTTTCTCTGTGATTTTAGCGACAAAAGGGAGGTTGGAAATAGGGCGGAAATTGGAGAGATCCTGAGTGTCAAGGTTGGGTTTCTTCAGAAGGGGTTTGAATGAAGCGGATTTTAGTGAGTCTGCATATATTCCGTGAGATAAAGAGCAATTTATGACATCTGCCAGAGGTCTGGAGATGGTGTCTGGGATTCGAAGAAGAAGTTTTGTGGGTAAGTGGTCTGACGGGTGGCTGGATGGTTTCAGTCTCTTCAGGAGGGATTCGAACTCCTTGGCTGTGGTGGGTTCGAAGGTATCAAGTTTGGCTCCGGTGTCAGTAGGAATGGTGGGAGTAATCTGGTGTGGAGTCGTGTTGGAGGGCAGCAGTGCTAGGGTATTTGAGTTTTTTTTTTTAAAGAAAAGAGCAAGTTCTTCTGCTTTGACTTGTGCCTGTTCCTCCGGAATAGCAAGAGGCAATGGTTTTCGTGAGTTGTGAAACGTAGGCAAAGAGGGCCTTAGCATTGAATTGGAGGTATTGGATTCTGCTGGCGAAGAAGTCTCTTTTTGTCCATAGTATGAGGTTTCTATAGCGGTGGAGGGAGCCTCTATAAATGGACAAAGTAGTGGTGCTGGGTGCTTTGTGCCATTGGCGTTCCTTGAGTCTGAGGTCCTGCTTAAATTTTTTAAGTTCTGAAGAGAAACAAGGTTGTTTTCCTTTATGATCCGGATTGATTGTTCTGACTGCTGAGGGGCATAATTTGTTGGCTATTCCCTCTGTGATGTTATGCCAAGTTTGTATGGCTGAGTTGGGGTTGGTTATATCAAAGTTAGAGAGTTCTTTGGAGAGATGTTCGCTAAGGATGTCGGGCGGGCATGACTTCCGGAAGTGGATGGTGGATGGGGGTGGTTCGAGCGTGCTTTAGTCATCAGAGTAGCGGATATCAGTGCGTGGTCTGACCAGAGGACTGGAGTACAGTCGGGGGAGAGGAATATGATAGGCCGGAATTAATGAAAATAAGGTCCAGTGTGTGGCCCGCTCTGTGTGTAGGTTTGTCTATGATTTGTTCAAAGCCCATGGCTCTGAGGGTGGTAAGGAGGGCCTCACAATTGGAGGGTGGAGTAGCATCGACATGGAGGTTGAAGTCCCCCAGGATTATAGCAGGGGAGTCCGTGTTTATGTATTTCATGATGGCTTCTATGAGAGGGAAGGCATCCGTGTCAAGAAGTCCGGGGGGGGGGGCATATACTAAAAGGATTTGAAGCTGGTTCGATTTGATAAAACCTAATTCAAATTTTGAAGAAGTCTTGATTGGTTGGTTAGAGAAGTTGAGAGCTTTTTTTGCTGCTAAAAGAAGACCGCCTCCTCTTTTTTTTTGTCTGGGAATAGAAAAAATGTCATAACTGTGAGTAGGTAGTTGGTTTATAAGGGCAATGTCTGAATTTCTGAGCCAAGTTTCTGTGATGGCGCAGATGTCCGGTTTCGAATCCATAAGAACATAAGAAAATGCCATACTGGGTCAGACCAAGGGTCCATCAAGCCCAGCATCCTGTTTCCAACAGTGGCCAATCCAGGCCATAAGAACCTGGCAAGTACCCAAAATCTAAGTCTATTCCATGTTACCATTGCTAATGGCAGTGGCTATTCTCTGTGAACTTAATAGCAGGTAATGGACTTCTCCTCCAAGAACTTATCCAATCCTTTTTTAAACCCAGCTATACTAACTGCACTAACCACATCCTCTGGCAACAAATTCCAGAGTTTAACTGTGCGTTGAGTAAAAAAGAACTTTCTCCGATTAGTTTTAAATGTGCCCCATGCTAACTTCATGGAGTGCCCCCTACTCTTTCTACTATCCGAAAGAGTAAATAACCGATTCACATCTACCCATTCTAGACATCCATGAGACAGTCATTTGGAATGTGAGTTTTCTTTGTTAGGGACTGAGCATTGAATAGTGATAGTGTGAAGAGTGCGAGTCCTATTAGTTGAGAGAGGGGAGAGGCCATGATAGAGATGAGGGATCTGGAGGGTCGGCTCGAAAGTTGTGGTGGTAACTTTAATCGAGAGATGTGGTGGTGATATATAATGGGGATGGGGTAAGATTGCATCTTGTTTTTTGCTTCTTAAGATGTGTGTTATTGGATACATTGGTTGGGGTGAGGCACTGATCCAGGTGTTGGTCTGGTGATAGAGAATGTTGAGATTACTACCTGATAATCTCCTTTTCCTTAGTGTAGACAGATGGACTCAGAACAAATGGGGATAGTATCCGCGTGCTAGCAGTTGGAGACGGATCTGACGTCAGCACGGGGTACATATATCCCCACAGGAAGCATAGCAACTTAGTAATCTTCCTTGCAAAAGCTGTTATGGATGTGTGTGCTGACGCTCAGTGAAAAGTGAAACAGGATTCCCCTGACCGATTGATAGTAGCTGGAGACCGCCAGCATTCACAACCGGAAGGCATTGACACCTGGTAGAGTGTACGCTCTTATGTAAACAAATGACATGGCTTACCTTGAATCGGTGAAACCCATGTACACAGGCAGCTGGGCGGGATGCTGAGTCCATCTGTCTACACTAAGGAAAAGGAGATTATCAGGTAGTAATCTCAACATTTCCTGGCGTGTAGCCAGATGGACTCAGAACAAATGGGATGTACAAAAGCTTTACTCCCAGCCTGGGCGGGAGGCTGCCTGAGGACCATGTAGGACCGCCCTCGCAAATGCTGAGTCCTCCCTAGCCTGGACATCCAGACGATAGAATCTGGAGAAGGTATGGAGGGAGGACCACGTCGCCGCTTTACAGATTTCTGCAGGCGACAGCAGCCTGGATTCTGCCCAAGATGCCGCTTGTGCTCTGGTAGAATGAGCCTTGACTTGTAGAGGCGGAGACTTCCCGGCCTCCACGTAAGCTGCTCTGATAACTTCTTTAATCCAGCGGGCGACGGTGGGCCACGAGGCCGCTTCACCTTGCTTCTTCCCGCTGTGCAGGACGAACAGATGGTCCGTCTTTCATAGTTCTTGTGTCACTTCCAGATATCTGGGTAGCAATCTGCCAACGTCGAGATGGCGTAATAAACGCCCTTCTTCAGATTTCTTCAAACCCGCCGTGGTAGGCAAGGATATGGTTTGGTTAAGATGAAACTGTGAAACCACTTTAGGTAGAAAGGAGGGAACCGTACGAAGATGGATAGCTTCAGGAGTGATTCTGAGAAAGGGATCACGGCAGGACAGTGCTTGTAGCTCTGAGATGCGGCGTGCTGAACATACCGCCAATAGGAACACCATCTTCAAGGTTAGAGACCGGAGAGACAGGCCCCGAAGGGGTCTGAAGGTGGATCCCGTGAGGAAATCCAAAACAAGATTAGATTAAGGTTCCATAAGGGCACAGGCCACTTTAGTGGCGGACGAATATGCTTGACTCCTTGCAGGAAGCGAGCAACATCTGGGTGCTTGGCGATAGTCTTGCCATCCCTCCTGGGACCATAGCAAGACAGCGCAGCCACCTGGACTTTGATGGAGCTGAGGGAGAGACCCTTCTGAAGTCCATCCTGCAGAAAATCCAACACAATAGGGATTGTGGTTGTATGTGGGTTGGTGCCATGAGTGTCGCACCATGCTTCAAATACTCTCCAGATCCTTACGTAGGTGAGGGATGTGGAAAACTTGCGAGCTCGGAGGAGTGTATCTATCACGGGCTGAGTAACCTCTTTTCATTAGTCTAGCCCTCTCAATGGCCAGACCGTAAGAGAGAATTGAGCTGGATCCTCGTGAAGGATGGGACCTTGATGTAGAAGGTCCCGGAGAGGAGGCAGGGGAAGAGGCTCCCCTGCCAGTAGTCTTCTCATGTCCACGTACCAGGGTCTTCTTGGCCAGTCTGGTGCCACTAGAAGAACTAGGCCCCGGTGTTTCCGGATCTTGTGGATGATGGCGCCCAGCAGAGGCCACGGAGGAAAGGCATATAGCAGAGTCCCCGGAGGCCATGGCATCGATTCCATGCGAGAACGGGTCGCGCTTGCGGCTGAAGTATCTGGGTACTTGAGCGTTGGACTTGTCCGCCAGTAAATCCATGTCCGGAATCCCCCAGTGATCCACAATCATCTGGAAGGCTGTAGGTGACAGCTGCCACTCTCCCGGATTTAGGCTTTCTCTGCTGAGGAAGTCTGCCGTGGTATTGTCCTTCCCGGCAATGTGGACGGCGGAGATGTCCTGAAGATTCGCCTCTGCCCAAGCCATCAGTGGGGCGATCTCCAGAGATACTTGTCGGCTTCTGGTTCCGCCCTGACGGTTGATGTACGCCACCGTGGTGGCGTTGTCGGACATCACTCTGACTGCTCTGTTCTTCAGTCTGTGAGAAAATCGAAGGCATGCCAAACTGACTGCCCGGGCCTCTAGACGGTTGATGTTCCATGCTGACTCTTCTCTGTTCCACCGCCCTTGTGCGGTGAGTTCTTCGCAGTGTGCTCCCCAGCCGCTCAGGCTGGCATCTGTGGTGAGCAAAGTCCACGTGGGTGAAGACATCTTCGACCCCCTGCTCATGTGGTTGGGCTGCAACCACCACCGCAACTGGGTCCGCACTCTGGCTGGCAGATGAAGGTGCGTGGAATAGTTCCGTAGACGGGGGCTCCAGCAAGAGAGCAGGGAGTGTTGTAGAGGTCTCATATGGGCCCTCGCCCAAGGGACCACTTACAGGGTGGATGCCATGAACCCAAGAACCTGCAGATAATCCCAGGCTATGGGCCGACTGGCTCCCATCAAATACTGGATACGCTGCTGAAGTTTCAACTTTCTCTTGGTAGTGAGACTGACTGAGTCTGCTCGGGTGTCGAACTGTACTCCCAGGTATTCCAGTGAATGGGAAGGCTGTAGGCAGCTCTTGCTGAGGTTGATTACCCAGCCCAAACTTTCCAGAAGGGCGATTAATCTGTCGGTTGTCCGAAGGCTCTCCTCTCGAGATTTCGCCCTGATCAGCCAGTCGTCTAGGTAGGGATGGACCAGAATTCCTTCCCGCCTTAGTGCCGCTGCTACCACTACGACCACCTTGGTGAATGTCCGAGGTGACGTGGCCAACCCGAAGGGCAGAGCCCGAAACTGGAAGTGGCGGCCTAGAACCTTGAAGCGTAGGTAGCGCTGATGATCCGGATGGATCGGGATATGCAGGTATGCCTCTGACAGGTCTAATGCCGTGAGGAATTCTCCCGGTTGTACCGCCGCCTTGACGGAGCGCAGAGTCTCCATGTGGAACCTCGGTACCCGTAAGTATCGATTGACTGACTTGAGGTCCAGCACAGGCCGAAAGGTGCCCCCTTTCTTGGGTACCATGAAATAAATGGAATAGTGTCCAGAATTCACTTCCCAGGCAGGTACTGGGATGATGGCTTTCAAGGACAGGAGCCTCGCCAGGGTAGCTTCCAATGCTGCCTTCTTGTGTATGGGACAGGAAGATTCCACAAACTTGTCCGGAGGGAGATGATGAAAGTCCAGATAATATCCCTCCCGGATAATGGCGAGGACCCACTGGTCCGACGTGATCTCGACCCATCTGGGGTAGAAGAGGGTTAACCTGCCCCCTATGGCTCCGTCCCCCAGATGAATCGGCGGATTCTCATTGGGAGGCGCGGCCGGGACCGGAGCCCGGGCCTGCTCCCCTCTTGCGCTGCTTGGTCCGAAAGGACTGATTCCTGGCCTGAGGACGTGGTGCCTGGTAGCGACTCCTGTAAGGAACAAAGCGCTGTGACCTCCTGCCCCTGGAGGGCCTCGGCAAGGCGCGCTGGCCCCTTCTGAACCGATCTTCTGGCAGTCTAGGCACTGGAGAGGCACCCCATGTACTGGCCAGTTTATCCAGGTCGCTGCCAAATAGGAAAGAGCCCTTAAAGGGCAATCTGGTGAGACGAGTCTTTGAAGGCGCATCAGCCGACCATCTCCGGATCCAGAGCTGCCTCCTGGCGGCTACGGAGGAAGAGATCCCCTTAGCTGTTGTCCGGACGAGGTCTGATGCAGCATCCGTGAGGAACGAAAGAGCTGACTCCATGTCCGCTGCTGGAGCGTTGTTCCTAACCTGTGACAAACAGGCACGTGTCACCACTGTGCAGCAGGTCGCAATCCGCAAAGATAGAGCTGCCACCTCAAAGGTCTGTTTCAGAATGGCGTCCAGTCACCGGTCATGAGGCTCCTTGAGGGCCGTCCCCCCTTCGACTGGAATGATAGTGCGCTTTACCACCGCGCTAATCAAGGCGTCCACCTGAGGGCATGCCAGCAGGTCCTGTATAGCCGGTGCCAATGGGTACATGCCCGTCAGGGCCCGGCCCCCTTTGAAGGAAGCCACTGGTGCTGGCCATTCTAAATCTATCAGTTGTTGTGCTGCTTGCAAAAATGGGAAATGGCGGGCTGTAGGACGAAGACCTTCCAGCAGGGGGTTCTGCGCAGAGGGTACCAAAGCGCTGGGGCCTGTAATATCCAACTCCGCCAGACACTGAGACACTAGGTCGGAGAGATCCTCTTTGGGGAAGAACCGCCTCATGGTTCTATATGGCTCAATCCCTGGGGGAAGTTCCCCCTCGTCCGGGAGTTCGGACTCATCCGGTGAAACTTCCTCGTCGGACTGATCTGGACTGTCCAGCGGCGGGAGGACCCACTCACGATAAGGGCGTGAGGGTCCAGGAACAGGATCCTCAGGAGCCGCCACCGCAGCGGCAGCCGCAGCAGCCGCCGCAGTCGCAGCCACCACAGGAACCGCAGCAACCACAGGAACAACAGGAACAGCAGGAACCGCAGGGCCTGGACGAGAAGCCGTTTGCATCTGTACAAAGGCATGAATCCCCTTAAAGAGATCCACCCAGGAAATGGAAGCAGCCTCTAATCGCCGGGGTACGAGATCCCCCGGGATTCCCGATTGGTCGAGACTGCCCGCTAAATCCGGGGTAGCCCCTGGGGAACTGTCAGCAAATCGTGGCTGCGACGGGGCCTGGCCCGAGGGTCCCATGGCCTCCTCACTTTGGGCACATAGGGAGTCTGGCTCTTCACTGTGCGTGGCTCTAAGCTGGCATGCAGAGCAGAGGCCAAGGGCTTTAATGCCTAAAGCAGGCGACGCCCCCGCTGAAGATGCTGATGCGTTCTGTTCCATTGAAAGAGAAGCGGCAATACTATACACTTAATATAAAAGGCGCGCAATAATTATAATATGCGGCAGCAATAGGCGCTTAATACAACAGGCGCACAATAATAATAATATGCGGCAGCAATAGGCGCTTAATACAACAGGCGCACAATAATAATAATATGCGGCAGCAATAGGCGCTTAATACAACAGGCGCACAAAATGAACAATATGTTCGCAGCCCTAGGCGGTCATGAAAACAGCTCAAGTGTATGCAATATGCTCTCAGCAATATGCAGCCCACAATACCTGCATAAAGGCTGTCAATAAGCGCTCAGCAATAAGCGATTAGTAATACACGCTCAATAGCATTCAATAGGCCTTCAGCAATATGCGGTTAGCAATACACGCTCAATAGCATTCAATAAGCTTTCAGTAATATGTGGTTAGCAATACACTCTCAATAGTATTCAATAGGCTTTCAGCAATATGCAGTTAGCAATACACGCTCAATAGCATTCAATAGGCTTTCAGCAATATGCGGTTAGTAATACACGCTCAATAGCATTCAATAGGCTTTCAGTAATATGTGGTTAGCAATACACTCTCAATAGTATTCAATAGGCTTTCAGCAATATGCGGTTAGCAATACACGCTCAATAGCATTCAATAGGCTTTCAGCAATATGCGGTTAGCAATACACGCTCAATAGCATTCAATAGGCTGTCAGCAATATGCGGTTAGCCATATACGCTCAATGGCATACAATATGCTCCTAGCAACATGTGGTTAGCAATATACGCTCAATGGCAATCAATATGCTCTCAGCAATAGGCGGTCAGCAATACCCGCTCAGTGGCATATAATATGCTCGTAGCAATATGCGGTTAGCAATATGCCCTTAGTAAGAAGGCAATATACGCACAAAGAGACATAGAGCCGCGCCTATTATGGGCGCTCAATACCTGAACAAGGCCCACAAAATGGTGCCCTCCACGGCGTGCCACGCCGCCGATCCTCTGTTCCTCAGAGACCAGAAATAAGAGATGTACGCCTTACCTGATCCTCGGCGCTTCCCGGCTGGAACCCGGGCGGTCTCCGGCTGCGGAGGGAGAGGGCAAGTACCTTCACCGCCGTGTTTGAGGATATGCACCCGCTGCCTCGTCCACGCCGGGACCGAGGCGCCTCGAAAGCCTCACCCGAACCTCGCCCGGGGGCTGTGTCCCTGCCGCGATTCGGCCACCGGACCGAGGACTTAAACCTCCGGGGGATCATGGAAATCACCTCGGGAAACTCTACTGGGGGAGGGACCTTAGGGTATCACCACAGGAGTGCGGGGCTCGATGCTGTAGAAGTTTTAGTAAGTAGAAAAGTAGATTTGGAAAACACGCTCAGCAAGCATGCAGGCTCTCCAAACTGCTTTGGAGACGGAAATTACTAAGTTGCTACGCTTCCTGTGTGGATATATATACCCCGTGCTGACGTCAGATCCGTCTCCAACTGCTAGCATGCGGATACTATCCCCATTTGTTCTGAGTCCATCTGGCTACACGCCAGGAAATAGTTGATGTTTAGCCTTGCGCCTATGTCGTCTGCAAAGTGAGGTGAAGGTGAGGTGACCACAGGCACAGGTTCGCATGAAGGGGCGCACAAAGGGGCTGGCCCCTTTGTCGCGCTCCTTCGGCGCGTGGCGCCGATGTGTAAGCCCTAATTTAAAGGGCTGCTGCTCCCAGGTTTCTCAGCCTCCGATTGGCCGTCTGGTCGGGGTGGGCGCGGCTTCGGGTATCCTCGGCGGCGGCGGCGGCCTGTGATGGTTGGCTCTGCAGATTCGGAGGAAGGGGCCTCTTACTGCCGAGGTGGGTCGCCGTGCAGGGAAGGGTCTCCTGACCCTGTACTGGGCTGGGTCGTCTTTCTTCGCCGAGGCCGCAGGGAGAAAGGAGGGCGCCGATGTGTAAGCCCTAATTTAAAGGGCTGCCGCTCCCGGGTTTCTCGGCCTCCGATTGGCCGTCTGGTCGGGGTGGGTGCGGCTTCGGGTATCCTCGGTGGCGGTGGCGGCGGCCTGTGATGGTCGGTTCTGCAGAGTCGGCGGAAGGGGGCCTCTTACCACCGAGGTGGGTCGCCGTGCAGGGAAGGGTCTCCTGGCCCTGTGCTGGGCTGGGTCGTCTTTCTTCGCCGAGGCCGCAGGGAGAAAAAAGCATATGTGCATCACTATTTGATCTTGACCAAACCATGCCCTTGAGAGTGCCTCCCCTCATTCTGGCTCAAAGTGCACAGGCTATGGAATGCCATGCATACTTTTAGCTGGATTGAGTCAAGGTAATTTTAAGATAGACTCACATAGCTTTAAAAATTGTCCTCTATGAAGGTAATTTTTAAACCCCATTGCTAGCCAAAAGCAAATTTTCAAAGGAACACTCTCTGTGGCATTTCCCTTTGAAAATTCAGGGCAGTCAGCTCCACCAGGTACTTTTGTACCTACAAAATATCACGATTTTGCCTGCTGTGCAGTCTTGCCATGCCAAGGTTCAGCCTATTGTGCAGACTTCCTTCCACCAGGAATCCTCAGTGAGCCTTGCTCATTGCCTTGCCAGTTGCCTCCTCACCTAATATACTATGCTCAAGCCCTAGCCCTACTTTACCCAGTCTGCTCAATGCCTCAGTGCTTCTTCATTGAGTCACCTCGGCTCTCTTACCTTGCCATTCTACCTTGTGGTCTACCCAGGCCTCCTGCCTTACCTTGTGGCCTCTCTTGGCCTGTCTTGCTCTGTAGCCTCTCTAGGCCTCTTTCCTTGCTTTGGGCCCTTGCAGGTCTTCTGGCCTTGCTTTGCACCCTCTCAGGCCTCCCTGCCATGCCCTGTATCAGCCTGGGCTTTCCTGTTTTGCCTTGCGGCCTCTGGGCCTAGTAGGTTTACCTTGCTAATCTTGTGCCCCGTTGGGCTTTCTTGTTTCCTGTTACTTGTCTAGTCCTGTACTTTCTGGTTCCTGTGTAGTCCTGGCCTTGCTTGTGCTCTGTGTCCAAGTCCCTGTCTCAGTCTGTGATTTGTATCCAGTCTCAGCCTATGCTCTGTACCTAGCCCTGCCTCATCCAGCCAGACTTGACTTGCCTTGCCACCCTGATGTTCCACAGAAGACAAGTCCTACTGGCCCTCAGAACCCAAGGGCTCAACCTGTGGGGGAGAGGACTGGTCTCTGTTGGGGTACTCCCTGCTTCCAGCCTGGCAGTCCTCGATACAAACTTAAAAGTCAGTACCATAAACCCTGTGCAGAGATTCTAAAATGAAAATCATGCATGCATGCAGGGATTAAGTTTTTGCTATCCCTAGGCACTGATGGCATTGTCATACCAAAGGTCGGGCAACAGGGAGCAGAAGGTCTGAGGCACAGCCCCACAGTTTCCTATGGCAGCTCTGGGGTAGATTCTGTGGTTCAAATTAGAAAATTCTGAAGCACATTGACATATTTCTATTTTTTATGCTATATAAATAAAGTAGTTTTTGAGGAGGGAATAAGGAAACAGATCAGAGGAGAGAGGATCTGAAATCAATTTCTGGGGAGAAGAAAGAGGTAGGAAGGAAGGGAGTTTTTAGAACAAAGGGAATAGAGTTTGAGATCAAGGGAGGATGAAACCAAACTGTAGTGTGGGGGAGATGGGAAGTTGTCCCTACCTTGCTCTGGTCCTGCTCCCCTTGTATCCTCATCCACCCTTTAACTTCTCAAGTAATTTGGCATATACTTAACACACCTGGCGCTGATAACTTCTCTCTCACACTGACCCCATGCTTTCTTTCTTTTTTTTTAAAATTATGTTTATTAATCCGAAAAGCATGAAAATACACGATATACAATCAGCCATTAAAAGACCGAAATTACAAAACTGGTGATGAAATAACCAATAACAATAACAGATACATGCTATCTGCAGAATAGTTTTTTGTTGTTGTTGTTTTCAACCTTGTAACCCTATCCCACACATTCATTCCACATTCATTCAGCGCTCAACCCTATCAACAGACATTTTTATCTATTAAATAGTTTCTCCATTCTGTCCTATAAAGAAAAATATTTCCTCTGATATATTAAAAGACCTATGTCCCTGTAGTTCTCAAAACCTTAGTTTTTCCATCAAAGCATATATGCATGCATTTCTACTTTCCAATCTGAAAAGGCAGGCAACATTTCAGTGTTCCAGACAGATAATTATAACTTTTATAGCAATGGTAAATGAGATGCCTTATAGTTTATGACTTCCTGCAGTTCGAATGACTGTTCGAACCAATGTAAATATATCATCCCATGGAATCGATCTTCCCAGTAATTCTTTTTCTATTACACACAGACACCCCCCAACCAATCCCTCTCATCCCCCAGCTTCTCTCTTAAACCCTCCAAAGATCTCTCTCCAAATCTCTCCTAACTTCCCCAAAATGAGCCCTACTTACTGCCCCAGCTCTGCCTTACCACCCAGCTGATTCCTTTCTTAGGATTTCTCTTTCAGTCCCTTCTCCCACTGACACATAATAATCCCCCTTTCATGCTCTCCTCTCCACCAATACTCCCACTCCCATGATCCCCCTCTCATCCCCACTTCTCTAGCTCTATCACTGCAGCTGATCTAAGTGAGCAGGAGGAGAAGGACAAAGGAAATGATGGACAGAAGAGGAAAATCTGAATTAAGGAACAGAGTGGCTCTTTGCTCTGGGTAGTCTGACCAGCCTCACCATTTTCCCTTCTGTTCCCTGCAGGGACTGGATTAAGGAGTAAAGCAATTTTTCTTTGCTCTCCTCTGTTCCTTCCAGCCATACCTCCTTCCTTCCTTTCCCTACACAGGACAGGAGGGGAGGGGATGGATTAGGAAACAAAGCAGTTCTGTGTTGTGTGCTCCAGCCTTGTTTCCTCCCCTCCTGGGAGAGGCAGAGAGGGGATGGAATAGGATACAGAGGGATGCTCCCAAATAAGTGTGATTCGGCCCAGTTGGGATATAGAATATCTTCAATCAGCCTGCTGCTCCCAGATTTTTGCTGTCCTAGGTACAGGGCAAGTGTGCCCATTACAAATCCAAACCTGTTAATTAGTTAACCAATTTCTTTTTTTTTTTTTTGAACCAGCACTTTCCTCCTGGTTCCTTTGGGCTGGGATCCTTTGCCCTGAACCTTTATTCACAACTATCCAGGAATTTTCCCCCCATTTTACATTCCCTCCCAGTTTATTTTAGTCTACTCATTGCAGCTACAGTCCTCAGCCCGGGGGGGGGGGGGGGCATACAATATGCGTTGTGTACCAGGGCTCCTTCCACAACCCTGTGAACATGGGTCCTAAATCTTCTCTTTAGTATGCTTTGATACCCCTCCCCCAATCCACTCTGCCTTACCCTCCTGATTTTCCCCCAATCTGGCTTGCAAGAGGGGTAGTGCTTAATACTGCATCAGTTAATTCTGCTGCATGTGGCCAGTATGGAGGATTGGGAGATGTGTATTGGGGAATGGAGGCGGGAGGGAAGTCCGATGCCTCTGGCTCTGAAACAGCAGCAGCTCTAAGCTTGTCCTGACATAGCACTGCTAGTCCCTGCTTGTGATATCACAGGTCACAGACAAACAAACAAAATGTGCTTTGACCAGTTACAAGTATTGAATGTACTGTGACATAAATTACAACAAACTGATAAACAATTATGTTACCTTTCGGATAATCGCTTCCCTTAGAACTTGTTTCTTCATAGTAATACACTGTCCCATGTTTCCACAAGCAGCAGCACTAATGAATGTAAAACTTTTTAAAGTGTTCAGAACTTTATAGTACCTCACACCTGCCTTGCATATCACCAGAATTATTACATCATCAGGATTGTGACACCATCAAGTCAGACAAGTACCCTGTGCTTTTACTAAAAAATCAAGTGAAAGCAGTTAGGTATCCTATCATAGAGTTACATGCTTTTGGATTACCATAACTTTTAGTTTCTTTACCATGTACTGCAACTTATAATAAAGTTCGTTGATTAAGCTGAAATAGAAAGGGGCAGCAAGGCAAAAATCAATTGATAACCAAAACATAAATATTGTCAACAGTTTCCATTATAAGTTCAGGGTTTCCCAACCAGTGTGCCATGGCACTGTGATATGCCTTCAGACCTGATCAGGAGTGCCACAAAAAAGGCACCACTGCCTGATACTCAGATCTACACCAATCCCTGAGCTCTGCTTTCAAGAGGCATCTGCAGTTGCTCTTAAACCTTTAGGGACACCTTCCTAGCTACAGCCCCAGAGTGTAGAAATTAATGGGCAGCATCAGGACATGGATTGCTGGGATCCATTATGTGCAGCACTCACATTGCACACAATACCTCCTCATAAACCCCATATGGGTCCTTCCATTCTCTGTCTTATTCAAATGCTGAGAAAGATAGGAAAAGCGTATACTAAGAACTGGATGCTTACTCACTGTCAGGCCGATACAGTACAGTGAGCTCCGGTGAGGCACACTGTTAGCCCAGATTTGGAAGCGCTTTTTTGACTTGCTAGCTTTACCCCTTATACAGTAAGGGGTAATAGCATGTCGAAAACACGCGTCCAACCCCCCCTCCCCCCGAAACTAATAGCGCCCGCAACATGCAGATGCCCTATTAGTTAGTCCCACGCGATTCAGTAAGTAAAATGTGCAGCCAAGCCGCACATTTTACTTTCAGAAATTAGCGCCTACCGAAAGGCTGGCGTTAATTTCTGCCGGCGCCGGGGAAGTGTACAGAAAAATAGAAAAAACTGCTTTTCTGTACACTCTCCGACTTAATATCATAGCGATATTAAGTCGGAGGCCCCAGAAGTAAAAAAAAAAAAAAAAAAAAAGTAAAAATCGGCCTGCGGGTCAGAAGACAGACGCTCAATTATGCCAGCATCTGTTTTCAGAACCTGTGGCTGTCAGCGGGTTTGAGAACAGACGCCGGCAAAATTGAGCATCGGCTGTCAAACCCGCTGACAGCCACCGTTCCTGTCAAAAAGAGGCGCTAGGGACGCACTAGTGTCTCTAGCGCCTCCTTTTACCGCAGGCCCTAATTTGCATAGGCCATCCTCCTAAATCGCGCGCCCAGGAGAATGGCCTGGGTGCTCACCCTCTCTCCCGCGCATTTTTCTGTATCGGCCTGTGAGTGTTCAGATCAGCAGTACTGGAAGCTGAATGCAGCAGCCAAGGTAACTGAGCTGGCTACTTACACCACAATGAAGGGGGAAAAGGAAGAAGAGTAAAAGAGGTTCTGGGATTAGTTAGGGGAGAAAGAGGAAGAAAAGTCAGGGAAGTTCTGGGATTAATTAGGGGAGGAAGAAGTAAGATCAGAAGAGGGAGGATCTTGGATCAGGGGCAGGGGGATCTGGGGAGAAAGGATAGGCAGGAAGGAATGGAGGTTCCAGGATCTGAACGAAAGAATCCATGATGAAGGGGAGTAGTTTCCAAATAATGTTTGGGTGATGGAAAGGAGGTATCTCATCCCAACTTTGGTCCTGCTCTCCCTTGCATCCCTATCCCCCCCTCTAACCTCCCACTTAATCTGGCACACATACATACACACCTGGGGCAGGTTCCTTCTTCTCTTTAACCACTGCCTCCCTTCCTACCTCTCTCATATCCACACTCATGCCCCCCAAATATCTCTCTCATATCCACACTCATGCCCCCCAAATATCTCTCTCATATCCACACTCATGCCCCCCAAATATCACCCTCTCATTGCCTCCTCTCCATCCCCTACCCACCTCCTCTCCCTCTCACAAGATCCCCCTCTTATCCCTAGTTTACATCTCCATTACTGCAGCTGATCCCAGCTAGCAAGAGGAGGATAGCAATGGCTATAACAGGACAGGAGAGCAGGGGCTGGATTAGGGAGCACAGCAGTATTTCCTTGCTCTGTTCTGTCCCCTCCAGCCTCACCCATCCCCAGGAGAGGAGGAATGGATCAGGATGCAGAGAGTTGTTCCATACTGAGTGGCTTTCAGCACAGCTGTAAAGCAGAAATTCTGATGCCCCCAGATTTTTGCCACTCTAGGTACAGGCTTAGTGTGCCTATTGGCAAATCCCAGCCTACTTGCATGCTATGTGACAGCAACTCCCTCCCCATCAGCCCTTTGTGACATATATAAAATTACCCGCATTATTTTAAAGCATGGATACCTTTACCCACAGAGGGGAAGGGCAATTTTCAACAAATGATTTTACTAAGGTAACTGCTTTAGCTACTCAGATAAAATAATTTGAAAATTGTCCTTTATTAGGGCAATTTTACAATTTGCCCCCATTGTTGCAAATTCCACGATACTTTTACCTGCAGACTTTCTTAAAGGGAAAGCATGGGAATATTTTCCATTTGAAAACTGATCTGGAATAAAATACCTGCAGAAATTTGTGCTTGCTTTTTCTGTGGGTACTGTTTCCCTTGAACAAATGCAGGTAGATTAGAAAATCAAATCTACACGTGTCGTTATCTTCATTTGACCAAAACATTCCCCCAAGCTCACATACAGGCCGATACAGAAAACTTCGCAGGAGAGTGGGCGCACGATCCAGTAAATAAATGTATGTAAATGAGGGCCCGCAGTAAAAGGAGGTGCTAGTGACCCTAGCACGTCCCTAGTGCCTCCTTTTTGACAGAAGCGGCGGCTGTCAGTGGGTTTGACAGCCGACACTTAATTTTACCGGCGTCGGATGTCAAGCCCGCTGACAGCCACCGGGTTTGGGAAAACGGACGCCGGCAAAATTGAGCATCCGTCTTCCAACCCACGGGTCACGGGCAGATTTTAAATTTTTAAATTTTAAATTTTTTTTTTACTTTTGGGGCCTCTGACTTAATATCGCTATGGGCAGACATTAATTTCTGAAAGTAAAATGTGCGGCTTCTGACCAATCCTAACACCTATATGTACATGCCTGTCCATTTATGTATGTCAATCTTAATTTTTAAATTTTTTAAATTGTGTGCAATTTGATATTTATTTTTATTATTTCTTATAATTTATATTTTTGTGATGTCATACATTTTTAATCAATTTTAAATGTTTTATATATGTTTTAATGTTATAGTGGCCCCTGAGGCAGCTCTTAATATAGAGTGAAACTCGGCCAAAGTCGGGACAATACATTGTGACAAATAAAGATTCCATTTCACGATCTAATCTACTCTTGGTTGCTACATTGCAAATTGGATTGGCTTCCGTTGTGTTTCCTTGGAATAATTATAGACATTTCCAACTTGCCTTTCTTATCAAAAGTTATTAAAAAAATTAGTCAGTTTTCCGCTAGGCATTTAGATGAGCAGAACATCTTATTTCCAAATCAATTTGAATTTAGAAAACATCATTCTATGGAAACACTGCTTTTGTCTATGACAGATATTGTCTTGCGGGGGTTTGATTCTAATGAATCATACTTGCCTTAATTTGATACAGTAGATCATTTAATTTTCCTTCATAGATTAATTACAATTCCTATTTCTACCAATGTTCTCAAATGGTTTACATCCTTTTTATCTGAAAGATTGTTTCAAGAGAAAAATGATAATTATTTCTCTGATTATTTTATTATTGTTACAGGTATGCCACAGGACTCAATCTTCTTGGTTACCTTATTTAATATATATTTGCGCCTTTATATAAGCTGTTAGCAGGTCTTGGTCTTACTTTCTATTTATATGCAAATGATGTTCAGTTTTACATTCCAATAAATAATTCAATTGAACATACTACTAAAACATTAAATAGTTATATGACTGAGATTCAAAAACTGTTATCACATATTAAATTAACTTTAAATCCTGTCAAGACCAAAATAATTTTGTTGAATAGAAATACACCCCTTAATAAGCCATAACATATTAACACTGGTATATGTAAAATTGCACTATCAGATCATGTATGTGACCTTGGAGTAATGATAGATTAGAAGCTCTCCGTGAGCAAATATGTTAAAAATTAAATTAAATCAGGTTATGGCAAACTGGATTACCATATTTAATACCATTAAGCTACAATGATTTCCATATTGTTCTGCAGACAATTTTCTAGAATTTAGATTATTGTAATTCTCTTTTACTTGGTCTTCCCACTTATACTTTAAAATCACTTCAAATGTTACAGAATGCAACAGCAAGAGTTCTAACTGGTTGTAAAAAAATTTGACCATATTACTCCAAAATTAATATCATTACACTGTTTACCAATAAATTCCAGAATTCAGTATAAAATTCTCATATTGATTTTTTAAATTATTCACTCAAAAGATTCTGTATATACTGAGGCTGCTTTACATTTTTACATTCCACTTAGATCTGAAAATAAAGAGTTATTAACAATACCATCTATTCAGAGTACTCATTTATACAGATCATGCTTTTTACATAGTGGGCTCTAAATTATGGAACTCTATGCCTAAAGCACCGCATATTTTGACTGATGGCAAAAATTTCAAATGTGAACTTAAAATCTGACTGTTTAAGAATGCTTACGAACTTAAAATGAGAAAAGTTATTGAAGAATGCTTGTGTTATTATTGAAATAAATTGTGTATAGATCGATTAAATACTCCAAACTAAAAGGGTGGTGAAAGCTATGTTAAACTCACAAAACAGAAATTTTTCTACCAGATATTTTAAACAATTCAAGATAGCTCCCTCTAGCTGAATTAAAATTTTTTTAAAAGGAGGAAAAAACCTCAGAATCTGGCATGCAAAATTTATTACATGCCTTGGATATTTTCATCACAGGTCAAAAATCTCCAACAAAGAGCAATGCTGAACTCTACACATTATTCTGCCATATATGCAATATGGCCCTGAAACAGCTGTATATGTGAAACGTTAGCTATTGGTGGTGGCATGGCAGTTCAGCACGACAATCTTAGAAATAAAGAAGACTCTATGAAATAAGTATATTGGACTATTTTTTTTATAATAAACAAAAATGTATAAAATTGTTTGCAGTGAATAAAATAGTGGGTGGTTCTAGGAGGTTTTTGACCAGTAATTAAAATATCCGAGGCATGTAATAAAGCAGCAGGTTGCGAGCAACTGCTGAAGGACCTTGTGAGACTAGGAGACCAGGCAACTAAATGGCAGATGAAATTTAATGTAGAAAAGTGCAAAGTGATACATTTAGGAAAAAATTATCCCAATTATATAAATGCAGTGTTGGATTCTGTATTGGGAGTCACCACCCAGAAAGAGGAACTTGGAGTCCTTGTGAACAATCCATTAAAATCCTCAGCTCAGCGTATAGCAGCAGTCAAAAAAGCAAACAGAAAGTTAGAATTGATCTAAAAAAGAATGGAGAATAAAACAGAAAAGTTCATATTGCCTCTGTATTAATCAGTGGTGTGAGTGTACCTTGAGCACTGTATGCAGTTCTGGTCACCCCATCTCAAAAAAAGAAAAAAGAAAAAAAGAAAAAGAAAACATAGTAGAACTAGAAAATTTGAAGAGAAGGGTGACAAATGATAAAGGAAATGAAGCAGTTCCCCTATGATAAGAAGCTATTCAAGTTAGGATTCTTCAGCTTGGAAAATAAATGGCTGAGAGGGGACATGATATAAGTTAATAAAATCATGAGGTGGAGGGGGGACAGGCAAATAAACGCAGTTTATTTACCCTTTAAAATAATATTAAAACATGGAAAATGCCATAAAACTAACCACCAGTAAATTTAAAACAAATTGTAGAAAGTGCTTCTTCATTAAGGGGTAGATCTTTAAAAAGTACGCTGGATTTTATAAGATACGCGCGTAGCCGTGTGTATCTTATAAAATCCGGGGTTGGCACGCGCAAGGGGGTGCACATTTGTGCAACCTGCGCGCGCCGAGCCCAGCACGGCCTGCCTGTTCCCTCCGAGGCCGCTCCAAATTTCGGAGCGGCCTCGGAGGGAACTTTTCTTCACCCTCCCCCCACCTTCCCCTACCTAACCCACCCCCCCCCCCCCGGCCCTATCTAAACCCCCCCCTACCTTTGTCGGCAAAGTTACGCCTGCTGAAAGCAGACGTAACTTTGCGCGCGTCGGCCGGCAGCCCCGCTCTGTCCTCCGGTCCCGGGGGCTGGTCCGGAGGCCTCGACCACGCCCCCGGGCCGGTGCCACGCCCCCGGGCCCGCCCCCAAAACGCCACATCGTTTCGAGAACGCCCCCGGACACGCCCCCTCCCTCCCCTTTTCGAAAGCCCCGGGACTTACGCGTGTCCCGGGGCTTTACGCGCACCGGTGGCCTATGCAAAATAGGCGTGCCGGCGCGCGAGGGCCCTGAGAGCGTAAATCCGGAAGGATTTACGCGTGCGGGCCTTTTAAAATCCGCCCCTAAGTGCACAATCAAGTTGTGGAATCTTGTTCCCAGAGGATGTGGTCAAAGCAACTAGAATAGCAGGGTTTAAAAGAGGTTTGGTCAAATTCTTGGAGGAAAATCCATAAAACAGTATTAGCCAGGTATACAAACAAAAATGGCATTGCTATTCCTGGGAGAGAGAAACAGATCTAGTTTATGGGATCTGCTGAGTACTTGTGACACAGACTGGCCCACCGTCAGAGACATTTAACCCACTTAGATATTTCTGATAATGGAGAATATACTTATTTTAACTAAATAACTAACTAACTAAATAGTAAATAATGGCAGAAAAAGATCCAGTCTGCTCAGTTACTCCTGTAGATACTGCCAAGGACATATGCCAGCTGCCAACCCTAGGGTACAAGCAGCACCTGTAGAATATTCTCCCTATGAATAAATCATAAAAAACAAAACAAGGGGTATTACGCCTTATTTGTTCTCTCTAATGTCTGGTATCTCCAACTTAGGCATCCATCATATCTTCGGCTATACCTAACAGATTTCATATACCATTTTGAAGTGAGATCTTATTGTAAATTTTTTGTAATCATTTTTTATATTTTTATAATGCAGATAAAATGACAGTTTTAAGACAAAGGTTACTCAAGTAGCCTCCCGATTTCTATTCCAAAGCACTCTCTCTTGGTATTACAATTCCTAAGGCAGGAAAAAGTGACTAGCATTTATCTTTAGCTGAAGAAAAAGCCACTTTTGATATCTTTTTTGTTTTCTGTCTGTTCCTGATTCTCATTGCCCGACACTGCAGCGTTTCAACATGGATCATCTGCTTCAGGGGCTAAAGAGAGCTTGAAAGATTGACAAATTTAATGCAAGTTTGTTTCCAGACGAGATATTAAAATACGTTTATAAACACATTGTGTTGCAGGGTTTTTTCTTTTATATGGTCACCATTTTTCTGTGGCTGACAGCACGTGAATTTTTTTTTTTTTTTTTAACATTGCAGGGGCCAGTCACTAAAGTGCACGTGAATGATGTCACAGAGAATTGTTTGACTTTCAATTTTTTGTTTTTTTCCTTTATCGATTTTGAAAATTTAAGCTTTATGGTATTAAATTAATGGTATTTGATTTAATAAAAAATAGACTGATCTCTCTCTCTGTTGAGACCCCGAGGGATGATGATGTTCTGATTGTAAATAATTTTATGTTCTAGTTGGAGTAATTGGAGATCAAAGTCACCACCTCTCCTAGAGTGCTACAGTTGTACCAAACTGGCTGCTCTTACTTCATGATTGCATGTAATGTCTCTACCCAATGTGCCACTATGGGTGACTCTGTTCTTTGGCACTGGATACAGCTTAGATGTTCTTGTATTCGCGTTCTAAACATGAGTTTTGTTTTCTCTATATAGACTAGACTGCTGGGGCACCAAAGGGCATATACTACTACCTCCATGGTACATGTGAAATGCTGACAAAATTTAAATGTGGCAATATGAGTTCTTTCCCTTGGTATACCATATTACAGATATTGCAACACCCACATACATAATGTGCTATTGGTAGGTGCTCATAGTCTGTACTCTGCTGTGTTGTATATGTGGCGTGAACCAACTAATCTTGTAAGTTCCTTGCCCTAGTCATGATAAAAATAGGTTTCTTAAAGATATTATGCATACTCAACACTTGCCATTATTTGCATGAAATCTGTTAGGCAACTGCCAAATCTTCGGCTGTACCCAAGTCGGAAATACCAGACATTAATGATAGCCAACAAGGTGTTAATACCCCATGGTTTATTTTCATGATTTAATCATAGGGGGGTGATAAGAAGAAGAGGCAGTATTGTTTTTTGTAGTATGCACTGAATATTCACCCTAAGACAGAAATGTCATCTTCATCCATTGTATTCCACTTTTCTAGGTAGCTGAGTGTCCAAGATCCCCATTACTTCATATCCATTTTCAAAAATACTGATCTAACCCCATAACTCCAATGAAGGGGTTAGATGACTTTGAATATCAGGGCCTATGAGACAAACTGCTTTTTTTCAGCCTAAGAAGGATATGCTAGCTAATATTCAGTGCTAACAAAAATTCATTGATTTATTTTTGATTGATGTATTTTAGATTGATGTATTTGTAAATATATTTATTGTATTATTGTCAATTGTAAACTGTTTGGGTTAAATTTATTTAAGGAAGGCACTATAGAAAGGTAACATACAATCAGCCACCAACACCAGCATGGCCATTGCCATACATCTAGCCTGCAAGATGCAGTAGTCTTCATGGTCAGTGCACGTAGCCTGTCTGATGGACCCAGCTTTGTGAACACCTGCGTTTCCACTAGGACTTTTGTTTTTATCGTACTTTCAACCTGTTAGTCAGATCCAGCTGCTAATTCACCTGCTATGGTGTCACTTTTTTGCAATTAAGGATCTTCTGGGTTAATCCCATGATCTCTTGAACTCCATTACTGACTTCAGGAGAACACTGGATCAGCACAGATAATTCTTAGTTGCAAAAAAGTGACACCATAGCTTGAAAAAATAGCAGCTGGTCTTGTCTGGCAGATTGCATTTTACTCATCTTCCGCTATGTTTTCTACCTCCTTAACAGAAATCCGAGATACATGATTTTGGTTTGGTTTTTCCTCTCCTGGAAATCTCTTCTAGTCTTGCACATCCTCTCCAGATGTTCTCCCACTTCTGCTTTCAACATTGACAAAATGTGATACAAGGTTTATTTCTATACAGTTTTTTTCAGCAAAAGATTACAGACTTTGATGGGAAGAAACAGAATATGATCAGTTTAGCATCCATATATGTCATTTAGCTAGAACATTCTGTTAGCACTTAGTATAGTTTTGCAGTTACCGTTCACATTATTAGCATGGACATACCACTGGGGAAATATTTTAACCACTTACATGCTAAATTTATTGCATAACCTGTGGTGTTTTAGCCTGCAAGTTAAATTTTTATCAGTTTGTTTGTACGGTATTCAATAAGCCCCACATTTTTATTTTGAAATTAAAATGTTTTATATACTTACTTGAATAGAGGTGTCCCACAAACAACACATTTGTATGTTCCATCATCTTTATTTTCGGTATATTCTCCTGCAAAAGCACTGAAAAACAAATAGAAGGTTGAGAAAATCAAAGTAGAACCATTTTAAAAATGTAATTAAAAAAAAAAAGGTGCATTACTTGTATTATCTTAAATTCTAAGTAAGTTCCAAACAACATACATCAAATCAACATGAAATAAAACACATTTCATATTACTAAACATTAACAAACCAAACTGCCAAAGAATAAAACCATCTCAGAGACCTGTTTGATTATTCAAGTGGGCCTATGAAACAAAAAATGCCTCAGTAAACATAACTGCCTTAAGATTCTTACGACAATGTTCATAATCAGGTTCAACCCTCAAAGACTCAGGTTATGCATTCCACATTTGTGTGCCTGCTGTGGCAAAAGTACAATTTCTAGTCTTACATAAGTAACTTTCAGTAAGAGAATTTCCAAAAGATTTTTTCCCTGGGAGCCCAATGTCCTACAGGGAATATAAATTCTATGATCTATAGCCCATTTATAATTTTCATATAGAGCAGTCTTCTCCAGTATAAGAAGAGTTCAATGCCAACATTTTCTTGCATCAAATAAGTGTTCAAGTTAATAAAGCCATCAAGAAGACAAGAATGTTGATAAAAAAAGAGAGCATTCATAAATTGTGGTCCTTGTGATCTAAAGGCCAAGAAATCTCTGTTAAGAAAGCACTGGAAATACCTGTAACTAACAGAAAGAGAGAGGCATTAAGTCTGCCCTACATCAATTTAATAAGAAATAAATGTAAGGAACTTTTGGTTTCTCCTTACTAAAGGAATTTACCATTAAACTGGGGAAGTTCAATGAGGAAATACGTGAGAGAGGTTTTGGTTTTGCTCCTCCATATGGGGCGATGCAGAGGGTGTATCCTAGCTGTTTATCATGCCAAAGCACTTGCTATTCTCGTGGATTTGATTTAAACTTTCAAGCAGTAAGGAGCTTGTTGGCTCTTGCTGTGTAATTTTTTCTAAGTTATGGGACAGGAGTAAGAAAGAGTCCCTATATATAGAAGTCAGCCTTCTGTTGACTTGACTATCCAGCCTTTTAAGTATTGATTTGGACTCTTAAGACAATTTGTGAGAATTCCCAGTGAGAGCCAATCCCCATGTTGCAGTGCATTGTGGCATCCCTGTTTTTGAGGCTGGATTTTGGGTAAGAAAGACCTGCAGGGTGCTATATCTCCTTCAGAGTATAGACTTGACAGTGACTTGATAAAGAGGAAAAATATTTTATACATTAATTGTTTTTAAAACTATTTCCTCTCTTTGGAGGAACGGAAATTTTACATAGTAACATAGTAATGATAGCAGAAAAGGACCTAATGGTCCATTCAATCTGTCCAGCAAGATTCTTATGGTAGTATCTACCACACGTGCAGGTTATCCCCAAGTTTCTCTAATGGGTAGCAACTGCCAATCCCTGCAGTTATCCCCAAGCTTATGATAACCCATAAAAAATTTACTGCTACAACATTTTTACTGGGTAATGAGCCTTCTTGAAAATTTAGACAGTGCTGATATGTTTTGCTTACGGACTTGGCCTTAGAAGCAGTCCTATGGGTTTTCACTTGTCTGTGTATCAGTACCCCGGACCATAAAAGTCAGGGCTCATGTTAGTTGTCATCTGAATCCAATTACTCTTCGACCGCCCCCCCGCCCCCGTCGTCAAAGTGGAGGGTGATGTTTTAGTTGTGTCAAAAGCATCAAGGCTTATTGGTTAAGGGTAGCAATCCCTTGTCTTCAGTTAAGGGTAGTATTTGCTGCTCTGTGCAGATTACCCCCCATTTATGGCCCCATGTTTAGCCTCATAGAGTCATGGGGATCAGAATAACAGATCCAATTTCCTTCTTCTGGAGGGGTGGATACTGTGTTAATATCTACTCCGAGAGTTTCAGTAATGTATTAAACCTGCTATCATAACCTTGGACGCTTTAAGTACATAATTTAGAATCAGCTCTTTTTCCCAGGATAGACTCTGTGTTGGGATCACTGGGTAACAACTACTCAAGTTAATGAACATTCTTCAACTGTCCAAGCATGTTGAGCAATTGAGGTCTCTAAAAGTTCTAGAATTTTTTATATCAATGTTTCTGCCCTTAAAGATAATCTATTGTTGCAAAGGAAATTTGAGAATTTTGGTAACTAAATTATAAGATTTAACTTGCATTTTTAAACTTTTCCTTAGTGTTTCTTAATACCTCATATGGAGATGCTTAGAAGGTTGTATTTGGAACTTCATAGGATTTCCAAGAAGGCAATTCTTGATGTTACTAAGATATATTATCTTACGAACATAAGAAATTGCCATACTGGGTCAGACTGAGGGTCCATCCAGCCCAGCAACCTGGTTTCCAACAGTGGCCAATGCAGGTTTCAAGTACCTGGCAAGTACTCAAACATTAAATAGATCCCATGCTACTAACGCCAGGAATAGCAGTGGCTATTCCCTGTGTCATCTTGATTAATAGCAGTTTATGGCCTTCTCCTCCAGCAACTTATCCAAATCTTTTTTTTAAATCCAGCTACACTAACTGCCCTAACCATATCTTCTGTCAATGAATTCCAGAGTTTAATTGTGCATTGAGTGAAAAAGAATTTTCTCCAATTTGTTTTAAATGTGCTACTTGCTAACTTCATGGAATGCCCCCTAATCCTATTATCTGAAAGAGTAAATAACCAATTCACATTTACTTTTTCAGTCCTCTCATGATTTTATAGACCTCTAACATATTCTCCCTCAGTCATGCCTTCTCCAACCTCTGCCTGCTTTCCCCAGAAATTCTGCTTTTACTGTACTGCTAATGCAGGATTGTGGGGTCCAAGGGACTGCAGTGAGGAGCTGTGAGTAAGCTGGGAATAGAACCCACAGGGATTCAAAGCAAAAGACTAGTGAGCTGGATTGAAGAGCATACATTGAAGATCAGAAAAATAAAACCCCGGCTGCCACTAAGCCAATCCAATACTGGGCCCCAACTGTGGGTTGGTTTGTTTTTTTTTAATGTGTGTATACGTGCAGGCACACAAATATAGTGATATCAGACAATTCTTTTTTTTTTTCTGTTGGGTATTCAGCATTGCTTTATTTATGCCTATGTTTACTTTTATAAAAGTTCAGATATTTCTACAGTGCACAGAAGTGAATGAAACTCTTGCCTAGCTAACTATGTGGCAGATTATGATTCAGGGAGTTTCTGTCTTGCTCTCCCATTATATGCTGCATACTGTTTCACTTTACAAGTATTGTTTTCTTCCAACTGTATTATTTGAGGGTGTTCCTGCAACCTTTTTACTCGGGTGTCTCTATATTAAAATCTGTGGAAAGGGAGGGAAAATATTCATACCCAGGAAAAAGCGGTGCGGGAGACCGGGTGTGGATTTTGAGGGAGCTTGGGATAATGTCTTACCACCCTACAATGTGAGCAAACCCACAATAATTTATTATAGTATTTCTTCTACTGTTAATTGCCCCTCCCTTGACCCAGGCAATGTAAAATCTCTCAGAGGGGGATCACAAATACATATAGAAATTAAAAGTATGATATTAAAATTATGTGATTTTACAGGATTGTTCTGGGAAGGGTTGTGGTGGGGACAATGACTGTTGTGTTTAATTTTTAAAATCTTGAAGGGGGAAGGGTTGCTATTGGGCCTGAAAATCAATTGGGAAGGAAATGCAAGGCGCAAAGACCTAGGGAGATGGTTCCCTAATTTGTCCTGGGGAACTCAAGCCACTCAGGATTTCAGGATAATATAGTGAAGAAGCTTGCATGGATCAGGGCTGCTTCAGGGCCTGTGATGGCTTGCAGGCCCTGTAATGATTTCATTTTAGGTTTCTGCAGCTATTGCTACCACCACTGCAGAAAGACCTACAGCACTGCAGCCCAAAGAGCATAGGAGAGAGGAGAGAGAAAGAAAGGGGGAGAGGGAGAGGGCTGCTGCTGGGCAGGGACTGAAGGGGGAGCCAAAGATGGAACTGCTGCTGGGCAGAGGAGAGGAGATTCTTGTTGTTGTTTGTCAGAGGTTGTAGGGGGAGGGGGGCTGCTGCTGCTGGACACAGAGTGTGTATAAGGATGGGCTTCTATTAAGAGGAAGCAACGAGGGCCTACCAAGCTGCGATTATAACATGGGGGAAACAGAGCGCGGGTTAGGCAGCAAGAGAGATAGGGGAGGGAGAGGAAGGTGAGGCAATTAGGCGGGAAAGGGAAGTTTATGGGGGAGGAGAGGAGTTAAGCGGGAAAGGGTGAGTAATGGTTAGGTTCAAATCTGAGTAAGGTGATAAGGTAGCAAGCATGACGTAGGTTAGGAGGACAGCAGAAGAGGGAAAGCGGAGTGAGGGAAAGGAGGTCAAGCAGCTTGTTTTCTCACGCGGTAGCGATTCAATAATAAAGAGCTAATAAATTAAGCAAATGCAGAAAGGGGGAGAGAAAGGGGGCAGAGGGGGTACTAGTCGATCGATGGGAAAAAAGCGGGGTCAAGGAGTGGTGGTGCGCGATCCGCTGGGCGGGGAGGAAAGTGGTGCAGAAGAAATGCAGCCAATCCCTGAGAAGGGAGTTGAAGCGGGTATGAGTTTAGCAGCGGACTCAGGTGAGAGAGGCCCCGAAGCATAGAGCAGTGAGGAGAGGGAGGTAGGGGAGGAGGAGGCCCCCGCTAAAGGGCAGGAGCAGGCCGCGTTATCACTATATGCGTCAGGTTCGGAGGTGGAATCGCCGGACAAAATGGAGGGAAGTGCGGTCCCGAAGGCAGAGGCTGCGAGCAGGGAGAGGCGCCGAGAATTTTAAGGGCCGGAGGACTTCTAGCGACGATTGGAAGACAAGAAGAAAGGGAGTTAATTCAAAGCTCTGTGGCTCCTAACACGTGGAAGAGCTATGCCAGAGGCAATGAGATCGTGTCTGCTTATTTACAGGAAAGGAGTTGGCAAAGGGGAATGGGGATAGATGATTTCTTAGTGGAATTCGTGTTAGAAGCAAGAAAGGAAGGGGTTGCAGTGGGAACGGTGGTAGCTCAATTGGCGGGATATGCCTTTTTTCAGAAGATCGAAGGAAGAGGTAACCTGACGGGCAGTTTTCGCTTACAGAGAGTATTGAGAGGATTGAAGAGAGGAGTAAGGGAGTTCACAGATAAAAGGTTGCCAATTAGATATGCAGATCTACGGGATTTTTTGTTGCGTTTACCTCAAGTGTGTTGGCCGGAATTTGAGGTTGCGTTGTTTCGAGTGGCTTTCTCGTGGGCCTTTTTTGGGGCAATGCGGGTTAGTGAGTTAATAGCAAAATCTTGGTTTAATGTGGAGGGACAAGGTATGGATGTCAGTTATGTTAGTGTGGGGCAGGACACTATCACCTTACTGATTCGAAAGTCTAAAACTGATCAATCGGGAAAAGGGCCTATATACGATTAGGTAAAGCAGAGGATTGGGTAGTTTGCCCAGTTAGAACAGCCAGATTTTATTTACAGGTGCGTCCAAGCAAGATGGGCCTGTTCTTGGTGCACGAGGATGGTTCAGCGCTCACGCAATACCAGTTTTCAAGAGTTCTGAAGTACGTAGCGCAGAAAGCGGGAAGAGATCATAGACGTTACAGTTCCCATTCTTTTAGGATCGGTGTAGCTACGTCAGCGGCGGAAGCGGGGGTGAAAGAGGAGGAGATTCAAAGGATAGGAAGGTGGAAGTCGAAGGCATTTAAGCATTACATTCGGCGACAGAGCACGAGCACATAGAGAGGAATGAAGGGGTCATAAAAAAAAAAAGGGGGGGAGGAAGGGGGGAATATCAGTTAACTATTGTCTTCTTATTTTCAGAGAACAGGGGACGCATGCACAAAAAGGGATGCGCCTGGATCGTGGGCCATTCCTACATTCATAGAGCCTTAAAACGTCCTTACGGTGAACATCTGGACTTGGACCGGAAGGGATGGACTCTAGCGTGGGTCAGTCAGAGAGGAATGCGATGGGACGATCTAAGAGCTTTCTTACAAGAACATTTTGAAATGTGGGGGGCACCGAATATCCTAGTGGTACATCTTGGGGGCAACGATATTGGGTCAAGGACATGCCGAGCTTTGTTAACGTGTATTAAAAAAGATTTGGCGCAGCTAATGAGTAGATGGCCACAGATGCGAATTGGGTGGTCAGACATAGTTATTCGTTTAAGAAACAAGGATGAAGCGATATGGAATACTGGGGTAAAGAAATTAAATAGGCAAATGGGAAAATGGATGGGTTGGGAAGGGGGGTTTTGGATAAGGCATCAGTGGTCATGGCAGTGTGAGGCGGGTCTCTTTAGCGGTGACAGAGTACACTTGTCAGAGGTCGGCATGGACCCATTTAATAACATGCTGCAAGAAGGGCTAGAAAAAGAAATTGTGAGATGGTAGAAGATAGATTAGAGCAAGAAGGGCAGGCCGCAGTGGGGGAAACATACCGACTAGGTCGGTAGTGTTGTGGAGGTATAACCCGAGCCCAGTTCATGTTTACTGTTAAAGGGGGTGTGGGGTTAGGGAAAAGGGGGGTGCCCCATGTAGTTGGGGGAGCTGCTACACGGGAGGACCACAGAACGTGGGGGCCAGGGTTCGCGGTCAAGCTTGCTCTTGCTGGAACGAGGCGGAGCAGGCGGGGGAAAAATGGGAGGGGGCGGCTCCACCACTGGGGTTTAAGGTGGTGGAGGAATGGGGCATGGATTGAGGGGAGGAGGATAAAGGGGACTTCATTGGGATTTTTGTTTGATGTTATTGTTAGGGCTCGGGTTATGTTGGTAATAAACTGCGGCCGATTTTAAAAGCCAAACAGCGTTGAGTTTTTATTTGGGGTAGATAGGGGGTCAGACAATCGCGCACAATTGTTTCATCCCTATGTTACTGAGCAAGCAGTTGGAAGAGAAGGGTTGCTGGACAGGAGTAGGTGGAGAAGGGGCTGTTGCTGGGCAGGGAGCGAAAAGAGAGGGGGGGGGAGTTTCTAGGCAAGGATTGGATGGTAGAGAGGGAGGTGCGCTTGCAAAGGCTGGGTGGGAGAGAAGAGGGATGCTTTTGGACAAAGAATGGAGGAGGAGACAGGGCAAGGAGTAAATGGGAGAGAAAGAGGGGAATACAAATTAAGGAGTGGGGAGGAGAGAAAGAGGGTGACCCAGGACAAATGATGCAGGAGATAAAAAGAGAGGGGTTGCAGGGCAAGGAGTGGAGCAGGAGAAATAGAAGTGGGGTGTACACGGCATAGAATGGATTGGGGGGTAAAGGGGATGCAGGGCAAGGAGTGTAGGCAGAGAAAGAGAGAGGAGTGCTGGGCAGGGGGAAAGAGAGAAAGGGGGTGCTTTGCTAGAATTGATGCCACCAGAAATCCAGCTGTGTCTTTGCTGCCAAAGGAGAAAGTGCTGTGCCGGAGAAATCACTGACAAGTCAAAAAAAAGGGAGGAGGGTACAATTCGGATTCTCGGCCTCAGGGGCAGAAAAGGCTGGTCTTGGTAGGCAGTTTTTGCTAATGAGACCCAGGGTACTTCAGCTGGGCCCTTCTTTGTTTTTTCAAGTTCCCATGTAAATGTTCTGTTAAATATAATGTATCGTGTATATTTTTTAAGCCTTGTCAGTTGGCTATTTTTTCCTAAGTGATAATATAGTGCCAGAGCAACAGGGTTCCACCCTTGAACCTTCATTTTGAATCCTTTTAAAATAATTACATTTCTCTCTTTTGGTTCTTTCCTTTACTTGTATGTGATTTATATTTCTTTTTGGATAGTGAAGTTGAATTTTCCAATAATGGAGGACCGGATTTTAAATTAACAAACTGTGTTTATTAGATAAATACCAGAAACACACCACTTCCCCTAGTACTCTCTCATGCCTCCTTTGCCTACCCTGGATCCTCCACTTTGTTTTTGTGCATTTACCATGCTAATGATTCCTCAAGCTGCACAAATGTATGTATTTGATTCAACTGGAAAAAGTAGCCAGCAAAAGTACTTATGCTGTAAAAACACCAATAAACATCAATTTTTGGTACCCCCACAGAACCACTAATTAGCTAAAAAATAAACATCTAAATTTATAGTTTATAAAACACCTAAAATCAAAAGCCCTAAGTATAGGCAAACTGCCAGGGTCTCTCGAGACCCCCTGTCCTGCTCATCCCCCACTGCCAAAGTAATAAAAATTTTTAAGTGAACAAAGGGCCTGAGTGGAGACCCTGCTTCCTCCCCAAACCCCTCCCCCCCCTTCCGATCCCCCTGGTCCTTAATGTAACATCCCTCCTTGTCCTGCCCTTGCCACATATACTTTCCCTTTGAAAATTATCTCAGAAAAACTACTAATACACATTTACACAAGCTAATTTGTGTGGGTGATTTTTCCAAGTAAATTTTCACGTATGCACTTAAGGGCAAATTTCTTCCCCCAGCAACTCCTCCCCTACTGTGGGTAAAAGTACAGCGGTCCAATGTGCAAACTTTAATGCACATATAGGGCAGGCAATTCTCTAAAAGCCCTTTTCCCCAAGTAGAACACTCTCTTCATCATAGAAATGGCTTTGAAACTTTCCTCCCCAAAGTATACATTTACAATTGTGAGAAAGTTACTCCAGGTTTGGTATACTAATAGCACCTTCTCTCCAAAAACTGTGGTCATGACTTTGTTGTGACAGCATCTCAATACCAAAACTCAAATGTATCAAATTCACAATATCACTCTCTGTGTACCTTATATTTTTGTTTGAGAAGGAAAACTGCAGCTTTATATTCTTTTGTTGATCATTAAATGATAAAAGATCATTCATCTAACACAAATCAGCTGTGCTATTCCAACAAAAAGTTTGTGTTCTGCAGCTTGATTTTATTATCCTTTCACCATTTTTATGAGGTACAATATATATATATATATATATATATATATATATATATATATATATATTGTTATAAACAGGATTTTTAGGAATGACCTAATTTCTGGTTATTTATGTGCACTGACTCATTTTGCTAGGCTTGTATACAACATAAGTGATTTAGGTGGAAGGTCTCATGAACAGAGGTTGACAGCTGCTGCCAACTCATTGGCGATGGGAGGCAAGGGAGGAGGGAGTTTAGGACCAGTGATTCATGTTCAGTAACTTCAGTAAACAGTATACTGTGACAGGAAGACAATGTTGCCTATTAACTAGGAACCCATGTGTGGAAAAAAGCCCTTTCAGGTCATGAATGGAAACATGCAGTTACATCATTAATACATTTGGATCAGAGAAAAGCCAGGGCCTTGTGCTAAACTCTGAGGTATCAATTTAACAACAAAATGGCTAGCCTTGGCAGGTTAACTTCGTGCTGAAATCAGCTGAGAGACATTTTATTTACTAGGAACAGCCTTGAAATTGAACACACTGTTTTTCAGGACTTAAAGGCTAGCTTCCAAGGACTAATACCATATAAGGGCAGTTATTGAACATTTTTGACATTCCAATCACAAATAAGCTAATTATTATTTTTTTCTTTCTCCAAGTGCTTCATAAAGAAATTGAAATGGGATGGAAAGGAACCAAATTACGTTACCTTCTCTCTGCAGCCCAAACATCTCTATTTACAAAATTTCAGCTTCCTGGCACTAGACCATTTCTCTCACAGCTCTGCTTACTATAATGCTTTCCAAAAATGTATTCAAACCACTATTACTTACACACATTCTGTAAAACATCAAAATCAGACCCCAAACACATACAGGTCAATATTTTAAAAAACCCGACTATCAGGCCGATACAGTACAGTGCGCTCCGACGGAGCGCACTGTTAGCCTGCTCTTGGATGCGCATTTTCCCTTACCCCTTATTCAGTAAGGGGTGGAAAACGCGCGTCCAACCTGCGGCACCTGATGGTGCCCTCAACATGCAAATGCATGTTGATGGCCCTATTAGGTATGCGCGCGGGATACAGTAAGTAAAATGTGCAGCCAAGCTGCACATTTTACTCTAAGAAATTAGCGCCTACCCAAAGGTAGGCGCTAGTTTCTGCCGACACCAGGAAAGTGCACAGAAAAGCAGTAAGTCGGAGGTCCCGAAGGGTGTAAAAAGTAAAAAAAAAAAAAAAATTTTAATTGGGCTGGCGGGCCGAAAACCGGACGCTCAAATTTGCCGGCATACGGTTTCCGAGCCCGTGGCTGTCAGCGGGCTTGAGAACCGACACCGGCAAAATTGAGCGTCGGCTTTCAAACCCGCTGACAGCCGCCGCTCCGGGCTAAAAGGAAGCGCTAGGGACGCGCTAGTGTCCCTAGCGCCTCCTTTTGCCTGTTTCTACCGCACCACCTCATTTGCATACTGTATCGCGTGCACCGGCGAGTGGCCGGTGCGTGCGCCGGGAGAGCGGGCATTGGTCCGCTCTCCCGCGTTTTTACTGAATCGGCCTGCAAGTAAGTTATCTGTGTAATAGTTTTTCAGTGGCAATTATCCAAGTAAAAATGCCACTAAAAATATCCAGATATACCCAGGAAAAAGATCTAGGCATCATAGTGGATAATATTTTAAAGTCGTCGGCTCAGTGTGCTGCAGCAGTCAAAAAAGCAAACAGAATGTTAGGAATTATTAGGAAGGGAATGGTTAATAAAATGGAAAATGTCATAATGCCTCTATATCGCTCCATGGTGAGACCGCACCTTGAATACTCTGTACAATTCTGGTCGCCGCATCTCAAAAAAGATATAGTTGCGATGGAGAAGGTAGAGAGAAGGGCTACCAAAATGATAAAGGGGATGGAACAGCTCCCCTATGAGGAAAGGCTGAAGAGGTTAGGGCTGCTCAGCTTGGAGAAGAGACGGCTGAGGGGGGATATAATAGAGGTCTTTAAGATCATGAGAGGTCTTGAACGAGTAGATGTGAATCAGTTATTTACACTTTCGGATAATAGAAGGACTAGGGGGCATTCCATGAAGTTAGCAAGTAGCACATTTAAGACTAATCGGAGAAAATTATTTTTCACTCAACGCACAATTAAGCTCTAGAATTTGTTCCCAGAGGATGTGGTTAGTGCAGTTAGTGTAGCTGGGATCAAAAAAGGTTTGGATAAGTTCTTGGAGGAGAAGTCCATTAATGGCTATTAATCAATTATACTTAGGGAATAGCCACAGCTATTAATTGCATCAGTAGCATGGGATCTTCTTAGTGTTTGGGTAATTGCCAGGTTCTTGTGGCCTGGTTTGGCCTCTGTTGGAAACAGGATGCTGGGCTTGATGGACCTTTGGTCTGACCCAGCATGGCAATTTCTTATGTTCTTAATGCATTAGGGGCACGATCTAACATGACTTACCGGGCTAACTTGAGCCATCTAGCACTGAATATAAGCGCGGACTGGCTAAAGTTTAACTACACACTGGGAACATTCTGACTTGAATTTGTCAACAGGCACACTAGGCCTGTGCTTAGGGAAGCAAAAACCTGGGGACAATAGGTTGGCTGAAGATTTGTTACCTTCTGTGCTGAATGTCACTCAGTAGAAACAGCTTTCTATTTCCTCATTCAGCTCATCCACTCCTAGGCAGCATGAAGAGAACAGGAGAGAAGAGGGTGAGCATAATCCAGCCCCCTCCTGTCCTGACATTCAGGGACAGGGAAGAAGGGATGATTCAGGAGAAGGGGATAAGAGGGGGCATACTTAGTTTCTTTATGTTAAATGAATTGTTGAAATCTATCCATTGAAGAGCTGAAGGAAAATGTGTAAATCCTTGACAACTTGTCCTACTGATGGAAGTACATGTGATGTTGTGACTCTATTAAAGTTTTCATTATTTTTGGACACAGACTTGCTAATTGTTTAGAACATTGTTTAGAATACTGCAAGATTGTACTGAAAATGATACAATATTTAATTATGTATGATATATTGTGATATATACACAAGGTATCTCTGTCTTTGTTGGTAAGAAATCAGTTAGTAGTGCTTTGTGTGTGAGTACATATATGTGCATTGTTTTTATTTATTTATTTGTTTTTATATACCGACATTCATTGGGCAATATCACATCGGTTTACATTTTAATTCGTGGAAACTAGCAAGACTAAGGTGTCTTAGAGTTGATACATTGTAACCTTGAAAACATTGTAACTTAAAGGCCAAGGAGTCTTATTATTATAGCATTGGAACATAAACATTATAACATAATAACAGACATTATAACGTGATAACATGTTTTTGCAAGAATATAAATACATTATGCGTTACAAAGCATGGTAGAAATATTGAGAGGGGAACGGTGGGGGGGAGGGGAGGGAAACTTAATAGGGGGGTCAGGGGAGGACGTGGGGAAGAGGTAGGGAAGGAGAGGTGGTGGGAAGAAAGGTTGGGAGGGAGGGGGGAATGGGATGCATGAGGGAGGGAAGGAGATGCATAGGGGGAGGGAAATGAAGGGGGGAAGGGGGGGAGAACTGAAGTAGGGAAGGGGAGGGGGGGTTGGGGCAGATTAGGTTGAAGGTGGGTAGGCTTTTAGGAATAACCAGGTTTTCAGGTTTTTTATTTTTTAATGACTGGGTAGAAGGTTCCAGTCTTATTTGGGCAGGCAGATTGTTCCATGGGAAGGGGAAGGGGTGATGGGGTGGATTAGGTTGTAGGTGGGTAGGCTTTTAGGAATAACCAGGTTTTCAGGTTTTTTGTTTTGTTTTTTTAATGACTGGGAAGAGGGTTCCAGTCTTATTTGGGCAGGCAGTTTGTTCCATAGTGAGGGGCCTGCAACTGAGATGGCGTGTTCTCTGGTTGTGGTGAGGTGAGCTAGTTTTGTGTGGGGGATGGAGAGCAGGCCGGTGTTTTGGGATCGAAGACTTCTCTGGGAGTTATGATGGTGGAGGGTGTCTTTTAGCCATTCGAGTTTTTTTGTTGTTGATGGTTTTGTGCAGGAGTGATAGGATTTTGTATTGTGTTCTGAAGGTTATGGGGAGCCAATGGAGATCTTTCAGTATGGATGTGATGTGTGAGGAACGGTTGCTGTTTGTGAGGGATCTGGCTGCTGCGTTCTGCAAGAGTTGGAGGTGTTTGATGGATGATGCTGGGAGTCCGAGGAGAAGGGAGTTACAGTAGTCCAGTTTGGAAAATATGAGGGATTGGAGTACTGGTGATAGTCGTGGGTGAAGAGTAGTGGTTTGAGCTTTTTGAGGACTTGGAGTTTGAAATATCCCTCTTTGATTGTTGCATTGATATGTTTTTTTAGGTTGAGTTCAGAGTCCAGTATGATACCAAGGTCTTTCACTTCAGTGGTGTGTTGATTGGTTGGTTGGGTGAAGGAGAGGTCTTGGTTGTTCTTTGTGGGGAGTTTGTTTGAGATGTATGGTATTTCTGGTTTTTTTTGTGGTTGAGTGTGAGTGATATCTGTGTGAGTAGGTTTTTTATTTGGAGGGAGAGGGATTCCCATAAGGATAGGGTGTTTGGGATGTTTTCTTTGATGGGAAGTGGAATCTGGATGTCATCTGCATAGATGTAGTAGGTGAGGTCCAGGCTGGAGAGGAGTTTGCAGAGGGGGAGGATATATATGTTGAAAAGGGTGGAAGAGAGTGAGGATCCTTGTGGTATGCCGTGGGGGAGGGGGAATTGTTTTGATTCACTGTTGTTGAGGTGCACTTTTTATGAGTATACATGTATTATTAAGTATTCATAACATTTACTGCATGCAATTTCATTGTACCCTGATTGCTTTTTGACTTTGGAATATTTTAAAGTTTTTGTAACCATTTATTAAAGATATTTGTAATATATTTACTGTTTTTCATGATTCCTTCATGCCTCAGATAATATTGCTTTTTGGAATTTAAGTTTTCTACCTTTGTTGGTTTGTTCGAGAGCCACTGTATCACGCACCATGCAAACAGGTATTCTTCATGGAAAGCAAATCAGTCTGTGTATGTTGCCTAAAGCTGTCAATGCAGTCATCTTGGGCCTACTATGGTTCAACCTACATCAGCCCCAAATCGATTGGGCCACATTACAGATCGCCAAATGGAGCTTTTGCTGTCATGAGCAATGTCTTGTTAAAATTCTACCATGGTGCCCCTGAATCGAACAGTTACTTCAGAGCTTCTAGATCTGCCACCACAATACACAGAATCAACAGATGTGTTTAGCAAACAGGCAGAGATCCTGTTGCCTCATCACGTTTATGACTGTGCAATTGATTTGGTGTCCAGCAATGGTACTGCCCAGAAGTAGGGATACCCACTCTCTGCCCCTGAAACAGAGACTATGACCAACTATATTAAAGAAAATGTGGACAGAGGCCTCACTAGCCTCTCCATCATCTACCGGGGCTGGATTCTTTTTTGTAGGGAAAAATGATGGGTTGCTACATCCCTGTATTGACTATCGTGGTCTTAACTCTTTTATCAAGAAGAACAGTTATCCTCTTTCCTTGATCTCCAAACCTTTTGACCACCTTCAGGGCACACAGATATTTACCAAGTTGGACCTTCAAGGGGGCATATAACCTGATCAAGAACCAAGGAGGTGACAAATGGAAGACCACCTTTAATACCTGCGATGGACACTATGAATATCTAGTGATGCCCTTTGGGTTGTGCAACGTCCTCGCAGTCTTCCAATTTATGGTCAACAAAATCTTTCAGGACTGCTCTGCCATGCAGTGGTCTATCTGGATGATGGTCTTCTCTAAGTCCTTGACGGCGCAACAATGTCATGTGAACCAGGTCCTCCAGAGACTCCATGAGCACCACCTCTACGCCAAATAGAGAAGTGTACTTTCAAACAGGAAGAACTTCTCTTCTTGGGATATATCATCTCTCACTAAGACCTATGTATGGACCCAGATAAGTTGAAGGCCATACTGGAGTGGCCCCAGCCTGTGGCCCTCAAGTGCTGCAGTGCTTCTTGGGGTTTGCAAATGACTATAGGCAAGTTATTCATGATTACTCCACTTTGGCGGCCCTGAAGGGCTCAGACAGCAGAAAACTGGATCACAGATGCTATCCAAGCCTTCAAGCATCTCCAAGAGGAGTTTACCCTTGATTTGTGCATAAATCACCTGGACCCTTCCAAGTCATTCATTCTGGAGGTAGCTGCATCCACCCTAAGGATAGGCACTGGCCTTTCGTAGCATAACCCTAAGGGTACACTCAGGATCTGCTCCTACTTCTCAAAAATGTTCTCTCCTGCCATGAAGAACTATACCATTGGAAATCGTGAGCTACTAGCAGTCAAGCTAGCCTTAGAGGAATGGCAACATCTATTAGAAGGGGGATAAAATCCAGCAATCATCTATACAGATCACAAAAACCTGGAACACCTGACAAGCATAGAGACTGAACCCTTGGCAAGCCCGCTGGATATTTTTCAATCTGTTTAACTTTGAGTTGGGGTACCGCCCGCAGAGAAGAACCATCGAGCTGTTATCCTCTCATGCTCCTTAGATACTGAAGGCTCTCTGGAGTGTCTGCGACACATCATCAACACTGCGAAGATTGCAGTTGCTGCCACATTCACAGTTCCCCCTGGGAAGACTGTTGTTCCCCACCACCTATACCAGATGTTTCTTCAGTGGGTTCATGAATCCCTGTTCATGGGTCACCCAGGTGTCACCTGAATCTTGTAGTTAATTTTCTGACACTACCGGTGGCCCCAGATGAAGACTGATGTGAAGTGCCATGTAGAATCCTGCCCTACACGTGCCACGAATAAGACCGTGTGAGCTCAACCTTGGGGGTTGTTACAGCTGCTGCAAGCCCCAAAGAAACCCTAGACCCACTTGGCCAATGACTGTTACTGACCTTCCTCTCTCTAGTGGCAACACCAACAGATCTTCCACCTGCATAAGACTTCCCTTTCACATCCTCTCCAACTAGGGAGTACAGATCACAGCCTGGTTCTGGAAAAGCTTGTGCAGAAAGTTTGGAATTACCTTGGATTTCACTTTGGCTTACCACCCCCAGAGAATGGGAAAACAGATAGTAAATAAGGATCTCAAGGTCTTTCTGTGAGCCTATATGAACCAGCAGTAGGATAACTGGGCATTCCCTTCTCCCATGGGCTGAATTCTGCCACAATAACCAAGTGAGCAGTTATACTGGGTCCTCACCCTTCTATATAGTATGTGGGCTTCATCCTCATATACCTAAGCCTATCCCAGTTATTTCATTTGCCCTGCAGCCAACTTAATGGTCACAGAACTCCAGGATCTCTGGCAGAAGTAGTACCAACTCCTGGAGCAAGCAGTGGAATGGTTCAATAAACAGGCAACAGGAAACATCGCCCAGCACCCCAACTACCACCAGGCAACTTGGTATAGCTCAGTATAAAGAACCTATGCTTAAGAATGTCTTTGCTGAAATTTGCACTCAGGTTCATGGGCCCATTCCCTATGCCGCAGCAGCTGGGACTCATGACTTACAAACTAAATTTACCCTCATCCCTATGGGGCCCATAACATTTTTCATGTGTCCCTACTGAAACCCACAATTCTTTCATGGCCGGGCAGTCCATCCTCCAGCCCACTGAAGTCTCTGCAGAAGATACCCAATATGAAGTCCAGGAGATCTTGGATTCCTGGATGATCCAGAACCAGAATCAATATTTAATCTTCTGGAAAACTATGGACCTGAAAAAAATTCATGGGATCTGGCCTCCAACCTCCAAACCCCCCAGTTGGTATGTGAGTTCCATAGGAGATTCCCCGGAAACCCAAGCCTAGAAGACAGGGGCGGGGGTTTTGGATTGGGGTACTGTTATGTTTGCCGGTCGTGACAGGCTCCCGCAAGTAGCTACATTCACTCAGACACTGCCGCAGGTCCAGGAACATAGTGGCAAATTGCCTCCATTGTCGCACACTCCAGACATCGCTGATGCTCTCAGGCCACTGCCTGCCCTTAGGTGCATGCATTATATAAGCACTGTGGCAGAAAACACTGAGTGGCTCCCTCTGATGACGTCAAGCTGACCACCCTATTTAAACAAGTGCCTTGCATCATTACCTCACTTCAGCAATAAGTCTCCTGCATCTGCAGGTCATGTTGCTCCTGCATCTTGGTTCCTGATTCCTGTCTTGCCTCATCCAGCCTTGCCTTGTCCTGTGTCTTTTGTGTATCTTCATCATCCCTTGGCCTGATTCTGGTTCTTGACCTCTTTCCTGGTCCTGACTATGACTGCCTACCACCTGGACCGTGCCTCTTGCTTGCACCTGACCAGGTGCAAGCAAGCAAGAGGCACGCAGCCTGCCCCAACCTTGGCTTGTCTTTGACTCCTCAAGTCTGATGCCCTCAGACTCTTGCTTAACTAACCGCCCTAGGGACCTACCTAAGCCTTGCTGGTCGCCAGAACTCAAGGGCTCAACCTGCAGGGAAGGCAGCTGTTATAGGTGAAGCTCCAACCTGTCTGCTTCAGGGCGCGTTCACCAGATATCAACACAGGCCTCATAGGTTAGCCTATGAGACTGCGACAACTACTCCACAGCAACAAAGGCTCATACCCATGCCACTCATCACACCTCTGTAAAGACTGAGACAAAGAATTCATTCAATTTTTCTGCTACTTGTCCATGAGCACCCCTTCTGCCCCTCAGTCATCTTGCTGCCCAACAGACTCCCTTCACAGGCTTTTTGCTTTGAATGTACTTGAAAAAGATTTTATTAGCTTTTGCCTCACTAGCAAGTTTTTCTCAAAATTCTCTTCTGCCTTGTCTAACTACTGTTTTACACCTAACTTGCCAGTGCTTATGCTCCTATTTAGGTTTTCTTTCCAGTTTTTGAATGATGCCCTTGTAGCTTTATTTATTTATTTATTTTTAACTTTTATATACCGACATTCTTGCATTAAATGCAAATCATGCCGGTTTACAGTGAAACAGAAAAAGCAGGAAAAAATTCCTTAGTCAAATACAATGAAACAGCTTAGTTATCATAGGAAACATAAATATAAATTTTTACATATACACAAAGGTTTGCACGAAGGGGTGCACAAAGGGGAGAGCCCCTTTGTTGTGCCCCTTCGGCGTGTGATGCCCGGCGCGCGACGCCTGGTGTTGAGGCTGTCTTAACTGTCCGATGTTAGTGACGTCATGGGGGGGGGGGCGGGTCTAATGATCGCAGCACTTACATCGCTGCTTCTTTCCAGTTCCAGGTGAAGATCAAGCTGTTTCCTTCACTTCCCCTCCCATGACTGTGGGGTGAGAAGCGCTGCAGGGTGCCCCTTGATGTTATCTGTTAATTAGCTTTAACTGCCTCCTTTACCTCACCATTAAACCACATTGGTAGTTGTTTTATCTTCCTTGACCTTTCTTAATTTTTGGAATACAGTTTATCTGGCCTTCCAAAATGGTATTTTTAAACATTGTGCATGCCTCTTTCAAACTTTTAACCTGTGCAACTGCTCCTTTTATTTTCTAACTAGTTAACTCATTCTATCACAGTTTTCTTTTTTAAAGTTATATATTACTTTAGTAGTTTACTTAATGTCCTCCTCCCAGTGATTATGTCAAATTTAATTGCATTATGATTGCTATTGCTTAATGGCCCTATCACAGTAAGCACTCGTACCAGTAGTATATACAAACTGCTATACTCTTAGCTATCGCACATGGAATTTCCATCCATAAGGATTCCATACTGCATTGTGTTTCCTGCAGGAGTTTTATGACTTAATGCCATCTTTTACATAAATTACCACCCCCTTCATCACAATGTTAAATTTGTACGGACTGGAATTAGCTTGTTGATCCAAAAGTTATTTGGATAAGTTTTGTTACTTGTCTGAAAAATGTTTCTTATGCTATTTCTATAATAAGAATACCTGAAATCTGACACTGGACTCTTATTTCTGATTACTTATTTACTATTCTCTAAATGCAATTGAATTGTTTTGTTTGAAGAAATTGCTTGAGGGGCACTAGTTTACAATTTGAATTTATTAAAATATTTTTCACATTCTTCAAAAAATATTTCCAGACAAATTACAGATAAAAAACATACATAAAAAAACTAAAATATATAATTACAAGTCAATACTTATGATAAACAAAACTGGCTGGAATCTGGTACGTCAATAGGACTGGGTATATGCAAAGGAACAACTTATGACTGGTTGTCAAATCTGAAAGCTTGCTTAAACAAAAATGTTTTTAGAGCTTTCTTAAATGATATGATAGAGGTTTATAAAATCATGAGTGGAGTGGAATGGGTAAATAGAAAATGGTTATTTACCCTTTCCAGTAGTACTAGGACTAGAGAATACTTCAAGAAGTTAAAGCACATTTAAAATAAATCAAACAAAGTTTTTTTTCACTCTCTGCACACTTAAAACTATGGACTTTGGTGGTGAAAGCAATTGGCATAGCTGGGTTTAGATAAGTTCCTGGAGGAAAAGTCTTCATCATGGGTCACCTTCAATGGCTGCAGGGGAGAGAAAAAAAAGCCCTTTCCACAGCCCAGAACCAGATAAAAGCAGGATTCAGTCCAATAGGGACCAGCAAAATTTGTGAGGCCTAAGGAGAGACTTGCCCTCAATTTAAAAAAACAAACAAAAAAAAAATCCCCAGAGGCCCACACCAAATTGTTGTTCCAAAAGACAGACTTTATTCACAGAGTCCAAGAAAAAAAAAAAAGGTCAAGCAGAGCAGAGTAACAGTTGAAAAAACAGCTTCAGTAGCAGTAGTCCATCAAGAGGCAAACAGCTTCTTATTTCCAAATATCCAGATCTATCACAGATGTTACTTATAGTTCTTTTAAGTTAAAAAAATTATCTCAAACTGTCGGCTTTTCAAGGAAAACAGAGAAAATCCCCAACACCTCAGAGGAATGTTCTTCCTAGGAATACTTTTTTGGTTTCCTCAACATGCTCAGGCTTCAAATCCTCAAAACCACTCTAATTACTTCACCAGGCTGCAAGCCTCAGTCTGTTTCATGTTCCATTCCAGGCCTCTTGTCTTGTGGGAGTCTCAGTCCTCATCTCCATCAGCTCTTCAATCAACACTTCCCCCGTAACTCCTCCCAAGTGCTTGTGAAACATCTTTTATGACCTTCTCCCAACCCATCCCCCTTTTGAGGAAGGAGCTCCTTGTCATTCCATAGCAAGTGCCCACCTCTAAAAATCTCCCAACCTCTGGAAAGTTCTCCATGTTAAGCAAAGTACACCATTCACCCTTTATAGTAAAGCCTGAGCTGCCTTACTATTATTAGCCATATAGACTTGGGAAAGTCACAGCTTAGCCCTGGTTATGAGCAAGGAATGTTGGATCTGTTCTTCAGGATCTTACCAGGTACTTATGATCTGGATTGCCACTGTTAGAGACAGGATGGTGGGTTTGCTGAACCTTTGATCTGGCCTACTAGGGCATTTCATATGTTCTTACTGCGAGGGAGGAGGGGGGCAACAGCACGGCCACACTGGAAACATCTCTAATGCCACCTCTTTTTATGTAGGCAAAATTTGTGAGGGCAACAAATTGCCTGGACAAAATTTACCCACACAGCAAGGGGAAAATTTAAACCCTGAAGATTTGCCTGGCTAGGAGTTTATGAGACACATACTGTTTCTTAAAATAATATATGCCTTAGTCTTCATGCTGTACATATCCATTTTTTCTGTGATGTTAACTTGTAGATGTTAGTAAACAAATGCAGAAGTTTGTTAAGAAGGCAAGGGCATTTATTTATTTATTTATTTAAAAATCTTATAACCGGATACTTCACTTTGAATGCATATCCAGTGCAGCTCACTGTTTCAACAGCAGGGCGTAATGAAGAAATAGTATTTACATTCAGGCAACAACCAACACGGACTGAATTGCACAGTCTGGTTAAACAAACATGTGAGTAGCTTGCTTGTTGAGGCGGTTACTACCCTAAACCAATCAAGCCTGATACTTCACCTTGAATGCATATCCAGCGTGGCTCTCTGCTTCAGCGGCAGAAGGGGAATGAGGAAAAGAGGATTTACATCCAGACAACATCTAACAAGGCATTGATCTGAGCAGTATGAGTATACAAACATTGGGGTAACTATACTCATACTGCTCACTTCACTGTGATACAGCTCCAACACTGCTCTCTGCATCAATGGCGGGGGTGGAAGGAAATTGGAATCAAAAAGTTACCAATAAGGGCCCTGAACTCAGTGGTCGGGGTAACAGAAAGGTATGGGAAAATAAGTGCGAGAACTTGCTGGGCAGACTGGATGGGCCTTTTGGTCTTCTTCTGCCGTCATTTCTATGTTTATATATATATATGTTTCCCACACAGTGTTCGGCATAGGAAACTGAGTAATATACATAATATATAAAAAATACAGAATTAAGACACAATGAAAACAAACAAAATTGCAAACATGCCTTCTTTACATAATATAGTTTCAATTAACAGTTTCTTGATAAAACCACAGTTTTAGCCCCCTTCCTAAAAACTTTAAATCATTTTCAATTCTGAGGTCTCACAGAATTTTGGTGCTGCATATGCGAAAGCTCTTATTTCTTGTTAACTGAAGACAGTAATTACGGTTGAGGGAACTGATAACTTTGTTCCTGTGGATCTCAAAGTTCACTGAAGTCCATTCCACTGAAGTTTGTTAGCTATTATTCTCTTGATCTAATATTTTATATATCAAAACCAGTAGCTTAAAATGTGACCTATATTTTACAGGGAGCCAGTGAAGGTCCCATAAAATGGGAATGATACGCTTACCTCACCTGCAGCCACTCACTTCAGCATGTTATACCAATTGTAGGACATTCAAAAGCTTATTGGGAAGGCCTACCCAAAGACTATTATATTAATCAAGTTGACCCATTACCAGAGATTGCTAAATTGTTCTAACATATCTACCAGTATTAATGCTTTTAAAGGCCACAATTTCAGCTTATAAAAGACTATGTTCGCCACTTGTGCACATGGGATTTTAAAGTTAATTTAGAATCCAAAGTTATCCCAAGGTTACTTCAGAAAGTACAGGTAAAGAATGTCCTTCAAAAGTTAACAATTGGCAATCATCTCGCTAAAGGTTCTTATATGTCCAAAGCAACTTAGTTTTGGAAACATTCTAAGATAGGCCTCTCCCAAAAAGTCATTCTTTATCTTTAGTCAACCATTTCTCAAAAAATGTATGTGGGAACAAAGTATTGGATCTGATAAAGAGAGGGAGTAGAAAAGGTTGTCTTCTTTAATGACTGTGATTCCTTCATATTGTCTTACCTTTCAGTTCCTTTCTCTTGAGTGACATGGTACTGCAGGGGTGTGAGCCGCTTCCTCAGTTCCTGCTGGGAAAAGACCAACTTACAGTTCTTTTTATCCCTACGAGACCCTAAAAAAAGGGAGAGGATATGGGAGAAAGACCCTTATTAGCTTAAATCCTGAATAACTGCTTTGGTTGATCGATATAATACAGTTTTGCATTCACTTATCAATGACTATACCAGTGCCTAATGAATCAGAATAGTTCCACTGTATTGTAGTTTATTATATCTTCAGCTCATCTTTAAAAAGAATGTTGCTCAGGAGCAATGACAATGTGATACAGCCAAAGCCTTCAGCATGTAATACTAAATTGCTGTGCACAACCATTCACAGAATTACAGCATTCTTTCTACTGCACCTTGCTTAAGCAAACAAGCAAAACACACATGATCCCCCCATAATATAGTTCTGTTCACAATACATCCATAGTACTAACAGAAGGCAATGGGCATATGATGCTCAACTAAAAACAATTTCACAATTAATGAACTGCTTTTAACATTTTAAATAATTAAACTTCTATTACAATTTAGCAAAAATTATATTTTATTGGGTGGCAAAAGTATTTTTTCCTTTAACGCAAAAGGATTATTTCCTCTGAATATGTCTTAATAAATACAAAGAAAAAAAAGGGGGAAGTCTTAGCATTCTAAAATTTGTTCTATTTTGGAAAGTAATGTATAGCAAAAAAACCCAAACATGAGACCGATATTCAAAAAACCCTAAAACAGATAACGTATTAGGAATATTCAGTAAGATCAACGTCCCACTGAATATCCATAAATAAAGTTATCTAGCTAACCGAAAGTATTTTTTCATGGAGAGGGTGTTGGATGCCTGGAATACTCTCCAAGAGGAGGTAATAATGACAGGAAGTAGATTCAGCAAAATGTCAGGAAGCATTTTTCATGGAGAAGATAGTGGATGCCTGTAATGCCCTCCTGGAAGAGGACGTGATTACAAGGAAAGTGGCAGATTTCAAGAAAACATGGGATAATCACAGAGGATCCCTAGTGGCAAGAGAATAGTAATGAACAATTATAGGGAGATATCCCATGTTTAACTACTGAAAGTACCCAATACGAATAATAGCCAAGAGAGATGCTGACAAGGCCTCAGTATCCTGGGATGAACCTCATCAGGCCCCATGGCTTTGTCCACTTTCTGTTTCCTCAGCTCTTCCCATACATTCTCTACTGTAGATGGAGTTACATCTACTCCATTCCCCTCTAGTTTGTTAACTAGCAACGGTCCTTCTCCAGGGTCTTCTTTAGTGAACACAGAACTGAAGTATTTGTTTAATATTTCCGCCATTTCTTCATCTCTCTCCACACATTGATCCTTTTCACCTTTCAATTTCACTATACCACTTTGAACTTTTCTCCTTTCACTGATGTATCTGAAAAATGTTTGGTCATCTCTTTTAATCTCTTTGGCAATCCTTTCTTCCGCTTAACTTTTTGCTGTCTTGATTACTTTCTTTGTCTCCCTCAGTGCTACCAGATATTCTTCTTTGTGCTCCTCCTTTTGGGATCCTTTATATTTCTTGAACGCTGTTCTTTTAGCCTTTATTTTGTCAGCCACCTCCTTGGAGAACCAGATAGGTTTCATTTTTCTTTTGCTTTTCTTTACTTTTCTAACATATAGATTCGTTGCCTTGGTAATTGCTCCTTTTAGTTTGGTCCACTGTTGTTTCACATTTCTCTCGTTCTCCGAGCCTATTAGTTCTTCCTCCAGGTACTTTCCCATTTCATCAAAGTCCGTGTTTTTGAACTGCAAAACTCGGGTTCGTGTGCTTCTTTTCCATATCCTTTTTGTGATATTAAACCATACAGTTTGATGATCACTGGTGCTGAGATGGGTACCCACCTGCACATCAGAGACATTATCTGCATTAGTGCGCACTAAATCGCATATAGCTCCTTCTCTTGTGGGTTCCATTACCATTTGTTTGAACAAAGCTCCTTGCAGAGCATCCACTATTTCTCTACTATTGTTAGATTCTGCAGATGGGATTCTCCAGTCTACATCCGGCAAATTAAAGTCTCCAACAATCACCACTTCTCCCTTCTTTCCCATCTTTTGGATGTCTTCAACCAGATCTCTGTCCAGCTCTTCCTTTTGGTTTGGAGGCCTGTAAACCACTCCAATAAAAATGGATGTCCCATCTTTTTTTAGGTTGGCCCATAGTGCTTCTTCATTGCCCCATCTTCCTTGCAACTCAGATGCTTGGATATTGTTTCTGATGTAAAGAGCCATGCCTCCCCCTTTCCTATCCGCTCTGTCCTTCCTTAACAAATTATAGCCCGGTATTGCCGTATCCCAATCGTGAGATTCCATGAACCACGTCTCCGTGACAGCAACAATGTCCAAGTTCGCCTCCACCATTAGGGCTTGCAGATATGGGATTTTATTGCCCAAACTACGAGCATTTGTGCTCATAGCTTTCCACGTTCAGGTTACTGCTGTTCCTGGACTCCTTTTGTGACTTTACTTAAGTTTTGTTATCCACGTTTCCCTTTCCTTTTGCATTTGTGCAAGGGGAAAGATTAGTGCCTTTGATGACAGATTCATCCAGCACAATTAGCTTTTTCCTTTGGTTACTGATCTGGAATTCCTGTATGCATTGGATTTCTTCTCTCTTTTCAGATAACACTTCAATCTTTTTCTCAAGAGCTTCTTCAGTATTTAATACAGAGAAGGCTTTTTGTACTTGTTGCACTTGATACAGTGTGTGTCTCTGCATCAGAGGTTCAATTCTACCAGAGCCCTCTGTAATCTTGTTGTTTATTGAGTTCCCTAATGCCCTGTGTGAAGGGGGGGGGGGGTTAGACTAGTGGGTTGCACAGCTGCTAAGAATGGGTGCCTGTGGGTCCAACCCAAGGATCTTAAGCTGTGCAATACCACTTCCACTACCTGTCTGCAAAGGTCCTCAGACATTGCTCGAATGAACCAATTGTCCAGTTATGGATGCACCAGCACCCCCTCCTTTCTGAGGGCTGCTGCTACCACCACCATTACCTTGGTGAAAGTCCTCGGAGCAGTGGCTAGACCAAACAGGAGAGCGCAAAACTGAAATTGCTTTCTGTGGATCATAAACCTGAGGTATTTCTGATGATTTCAGTGAATCCCAATGTGCAAATACGCCTCCATGAGATCCAGGGAAACAAAAAACTCCCCACTTTGCACCACTGCTATGACAGACCTAAGAGTCTCCACCCTTAAATGGGGGAATGTGAGGGCCATGTTCACCTTCTTCAAGTCTAGGATTGGACGAAATGTCCTTTCCTTCTTCAGCACCACAAAATAAATGGAGTACCTTCCCATCCTCCGCCTGGGGGATGAGAACAATGGACCCCAGCATTCTTAGCTTTTGGATGGTCTGTTGAACAATAAGTTTCCTCGCTGGAGAAGACAGGGGTAAACCATGAACAGGCTTCTTAGTGGCCGAGCAAATTCTAAAGCTTAGAACCCTTTGGTGACCCCTCCTCGTAAAAAAGAGTCAACTGACCCCCGATGGCCGGGATTGAAAAGTGAGTTAGCCTCACTTTATTGTGCAGATCTGGCCCTGCTAGACCCTTGGCCAAAGCTTTCTCGGTTCGCTCTGCATCCATGAAAGGAGTGGGACCAGGACTGAAACCTCCCCTGAGGTCTGCCTCTGGCCTGCGCCCAAAGCCCTGCTCTAGACGGAAATGCCTTTGGCCTTGAAAGCGAACTGGCAGAAAATCTTTTGGCCCTTTAGGCTTATCTTCAGGTAGCTTGTGCACCTTATTATCTCCGAGCTGCTTATCAACTGCTCCAAGTCCTCTCCAAAAAGGAGATTGCCTTTAAAAGGAATGGAGAAATTACTTACCTGATAATATCGTTTTCCTTATAATAGATCTTTTTGTATGCCTGATATTAATTTTCATGCAAGGACATAAAATTGTATATACAACTTGTATTGCATTGCAAGTAAAATGACCTTGCAAATCATGTCTAAGGGCTGCCTGGAGGGTTAAACTGATTAAGCTGCCTAACATTCGCACACATTATAGATTTTTCACAGGTAAATTGACCCTTTGGAGAAACCTCTTGCAAGTTTTAGACATCTGCTGTTTTTCCTAGTATGTCTCTTAAATTGTGGGCTCTTGTTTTTGCAAAAAAAAAAATTCTTGTAGAGGTCCATGAATTGTCAAAATGTTTCAAGATAATCTGCTGAACTTCATGGGTTGAGTAGAATATGGTAAAGCACATACTATATTTTCTAGCAAGATTGCAATAGTCCAGATGTATCATTGCCGATGAATTTAAAATCGATGGACATTTGATATTCTCTCTGCCCTATTTGCTCTGTATTTGGCAACATTGGGTACAACATGATCACACAATTCAAAGGTTAAAGTTTTTTGCAATATCTTTCTCCAATTACGTCGTAGGAACCATGGTACATTTTCAAATGAGACATGATACAACTTTCTAGTTTCAGAGTCAAAGCTTGAATAGTGGTAGTCCATACACATTTATAAAGAACTTCTGGTTGTGTGCTGAGCACAATCCTCTACGAAATTAACAAGGAGGATTGCATCAATGCTTGATAAGTACATTCGCTTTTCTTGTTTTTGGGTAACAAGTAATGTATGTGATGTTTGATAGTATATAGTATATAGCCAGAGGTTGTGCTGAGTATTTTTTTAGATACATTTTCTTAATCCGGTTTGTTCTAGTTGTAACACGCGCTTTAAAGAGGTATCAAATTTCGAGCAGAGACGATACTTTAAATAGCAACACACCATTTTAAATAAAGTGATTCATTAATTAAGAAATGTTTATTTACCACATAATACTGTAGTATAAATATAACATGATTTACTAGAATTTTCTTTTCAGTCTGGGTGCTGTTTTGAACAATGAAGGAATAATGGTTTGACTCGTGGGAAGGATTCCCCTAATGAAGCCCAAGACTCATGTGAAACAAAAGCCTTTATTGGGTCTATGTTTCTAAGAAGAGACTGTGTTTCAAAGAATGGAATTAAGATCGAGCTTAAAAGAAAAGAGATCAAGTTATAAGAAATGGGGCTATTGTATTAATGTTTTTTGAAATAAGTATTGACCTGCATTGCATAAATTTTATAGGATATGTGTAAGATCTGTTAATTGTCTTGTAAGAAATTTTGTTGTATGGATGCTTGTTGAATGTGAGGTGAACTTATGGTATGACTGGTTTTAAGATTTGTGGTGATGTATTGTTTTTAAATATTAGCATGATATTGCTTTTACAAATTTAAAATAAGAATATTTGATATGTAAAATGCCAGATAATTCATTCTCTCTCTCTCTTTCCTGGAAGATATTTCCATAAATCATTTTAAAGGTTGGATCCTGTCAGGAATTTGTGATCTGGATTGGCCACTGTTGGAAACAGGATACTGGGTTTGATGGACCTTGGTCTGACCCAGTTTAACAAATCTTATGTCATATATGGTGGTATGGACAGCAGTACAAAGCGTTGTAATTGATCATCTTGGATTAGAAGAAAATGTGGTAACAATCCCAGGACAATTAGGTGAATTAAGAAGTTGGGATAGTGAAAGGTATATTGAAATGTCAGGCACCTAGCCCAAAAGGAAGTAATCATTAAGAAAGCCAGGTGGTGGATGATAAAATAGTCTCATGGTAAAGTCCAGGTAGTCAGTGATAAAAGGAAGTCTCTGTTACTGTCTCCATCATATTAGGATCTGAGGGGCAGCTTAGGCTGACTAGCCAAGCCTTGACGTTTTTTTCATGATGGTAAAGCAGGATGTCTCAACACATAGGGTTAGTGGTAAGCTTTTCCATAATTGTGGAGCACTGCAGCTGAATGCACAAAGTTTAAGACAAGTTAATCTGGCAGAAGCCCAAGGAGAAGATCTAAGGGCCATTTGGGAGGACTTAAGGTCCCTTGTGTGGATGTAGAAGAACAGAAGTTAGGAGAGATACTCAAAGGCCATGTTGTTCATACACTTGAAGACAAAGCAAAGAATTTTGAATTGTATCCTGTTTTTAACTGGGAGCCAATGTAGCAGACTTAAGATTGGTCTTATGTGTCCAATGTGTTGGTCCCTACCAAACTTTTGGTGGCTGTCCTCTGTAAAATTTGGAGTCGTTGAGATTATATGGTAAGATGTCATGGAACAGAGAATTACAATAGTCAATACAGCTGGAGATTAATGCAGGAATCATGGTAGCTTTCCCCCAATAAACTCGATAGATTTCTTCCCCTTATACACGGTTTTGTTCCTTTTATTATCGATGAGATACTGAATTTTGGTTTGATAATGATAGCTTATCTTATATAGTTCTATGTTTAATTTATTGATAATTATTAGTTTTTTTTGTTTTCCTTATTCCACACGCTGTTTTTGAACTGTTATACTATATTAGGTCCTCAATAATATTTGTTGACAATTTGTTTCAATGTAAACCGGTGTGATATTTTGAATTGAATGTCGGTATAAAAAAGCAAATAAATAAATTAAATAAATAAATAAATAGTAAGGTTGTGTTTATTAACATAGGTGTGCAGTTGGCGAATCTGGCACAGAAGAATAAAGAATGTCTTTACCACTTTTGAGATGTGGACTTGCATTGTGGAGGTATTGTTGAGTTAAACCCCTAAGCTGCATAATGATTTCTTAAGTTCAGAAGAGTATCTAATAGGGAGGGCATAGATAGAGAATGCCCTTGTCGGCTTAGCCAAAGGAGTTTTAATTTAGAGGAGTTGAGTTTGAGCCTGTGGTTGTTGAGTCAATGGCCTACTACTGTATGATAGTGATGAGATTGTTGATGGTTGAGGTTTGGGCTGAATTTACTTTGATGCAGAAATGGATGTCATCGTCAAAAAGGTAGCATTCAATGTTGAAGACTGGATGAGGTCACAGATTTGACCAATGTAAATATTGAATACTATGAGGGAAACCACTGAGCCCTGATATGCTGACCCACGACTGTGTTCTGTTATCCAGAAAGGTGTTACGTGAAGAGGTGGCATCGGGAGAATAAGTTGATATTGAATGAGGAGAAAACAGAGTGGATGGATTTCTTTTTGGGGCACCTGAGCATAGTCTTCAGTTAAGGGTGGGTAAGAAAGTTTGTGATGATATTCATGAAATTCAAAATCTGGAGGTGATTTATGATGATAAATGGCCCTTTGTGCTGCATGTATCTCTGATGGCAAGGAGGATATTTTTAAAGCTGCTGCAATTGCAAAAATTAAGGAATAAAGTGAATAAGGGCATGTTTCGGACTATAGTACAGGCACTAGTCATGCCATCTTTTGATTACTGCAACGGGGTATTGTTGGGAGTTATGGAGAAGAACTTTCAAATACTTCAGATAATGCAAAATATGGCAGCCAGATTGATTTTTGGTTGCCCTAGATTTATTTATTTAAAATCTTTTCTATACCGTCGTTCAGTAACATACCGTCACAACGGTTTACATAGAGGCACATATAGTAAATTGTACATGTATCTGTTCCTATTATTGGTAATGGAGGTGCCTTTTAAGCTTGGTAACCTGGTTTCATAATAATGGCTAATTGTTCAATGTTGTCTAATACACTAGATGTATTAGTGCTAGGCCGCTGTTGAGTGTTTTACATTGGCTACCAGTGAGGGAGAGAATTATATTTAATACTGTAACCCTAATGTATAAAGTCCATCAAGGTAAGGGTGCCGGTTATTTGGCGAGCAGGGTACAGGCAGGTGTTCTCAGGCAGAGGTTGCATTCCTTAGCAGAGCCACTTTTTTTTTATAGTTCCAGGGATCAAGCAGGTAAAAAAAAAGAGGGGACCAGGAAGAAGATATTCTCAGCAGTTGGACCTGAACGCTGGAACTCTGTTTCAACAGTTATTAGACTGGAGGTCAACTATTTGAAATCATGGCTGCTCCAATTTTTTAATTAGGCTAATCTTGATGTGATTGCATTGTATTTTTATTGTACGTTATTGTTGTACATTGCCTTGGTCAGTTTGCTGTTAGTGTGGCTTAAAAGTGTAAGAAATTAAATACATAAATAAAGCAGACCTCAAACCTCGCATCCACATAGAGTAGGGATAAGCCAGAGAAAATCCCTGGAGGAGGCCTGATGTAGTTTCCCTTTGGAGAAGGGGCTAGGGTTCAGGCTTGGAGAGGGTCTTTCCCTTTGCTATGGCAGAATCATATCCCTGTCAGCATAATCTATCTCCTCTCTCCTCTACCTCCTCACTGGTGGCTAAGACACTATTCACTAAAGGCCCCAAATTCTCTTCAGCCACTAACTGTTCAATATCCTGTGATTCAGAGAATCTAGGACATGATTTTCCTTATGAATCTTTTTTTTTTTTTTTTTTTTTTTTAAATACCCATTACCCAAGAAGCAATTATCATGAAGGAGTATGGTGCTGGTTTTGTGTTCTGCACTTCTGCTGTCCCTGCCCCTGGTGGTGGGAGAATCCACTGAAGTATAAATACTGGAATGAGACCTATAGTCAGTAAGAACCATATGGAAGAGGGATTGAAGGAAAAGTTCAAGTGAGCATAAAACTGGGTAAGATCTGTGTAAAGCATCAGATTGTCATGGCATGACTAAGAGCTAGCAAAAGACCATAAAGAAATTTGGAAAGAACCTCAAAGCAGATGGAGCAGAGGCAGAACCACCCAAGGTACCAAGAAAGGCTTGAAGAAGAAAAAGCACTGGTGTTTCATGCACCCTAGGTTCCCAGTATCTTCATGTAAGTGAGGTAATGGAATCAAAAAGACAGACTCCATTTCACCCATCGTCACCAACTGCAGCAAGCAAGCAAGAATTGTTTTCTGTCAAGCGTTTCAGTCTTTCTTGCACCTGCTAAGATTCCTCATACTGTAACAACTCTGCTTTCATTTCTCCTTGCTCATGGAAACCCTCTAATGTTTTTTCCAGAATATTTATTATGGAGATGAATCTACCCAGGGTGTCACTTCTGGAACTCAGATCCTCCATTGCAACCAGGGAGCAATCCACACCTATCTCTATTTCCAAAAACATGTCTTGAAGGGGTGTCTGCTGCTCCACCAACATCTGCACCATTAGCTAGGTGGATTTCCAGCAGATACCAACAACTTGAATCAACCACTTATGAGGCATCCAAACTTCTTCCTGCTTATTATTATTAATTTAATTTATATTTCACCTTTCATGACACTTCAAAGCAGATTACATTCATTGCTTCTCACAGAGCTGTCCACCCTTCACACTGCAGTGAAAATGCCCATTAATTTTCCTGTACCTCTTTAACAGGTCTTTCAGGACTGGAATACCATATTCCTTGGCAACCAGACCCAGGACATTTCCTACTATCAAGCACAGTAAGTGTGCAAAGCAACAGATCCACCAATAGTTCCAGTCTTCCAATGCCCTTATATTTACACACCACTGTTTGCCACAAAAAACCCTGAAAGATTGCTCCTGCAGGAGAGGCTCCTGGCAGCATCTTTCTTATTGCTGTCAAGATATTGCAAGATGTATGGATCGTATCCATCAGCTGGGTGTGTAGCACAGCCCACCTGAATTCTGCTGGTCAATCCTCTCTAGAGCTGCTGCTTACCCTTGCCTTGGCCAGCTCCCACCAGTGTGCAACCAGAGAGAGGCAGGCATGGATAGCATTCATGCTGGTCCAAATACCATTGGTGAAACGTACGATACTCCCACCTGCTTTGACCAGTCGCACCTGAATGCAACTACAGCACCAACTGTAAAAGGTGAAAATTACATTAAGTGGGCAGGTTATCCTGGTAAGCACTTTGTAATTGTGGCTAAGAGCTGTAGCACATGCTTAAAGCCCATGTTCTCCACTGTCTGAAGTGGCTGGTCATCCAGGGGAATCATTTCCCCCATGCACCTTCTCACAACATTTGCTGCTGCCTGCCTCTTGCCCCAGGACAGGGCTTGAGACCACCACTCCAATTGCTATATAGTAGATTGCCACTGCTAATGAATGGCTGGGGGCTGCTGGCTGCTGGCCTGCCACCTCACTGGAGGAAGGAGCTGTGGGGTTAGCTTGGGAAAAGGTCTTTCCCTTTTCTATGGTTTTACTGCTGCTCCTGCTCACCCCAATGCTACTGGGTGATGTTTTTGTAGGTAATACTGCATACCAATGTTTGTAAGATTCTCCAGTACCTTCTTGCAAGTGATGGCCTTACTAAAGTGAATTCATTCAACAAAATGCAGGTCCTCCCTCACTTTGAAGTGCCTCCACAACACAGATGTCTTCCACTCTGGATCCTGGTGCTTCTGCTAATACTGGATTTGAGCTTGGACTAGGAGGTACAATGCCAGGGGCATCACACATGCTCTAACTGCATTGCCTACTCTTCCTAGGGAGTGCGCTGCCTCTACTTCCTCACTGAAAGCTAAGATGTTATTGATTACCCCAAAATTCTCTTCAGTTACTAGCTCTTCAAGATCCTGTGTTTCAGGGAATCCAAGACATGATTCTTTCTCTGAATCAATTTCTGCAAATACTGCCTCTGTTACCTAAGAGTCAGTAATCATGCCAGCTTCCAATGGCTCTGCCACCTTTTGCTCCTGCTCCAAAGCAAGAGCGAGGGGAACAGGTGGCAGTAGTACATGCGTTCCCAATTTAATCAATAAATAAAATTAACATAGCCTACACAATCTTAAGTTCTTGGCGAGTAACAAAACATCATAAAATTATTTAGTCATAAAGATATACAACAACAAAATACAAAATAAAATAGACAAATGAATAAAATAAAATTCTTAAGACTTAAGCCTTCCACTCCTGGCTTTCTATGGGTTAAAAAATAAAAAAAAACCTCTCTAAAGTTTAAGGACATAAATCCCTTTATTCACACTGTTACTATTGCCAGTGCTTGTGCTTCTGGCAGACTTGGCTGCCTCTGCAAGAGCATCCATGCTTCTGCCTGCTGCCATTTTCTTTTCTCCTCTTTCTTTGCAGTGGCACAATGGAATTGGAAATACAGCACTGGTATTTTTGATGTCACAATAGAATTTATTCACATATTGTAGTGTATTCATCGGTACCATTCTAATACACTGTCACATGCTCAAATAAGTCCAGAGACTTAGTGCACTACAGTGCTTAGGAAGAAGCATTAATAAATTAGCAGTGATACAACTGTCTACTGGCTGGCTATGCCTATATACAAGGACAGACCCAGTAATCCTTAACAGTGTGAGCAAAAATGTGTGTTGGTGTCTCCTTTCCCACGCACTAAATCTCTTAAAGAAGAGACAGACCAGGCTCAGGGCCCTAGCTGCTCTGAAGACTAGATTGCTATGCACTGCAGTGAAACAGAGGCACTGAACATTACCCTGTTCACTGCTTCTTTACACTACCCTACCCCAATGGACAGAATTTCAGTGCCTCTGTCTCTCTGACTCAGCAAGAACAAAGCTTGTCTTTTGCTCAACTTCTCATGCCTTTTCTCTTTTTTTAAACTTTCTTTCACTCAGAGTTCCAGAAAATACAAATTTCCCCTGTAAAAACAACCTGAGAAGTGAATTTTAAAATAGGTTTGAGATATGCAAACTCCTTCAGTAGGAGGAAGTCAGCATCATTTGACACAAGTGGCAACTACAGGCTGGTTAAAAAAATAAATCTTGACTTTGATGACCTTGACTAGTCCTCCTTGCTGTCTTTGTCACTACTTTTCCTCTCCTCATGCTCCGGTAAGATTATGACCTCACTGGCATGGCTTGGTTGTTCAGTTACCTTAAAGAAAAAGAAAGCAATGTGGCTGCTACTGTCTTACTAGGGCCATAGACCTGAATGGGCAACAAATGAATGGAAAAAACATTTTGGTTATTTTCATGGATGCTCTTTGTTTACGGAAATCATGAATGAAACAAAAAATGGCCTCATTTGTCATATTTTACACATTCATTTCAAATGAACGAACATCCCTAAAGCAAACCAGGTCCCCACTTAAACCCTTCCAGCATCCATATATCCCATGCCTAAGCACAAAGTTCTGTAATGTTCTGGACAATACTTTTAAACAATAAGCACCAAAAAATATTTTTTGGGGAAATTATATTATCCGTAATCAATTCACATCCAATTCCCCCTTTAAGAAATTCTTTTTACATCAAATTTAGCAATTTTTCAATGCTCACAAATCGCGAGTCATTTCAATTCGATGCCATACTTTACTGGGAGACAGTCAAGCCTGTATGCTGACCCGAACTGGCTTCCCATAAAACTAACAAAAACCAAAAATTTTTTTTAAGGAATGGAGGAAGGGTTTCATATATCTGAATTATCTGAGTTTAAAACCCCCACCAGGGTGAACTCAATTCATGTACGTATAATCATGAACCAAACCTCCTCCGTCCCTTGTTTTTTGTCTATTATTTTTAAATTGTGTGCAACAAGCCTACACCCCTGTGTGTTTCATTTAATAAAAAATCATTTTCAAATCTGAATGTGTCATTCTTCTTTCTTTTGAATTATCAAAAGCGGATAGACTTCATGAAATGGTTTAAAAGTCCCGACTTATCTGATGGAAGTTGACAAACCTACTGAAACAGGCCTTTCAGCAGACATCGTGAAATGCACTAACACCTTACCACCCTGTAACGCAAGCTATTGCACGGCTTAACACTACTGAAAAAGATGTAGCTAAAATCAACATTAAGTCCGTGCGATAGGACTTCGCAAACTGGTAAACCCATCCCACCCCTAACTCCTCCTCTTTTTTCGATTAGCATCACACCATACGATATGGGGCTTTTTGCATGCGATAAGCCCTTAACGCATGCAAAAACACCTTAGCACATTTTGATAAATGACCCCCTACATTTGTAAATTAGCTGTCTGAAAGTCACCCTCCGTCAATACAACTAAAAGTATGTGCTATGCTCCATGATGCATGTTCTTTCAGCTACATTTAGAAGAGGAATTTTCAGGGGCATCTTTTGGATGGGAATAGAGAATACATTTCATATATTGTATTTGTCTAGTGTATTTTTTGTTCTGTAGAAAATATACCTACAAAAAGCAAGTGCAAAAGATTGTGGCATTTCAAAGTGAAACTTGGTGCCAAGTCCACTGCTAAAAATGATATCACTTTAATATTTCTTCTCAAAAGCTCTTGTACAGAATAGTATGTGTAGATAAATATTATGAGGGTATTTTGTAATGTTTTGCATAAATTAGCTTTCAAATATGCACATAAGATGCCAATTTTCAATGTGAGCTTAGATGCATAAGCCCACTTTGAAACTTATCCCCCCAAATATGCTTGCACATACTTAACACCTGCTATTTAGTGCATGGGCATTTTTCTTTTCTGAAATCCACTAACATATTTTTTCCTTCAACAATAAGTTTTCAGACTCACCTATTACTAATTCACTGTCATTTTATGAATTTTAGTAACATTATTGTACCTGTTAGTTTATTTTTATCACCTTAACAATGAGTTCTCAGACCCCTCGTATTACTAATTCCCTGCCATTTTATAAATTTTTATTAAGAATGTATTTTACCTGTCATTTCTATGTTTATCATTGATTTAAATGCTTTTAGTGTGTTTATGTGCTATTAACATTTTAACTATGTTTTAGGAATGTTTTATATTTATTAGTCTTGATAATATGGTGATATGTGTTTTTAGGAACTGAAATGTACTAGAAATGTTTTGCTATTGTTGTAAACCGTTATGATGGAAGTTACCAAATGACGGTATACAAAAACTTATAAATAAATAAAAAAGTATGCAAGTAAATCCAAACTCCTCCCTAACTCTGGCCCCCAGGTACACCTCTGCTCAGGCTGGGTAAATCTTATGCATGAACAAAACATACAAGCCTAGATCTAGTTTCATGTCAGGCAGGCAAGCAATTTTTTAAAAAGCCCATTTCTGTGGGTACCACACTGTTTTACCTGAAAAAGTATGTTTGACAATTACTCTCCCAAAGGGCAATTTTCAAATCCATTAACGGGGACAGACAGCGATTTACCCTGGTAAATTGGCTGTCTAAAAATTGCCATCCATCAGTCTGGCTAAAATGATGCACAGTGAGGTCTATATTAAGCCACACTGGCCAGCTAGGAAAGTTAGCTGAATAAACCATCTTAAAGTTAGCCAGATAAGTTATTCAGTTAACTTAGCTGGACAACGGTGCTAGGCCCTGACATAGTCTGATATGCTTTTAGCCAAATAAAAATGCATCTGGTTATGTCAGGGGCAGTCAGACCAGTGGGGTTTTGAAATCCCAGCATTTGTCTGGCTAAATGCCAAAAGACAAATACGCTGAATATGAACATTTGTGTTCTCCACACATGTACTTTTAGCTGCATTTGAGAAAGGCATTCCTATGGGCAAGTTTTGGATGGGGTTGTAAAAAGAATAGATTGTATTTTCAAATCAATGTGCATTATTTTCCAAAAAAGTTCTATCTGCACAAAAATTAGGTGTAAAAGCCCTGCAGAAATGTTGAAAGGGAAAGTATGTGTTTACTTTTCCTTTGAAATTTGGTGTGAAGGCTGCAGCTAAAAAATACCTGTGATGTTTGAATTAAATGGGACTGTGAAGACTTCCCCACATTTGATTTAAATATGCTGAAAGTTTGGTCTGAAAACAGAATGCTGCCAATATATTTGAATATGTCAAACTTTATTACATACCCTATCTCCAGATTTCTTGAATTTTAGAATAAACAATTTTGATGTTTTGCCTGCTTTCAATTTTTTTTTAAATTACTGTTTCTTTTATTTGCATACTTGTAGAAAAATTGGAAATTTGGGAATTTTGTATCTCCAAACAAATTATATAAATTATGACCTTGGAAGAATAAAAGTGGTAGATAAATGGAGGTGTACTGGATGTTGCATGACACAGCTTCAATAAGGCTTTTTACACTTTTCCACACAGAAGCCTCCCATACCATCCAGTTGGTAAACAACTGGATGGTATGGTACAGGTCACTAGTGAGACACCACCTTCAGTACTGTGTTCAGTTCTGGAGACCATAACTTCTTTAGGGTATAGAGAGAATGGAAGTAGTTCAGAAAAGGGCTTTTGAAGTGATTATAGGGCCTATAACACCAATAAATGTACTAACTAGAGGAGTGGTAGTGGTATCGCCACAAGGGATATGACATAAATTCTCAAAGATTGGACAGGTTTCTTAAATTAAAACAAGTAGAAATTTTCCATAAAAAATAAAGTTCAAGGACAAGAGACCATGATATGAAGTTGGAGGGAGGAGGGATTCAGAGAAAATGTGAGAAATTGCTACTTCACTGAGAGGGTGGCAGATGCCTGGAATTACCTATCAATAGAGATAGAAATGAATACTGAGTCAGAATTTCAAGCATGTTTGAGACGAATATAGAGGATAGTGGTAGGAACAGGTTTGGGAGGTTGTAATATTTTATTTTATTTTAAAATATTTCTAACTGGCACTCTTCATATTTACATAAGGTGGCGTACAAAAAAGAAAAAAAAGACTTAAAATATACCTAATAAAACAGTTTTATGACCCACAGTTTGGGCAGAGGTGCATAACATCACCCATTGAGGGTCAATACCTGATGCTAATAGAGCTATAGGAAACAACCCACCCTTTTCTTCCTCCTGAGCAGAGGTAAGGGAAGAAGTGAGAGAGGTTGGAAAAAGGAAGCACAGCCTAGCAATACTTCAGGCAGTATGGTAGCAGGGTTGGAACCAATAAGCTACAACTCCCAAGAATTTAATGCATGCCCGGATTTAGGGATAGGCAACATAAGCAGCTGTCTCTGGTGCCAAATTTTTACAGGCATCAGAGTATCACCCCCAATGTCATTCCTAAATAGGAGGCTGCCTCCACAGTGCTGTTTCCCTCCACTAGCAGTGCCAGTGCCAGTTCCAGGTCCCAGCAACAATGAGAAATTACGAAAATTCAGGATGGAACCTTTAGCAGCCCTCGCACATTGACAGATCCTGCATGCTCTGCCCCTCCTTCTGCACGGGCTTTGTTAGCATGGAAACCCAGGTGAGGGGTGGCATACATAGGATCCATCAGCCTGTGAGAGCTGCTGAGGACTTTTTGCTGAATTGTTTTAATCTACAGTTGCTGCTGTGATCTGGAGCCAGCCCCACTAGAAAGGAGAAGCAGCATTGTGACTTGAAAGTGAGGAAGGAGGGGGGAGGGGAAATATCCTGAAGGGAGGATTTGAGTAGGGAGGGATCACCCTGTCCTTGTTCCTCTCCCCCACAGGAGGGATATTTCCCCCCCCCCCCCAATCCCCAGTTGCTTATGAGTACTTGTCACCTTACTCTGACCCTGATCTAATGGGGTTGCTGCTGGTAGGTTAGTGATGACAAAGTATTGTCCAGTAATCAATTCACATCCAATTCCCCCTTTAAGAAATTCTTTTTACATCAAATTTAGCAATTTTTCAATGCTCACCAATCGCGAGTCATTTCAATTCGATGCCATACTTTACTGGGAGACAGTCAAGCCTGTATGCTGACCCGAACTGGCTTCCCATAAAACTAACAAAAACCAAAAAATTTTTTAAGGAATGGAGGAAGGGTTTCATATATCTGAATTATCTGAGTTTAAAACCCCCACCAGGGTGAACTCAATTCATGTACATATAATCATGAACCAAACCTCCTCCGTCCCTTGTTTTTTGTCTATTATTTTTAAATTGTGTGCAACAAGCCTCGAGTTACTAGGTGGGCCTCCCATAGGGATACAAATACCTATCTAGGGAGAGGGCATTATGGCTAGGTGGTCTCTCTCAAAAAAAATGGTCCCCCAGTGGTTGTATGCAGGAAATACAACAGGTCTGGCATGTATCGCAAAGTGTGAAAACGTTATCGGAATTTGCGCTAACTTAGCTCTTCACATAGGTATTAGTGCAAATTGCGATAAACTGTCTATTTGCATAAAACACACCCCTTTTGCTATCACATGCGATACTTACTGCATTTTGATAAATCCAAGCCATAACTTGCTATTTGCTCACGTAAATGGCTGTGGAAAATTGTCCATCCCAAGAAGAATGTGATAATAGTATGATGGCTGAGGATTTTTCAAGAAATGATCAACAGGGCAACCCAGTGGTCAGAATATGAAACCAAATTTAAAGCAGGCATTCTTCACAAATAAGGTAATAAGGTTCTAAAACAGGTGACATTGAGATGTAGTTAAAGCTGCTTTAAGCTGGGCTTTTAAAAATAAAACTGCAATTCTTCAGGCTAATAAAACATGAAAGTTTATGGGAATAACTCAGTCTGATAATATCTGATACTACTGACCATGTATTTATTTGTTTTTATGAATGTATGATTGTGATCTGCCTAGAAATGCTGATAACGTGGGCAACACATCTTTTTAAACAAACAAAAAATCATTCAGGCATGTTTTTGTTCGGTAGACTTCATTGATGTCCAAAAGAAGGCAGACACTCCTATGTTTGGTCCCAATACATAAGCGCTTTAATATTTTACCCCAGTTGAAAAGCTAAGTCTTCTTATATGCTTTTAAATAAATTGTGCACACAATGCCATGACACAATTTAATAGAATATAAGAACATAAGAGTATACTACCGTCCACCTGGACAAAATGGTCAGACAGATGATGAAATGCTAAGAGAAATCAGGGAAGCAAACCAATTTGGCAGTGCAATAATAATGGGAGATTTCAATTACCTTACTCGCACAAGGGAGTCAGCGGTTAACCACAACAAAGAATCAAATATACAAAAATGTGGAACCCAAATATTTGGGTTCCACATTTTTGTATATTAGATTTCAATTACCCCAATATTGACTGGGTAAATGTAACATCAGGACTTGCTAGAGACATAAAGTTCCTGGATGTAATAAATGACTGCTTCATGGAGCAATTGGTTCAGGAACTTACAAGAGAGGGAGCTATTTTAGATTTAATTCTTAGTGGAACGCAAGATTTGGTGAAAGAAGTAACGGTGGTGGGGCCACTTGGCAACAGTGATCATAACATGATCAAATTTAAACTAATAACTGGAAGGGGGACAATAAGTAAATCTGCAGCTCTAACACTAAATTTTAAAAAGGGAAACTTTGATAAAATGAGGAAAATAGAAAAAAACTGAAAGGTGCAGCTGCAAAGGTTAAAAGTGTTCAACAGGCTTGGACATTGTTTAAAAATACAATCCTAGAGGCGCAGTCCATATGTATTCCACGCATTAAGAAAGGTGGAAGGAAGGCAAAACGATTACCGTCATGGTTAAAAGGTGAGGTGAAAGAGGCTATTTTAGCCAAAAAAACATCCTTCAAAAATTGGAAGAAGGATCCATCTGAAGAAAATAGGATAAACATAAGCATTGTCAAGCTAAGTGTAAAACATTGATAAGACAGGCGAAGAGAGAATTTGAAATGAAGTTGGCCATAGAGGCAAAAACTCATAATAAAAACTTTTTTAAATATATCCAAAGCAAGAAACCTGTGAGGGAGTCGGTTGGACCATTAGATGACAGAGGGGTTAAAGGGGCTCTTAGGGAAGATAAGGCCATTGCAGAAAGACTAAATTAATTCTTTGCCTCCGTGTTTACTAATGAGGATGTTGGGGAGATACCAGTTCCGGAGATGGTTTTCAGGGGTGATGACTCAGACGAACTGAACGAGATCACTGTGAACCTGGAAGATGTAGTAGGCCAGATTGACAAACTAAAGAGTAGCAAATCACCTGGACCGGACGGTATGCATCCTAGGGTTCTGAAGGAACTCAAAAATGAAATTTCTGATCTATTAGTTAAAATTTGTAACCTATCATTAAAATCATCCATTGTACCTGAAGACTGGAGGGTGGCCAATGTAACCCCAATATTTAAAAAAGGCTCCAGGGGCGATCCGGGTAATTATAGACCAGTGAGCCTGACTTCAGTGCCGGGAAAAATAGTGGAAACTATTCTCAAGATCAAAATTGTAGAGCATATAGAAAGACATGATTTAATGGGACACCGTCAACATGGATTTACCCAAGGGAAGTCTTGCCTAACAAATCTGCTTCATTTTTTTGAAGGGGTTAATAAACATGTGGATAAAGGTGAACCGGTAGATGTAGTATATTTGGATTTTCAGAAGGCGTTTGACAAAGTCCCTCATGAGAGGCTTCTACGAAAACTAAAAAGTCATGGGATAGGAGGCGATGTCCTTTCGTGGATTACAAACTGGTTAAAAGACAGGAAACAGAGAGTAGGATTAAATGGTCAATATTCTCAGTGGAAAAGGGTAAACAGTGGAGTACCTCAGGGATCTGTATTGGGACCGGTGCTTTTCAATATATATATAAATGATCTGGAAAGGAATACAACGAGTGAGGTTATCAAATTTGCGGATGATACAAAATTATTCAGAGTAGTTAAATCACAGGCAGACTGTGATACATTACAGGAGGACCTTGCAAGACTGGAAGATTGGGCATCCAAATGGCAGATGAAATTTAATGTGGACAAGTGCAAGGTGTTGCACATAGGGAAAAATAACCCTTGATGTAGTTACACGATGTTAGGTTCCATATTAGGAGCTACCACCCAGGAAAAAGATCTAGGCATCATAGTGGATAATACTTTAAAATAGTCGGCTCAGTGTGCTGCAGCAGTCAAAAAAGCATATAGAATGTTAGGAATTATTAGGAAGGGAATGGTTAATAGAACAGAAAATGTCATAATGCCTCTGTATCGCTCCATGGTGAGACCGCACCTTGAATACTGTGTACAATTCAGGTTGCCGCATCTCAAAAAAGATATAGTTGCGATGGAGAAGGTACAGAGAAGGGCAACCAAAATGATAAGAGGGATGGAACAGCTCCCCTATGAAGAAAGGCTGAAGAGGTTAAGGCTGTTCAGCTTGGAGAAGAGACGGCTGAGGGGGGATATGATAGAGGTCTTTAAGATCATGAGAGGTCTTGAACGAGTAGATGTGACTCGGTTATTTACACTTTCGAATAATAGAAGGACTAGGGGGCTTTCCATGAAGTTAGCAAGTAGCACATTTAAGACTAATCGGAGAAAATTCTTTTTCACTCAATGCACAATAAAGCTCTGGAATTTGTTGCCAGAGAAGGTAGTTAGTGCAGTTAGTGTAGCTGGGATCAAAAAAGGTTTGGATAAGTTCTTGGAGCAGAAGTCCATTAATGGCTATTAATGAATTATACTTAGGGAATAGCCCCTGCTATTAATTGCATCAGTAGCATGGGTTCTTCTTAGTGTTTGGGTAATTGCCAGGTTCTTGTGGCCTGGTTTTTGGCCTCTGTTGGAAACAGGATGCTGGGCTTGATGGACCCTTGGTCTGTCCCAGCATGGCAATTTCTTATGTTCTTATGCCATACTGGGTCAGACCTAATGTTTTCATCGAGGAACTAATGGAGCCCCAAGCTTTTCTGTATCGCTCCATGGTGAGACCGCACCTTGAATACTGTGTACAATTCTGGTCGCCGCATCTCCAAAAAGATATAATTGCGATGGAGAAGGTACAGAGAAGGGCTACCAAAATGATAAGGGGAATGGAACAACTTCCCTACGAGGAAAGACTAAAGAGGTTAGGACTTTTCAGCTTGGAGAAGAGATGACTGAGGGGGGATATGATAGAGGTGTTTAAAATCATGAGAGGTCTAGAACGGGTAGATGTGAATCGGTTATTTACTCTTTCGGATAGTAGAAAGACTAGGGGGCACTTCATGAAGTTAGCATGGGGCACATTTAAAACTAATCGGAGAAAGTTCTTTTTTACTCAACGCACAATTAAACTCTGGAATTTGTTACCAGAGGATGTGGTCGGTGCATTTAGTATAGCTGTGTTTAAAAAAGGATTGGATAAGTTCTTGGAGGAGAAGTCCATTACCTGCTATTAAGTTCACTTAGAGAATAGCCACTGACATTAGCAATGGTAACATGGCATAGACTTAGTTTTTGGGTACATGCCAGGTTCTTATGGTCTGGATTGGCCACTGTTGGAAACAGGATGCTGGGCTTGATGGACCCTTGGTCTGACCCAGTATGGCATTTTCTTATGTTCTTATCTTCATATATTTTCAGCTACTGAAGATGACTTTTCAGTGACCAATGTTAAATGGGACCTTATATTGACCATATTATATACTGATTGATTCTACATAAGAAAATAATTCTATTTTTAGACTTTTTAAAAATGTATTGTATAACACACTTTAACCAATAGGATTTGCCCTCTGTAGTCTTTTGTTAAAGAAATCCTTTCATTTGTAAATATAAGTTGACAAAATGCCTTGCTTAAAATTATACTTTTCTAATCACTGGCATAATTATAGCATGTATTATTTGAAATAAACAGATCTACCAAGAATATTTGTGTTGCTAATAAATGTGTGTTCATATAAAAAGGCCAACTGTGTTCCCAAAGCATGGGGAACAGAGCTACCCATCTGTATGTCATTTAGCGCAAGAGAAGCAATTGCAGGATTAAATTACATGGTATTGGATTGCAATTTCCTAGCATTGGATGTTTTTCTGCTTTTTTACCTTGAGCCACATTGCTAAGGAGTGTTCATAAAATGTAGCTTAAATCACAGATGCTTGCAAATCATTTAAGCAAAGATGTTCTTATTTCTGAAAAAAAAAAAAATACTGCTGGTTACCACTGACTAACCATGTCAAATAGTTAAAGGGGGAAGAAAAGCAAAATTAAAAGCATCTGATTGAAGTAAATAATGCAAACATAAAAAGCTTTACTATTGAAAGAAGGGTATTGAATCAACTTTATTTCACAGACTGGAAATTACTTTTGATCTGAACATTCTGAAAAAGATTGGTTTTTGCTATGAACCGTCTCATTAACCATGCTGCAGAGCTTCATGTTAATGACAAGCTTTGAAGGGGCTCGGCTATACTCCTTTGTTGGTCTCACTCTAATTTGGGAGGGGATAAAGATTTCATTTCAGATTTCTTTGTTTGTCTTTCAAGAACCACTAAAGAAGTATTCACACAAATTTTGCAGGAATGTGCCCCATGTCATAGCCTACAAATTATTTGGTTTTGGTGCACATAAAGGTCATGCTCTAAATTAGCAAAATGTTCCTACATCCTGGCTTTTCACTCTTATACATAAATATTTGTTTTCTAATTGTAAGTGAGGTTTGTTCTTGATAAAGTTATATTGTTTATTTAAAGTTGTCAAACCTTTGAGAATTTTGTTCATGGGGTGTATTGTGAGCCTAATATGTCTTTCAAAGAATAACTAAAAAGCAAAAAAAATAATGCATTATATATTTATAATTTCTAACATTACATGAAGCTGGTCAATTTAATAATTCCTTTGGGAGTAATCAATTATGAAGGACATACTATTCTGTCAAATGTACCCACCATGAGATAAAGAAGCACATCAGGTCAGCCAATGCCAGTCAATTGGAGCCAAAGGGGCATGAATGATTCAAGTCCTCCTCTCTGCTGCCCCATATTAATTTAAGGATCATTGAATGGAGTGATGGGGTGGAAGATGGGGGGGGGGGGGGGGGGGGGGAATCAGCCCATAGGAGCCTTACTTGGAGATCTCCGAGAGGGAAAATTGTTCCATGGGGACTTCTTTCATTGGTCCTGTGGGAAGGAGCAAGGAGGGGAGGTGGCCCATCTCAGCAGGCAGGTTAGCCTGAGGTGATTCAAAAAACTTAATTCTGTGTCCTAAGGTGCAGTGAAGTTTTGGTGGTCCCAACAGATTAACATGATTTGCACTAACTCAATATGAATATCAATAAGCTACTTAGAATGCTATGCAGTTCATTTAAATATTTGCGTTATGCTGGGCAAGTTGGCTTTAATGGTACCACAAGTTAACTGCTTGTGTTTAATACACATTAGAGTACGCTAGTAAATAGGACAGGTTAACAATGAGAACAATTTTTAAAGCCTGTCTGAAAAAATGTCCTTTCTTTGCCCAGTTAAAAATGTGTGCAGGCTTCCATCCTATGTACACTTAAAGCTAAATTAAAAAGAGACACTCCTGGAGGTGGAGGAGGGGGAACTGTGTGCACACTTGTCACTTACTGTTATTACTCAATTTAGGCTGACTCTAGAAGAGTGAGTCACAAATCGTATATATAAATAATGTATACATTTTCCAAATTATGCATGCACTTGGCCACCCACGTAAATAGTAGGTACAAAGAACATAGCCAATTTTAAGGTTGAATTTTAAAAGGGCTGTGTGTGCCGAAATGGGTAGATACGCACATGGATGGGACGCACGCATGCTGCCAATGACTATCTTACACTCTAATCTTAGCCCTAGAAGGTAAAGATGTATATGTAGGTGTAGAAGTGGAGGGTGGTTTATCATAGCCCTGGAGAATTAAATATGCCTGTATATTGGTATAGAACAATGACTTAATGTGGGAGTACTTGACTGACTGTGGGTATTGAAGAAAATGTTGTGGTGAAAAGAAGCATTTTAACAGCAGTTTCAACGTCTTTATTTGTCTGGAATCTTATGTCTTGTGGTAAAAAGAGTTCCAGAAGGAGGGGCCTGGAAGTGAGAATGCTTTCTCCTAGGTAGAGGACAGTCTGGCTAAACTTAAAGAGGGAATTAGAGCAGAGATTGTGAAGCTGATTGGAGAGATCTCGTTGGAGCATAGAATTTGAGTGCGCTATTTGCTCATGGAGAGTAGACAAGACATAGTAGATTATGTATCAGGAAAGTCAGTTTGTATTTAATACAATATTTGACTGGGAGCCAGTGAAAGAGCTGGAGGGTTGGAGTGATATGTTCACGTCTGCGTGTGTTTGTGAGTAACCTTGCAACAGAGTTTTGGATTAGCTGAAGGGTTTGATGATGAACTGAGGGAAGCCGATGTATAGAATGTTGCAATAACCAGTGATGTTAATATTAAGAATTGAAGGACAGTTTGGAAGTTTTGGAAGTTAAGAGGTGGTTTTAAGTGACATAGCAGATGTAGTTTGTAGACTGAAGCCTGATTAATGGATTTTATATGTGCTTGCATGGATAACCGAGTCAAGATGAACCCCAAGGTAACAGACAGTGTTGGAGATAGGAATGTTTTGAGAGTCAAATTGCACAGAACTGGAAAAAGAGCAGATCATCCCAGACTCATAAACTCTGTTTTGCTGAGATTAAATGAGGATCTATGGTAATAAAACCAAGCTCTGACGTAAGAAAGGCAGATGGAAATGAACTGATAGGCTATTGACCAAGATGATGTGATTGGGAAGAAAAACTGTATATCGTCAGCCTAAATGCATTAAGATTGACCCAGTATAGAGAGAAGAAAACAGAGAGGATCCAGATAGATATTGAATAAAACAACAGATAGAGCAGAACCCTGAGATACACCCATTGTGATTGAAAACCAGGAAGATGTATCAATAGCAATTTTTATCTTTTGTGTTCTGTTTGTGAGGTAGGATGCAAATCATGATAGGACAGTTCCAGAAATGCCAATGTCAGAGGAACAATTGAGAAGAATACTGTGATTTAAAGTGTCAAAAGCTGAGCTGTTAGACAAAAGAATCATTAGAAAAGAAGTCCCAGAGTCGAAGCCCCTGTGAATGACATCGGTGATGGATAGCAACAGAGTTTCTGTATTTTGGTGTTTTCGGAAACCTAATTGGTATTGGACAATAGATTATATTTTCTTAGACAAAAAGGTAGAGAGGAAACTGGATGAAAATTCTGAAAAGTAGTGGGTTCAGCATTAGGTGGGTTTTTGTTTTTTTTTGTTGCTGGTTTTTTTGTTTTTTTTTTTTAAATATTGGACAGACTGAGGCTGCTTTTACAACAGAACTGAGAGTGCCTGAAGAGAGAGATAAATTAGTGATGGCAGTTAGCTGTGGTAGATGTTCTGTAGCAATTGACCTTAAAAGGCTTATGGGACAAGAGTTGAGGGGGCAGTTTGATGTATTTAGGGATGCAATTGTTTGTAGTATTTCAGGTTGGGAGACATTCAAAATCAAACCATAGGGGTGTTAAGATACAGCGAATTGGTTATTTATGTTTACAATAGAAGGAAACATAGCAGAGAGAGTAGTTATTTTATCCTAAAAATGGTTAGCAAATAGTTCACATAGATCTTTATCAGAATGTGCAGGTGGGAATTTGTTTCTGGACGCAGGATTTGTGGTGAGACACCTTATTACATACAATAGCTCTTTTGGTTTGTTGATTCAATCTGTTGTGAGTAATAGTTCAGTTTTGTAATATTCGTTGAAAGTCTATATGAATCAAGAATGGCTCAATAGTTGCAGAGATCTTCAGAGGAGGTAGATTTCCACCATTTGGTTTCAGCTTGCCCTAGAGATCTTTTTAGGTCGGTGAGTGACTGCATGAACCATGGAGCATGTGTCGGATGTTTTATGATTCTAGGGCAAAGTAGAGCTATTTGTTCAAGGGTTGTGCAGATGTTATTGTTCCAGGTGTTGTTGATGGTATTGTCAATGTTGTCCAGTGGAAGGACAGACATACCTCTAGTTAGTTTATTTATGAGCGATTGCATTTCAAAGTGTACTCTTCTAAGCACTTTGTGGCCTTTGGGAGGTGAAAGGGAGCGCATAGTGAATTGTACAGTAATTGCTATAAGGTAATGGTTGGACCATGGAACTGGTGTAATGGTCAAACTACTGATGTCATGAGAGAAAAATTAATGGTTTAAAAAGATTAAGTCCAATGTATGGCCAGCTTTATGGGTTGCTGATGTGATAATTTGTTGAAAATTGTATACGGTGTGCATGCTCATGAAGTCCTCACAGGGTGGTGAAAATGAAAGCTGGTCTTTGTGTAAGTTGAAAGTATTTAGGAGTATTGTATTTGACAGTTTACATTTGCCATAGTTAAGAACTCAAAGAAAGGTGAGCTATTATGGTGAAGAATGGTGGGGGGGAGGGGGGCAGTAGACCAGACAGATACTGAATATCTTGGATGAAAATATCATTGCTTCAAATGGAGACTGAATGTATGCGGGTCGCTGGAACAAGTCTAATGATTTTTTATGGATAATTACAAAGCTGCCACCTCATCTATAAAAACGGGGTTGAAAGGCGTAGGTGTATTCAATCGGGCAGCATTGGTTTATTGCAGGGACGTCAGCTTCGGTGGCCCATGATTCAGAAATACAAATACAGTCTGGGTTATTATATTTCAACAAATTATGAAAGACAAAGGCCTTTTTTGTGATCGATTGTGCTTTGGTAAGCATGATGGTCAATGTTGTTGCTATTGTGACAATTTTCATAGGTTGGCTAGGTACTTGGTGAAGCATTAACCTGATTGGTTGAACATATTGTTCACATCGAGGTGGCAGTGAACTATATTGACCCTGTCCAATTATGGTGGGGCTCTCCATTGCAACCATTAAATGCTGAGCATTTGAATGAGATGAGGAGGAATAGTATTCAGCTGATGTTGTGCCTGTTGGTGGCAGACGGCTGCGACATCTCTTGCTCACCTCCTTTCTGCCTGCTTCGGTGAATCTCGGACATTTGGCGACCTCTGCCTCTTCATGCTGCTCTCCTCGGCGTTCCTGGGATGGCGTGGGCAATCTTGTCCGCCATCTTGAATCGGGCACTACCTAAGGCACACGCGCACGCCATGCCCCATCTTATACACGTCATGGCGGGAACCTCAGGGGCGTCCCCTCCACCTGACGTCATCTGCCTGCATGCATTTAACCCTGCCGGACTGAGTTACCTACGTGTTAGCAAGGACTTCCTTCCTGCTGAATTCCACTCCTTCAGAGAAGCTTGCTTTGCTATGCTGAACTCGTTCCTGACCAGATACTTGAATGCTTTAGGTACCCGCTCCTCAGGGGCCTTGTCGCGTTCTGGCTATCCGCTCCTCGGAGGGCCCTCCTGCCTGGAATCTCTCTACTTCTACTCCAGGACTGTCTGGTTCAGCCTTGTGACTTTGCTACCTTCTGCTGACGGAACCTCCGGTGTACTCCGTGCTTCAGGCCACTACCGTGATCGCCTCAGCAACCTTCCTTGCACAATTCAGAGTACCATCTGCTCTTCAGCTCCACTGACCTCCTGCTCTACTCTCAACATTCTCCTGAGATCCTCGGCATACCCTGCGCTGTAGGCCACTACCGGATCATTCAAGAACTTCCAGCGAAGGAGGGATTTCCCGGCGTACCCTGCTCTGCGGACCACTACCGAGAATATCATCCACGAGCCACCCATATCACTGGACTGTGCCTATATATCCCACTTGGTGGGATCCTCTACATTTTCAGTATAATAAAGACTATTGCTGTTGTGTCAGTTTCAGCTAAGGCCACACCTATCGTGGTGAGTCCTCACAGGGCTCCTCCCTGTGGATGGAGTCAGCTCTCACCCCAATCCAGGGTCTACAAACATATCAGAAGATAACAGCTGAGAAGATTGACAAAGACACTGGCCAGAAGCTGTGCAAACTTGGTGGTCAAGGAGCAGCTATGGAGCTCAGTGATTCAGGTGCATATGAAGGAGCACACACAATTTGTGTGTGCTCCTTCATATGCAGAATAAAGCGCGCGCCCCTCCGGCATCCACAGGGTGAGTTTGAAGCACCCTCACCCCCCTGGATGATGTCACCAGGGGGGTCGTGATTTCCTCCAGCTGGCTTGCACAGGGAAAACCGAAAGGCAACAGCTAGCTGCAATTCAGGGCTCTTCACAGGATATTTCAGCAGGTAGTGTGGTAGAAAGATAACATCCAATGATGGCATCAAACGCCTTACTAAAGAGAGAAGTTTTTAAACCCTTCCTATATTTGCTGTAGTCTCTCTCAAGTCTTAGTGAAAGGAATTCTAAAGTGGCAGGGCTAGGAAAGTGAAAGCCATTTCCCTAGTTTTTTCAAGCCTTATTTCTAAGTAGAAATTTTTAGAAGCTCCTTTTGAGAGGAGCTTCTGTTCAGTGTTCACTGCAGAAGTACCTGGAACAGAGCCACATAAAACAAACTTAAATAAGATTGACAATGATTAAACCTAAACTGATTTTCAGAACAGTGTATTCGTAAGCAGCTAACTAAAAGTAGATAAGTTAATGGGGCCAGATAAGATTCATCCGAGATTATTGAGCGAATTTAGAGAAATTCTGGCAGCTCTACTGGCTGACTTTTTGAATGCTTCTTTAGAGTCAGGAGTAGTTCCTGAAAACTGGAGAGGGGAAGATGTGGTTCCTTTTCATAAAAGTGGAACTAAGGAGGAGGCTGGGAACTAGAGCTCTTAGTCTAACCTGTGTGGTCAACAAATTAATGGAATTACTGCTAAAACAGAAGATATTGCAGTCTATGGAATCCAATGAGCTGAAAATTTCAAGATACTCAGAGGTCCTTTTCCTGGGTAGTGACTCCTAACATGGAACCCAGCATCATGTACCTGTAGTTATTATTTTTCCAGATGTGCATTACATTGCCCTTGTCCACATTAAATTGCAACTTCCATTTAGAAGCCCAATCTTCTAGTTTTACAAGATCCTTTTCTGCAATTCCTCATAATCCGTTGCTCTTTTAATGACTCAAAACACGTTTTATGTCTTCTGGTCACCTCACTTGTTATTCCTATCCCCAGATCATTTATAAATATGCTAAATAGCACAGATCCCTGGGGTATGCCACCAACAACCTTTCTCCATTTGGAAACTTGACCATTTAGTCCTACCCTCTGTTTCCTATATTTTATGCAATTACCAATCCATAAAAAAACCCACTGCCTCTGATCAGATGACATCCCAATTTCCCGATGAGTCTCTCATGAGGGACTCTGTCAAATACCTTCTAAAAACCCAAATAAACTAGGTCTACCAACTCACCTTTGTCAGCATGTTTATTTACATCCTCAAAGGAATCTAGTAATTTGGTAAGGTAAGACTTCCCTTTGCAAAACCCATATTGACTTTCCCCCATTAAGCTATGTCTATTTATGTTGTCAGTAATTTTGTTTTTAAGAATAGCTTCAACCATCTTGCCTGGCACTAATATCAGGCTCAGTGTTCTATAGTTTCCCAAATTACCCCAGAGCCCTTTTTAAAAACATTGGCATCACATTGGACATCTTCCAGGCTCCTGGTACTGTAGTTTTAAATGATAGGTTGTAAATCACCAGAAACAGGTCTGTAATTTTATTTTTGAGTTCCTTCAGAACTCTGGCATGAATACCATCCGGTCCTGGTGATTTGTTATCCTTTAGTCTCTCAATATGATTTATTACTCCTCCAGTTTTCACAGTGATTCTTTCTAATCACTCAGTCATCACCATCAAAAGATGTTTCTGGTGTAGGTATGACCACGACATCCTTCTCAGTAAACAGAAAGGCAAAGAATTAATTTACTTTTTGTGCTATTTCCTTGTTCTTCCTGACCACTACTTACTGATTTGGCTCATTGTGTAACTGTGGAAGAGGTTGTAGCAGACCAGATTTCTCTTCAGATTGTGGTACTACAAAAAGAAAATTTTGCTTTGATGAAGCAAACTGAAGACCATGAAAACCATGACAGGAAAAATAATTTGTGGATTATAGGCTTATCTAAATCAGTCTCTGATCAAGAGCTTATACAATTGGTACAATTGTGGCTGCCTGAGATGCTAGATCTATCTTTGGAAACGGAACACATAGTAGTGGAATGGGCTCAGCTAGGCCAAGGCCTGTGATCGTGATAATTTTGAACTATGCAGATAAACAAAACATTAATGGCATATAGAACAAACTGTGTGCTTGAACACAATGGCACTAAAATCTTTTTAATGACTAACCAGCTGAAGTGTCTGAAAGCCGCAAAGCTTTGGCACTTATCTGTTCAGAGTTGCATTGTAAAGTGATAGCTTACCCATAACACATGTGCTCAGAGGACAGCAGAATATTAGTCCTCAAACATGGGAGACACAACTAAGGCCTGGAGCTTGCTGACCCTGTGTGCTGTAGTGAGCACCATAAAAAATATGACCTTCCAGATCAGGTACTTCAGGTCACAGGAGCGCAGCGGCTCAAAGGAAAATTTCATTAGCTGAGCTAACACCATGTTAAGGTCCCAAGACACAGCAGTAGGCCTTATGGGAGGCTTCAGCTGAAGCCCCACATGAAACATACAACTATAGGTTGTGCAGAGATGGGTGTACAATCTATACCATGGTGGTATGCACCAATTGCACTCGGATAAACTCTAAAGGAGTTGGTCTTCAAGCCAGCTTCTGATAGATGTAGAAGGTAATCAGTTTTTCTGTGGAGCAGGAGAAAGATCTAGGGCCTTCTGCTCACACCACATGAAAACCTGCTCCACTTCAGTCCATAGGACTTTTTAGTGGAAGGCTTTCTAGAAGTCACAAGGACCCAAGACACATCTTGCGAAAGATCAAGCGATTGCAACATTAACCTCTCAATATCCAGGCTGTGAGTGACAGGGCCTGGAGGTTAGGATGCTGTAACCTGTCTCGATCCTGTGTGATAAGATCTAGAGAAGTCCCCAGAATGATCAGTTTCTGTATGGATAACTCCCTCAGGAGTGGAAACCAGACCTATCTCAGCCAATAAGGAGCTGAAGATCATAGTCCCTTTGTCCTCACAAAGTTTCAAGAGAGTCTTTGTTGCCAGTGGAGTTGGAGGATACGCATACAGAAGACCCTTGCCCCAATCCTGGGCAAGGTCATCTGAAGCTGGTCTGCTACATGTGCAGAACAGGGAGAACAACTGAGAAACTGTGAATAGATCTACATCCAGGCTTCCCCAGAGGTGGAAGATCCAATTTGTGACCCCTTGGTCCAGAGATCATTCATGGGATCTGAGGGCATGCCTCAGTCTATTTGCTATCTCGTTCTCCATTCTGGCCAGGTATAACCCCTGATGAGTCATCCCTCCAATGGTCACTTGTACCCTCATCCCCACTACTGTTGACCAAGGATAGGGCCCTGGACACTCGGCCTTTGATCATCAGTGCAGGCACTGATGGAACTGGATGTGGGGCAATAGACCCTGGTGCCTTTGCCAGTCTAAGGAGAGCTTTCGCCTCTGAGGAACCAGCAATGATGACCAGATCAGCAGGGGGAGGCAGCAGTGCCCTGCAAGGCATTGATATGTCCCAGGAACAGACACCAACTGGGTCAGTAACATGCCGATGAGCATGTGCAGGGATTCCAGCAAAGGCTTGAGGACTGTCGTCAGTGCCACAACACCAATGCTGTGTATCACCTTCTTGACAGCCAGCTGCACACACCTCTCCAGTTCCTCCTCCAACATGACAGATGCCAATACAAGCTGGGATGGAGGAGGTGTGACGAGCTCCTCTTCGGAACCGAGAGGAGGATTGGTTGCTGGCATCGGGACTGATGGAGTCCATGACACATCCCCGGCATTGATGGATGACTGGCTTTCCTTGCTGCAGGGTTGCTTCAGGGCATCACAGCAGAAGCTGATGCATCCCTTTGCCCAGCACTGTGTATTGATGGGGACTGATGCTAATGCTTCTTCTGCTTGCCTCGATGCTCAACATGGACCTCCTCAAACTGGAGGAGCCTGACAATGGCTAGTCTTCAGCATCCCTTCTAACGTCGATGGAACTGACAGTCCTGCTGTCAATGGCTTGGTGTCCATTGGTGTGGCTCCAATGCTCCTAGATGCAGATAGCTTGGTCTTCTCCGGCCCGAGGAGGCGCTCCATGTTATCAAGCTGGATCTTAAGTCCGTTTAGAGTGATCTTAGCACACTTGCTGCAAACCTGGACATCATGCGATGCCCCAAGGCAGAGGATACATCTATCGAGGGAGTCCGTGATAGACATGGTCCTCGTACACCGCTTAAATCCTGAGGTGGACATATTGGCACAAAATAAAAGGAATATGTGATTGAAATCAATGGCGGCAGACGTCCATGGCTGGTGGACACCGAATGCACCATCACCCTGGGGTTATCTATGCGAAAATAAACTTACCAATAACAGTTGAAAATCCTATCTAGGATGATAAAGGGAGAACCGGGGGTTGGGGGTGGAGGACTCTGCATCGATCATGTAAGGCATCAAAGAAAAATTATCACTAAAATGAAGTTTTTCCAAAAAGAGAGCAGAAGGACCAAAAGTTGAGCAAAGTGAGGCTCTCACCTGACCACGTGGTATAATGCATGCTGAGGATGCCCAATGAGGCTCAGTCAAAGTTCTAGAAACTTTGACATAAGTTTTCCATGCCGGGCTCCATCCCATGATATCACCCATGTGTGAGGACTACCATCCTGCTTATCTTCGAAGAAAAAAAAACGTTGTTCTTTTGTTCCCTGCTAAACTGAGTTATTCACAATGATAAAGATTTATTCTTAGAATTAAAGAAACAGACTGATAACCTTATGAATAGAGTGCATAACTAAATTGAACAGCTACCCTTAAAATTTTGAAGCTATGGATATTCTAATTTTATGTTATTTGAACTTTATGCTATAATTAATGCTTTTGATCAAAATTGAAAAACCCTTATAAAATACCTGCAACAGGGAAATTGAGTTTATCAATTTTAACCAAAAAACGTGAAAAAAAGGCTATCTTAGGTGCTCAGATGAAATCATCAAAGCAAGCCAGCAGGAAGCCTAAACTCTACTGGCCCAAATTGAATGTCTGTATGTATGTATGTATGTATGTATGTATGTATGTATGTATGTATGTATAAATAAATAAATAAATAAATAAAATAAATAAATAAATAAATAAAAGAATGGGCGCACAGGCCAGGTTTAAAAAAGGTTTGGATAAGTTCCTAGAGGAAACATCCATAAACTATTATGGTAATTAATAAGCAAAAGTTGCTTGTAATTTATCTAATGTTTGGGTACTTGTGACTTGGATTGGCCACTGTTGGAAACAGGATACTGGTCTAACCCAGTATGGCATATCTTAGGTTCTTATGTTCTTAAGGAGTCCAAGCCCTACCGGCCAAAGATGGACCATGGGAGATATGAGCAGGGAAGGGGAAGAGAATGAGTAAAGGTGTGAGAATGTGAAATGGGTGAGGGAGGAATTAGGGCGTTCAATGAGGAAGGGAGATGTGGGAGAGAGCAATGGAAGGGTTGGGAAAGTGAGATGGGTAGGGATCTACTCATCCACATACACCCAGCCACCCCCACCCTAGCCATACACACAAGCATACCATGCAACATATGTAAACATTTTTAGATAAATTAATTCATACCATATAAATTGAATCCACCTAAAAATATGCCAACATTTTAATCCGTCCAGCAAAAACTCCAACATACATCTATTTTTGGTAAAATTAACCTCTAAATTTGCATTTTATAAACCCTAGAATCAGAAGCCCTAGTTATAATCATATATGGAACTAGGGTTCTTTTGGCAGTGACATACAAACCTTCCACTTTATGTTTTATTTGCATAACTTTCTGGCCAAAGCACTGGTATGAAAGTAGATCCTGTGTTTATGGATTGTTAATCTTGGAACTGCTTTTATAACTGGATCATTCAATTTCTGCTCCTAAATGTCAATCTGATATTGATGGCTGTTTTGTTTTTTTTTTCTTGAATGTATTAATCTTGTTTAATATATTTACTTCAGGACTTAACATTTTAAAACCAGCATCATGGAAGTTTTTATTTGATTTGGATCCTTGATGGGCCTGTAAGATGAGTTTTCAGACTTAAGAAAGAAAGAATATTTTTGAAGATGCAATTCCTTGAAACATTATTTGTTTTTTCTCAGTTTTTTGTCCTTGTGTGTTTCATGTGTAGATAAGTGATTCTTGTTCTGGAGATGAACTGTGTTACATTGTGCTTTGCTGAGATTTTTGCCATACGCTACAACTTAATTTATCAAGGCTTACATATCCATGCTGGGGCACCTCTGAGCTTAAGTCAGTATGATTATTATCACTTGATAGTTCATTCCAAACTTAATTTTGATATGTGATATAAACATTGTATCTTTGAATGTGGATGGTGTTCACTCACCTATTAAAAGAAAAAATTCATTTTATTAAAAAAGGCTAAGGTTCAGCTTTGTGTTTCTCCATTAAATGCACCTTACTGATTCAGAACACAAGAAGTTTTAAATAGATTGGGTGGGGACAGATTGCTTACTCTTCCTATGCTTATGTCTTATGTACTAATATAACTCCTTCCTGTTGTCTTCTGCAGTGCTTCTCAACCCAGTCCTCAGGGCACACCTAAACAGTCAAGTTTTCAGGATATCCACAATTAATATGCAAGAGATAGATTTGCATACAAGAGGCAGTGCATGCAAATCTTTCTCATGCATATTCAATGAGGATATCCTGAAAACCTGTTTAGGTGTGCCTTGAGGACTGGGTTGAGAAGCACTGCAATAGACAACAGGGAGTTGTTATATTAATACATAAGGATCTCCCTTTTGCTCTTGAGAAGGCAATTACTGATCTGGAGTGGTGTTCCATGTAGGTTCTCTTTCAGATATGTTTTTTGTTATGCATATGCACCAAATTTTTACTGACATGTCTTTTTTTTCGCAGTATCTTAAAGTCAAGTCAATTTCTGGAGCATACTCTAATTATGGGAGGAGATTTCAATCTAGTGGCTGATCCTGATACGGATGTTACACTCTAGAGATAAAAATGAAAATAAAGAAACAAACACCTTCAGTTATGCTGCTGCCATTTCTCATGAAAGAACTGCAACTACTGGATGTATGGTATGTTCTATATCCAGAATAACTAGACTTCTCATTCTAAGCCACATAACTTATCATATGGAGTATATTCTTATTTCTATATCCTTATTTTCACAGGTTAACATGTAAATTTTAAAAGGAGTGTGCATACAAGTACATGCGTATCATTTAAAATATCCCTACCGCGGGTATGTGTGGCGCCTTTATGCGCATATTCACGAGTGGCCATGGGGGGGGGGGAGGGGGGAGGGGAAGAGAGAGACAGGCACAGACAGTAGACAATCTGACATTCTATATATCTCCCACTGTAAGAAAGGATGGGTATTTTTTGGGGGGGAGGGAAGTGTTACAAGGCTCTACAGACCCTTGCATCTTAGGCTGACAAATGTAACCCCCCTCCCAAAAAAAAACAAAACCCACTGTGTTAAAAGTGCCCCCTTACAGTTGGAGATATATATAGAGATAGACTGTCTCTGTAAAGGAGAGTCTTCTCCCCCCCCCCCCCCCCCTTTGTGTTCAGGATCCCTCTGGTCCAAAATCTTCAGACTTGTGCCTCATCTGGACCAGCAGTAAAGTTATAAAGATAACATGGCGCGCATTGCCATATTCAGCCTTGCACATTTCAGGGGTCAAGCACGTACGTCTTGGGCCCACCCCAGAATGCCCATGCCCAGCTGCCTCATTCTAGGTGCTCACACAAGTATGCGCATACGTCCCAGCTTCTTAAAATTCGCATTGCTCGCACGTGGCCCACATATGCGGGTATGAGGCTGTTTTTGCGCAAGCAATGCTTTTAAAATCTGCCTGTCAATTAAGCAGATATTGGCACTATAACCAGGATTTAATTTGTGGGGGAATGGCCAGGCACGCAGTTTTGACACTTCTTTTCCGGCTTAACAGGCAAAGCAACAGGGGCATTCTCCATTTCCTCCTCTCCAGGCAGCTTGCAGGGGAGGGAGTGAACCTGGAGTACACAGAGATCAGAATAGCTACTCTGCTCCCTAATCCAGCCCCTCCCCTCTTGTTCCCCCTCCTCCCCCCCCCCCCCATCTTCCTGTATTGAGGGAACAGAAAGGGACAGGGTGATACTGAAGAAGCCATTGCAGAGCAAAGAATAACTACAAAAAGAGTTTGAATTAATGCAAGTTTGAAACTTCTGAGCAGTAGTGCCAATTGTCAAAGCTTCAGCCCTGGCCTTGATGAATGGCACTGCTGCTCACAACTTTCAAATTTGTGCTAATTCAACCCCTTTTTGTGTCCATTAGCGAGGACTTCATTTCTGGCAGAAAAACCCAGAATGGCATTCTGCCACCTTTTTCTTGGACTCGAGAAAGCAGAGCAGAGTCAGCAATATATATCAATTTTGGCCACTAGTTGCATGGATTATTTATACCCTCCCAGCCTTAGAGGAAGCAGAGAAGAACAGCGTGTTGGTACTGATTACCCTGAGACAAGGACAGTCACATGAATTTTTGTGAAATTCCCAGCACAATGTAGGAGGCCATGAGAGACAAGAACCAAGGTAAAAAAAAAAAAAGTGGCTTCTGATTCTAGGGTTTATAAAATTACTTTCACCACTCTTGAGTGTGTTGACTTCCTACTTATCATGTCATCATCCCATGCCCTGCTGTCTCTGCTGTTGGTGACCTCACTGGAGTGGGTTGAAGGGCCAAGAGAGTGAATTAGGGAATTTGGGGGAGGACAAAAAAGAGTGAGTGAAGGGATTGGAGAGGCTGTTGGTTATGTGAGGGAGAGGGGGAGTGAGTCAAGAACTGAGCGATGAGAGAAGGGATCGGAGGAACTAGGAGATGTCAGTACGATGATCAGAGTTGGGGGCAGTCTGTAAGTGAGGGAATCAAATGGATGGAGAAAGCGTTAAAGAAGGAAGGAGACAGGATTGGGTGTGACGGGTGGGGGGGAGGAAGAGAAAAGAGTGAATGAGGAGAGCCTGTGGCATTGCTCCCTTCCTTCCATCCCCAAGGAGGCAAAGAGCAGGCAAAGGAGATTGAGGACAGTGGAGACAGTGCACACTGCACACTGTCTGTGCACCACTCTCTGCACTGCACACCAGTCTGCTCCCACTCTCCAAAGCAGAGGTGAGCTAGCAGAGTCTGGCTTGAAGATGCAGCCTATAGTTTAGTGGTTGAGGATGGACAGAAGGAGAGTTGCTGGAGAGAGTGATTTTCCACGGAGAGTAGGGGCTTATAGATCAGCAGGCATAGGGAGCTAGACTTGGTGGCTTTAGGATGACTGGGGATGGAGGATAAGGATCACCAGGGCAGAAAGGAGCAGGGGTTAGAAAGAGAGAGAAAGAGACGAACAGACATTATTTCTTTCCACCTTTTCCTCCTCACCAAAGTGATCTGTATCCCTAACCCCAGCCATCCTTTGGCTACCAGTGCTCATGCAGTATGTGTCACACCTGGCCCTGACCTTATCCATCTCATCCCCTTCACAGTTACACTTCCTTTTTGTCTACAAATTAAGCCCAGACTATAACACTTTCTGATCATGCTCATATTTCAATAGTACTATGATTGGGAATACTTAGGCCCAAAGCTTTTAAATGGCAGCTTAATCTCTCTCTATATTATGACAAGTCATTTTGTGGACAGTTTAAAGCTAAGTGGCAAAGTTATATGCTCCACAATGCTACTTTTGAAATATCTTGAGCCTTGCTTTGGCTTGCAGGTAAGGCAGTAAAGTGGAGGGAAATCATAGCCTATGTAGCACAGAAAATCAAGCTTGAGATACTGATTCTTCACTTACATAAACAATTGTTCATGATAAAATCCTTGTATACTAGCTATATAAATAAATAAATCAATAAAAGTAATCAGAAATCAAGGATATTTGGATTCTATTAGGAAAACCTTAAATCATGTATTGAATCTACAGGCTCAAGTCTGTGCATACTTTTAGAAGTCAGCTGTTTTGTTATGGTAATAAGGCCAGTGAGTTACTAGCATGATTGGCAAATAGCTCTAAGCCTAAACATTATATATTGGCTTTAAAAGATAAATAAGGAGTAGAACATACTAATATAGAGCAAATAATGCAGGTTTTATTTGATTATTATTCAGAATTGTACTCTGCTTGCCCAAGCTCAGAGGATGTATGTTTGAAATATTTTGATGGTTTTCAAATGCCTTATCACAGATGCACAGACACGAATGCTAAATGAACCTATAGCTAAAATTTAAGTAGATATTACTATTAAAGCCTTGAAATTAGGGAAGACACCAGGTACAAATGGACTGAGGTATCATTACTATAACATTTTGAGGAATTTGGTCTCTGAAGCCTTAATGCAGATATATAATTATTATTACACAGAAAACTTTTTGCAGGAAATCAATCTTTAATCACTATTTTTTTTCCCAAAAAAGGAGAGACTCTACTGCAGCCCGAATCCTATAGACTTATTTTACTAATTAATGTAGATGTTAAAATATTGGCAGTTATTTTGGCAAAAAGAATGTGTGTGGTTCTTCCATTTTATTGTTACCAAATCAAAAGGGGTTTGTGAAGGGCAGATATGAATAAATGTGCATAAACTAATTGAAGCATGACATACTTCTTACCGTGAAAATGAACAATAGGTAGTAGTTAGTCTAGATGCAGAAAAAGCCTTTGACAAGGTTCAATGGAAATACATTTTGGGGGTTTTAGGTCAGTATGAGATTCAAGGCTCATTTGTTCAGTGTATTTGTTTATTATATAGTTTCCCTCAAGCATGAGTGATTGTTAATGGTCAGATTTCTTGGCCTTTCCACTACAAAGTGGTTCTAGGCAAGGTTGTCCCTTTTGCCCTTATATTAATTAAAAATGGAACCCTTGGCTCTTAAAATTAAAGCCTCTTCAGCTGTGCAAGGACTTAAATTAGGAAAATTGAAATGAAAAAATGTTTAAGTTTGGCAGATGCCATGTTATTCTTTATGGGCAATCTGCAACAGTTCTAAATTTATTTTTGACCTTTGGGAGTTTTACAGGACTGAAGATTAACTTTAATAAAACTGAAGCTATGCCTCTTTATAGTAGCAAACTGAATGGCAAAGTGATGTTCCTTTAAGCTAGGCCTCTTCACAACTTAAATATTTGGGAATTTATATTTCACAAAATAAAACTTTACTGCATAAATTAACTATTCAGTCTTTTATAGAGAGCATGCAAGAATAGTTTCCTGCATGGTCAGAACTACCACATTCCCTTTTTCGTAGATGTGCTTTATTTAAAATGGTCTTGCTACCTAAACTCCTGTACCAAAGCTCCTATATAAAATGCAAATGCTTCCATGCTGGTTGCCAGTTAAAGATGGGGCCTATGTACTAAAGGTCCTTTTATTCTGTGTGTCTACAGGAAAAATACTTAGTACATAGGGCCCGATATTAGCAGACTTCGATCTACGATTATACAATTTAGTCCAGTCTTTCCCCAGCATCGAGGACTTTGACGCCGATGTCCTTGATGGAGTTGGTGATGGACGGTCACCCTGTCCACAATGCTGCTGGCGAATCATCTCCAAGGTCAATGGACCCTCCACGGGCGATGGCGCTTGAACTGGCGTCAATGGAGCTGTATGTTTTGAAGGAAACAACTGCTCCATTTTGTCCAGGTGAGCGCGACGGCCCTTGGGGGTCATTTGTGCATAACTAGGGCATCGACGAACGTTGTGCGGGGGGCCTAAGCACAAAACACAGACTTCATGCGGGTCCGTTATGGACATGATCCTCGGACCCTCGGGACATTTCCTAACCCTGGTCGCCATGTTAAAATTTGACGGGCACGCGGTCAGTGACCATTGGGCACCAAAGCAGTAAGCCGCCGGGAACCAACCGCAAGTACCGGGAAAAAAAAAACACTTACCAAGCGTCGGAGGAAACGGAGTGCAGTGAGGGATTTTTTGAGAAGATAAACTTCAAATAGTTTCGTGAGGAAAGTTGTGAGAAATTTCTCACAGAGCTCCTAAACCGCCAGGTAACTGCTACGCGGGAAAAAAAGAGACTGAAGGGGGACCCCTGGTGGCTGCAGGGTTAGTGGCATGCTGGACATGCTCAGTGTGCCAGTCAAATTCTAGAAACTTTGACAAAAGTGTTCCGTGACAGGGCTCCATCTGATGATGTCACCCATATGTGAGGACTACCATCCTGCTTGTCCTGGGAGAATACTTATGCCACCCATATGCTGTACCAATGACTAAGAGAGAGGGGGTGCAATTACATCCCCTCTTCCTTGTCAAGGAACATAACCTGGGGGAGGACATTGTCACTGAGGTAAAGGGCGGGAAATATGATGGAGGTTAAGGAGTTTAAAGTTGCAGTGCAGGGGTCAGGACAGACTCTTCCACTTACTACAGGAAGGAACATTTGGAAGGAGGCATATGTAGATAAGGTGAATAATGTGGAACAGCAAAAAAGAACAATGCTAACAGCCCAAAAGAAAAAGACGGGAAAAATACACTAGAATTTAGGAAAGAAAAAGTAAATGAAGTTCTCTATCAGGAACAGTTGCAGGGAGAGGAAAGGTATATAGGGATATACAGAGCCAAGTAGAAAGCACACGGGCAGACTGAATAGGATGGTGAAGGAGTAGATCTATGCAAAAACAAAAAAAAACATGTGCTAAAATTACCATGGGCCTGGATCACTGAAAAAGGAAATGCTGACACTGAAGCAAGGTGCTAAAAGGCTGGAAGAAGGCTGGTTGCCACACTGCATGAAGGCTATACAGCTGAAGAGAGCATTGTGGCTACAACAGCTGGTGCTGAACCTGTTGGCTGTAACACCTAAAGTGTAAGCAGTTTGGCATTAGCTGAAGCCATGGGTCCATGCAGCACAGGACAAACCAGCAGACATGAAGGAAGCTGTGTGGGGATCTCTACCCAGCTAAAATGTACTCCTCCAAAACACAGTGCAGTTGCTTACCTGAAACAGGTGTTCTCCTAGGACAGCAGGATGTTAGTCCTTACATGTGGGTGACATCATCCAAAGGAGCCCAGCATGGAAAACTTTTGTCAAAGTTTCTGGAAGCTTTGACCAGCATGCCACTATCCATGCGTCCACACGAAATTCCCCTTCAGTCTCGTAATTTAGATAAAAAATATGAGTGAAAAAATAAACACACAAATCGGAAGGAGAACTCAACTCTGCAAAGTGGTGGGCGGGATTCCTGAGAACGAACATCCTGCTGTCCTAGGAGAACACCTGCTACAGGTAAGCAACTGCATTTTCTCCTAGGACAAGCAGGATGGTAGACCTCACATGTGAATGAATACCAAGCTCCAGACTGTTCCCGGCAGCAGGTGAGACCAACAGTTACCAAACAAAGTGCCAATGGGCGCGACAGCAACTGCAGTACTGTTGGTTGACAGGGGACTGTCTGGCCCCAAACAGGGGTACTAGGCAGGAAGAGTTGGGTTCAGGTCTGGAAGAGATTGCAAAGGACGAACTGGCCGAAGGCACTGTCCTGTTGACCATCTTTGTCTAAGCAGTAATGTGCCACAAACATGTGAAGGGAACTCCATGTTGCTGCATGGCAAATTTTGAAGGGGACCGCTCGCAGATGAACCACCAATGTCGCCATGGCCCGTATATAGATTGAGCTTTGATGCGGCCTGTTAGCTGAAGGCTCTCTTGCGCATAGCAGAAGGCAATGCAATCCGCCAATCAGTTGGACAGAGTCTGTTTACCCACTGCCACTCCCAGATGATTGGTATCAAAAGATACAAGGAACTGAGTGGACTGCCTGTGACCAGCTATGCGCTCTAAATAAAAAGCCAAGCCCTCTTGCAGTCCAAAGTGTAAAGAGCCCATTCCCCTGGTTGGGAATGAGGTCTGGGAAAGAAGGTGGGTAAAACAATGGACTGTTTGATAAGAACATGCCATACTGGGTCAGACCAAGGGTCCATCAAGCCCAGCATCCTGTTTCCAACAGTGGCCAATCCAGGCCATAAGAACCTGGCAAGAACCCAAAAAAGTGGAAATCAGTTACCACTTTAGGCAGAAATTTAGGGTTCGTACATAAGATCACATGATCATGAAAAAACCTTGTGTATGGCAGGTACATAACCAATGCCTGAAGCTCACTGACTCTACGAGCCGAAGTGATCGCCACTAGGAATATAACTTTCCAGGTGAGGAACTTCGAATTGCAGGAGTGCAACGCCTCAAAGAGAGGACGCATGAGCTGTGCCAGGACAATGTTGAGGTCCCAGAATGCAACAGGGGGCCAAAGAGGGGGCTTCAACTGGAACAGGACCCTCATAAAGCGGAGCTCCACTAACCACGAGGCAACTGCACCATGGGGAGAAAAAAAAAAAAAAAGAGAGACTGAAGGGGGACCTCGCATGGATGTGCGGATAGTGGCATGCAGGGCAAGTTCAGTGTGCTGTCAAAGCTTCTAGAAACTCTGACAAAAAAGTTTTCCATGCTGGGCACCATCAGATGATGTCACCCACATGTGATGGCTACCATCCTGCTTGTCCTAGGAGAACAAAGCAATGCAGAAGTAGGAGCAGGAGAACAGAAGGCAACACACATGGATTAGCAGCACAAGGGAGCACAGGAAGAAGCCACTGAAATGTTGTGGCCAGGAAGAAAATTGCATTGAGAATTCAGAAGTAGGGCAAGGTCCCAGAAGTGGCAGTCAGCAACAGCCTCTAGCTAGTGGCTGCAAGAATTTTAACTGGTGTAAAGAAAAGTGAACATATTACCTCTACTTTAATCAACTTACACTGGCTACCAATTGAATACCAGGTGAAATTTAAATCGATCTGTATCTTGCATAAGTTGATCTATAGTGAACAGGTTGATTAGCTGAACGCTGCTATTAAATTACATGTGCCCCAAAGAAATCTGCGTTCCACTAATAAAGGCTTACTGACCCTACCATCAGTGCAATCAGCCCACTTGAATCAGGTTAGAGATAGAGCTCTGTCTCTGGCTGGGCCCAAAATTTGGAATCTATTACCGACAGCAATTAGGCTAGTGTAACTATAAGCAGTTTAAGAGAGACCTTAAAACTTGGCTTTTTAGTGAGGCTTATTCAAGCCAATCTTAAAGTGATCAGTGTTTTACCTACAGTCCATAGCAGTCTGATGACAGCACCCCTGTTAGGAGAGGAACGTGATGAATCTGTTAACTGTTTTAGCAAGTATTAACCTTTTCTTTTACTGAGTAGTTGTCAATAGTTTTAAGATCATTTAGGTTTTAGATTTGATCTTAACTAATTGCTTTTAGGCTAATTATATTGTATTTTAGTTACTATATTATGAAGTACTTTTAGGATTATTTAAGATGTATTTTAGGTTTATTAATGTATTTTAAATGTATTTTAGGTTTATTAATGTTGTATGATGTATTTTAGCTGTATGTTTTTTATTTCTGTTGTGAACCGTTATGATGGGTCCTTAGTGACGGTATATAAAACCTAATAAATCTAAATCTAAATGAAGCATTCACCACTCTGAGGCAGTGAAGGGAATAAGTAGACATGAAGGCGATATGACAAATGCAGAAAAGAGGAGCAGGCAAGCAGAAGAAGAGTATCAAGGCAGCAGGTGGCTGCAGGTCAAGTGAGGCTGAGCAGGCAGGCAGGAATAAAGAGGCTATGGATAAGTCAGCAAGGCCAGTTAGCAGAACCATGGCACACTGCAATGGCCTGGCTGGAAGAAAATCAGAAGAAGCTATTTGAAAAGGGACTGCAGTAGCAGTGCAAGCTAAAGTTAGCAACGTTCAACCACGTGACCATCTGGCATCTGTCATGATAGGACATCTGTCAAATGATAAGGATTTTGAGAATGAAGTGTATGACAATCCTGGAGACAGGGATTTTGGAAAGGCTGGGTGGGTATAAAGGGTTTATCAATGATGGATAACTTCATTTTGTGAGAGAAAGAAGGATAAGTGAGAAATTTAGATCATTTGTTGACAGGTGTTTAGAGTAGGGGTGATAGATTGAATCAATAGGTTTCTATTCATCACCTCTGACAAGCAATTCAAGACTATGGGGAAAAAAAAATCACAAATGTGAAGAGCTCACTAGTCTATTCTTGAGAAACAAGGTAGATGTCAGGAGCAGGTAGGAGGCTAAGGCCCTGTATATAAAACTTTCTGACTGTGTGTATATGGCTAACAAAAATCAAGTCTCTGCTGCAATGATTCATAGGATAGTTGGCATCTTCCTCTGCACAAGAAAAAAAAACTGCTTTATTCAAAGAATGACAATGAAGGCCTATGTACCTGCAAAACCAAAGCAGGATAGGTGTTATGTGGCTGGGATTTACAGCTTTGCTCTCCAAACCTACCGATCAGCATTTGTGAACTTATCAGAGAGATGTTTATTTCCAAAGCCTGGTCAGTGTCATTCTGGCCAAAGACTAACTCGCAGTTTTGAAGAAAACACAGCAGTGTTAAACCACCCGGATTGTTCATCTGAGAGCTAATTTCCCTGCAGCAATGAACTAAGAAATGCAGATGAATCCCTATAAAAGGGGAGAGCAAAGGACTAGTTTTGTTTTTGGCAGCATGTAACATCTTCAAGGACCCTTGCATCTCCTCTGCACTCCTAACCTAGGGGTAGAATACTGCAGCCCAACTCACTGAGCTCTAAGAATCCCCCTAAGAGCTAGGCTTATACCAAATGCAGAGCCAGATAATCCATCTACCTCGACTGCCATGATGCAGCACATCAGACAGACCTTCCTCCATCACAGCCTGGACGAGCCAAACTCAGACTCCATTATAAGATGGGCATTTATCTTCCTATGGAGTTTAGTCACAATAACATTGGCAATCTTTTAACTGCAAGCTGCAGTTGATTTGAGATGCTAGTGCTTCACTGATTTTATAACAAATTATCTTTTTGTAATACTTTCTAAATCTGTGAACCTTGTAATAATCTGACATGTAATAAACAACAATAAAATCATTGTGTTAATCCTAAAGAAATCCCCAATAAAATATCCATTATCTAACATAAACAATATATTATTTTCTGATACATTGACATTGTTAACTCAGTGTGTTGCGGCAGTCAAAAAAAGCAAACAAAATGTTAGGAATTATTATGAAAGGAATCGTGAATAAAATTTAAATTGTCATAATGCCACTGTATTGCTCCTTGGTATGATCGCATCTTGAGTACTATGTGCAAATTTGGTTGCTGCATCTCAAAAAAGATACAGTTGCACTGGAGAAGGTACAGAGTAGGGCGACCAAAATGATAAAAGGGATGGACCAGCTCCCCTGTGAGAGAAGGCTAAAGAGGTTAGGGCTGTTCAGCTTGGAGAAGAGAGGGCTGAAGTTGGATATGATATGTCTATAAAATCATGAGAGGACTAGAATGGGTAAATGTGAATCGGTTATTTATGCTTTCAGATAATAGAAGGACTAGAGGGCACTCTATGAAATTAGCAAGTAGCATGTTTAAAACAAATCAGAGAAAATGTTTTCACTCAATGCACAATTATGCTTTGGAATTTGTTGCTGGAAGATATGGTTAGGGCAGTTAGTGTAAGTGGGTTTAAAAAAGGTTTGGATAAGTTCCTGGAGAAGTCAATAAACTGCTATTAATCAAATTTATTTAGGGAATAGTCACTGCAATTACTAGCATTTGTGGCATGGGCTCTATTTAATGTTTGGCTATTTGCCAGGTACTTGTATCATGGATTGGCTACTGTTGGAAATAGGATGCTGGGCTTGATGGACCCTCATTCTGACCCAGTATGGCAACTTCTTATGTACCTTAAAATGTGATTTAATAGAACTATTGAAATACCTTAAAGGTTTTAATATTGCATAAAAAGGAAATCTTCAACAGAAAGGAAGCTCTAGAACAAGGCGTATACTCAACAGTAACTTTAGTAAATATTTTTTTCATGAAAAAGGTGGTGGATGCATTGAATACCCTCCTGGAATGGGCAGTGGGGGCTAAAATTTAATGGAACATTAATGCTTGGAAATGATAGCAGACGAATTCATTAGCAGCTGGATCTGTCTTGCTAGCTACAAATACAGAAATAACAAGAATTAGAAGTTCTAGCAGAAATGCAGGTAGTCACATAGCTCAGTCTGTCTGGCATGCTGCATTAATAGAATTAATCAGCAGCTGGGTCTGTCTGGCAGGCGAAACATTCCACATGTTCACAGGGTTAGTTTGGCAGGTTGATGGTAGAAGGGTGTCATCCAGAAAGGCCACAGCAGGTTAGATGTTTGGGTACCAGCCATGCTAGTGCTGGTGGCTGTTGGGATTGTTTGGGGACCTTGCAGTTGGACATGGAAGGCAAGGGACCAAAGTATGAACTGAAAAAGTGATCTTGCAAGCTCAGCTATCCAGAAGAGTGAAATAAAATTTCCTTGGAAGGAAGGAATAGCCAAGCAGTCTGGATAAGTCACTTGGTCTTTTTTGCTGTCATTTACTGTTTGAGCATATTTACAGGTATACTTTTATTCTTTGCTTTTTGAAACAATGGTATGCTAATATAAATATACTGAATATTTAAACTCAGATTATTATGGCATAATATGTTTCTTCAAGGAATATTTTTAGGTTCATATTATGTAACTGAATTATCTATCTATATAAATAAAAATGTTAAATAGTTTGTACAAAATCGCTAATCTCAGAAACCACTGCACCGATTGCTTTCAAATTTGGACACAACCTTCCTTTAGCATACGGGAAGGTTCTTCTGCACTTACATTACATATATGTCACACCTGTGACAGGTAAAAAAGGTTTAAAAATTGGTTCCACAAAACAGCGACATCTGGTGGACATCGGACGTCAGCGCAACCTCTTACACCTTTCACAAACACTCACACACCCCACACACATGACAAATGTATTTAATTCACACACCCTCCCAACACACAGAAATCCACACTCCTCACACCCCCCCCCCCTCACACATGCCAATTGGACTTACTTCACACACCCTCCCAAAACACACCAAAATGCACCAAATTCCAGGCTGCTACACCGGGGGGCCACGCACATGTCACATGTTGGCAATTCCCACACCCTCCGAACTCACACAAAAACACCCTCCACACACCCCCCCCCCCCCCACGCACATGCCTGTTCTACTTACTGCCCACACCCTCCGAACACACACAAAAGCGGAAACAGGTCCGCGCTGCTCCAGCGGGGGGCCAAGAACGCTCCAGGACACATCACGTACACTACGGCCGTCGGCTGCCAGCCTTCAAAATGGCGCCGACGGCCCTTTCCCTTACTATGCCACTCGGAGACAACAATGGCGGCAGTAGCCCATGTGACATAGTAAGGGCGAGGGCCCGTCGATGCCATTTTCAGGACTGGCAGCCAGCGGACCTTTGCCCTTACCATGTCAGGGAACCAAGCGCTCCCATTACTCCTCCACAGTGACATAGTCAGGTCAAAGGGCCATCGGAGCCATTTTCATTGCTAGCAGCCGACGGCCCAAACCCAATACTTCGATCCCAAACCGAACACCCGCTCCACCGACTGTTTGCACAGGTATCCGGGGGGCTGCACGGTGGGGGGGCCATAGTTATTTTCTTGCGCGCGTGTTCGGGGGGGGGTGTTTCGGTCATTCTGCAACTCTCACGGGGGGGGCGGGAGGGTGGGTTACTGTATTTCGCCAGGGTGGGGGGCTGTGGGGTGCATATTTCAACACTGCGTTTATGGTGGGGTTCTTTTGGGATGGAAAAACATAGGGCACACACAAACACAAAACGTCCCTGGTCTCGGAAAGGCACCAAATTAGCCCTCTACAAAATAATTAACTGAATAGAGAGTGCTAACTTGGTTAGGCACTCCCCTATTTTGATACAGAACATGCACAACCTCCCACTGATGGACCACGTTTACCATCACCAATTTCTATTTCGGTGTTTTTTTTTCTCAATCGGCATCCTAGCTGCTTCTTACAGTCTGGGTCCTCTTACCTAAGAAAGCATAATTTCAGGGGAGGGAGAATGAGGGGAGAGGTGAGTGTGAGGGGAGAGAGTTGGAGTGGGGACAGGGGAGGGATGGGGGGTGAGTGACCAAGGGCGAGGAGGATGAGTGACTGAGGTAAATGAGCAAGGGGGAGGGAGGGTAAAGAACCTGACTCTGCCACTGCAACGCGTGGCCGGGTAATGCTAGTTTTAAATAGATTTGATAGAAAAATCACAAATGCAATTCTGTAAACAAATATCTATTTCATGTACCCCCTTTGTTTTAATAGCAATAACTTCTTCAGTACTTTCATTCTACTATTCATAATGAAGACTTTCTGAGTTTCAAATTACACCTTCAAAATTCCAATTATGAGTTTGTAAGTATTCTATCAAAGTTATAACCATAATACAACAGCAGTTAGAGCAGACAACTGGCCTGCAATAGACAGTGAGCTGCAACCTGTTTAACACAAATGCTCTGCCATGTTCTTCATGGCATTATACTGTGTGTACACAATGTCACTTCACAAAAACAGCAGCCAGCTTGGAAGTATACAAGTGTCCTAATAATACAAAATCTTAAAAACACATGTACTGGTAGTAAAATCCCCCTGACATCTATATGGAAGATAATTGCCTTTATTCATATTCATTTTTTAATGCAAGTATTAACTCAAATTTATTTATTTATTTGTTTAGTGGTTTTTATATACCGACATTCGTAGGCACATCATGTCGGTTTACAAGGAACTGTCATAAACAGGGAAAGAGAAATACATGAAATTTGTGCATTATTAACAAATACATGGTAAATGAATTAAAAGTGAAAGGATATTAACCAAATGAGAACAATATGAGAACAATGCAACAAAAGATTAAGCATCAAACAAGAAATTAAGAATCAAGAGCATGCTGACGAGATTAATGGGATAGTTAGAGGAGATAGGGAGGGGGTAAAAAAGGGGGGGGGGGTAAGCTAAGATAAGCGGTGAGACCTAATAAGGGGTGGGGTAAGAAAGATGGCAAGCGGAGCGTGGAGGGAGAAGAAGTAACGGGGGGGGGGGGGGGGGGTTATGCAAAAGCTTATTTGAAGAGCCAGGAAAGTTACCAGTTAATGGATGTGCTTCTTTCAGAGCGCCTGCCTATTTTCTCATTTCATATGTAGATTAATTTTACCTGTGTTGCATTTGAAAGCAGTTAGATGTGGATTACAAAAAGTGATATGACAAACTGCAACATACACATTTCATAAGTATTACATCATATGCCCAACACCTTGTTGACACAGATGCACTGTAAAATAAGAGCTTATCCAACAGTGCTCACTGCAAGTAAATTTAACTAAAGGGACCCACTGGGTAAATTCATATGGCTCAGAAAGTTATCAATGTGATCTACCACTATTTCAGAGAGCTTTTTTGAAACGTTCTGTCATATAGGAAGAGGTGGACGTTTTCTCTTCAGAATTATTGTACCATAAACTTCAGTTGAGTTTGAAGATGTCAGCTTTTCCCTCATGTTTCATTAAACAATGTCATTTCATGCACAAAGTAAGTGTTGAAGGCAGCCCCAAACAACATTCAAAGTGATGAACACAAGGTGCATTTTTATAAAGAAATGAGAGCCCATGATAAATAAATAAACAAACAAACAAACAAAAAACACACAGCAAAGCAAAACGTGAACAGATCATTAAAACGTGGATGGTCTGCTCCAGGAAATATACTACTAGTACCATTAATTTTTAAAGCGCTGCTAGATAAACACAGCACTGTAAGAAACTTCAAAATTGCTATTAAATTGTTATCCAGATATATGTGGAACAAGTAAAAAATACATTAGAAATTGAAGCAAATTTGATTTCTTCCCACACAGCATTTAAACAACTTTAAAATAATTTTACAATACTTTAAAAAGTCAGTGTAAAAAAAAATTAAATGTAGTAAAATCCGTTTTCACTGTGAACATTAGAAAGGAGGAGTTAAATATAAAGGAATCGTGTATGCTTTTTAATGATCATTTACATACCTTTGTAAGAACAGATTGTTAACTGTTTATGTGTTAATGACTTCAGAAATTGGGCTTTTTTGCATCCAGTCTTGCAACGGAAAAGAACATGAGACTAGTGCCATCTACTGGACAATGAAAATACTAGCCTTAACACAATAAATTACTTTCTGATGAATTCTGGGAATGCTATGGCAAATAAAATGCTTAGAAACATAGAAACATAGGAATGACGGCAGAAAAGGACCAACGGTCCATCCAATCTGCCCAGCAAGTTTATGGTAGTCTCTGCACATATCAGTTTCCCAGATCATCAAAGTCAGGGTCCTTGTTGGGTTTCTGTTTGAGTCCAGTTCCCCGTTACCTCCTGCTGTTGGAGCAGAGATCAATGCTGGAGTTTCATCAAGAGTTTCATGCTTATTGGTTAAGCGTAGTAACAGCTGTATCAGCAAATTACCCCTATGCTTATTTGCTTTCATTGACCACAAAATTCAATGTCCTTGTTATTTGCTTTCTAAATCTACTTTCCCTTTTCCCCCTGCTATTGAAGCAGAGAGCACTGATGGAGTAGCATCAACAGTATGAAGGCTTATTGGTTAAGGGTAGTAACCACCACACCAGCAAGTTACCCCCATGCACTCATTTCTTCATTTTTATCCTCTAGACTTTAGGGATCTACAGTGTTTATCCCATGCACCTTTGAATTCTTTCACTATTTTGTCTTTACCACCTCCTCTGGAAAGGCATTTCAGGCATCCACCACCCTCTCCATGAAGAAATATTTCCTGACATTGGTTCTGAGTCTTTCTCCCTGGAGTTTCATTTCATGACCCCTAGAATTCTACTGATTTCTTTCCAACGGAAAAGGTTTATGCATCATTAACACTTTTCAGGTATCTGAAGGTCTGTATCATATCTCCCCTGCATCTCCTCTCCTCCAGGGTATACATATTTAGGTCCTTCCACCTTTCCTCATAAGTCATTTGATGGAGACCACCCACTAATCCCACTAATTTGGTGCCCTTCTCTGGACAGTCTCTATCCTGTCAATGTCCCTTTTGAGATACAGTCTCCGAACTGAACACAACTTCAGTTCTGGAGACTGCACAGATGTGTTTTTGTCTAACAAAAATACATCTGTGCAGACGTTTACTATATAGTAACCTTCACTTATGGCTAATAAGTAAGTATATCAGATGGTAAATATCTAATAATATATATTTATATTTTATTATTTTTACCTTTCTCCTTTCCTTTAGCTTTATTATTTTAGATTTAGCTCATACCTTTTCATTGATAGCTCAAAGCAATTCTATTTATTTGATTTATATTCTGCCTTTCAATCATTTCAAAGTGGATTACATTCAGGTAGAGTAGATATTTCACTCTCTCCAGAAGCCTTACAATCTAAGAGGTCTATTTACTAAAGCTTTTCTCTCATTCTTTGTCTATGGGGAAAAATGCTTAGTAAATAAGGCCCAACGTTTTTACCTGAGGCAATGGAGGAAGACTTGACTTGCCAAGGTCACAAGAAGTGTCAGCAGGATTGAACCCTGGTTTCTCTGGTTCTCAGGCTGCTGCACCAACCACCAGGCTTCTCCTCTGCTTTTATTGATAAAAAATATCTTACTGAGCATGCAGGGGAATTCCCATGTGTGCCTGCTGCCTTGTGAGCCCCTCAATTTGATTGCCCAGGGAGGAAGATAAGGCAGCGAAAAAGAAAGGAGGAAAACCAAACTTTGAAATGTGCACACTAGACCTGGGTGAGGATTCTTCTTCTGGATTTGAGGACTAGAGTATTTCTAATGCATCAGATGATTTAGCTGACGTATTTAAAAACATTTTGACATTTTCTATGAAAAGATCACTAAAAGAATTGCTCAAAATTGAAGATTGTTGTGAAAAAAGTGGCACAACTTGTCTGCTCTGCATGAGAATAAGAGGAAAAAAAAATAAATGGTATAGATTTGAGAGTCTGTGATTTATAAGATGCCTTGACTAAATATGGTTAGAAAATTGAGAGAGGAAAATTGGAGAGGAAAACTAAAGTCTTGTATGAAAAGCAAGATAATTTGGAAAGTCATAAATCACCAAAATAATATTTATATTATTGGTCTACCAGAACAAGTAGAGGGGCGAGACGCTGCAGGTTTTGTTTTAAAATGACTGCTGGAGTTCTTGGCGTCGATGCAAAGGGAGATAAAATAAATGTCTACTGTGCCCATACAGCTTTAGTGGATCACCAGGACCAAATGTGAGGCCTAGAGCAATTATAGCTCACTTTCATAATTTTAGAGATAAACAACTGATCATGGAGATTGCTCTAAGACAAGGCAATCATTTTTTCAGCAGAAAACCAAAGCTTCAATGAGATAAAGCAGCAGCTTCATTAACAAGATCTTTTGTACACCATGGTTTATCCAGCTAAGTTGGGATTTATGAATGATAGGAAAGTGGTTGTCAGTATTGTAGATATGCGCAATGTAATTCAGCAAGATTCTTGGACCTAGATATAATATGCATATTCATAACTGGACCTAATCAGGCCTGAAATGATGCTTCTGGAAATTATTGCACAAAAAGGAGGCTCTCAGACTAACTGGCTCCTGTCTTAGTGGGAAGTAATGGCTTGTTTGATAAGACGCTGAGCAATTTCTAAAGGAACCACCTATATGTTAACAGGCTTACACTGAAAACAAAGACACAAAATGACCTAATTACAGTCTTTGTCCAATAAACATTAAAACAATCAAGAACAATCACTAAACAAGAAGGCAGACATTAACTTAAGGGAAGCATGCTTTTGGCTTTAAGGGAAGGAGATCATCTCTCTAATCTCATCCCTTTTTGTCCAATACATCACTGAACAATTTCAGACTGTTAAAATGGACATTCAAATTCATCCACAGACCTCCACCTCTCTCATTACTCCTTCCCCCTTCTTTTTCTCTTTCAGTATAACAGCTGCAAAGTCTCTGTTATATAAACTTTGTAAAACTATTTTATATTTTTGTCTGTCTTCTGCTGTACCCACTGCCCTGAGAGAGTGAACTCAGGTCCTTACATGCACATTACTACTAATAAGATTACAGTCATGATTAACAAGCCAGAGGAACTACATACATTTCTGTGAGAAAACACAAATGAAAGCAGCAACAGCTAACTACCACTGGCAATTTGGTCTAATTTTGTAAAGTATTTGGGATCAGGTGGCTCACTGGACATTGGATTTTGGACAATTAACTAGTGGTGCAGTGGGATTTCCCACCCATACATAATGTTTGTCAGTATATTCTCTTTTATTATTTATTTTTAGATACGTAGCAGCATGAGTGTTGGAAAACTTTCTGTGAATTAGTCTTAGGCAGGTGGAAAATGAATATGGTTGTCACTGATGCAGAAAATGAAGCAATATATTAATGTCCTAGAGGAACTGAAAAGTTCATTTTCCTGTCCTAAAATCCACTTATTTGAATATAGTGAATTTTAGGACAGTTGCTTGGAATACTGTAATTCGTTATTTCCTGGTCTTCCTGATTATACTATTAAAGCTATCCAAATGATTCAGAAGTTGGCTGCAGGAATAGGATAAAGGATTGTAATATTATTTATTTATTTATTTAAAGGCTTTTATATACCGGAGTTCATGTACTAGTACATACCATTTCGGTTTACACAGAACCAAAATTGGAGAATTACATCGAACAAGTGGGTATAAATAACAAGAGGGTATGAATTACATCGAACAAGTGGGTATAAATAACAAGAGGGTATAAATAACAAGTGGGTATAAAATAACAAGGCTAACTTAGAAGGAACTTAGAATTAGAGGTAAAGGAGCGCACAGGCCCAAGTGGTAACAGATCAATGTAAAAGTAAATAATAAATACAAATTCTTACAATAAATACACATGCTTACAGATTAAAGTTTTCAAAATCTAAGTTTACATCTTCAGAATAAGTTTACATCTTCAGAATAAGTTTTCAAAATCTAAGTTTACATCTTCAGAATAAGGTTTAAGTCTACAAGAACTACCGGTTACATTTTCAAGGTTTGTATACTTCAAAGCTGAGGTTATATCTGACTTAAAAGGTATTGGTGTAGCATGCTGTAAATTTAACGATTAGGAATATGAGACCGAGAAACATTACGAGTTGCAGCATAAGACATCTGGTTAACGTGGTTATGAATTGCATGAAAGAGACTAGTTCTGGTACGTGGCTCTGAGCGAGAATTTCAAGTGAAAGCTTTTGTAAAGAGCCAGGTTTTGAGTTTCTTTTTGAATGTTCGAGTACAGGTTTCAAGACGAATGTCCGTGGGGCGGGCATTCCAATGGAAGGGGCCGGCAGTCAAGAATGCACGTTTCATGAGTGAGGACTTGGCTGAAGGTACGTATAAGGTGCCTAAGTAATTGGTTCTGATTGGTCTTGATGATACATGTGGACGGAGTGGACAGCTTATATCCAGCGATGTTTGGGAATGGATGGTCTTGTGTGTTATAGTTAGCACTTTGAAAATGATTCTGGATCTGATAGGGAGCCAGTGTAAGTTTTTTAGTATGGGTGTTATGTGTTCACCTTTGCTGGTGTTAGTAAGAATCCTGGCCGCAGAGTTCTGCAACATTTGTAGAGGTTTGGTGGTGATGGCAGGGAGGCCTATAAGCAGGGAGTTGCAGTAATCGATTTTAGAAAATAGAATTGTTTGGAGGACTGTTCTAAAGTCCTAAAAATGTAGGAGCGGTTTCAACTTTTTCAGAATGTGTAGTTTGTAATAGCTTGTAATATTATGGCATTGTTGCACTGTTGCACAGCACGAACAGTCTGTGGCCTTTACTAGAGGCCAGATTTGAACACAACTCCTGTTCTAAATTTTTTGCACTGGTTATCTCTCAATTTTCAAATTCAGGATGGAGGCTTTTTATGATTCATTATACACTGAACAAAGACTCCCTTCTTTGCATCACACACTTAAAACTACATCATCCAGTGAATAATTTAAGATCTGAGAGTCAATGTCAGTTAGATGTCCCAAGCTATAAAATGATACATTTAGTCAATCACAGAGAAAATCTTTTTTCTGTAGCAAGTGCTACATTTTGGAATCAACTGCCAGTCAAATAGCAAAAAAATTATGTAATAAGGCTTTTAAAAAAAAACAGCTTAAGATGCATCTTTTTAAGCATGCATTTTATTAACTCATACCTATTGAATATAAAATGTTAAATTATAAGATCATAAATGTGAATATGTGCAAAAATATTTGAGAAATGTTTTCCTTAGGGGTATTTAATCTTCAAAAAGAAAAGTCGAGCCATTCAGGCATTTTAGCACAAATACTGGCCATGAAGGTGATCTCATTTTGTTTGTTTTATAAATTGTTTTGTATTATGTTTTACCTTTATGTGTTTTAAGTAGTTGATATTGTTTGATAATTTTATATTTTTACTTATTTTATGTTACATAAAATATAAAAGTATGCTTCCATGTTAATAGTCTAGAGACCATAGAATAGTATGGTCTATACATTTTTTAATGACATTTAAATTTTAAATTAAATTCATTGGCATTTCATCTATCACAGAAAAAAAAATCAAAAAAATCACTCAATAGTTCTGTGTGCGCCTTTGTGATTTCTTATAGAACTGAATTTCTGCTGGAAATTTCATGCTCCAAGCCTAGAAGTAGGCCCTGCTTGGCGCAGCAGATGAAGGGGTTTTGAGCTCCAGGCAGTGCGATCGCCTTGAAATTGGAATGGAGAAATAGTAGTGGGGGAGAAGAGAATGGGTTGTTCAGCAATTACAGCGTGAAGGAAAAGCATGGGGGAATTCCATTTATTGGAGTTTAATGGTTGGTCTATGAGGGAAGGGTTTGGTTTTGACAGATATGTGTGGAATGACTTCAAATTCTGTGAAGAAAAAACATTTTTTTTTCTTTGTGATATTCTTACTATAAGAGATTACAGTTCAAATATTGTGAACTTAATATATGGATTTTGTTGGGAGGGGGTGAGAAGGTTGGAAGTTATAGGTTTAGGTTAAGTAAAGAAAATATAAAAATTATGACCACAGGCAAAAACATCTGACTGGAAAATTGATTTAAGAAGGGGTAAACAAGTTATTATAAAAACTCTATAGAAGACTTTCTAGATTAAAATACACTACTAATTTTCTTCATGGATATGGAAAACTTGAGGGATAATGAGTTCTAAGGTTAAAATTGAATCACTAAAATGTTAGGGGTATCTCTACTCTGATTAAAAGAACTAAAATCATACAATTCCTTAAAAAGGTGTACAGGTTACATTTTTACAAGAAACCCACATGACCAAGAAAGATTGGGTGAAAAATGTGGTTTCAGCTTTTTCCAACTTCAAAAGTCAGAGTGACTGTATTTTGATTCACAGAGCTCTCCCTCTGAGTATTACTAAATCACATGGGGATCCAGAGAGAAGGTTTGTTATTGTAGGATCTTTATATAGAGTAGATTTCACTTTAATAAAAGTATATGGCCCCAATTTTAATCACAGTGAATTTTCTTTCAATCCTTTTTCACTTTGCAGGGCTCCTTTGCCACTTCTAATTTAATAAGTGATGCATGAACCCAAAACTTAATAGATCTCACTTGACAGTCACTTATTAAACTTACCAGGGAGCCTTCAGAATGGTGTACAATTTTTCTATCTTTAAGACACTTGGAGAGAATGGTTTCCCAGTAGTTGAGATCATACATATTACTCACCCCAATAGCATATGTACAACAGGATAGATTTTCTTTACAGCCAGACTCTGATGGCTAGGATAAAGGATTGGGATATTATGGCTTTGTGGCACAGCATGAAGGGTCTGTGGCCTTTGCTAGAGGACAGAACAACACTGGACTCTTAGCTCCCTCTTGCACAGAAAATTAACATAAAATAAGCAGTTTACCTCACAGTACTTCAAGCAAACAATATCAGTAAGTCAGTTCTATTATGAGCTGCCTTCTCCTCATAGGAACATAAGATATGCCATACTGGGTCACACCAAAGGTCCATCAAGCCCAATATCCTGTTTCCAACAGTGGCCAATCCAAGTCACAAGTACCCAAACATTAGATAGATCACAAGCTACTATTGCTTATTAATTACCGTCATAGCAGTTTATGGATTTTTCCCCTAGGAACTTATGCAATCCTTTTTTAAACCCACTTACACTAACTGCTGTAACAACATCCTCTGGTAATGAACTCCAGAGCTTAAATACGCGCTGAGTGAAAAAGAATTTTATTTGATTTGTTTTGTTTTAAATGAACCATATTTTGTTAGCCTCTCTCATCTCACATTGAGGAACCATGTTATTGTTATTATTTCTACTCTTTTATACTTCTTGTTACCCACCTCCCAGTTTTGATTGCCCTGTTAAAATGTAATTTCCTAGCTTAACCCGTTTGCTGTAAACCAGCATGATGTTCACAACTAATGCCGGTATATAAAAATGTTTAAATAAATAAATAATAAATAAATGAGCTACTTGCTAACTTCATGGAGGAGTGCCCCCTGGTTCTTCTCTTAACAGAGTTAGTAAATAACCAATTTACATTAACTTTCTCATATCCTTTCATTATTTTGTAGACTTCTATCATATCCCCAACTCAGTTGTCTCTTCTCCAAACTGAACAGCCCTAACTTCTTTAGCCTTTCCTCATAGGGCAGTCATTCCATGCCCCTTATTTTGGTCACCCTTCTCTGCACTGTCTCCAGTGCAGCTATATCCTTTTTGAGATGCGGTGACCAGAACTGCACACAGCATTCAGTGAGCGGTCTCAACATAGAGCGTTATAGAGGCATTATGACATCCTCCGTATTATTTGCCATTCCCTTTCTAATAATTCCTAACATTTTGTTGGCTTTTCTGATCACCACAGCACACTGAGCCGATGATTTAAATGTATTATCCACTATGATGCCTAGATCTCTTTCCTGGGTGGCAACTCCTAAGACAGAACCTAACATTATGTATCTACAGCAAGTGTTATTTTTCCCTACATGCATCACTTTGCACTTGTCCACGATAACATTTATCTGCCATTTGGAAGCCCAATCTTCCAGTCTCGCAAAGTCCTCCTGCAATTCATCACAATCTGTTTGAGATTGAACTACTCTACATAATTTTGTGTCATCCACAAATTTGATCAGCTCACTCATCATACCCCTTTCCAGATCATTTATAAATATATTAAAAAGTACTGGAACAAGTACAGATCCGAGACACTCCATTGTTTACCTTTTTCCACTGTGAAAACAGACCATTTAATCCTACTCTTTGTTGCTGTCCTTTAACCAGCTTATAATCTACAAAAGGACATCATCTCCTATCCTATGTCTTTTTAATTTTCTTAGAAGCCTCTCATGCTGGACTTTGTCGAACGCCTTCTGAAAATTCAAATACACCACATCTACCAGTTCACCTTTGTCCACGTTTATTCACCCCTTAAAAAAAAAAAAGTAGGAGATTTGTGAGGCTAAATCCATGTTGGCAGTGTCCCATCAAACCATGTCTATCTAAATGTTTTGTGATTTTCTTCTTTATAAACAAAGTTTCCACGATTTTTTCCAGCACTCAAATCAGGCTCACCGGTCTATAGTTTCCCGGATCACCCCGAATCCCTTTTTAAATATCAAGGTTTCATTGGCCATCTTCCAATCTTCAGGTACATCGGATGATTTTAATTATAGGGTACAAATTAATTGAAATAGGTCTGAAATTTCATTTTCTAGTTCTTTCAGAACCCCGGGGTGTATACAATCCGGTCCAGATGATTAAGTACTCTTCAGTTTGTCAATCAGGCCTACCACATCTTCCAGGTTCACCAGGATTTGGTTCACTTGATCTGAATTATCACTCATAAATATCTTCTCCAGAACGGGTATCTCTCCAACATCCTCTTCAGTGAATACCAAAGCAAAGAAATTATTTAATTTTTCCACGATGGCCTTATCTTCTCTAAGTGCCTCTTTAACCCCTTGATCATCCAATGGTCCAACCAACTCTCTCACAGACTTTCTGCTTCGGATATATTAAAAAAAAATTTTTATTGTGAGTTTTTGCCTCTATGGCCAACTTCTTTTCAAATTCTCTCTCATCAATGTCTTACATTTAACTTGCCAATGATTATGCTTTATCCTATTTTTTCTGATGGATACTTCTAACAATTTTTGAATGAAGATCTTTTGGCTAAAATAGACTCTTTCACTTCACCTTTTAACCATGCCTGTAATTGTTTTGCCTTTCTTAATGCATAGAAAACATCTGGACTGTGCTACTATGATGGTATATGTATTTTTTTTATTTTTTTCTAACTATTTTTCTCATTTTATCAGTTTCCCTTTTGAAAATTTAGCACTAGAGCAATAATTTACTTACTGTCCTCCCCCTTTCAATCATTAATTCAAATTTGATCATACTATATTCACTATTGCTAAGCGACCCCAAAACAGTTACCTATCTCACCAAATACTGTGCTCCACTGAGAATTAGATCTAAAATTGCTCCCTCTTCTCGTCAGTTCCTGAACCAATTGCTCCATAAAACTGTCATTTATTCCATTCAGGAAATTTAGCTCTCTAGACTGCCCTGATGTTTCACTTACCAAATCAATATTGGGTTAATTGAAATCTCACATTATTACTGCACTACTAATTTGGTTAGCTTCCTTAATTTCTCTTCGCATTTCACTGTCCATCTCACCATTTTGGCCAGGTGAACGATAGTATTCTCCTATCACTATACTCTTCCCCAACACACAAGGGATTTCTACCCATATAGATCTGATTGTGCATTTAGTCTCATAGAGTATCTTTATCCTGTTGGACTCTATGCCATCCTGGACAAAGCACCACCCCACCACCAAGATGTTCCTCTCTATCATTGCGACATAATTTGTACCCCCAGAATAGCACTATCCCATTGGTTATCCTTTTTCTACCATGTCTCTGAGTTATTTATTTTTATTTATTTATTTAAGGCTTTTCTATACCGACATTCATGATACAATCATATCATGCCAGTTTACAGATAACAGGGGAGTGAAAACTTTGTTCATTTAACCAGTGCAGAAGAAGCAAAAAAGTTACAATATAACAAGGTCGTTGAAACTGGGGAATGAAGGAGATAAGAATAGATAGGAATAAATATAAACTTTACAGAGGTAGATTATTAACATAAAGGTTCAAGTCTGAGATCAGGTGGTAAGGAATTCCAAAGAGCATGGCCCGCTGTAGAGAAGGCCCGGTGAGTGTGATATGGTGTGTCGCTTTAATTGGGGGAACAGTCAGTGAACCTTTGTATGCTTCTCTGATGGGTCTGGATGATGAATGAAGTGTGAGGGGGATTTGGAGGTTGAGGGGGGCTAGGGAGTGGATGGATTTATGGATGATAGTGAATGACTTGTGTAGGATTCTGTAGTGTATTGGCAGCCAGTGAAGATTTATTAGAATGGGAGAGATGTGGTCTCTTCTTCTGGAATTAGTGAAGATTCTAGCTGCCACATTCTGGAGCATCTGGAGTGGTTTGATGGATGAGGACAGGAGGCCTAGTAAGATAGAGTTGTAATAATCTATCTTGGAGAATATTACTGATTGTAGGACTGTTCTGAAGTCGTGAAAGTGTAAGAGTGGTTTCATTCTTTTGATTACCTGCAGCTTGTAGAAGCAGTTCTTGGTTGTATTGTTAATAAATGTTTTTAGATTCAATTGTTTGTCTATTATTACCCCAAGGTCTCTTGCTTGTGTCACAATGGTGTTAATTGGAGCAATTTGAGGTGGGGGGTTGCTGTTTTCGGGTGTGATGAGGAGGAGTTCCGTTTTGGCGGAGTTTAGAATCAGATTTAGGTTTGCGAGGAGTCCGTTGATCTCTTGAAGGCAGTTTTCCCAGTATTTGAGGGTTTTTGAGAGAGATTCTTTGATGGGTATCAGAATTTGCATGTCGTCAGCATATAGAAAATGTTTTAGTTGCAGGTTGGTTAATAGTTGGCATAGAGGAAGAAGGTATATGTTGAATAGAGTTGGGGATAGTGAGGAGCTTTGAGGAACTCCTTGTGAGGAATTGTGATGTGGTGATTCTTTATTATTGATTTTAACTTTATAACCTCTGTTACTAAGGAATGACTTGAACCATGTGTGAGCAGAGCCTGTTATTCCAATGTCAGAGAGGCGGTTGAGGAGGGTGGCATGGTTGACAGTGTCGAAAGCAGCCGACAAGTCCAATAGAATTAGTAGGAAAGATTGTCCTTTGTCCAAGCCCATGATGAGGTGGTCTGTTAGTGATAGGAGTAGGGATTCCGTGCTTAAAGTCTTGCAAAATCCGTATTGTGTGGGGTGTAGTATTTCGTGATCTTCGAGGTAGTTGGAGAGTTGTGAATTAACCAGTTTTTCCAAAATCTTTGCTATAAAACGTAGGTTACAGATTGGGCGGAAGTTGTTAGGATTCTTGAGGTCTAAGTCTGGCTTCTTTAGTAGTGGTTTAAGAGAGGCCATTTTTAGGGCATCAGGGAAGATTCCCTGTGTTAAGGAGTAGTTTATAATGTCCGCTAGTGGTTTGGAGATAGTTTCAGGTATTAGCAAAAGTAGTTTTGCCGGTATTAGGTCGAAGGGATGGGAGGAAGGTTTCATTTTCTTTAACAGGGATTGGATCTCTAAGGTGGTGGTAAATCCAGGGAGATTCTGTTGTTGAGTAGCTGGTAGGATCTAGTCATAGGGGTGGGGCTGGGTGGTAATAGGGTTAAGAGGTTGGTGATTTTACTTTGGAAGAAAATGGCTAGTTCGTCGGCTTTGGATTGTGCTTGTTCATTGGGGATAGCTGGTGTGTTTGGTTGTGTTAGTTCTGAAACGTAGGAGAAGAGGGCTCTTGCATCGAAGGTAAGGTCGTGAATCCTGTGAGCGTGGAAATCCCTTTTTGCCTTTAGGGTGGAGTTCCTGTAATGGTGGAGAGCAGATTTGTAGGTGGAAAGTGTGCTGGGGCAAGGGGTTTTGCACCATAAGTTTTCCTTTCTTCTGAGGAGTTGTTTGAGTTTCCGTAAGTCCTTGGTGAACCATGGCTGTCTCTTTGGTGAATTTTGATTAAGAGATTTTGTTGAAAGTGGACATAACTTATTTGCTATTTTCTCTGTGATATTGTTCCAGGATGAAAGAGCTGAGTTGGGATCTGAAAGGTTTAGGTGTGGAAGTTCTTTAGCCAGGTGGAGGCTGAGGTCATCAGCAGAGCAGGATCTTCTGTAAGTGAACGGGGGTTGAGGGGCGTGGATATTATGGGTTTCTGTTATTGAAAAGGTAGTGGTGATAAAAGAGTGATCCGACCAAGGGACAAGGGTGCAAACCAGAGGGGATGAGTGCGTGATGCCTGAGTTTGTGAAAATGAGGTCCAGGGTGTGGCCTGCTTTGTGGGTGGGCTTGTTGATGATCTGTTGGAAGCCCATGGCTGTAAGTGTGGAGAGTAAGGCTTCACAGTTGGTTGTGAGTGTGGTGTTGTTGACATGAAGGTTGAAATCTCCCAGGATCAAGGCGGGGGAATCCAGGTTAATGTGTTTTGCAATCAGTTCAATTAGGAGGGAGGCATCAGAGTCGAGGAGTCCTGGAGGGGCGTAAACTAAGAGGATTTGGAGTTGGGTTGTTTTGAAGAGGCCTATTTCTAGTTTTGAATCCGATTTTACGGGGAGTTGGGAGACTCTCAGCTCTTTTTTGGATGCTAGAAGTAGGCCCCCTCCCCTTTTCTTTAGTCGAGGGAGGGAAAAGAAGTCGTACATCTGCGTGGGGAGTTGATTTATTAGGGCTATATCAGTTGGTTTAAGCCAGGTTTCCGTTATGGTGCAGATGTCTGGTTTGGCGTCCAGGAGGTAGTCATTGAGGATCAGAGTTTTCTTAGTGATGGATTGTGCGTTGAAAAGAGTTAGGGAGAATAAAGCGAGACCTAGGAGTTGGCTGAGTGGAATGATCAGGATCGGGATGAGTGTTTTGGAAGTGCGTGAATGATATTGCATTGTTGCTTTATCTGGGTTGTGGAAGCTGCGATGAAGAATAGGGATTGGGAATCCCTGTAGCATAGTGTTTAGTTAAGCGATAGGGGATGAGATGAATGCTTGCGGAGGCTGGATGAGTGTTGGATGAGTGCTGGATGAATGCTGTCCAGTGCTGGAGGAGGTTGGATGAATGCTGTCCAGTGCTGGAGGAGGCTGGATGAATGCTGTTGAGTGCTGGAGGAGGCTGGATGAGTGCTGACGAATGCTGGAGGAGGCTGGAGGAGGTTGAATGAATGCAGGATGAGTGCTGACGAATGCTGGAGGAGGCTGGATGGGTGCTGACGAATGCTGGAGGAGGCTGGATGAGTGCTGGAGGAGGCTGGAGGAGGTTGAATGCATGCAGGATGAGTGCTGACGAATGCTGGAGGAGGCTGGATGAGTGCTGGAGGAGGTTGAATGAATGCAGGATGAGTGCTGACGAATGCTGGAGGGGGAGTAAGTATGTTGGTTGTGACTGGCAAGTGTCAATGCTGAAGGGAGACAGACTATCATGAAAGGACCTAAGTCTTACTTCCTTGGGCTCACAAAGGGGCGCACTAAGGGGCAGGCCCCTTAGGTCGCGCCCCTTTGGGCGCGCGCCGCCGCCGGGGCTTGCTTGAAGATTTAAAGGGCTGTATCCGCCCTCTGATTGGCCCAGAGTCTCCTTGGAGGCGTGGCTCCCCAACGCGAGGCTCTCAGTGAGCTACCAACTTCTGATTTTTTTTTTTGCTTTTCTGTTTTTCTTCCTTCCTCCCTTTTTACCACCCTGCGCGGCTCACCTTGTCTATGGCTGGGGGAAGGTGAGCAGGCTCTCGCCCCGAGTGGGCTGCGCCGACCGCGCGAGCCTCAGCAGGGGAAAAGGAGAAAGGAGGAGGCTGTCGGGGGCGAGTGCGCGCCAAAAAGTTGCTAAAAGAGTTGCTAAAAGTTGCCAAAGAGTTGCTAATTAAGTCTGTCATCATTCACTGCTATACACTAATTCTCCCATCTTACTTCTTAGACTTCTTGCATTAGCATACAAACATTTAAATGTGTGCTTTTTGTTTGTATTTACATTCTGCTTTTCAGCTGACAAGGATAAATTGGAATCTTTTAGCTCAGGTGAGTTTTTAATTATAGGTACTTAGACTACTTTTCTTGTTATTGGAATCTCTCTGTTGGGATGCCCTAACTCTAATGCTTCATTAGTATGCTTTGAAGATACCTTCCTCCGAACCATGCGCTGCTGAGCGACTGTCAGCTTTCCCCTTTGTTCTAGTTTAAAAGCTGCTCCATTTCTTTCTAAAGTTAGCACCAGCAGTCTGGTTCCACCCTGGTTAAGGTGGCGCCCATCCCTTCAGAAAAGACTCCCCCTTCCCCAAAAGGTTACCCAGTTCCTTACAAAACTGAATCCTTCTTCTTTGCACCATCATTTCATCCACATAGAGACTCCGGAGCTCTGCCTGCCTCTGGGGACCTGCACGTGGAACAGGGAGCATTTCAGGGAATGCTACTCTGGAGGTTCTAGTTTTCAGCTTTCTACCTAAGAGCCTAAATTTGGCTTCCAGAACCTCCCTCCCACATTTTCCTGTGCTGTTGCTGCCCACATGTACCACGACAGCCAGCTCCTCCCCAGCAGAGTCTAAAATCCTGTCTAGGTGACACGTGAGCTCCGCCACCTTTGCACTAGGTAGGCATGCTATCATGCGACCCTCATGCCCACCAGCCACCCAGCTGTCTACATTTCTGATAATCAAATCACCAACTATGATAGCTGACCTTACCCTTCCTTCCTGGGCAGTAGCCCTAGGAGAGACATCCTCAGTGTGAGAGGACAATGTATCACTTGGAAAGCAGGTTCTTGCTACAGAATCAATTCCTGTTGTACAAGGTTGATGCTCTCTAATCATGAGACCTTCCTCCTCCAAGGCAGGAAAAAGGGGAAAATTATTATATAAGTGTTAATACCCACAGAGGAGCAGAGTTAAACCACTCTTGGGCTTTTCGCAGTTGTAATACTTTTCTGTATGTTTCATAAAAAAAAGGTTTAAAGAAATAACGAGGGAAGAATTCCCAGTGGAATTAAGGGACAAAGAAATTAGGAAAGCAAAGTGGAAGAAAGGATTGCCAAAGAAGTAAAGCAAGGTGACAAAACATTTTTCAGATATATCTGAGAATGAAGGGAGGCTTGAAGTGGTTTAGCGAAATTGAAAGGTGACAAGGAGCAATGTGTGGAAAGAGACAAAGAAATGGCAGGAATTTTAAACAAGTACTTCAGTTTGGTATACATTAAAGAAAACCCTGGAGAAGACAGTTGCTGGTTCAAAAGACCCAAGGATGAGGGTGGAGTAGATAAAACTCTGCATTAGAGAACGTATGGAAAGAGCTAGGAAAACTGAAAGGACAGGGCCATGGGGCTGGATGAGGTAAATCCCAGGATACTGAGGGAGCTCAAAGATATGCAGTCAGATCAGCTGAAAAAGCTGTTCAATAGATCCCTGAAAACTGGAATGGTGCCCTAAGATTGGAGAAGAGTGGTTGTGATCCCACTTCCCAAGAGTGGTAGCAGAGAGGAAGCTGGAAATTACAGGCTGGATAGCCTCACCTTGGTGGTGGGAAAATTAATGGACACACTGCTGAAGGAAAGGCTAGCGAACTATCTATAATCCAGTGCTTTGCTGGAACCAAGGCAGCATGGATTCACCAGGGGAAGGTCCTGTCAGACAAATCTGATTTTTTTGATTGGGTGACTAGAGAATTGGATCAAGGAATAGTGCTCAATATTTACTTGGATTTCAACAAAGCTTTTGTTATGGTCACGGATAGGAGGCTCATGAATAAAATGAGAAGTTTGGGACTCGGCGCCAAGGCGGTAGAGTACACTACAAACTGGTTGACTCTCAGGAGACATGATGTAATGGTAAATAGAACATACTCTGAAGAGAGAACAGTGTTAAGTGGAGTGTCACAGGGATCAGTTTTGGGTCCGCTTTTGTTCAATATCTTTGTGTGCGACATTGCGGAAGGGATAGAAGGTCAAGTTTGTCTATTTGCAGATGATACTAAGAACTACAACAGAATGGACATGCCTGAAGGAGTAGAGAGAATGAAAAGTGATTTAAGAAAGCTTGAAGAGTGGTCAAAGACTTGGCAGCTGGAATTCAATGCCAAGAATTGCAGAGTTATGGATCTGGGGTATAGTTATCCAAAAGAGCTGTATTTGATGGGGGATGAAAGACTAAATGTGTATGGACTTGGGGTGATCGTGTCCGGTGATCTGAAGGTGGCGAAGCAATATGAAAAGGTGATAGCTAAAGCTAGAAGAATGCTGGGCTGCACAGAAAGAGAAATAACCAGGAAGAAAAAAAAAGATGCGATAATGCCCTTATGCAGGCCCTTGGTGAGGCTTCACCTGGAGTACTGTGTTCAGTTATGGAGACCATCTCTCAAAAAGGATAGAGACAGGATGGAGGTGGTTCAGAGAAGGGTGATCAAAATGATGTGGATTCTGTATTGGAACACTTATGAGGAGAGGCTGAAGAATCTGAATATGTGTATCCTGGAAGAGAGGAGGTACAGGGGAGATATGATGCAGACCTTCAGATACCTGAAAGGTTTTAATGATGTATATTCTTTGAACCTTTTCCATAGGAAAGAAAACAGTAGAACTAGAAGTCGCAATATGAAACTTCAGGGGGGATGACTCAGAACCAACGTTAGGAAATATTTCTTTACAGCGAGGGTGTTGGATGGTTGGAATGCCCTTCTAGAAGAGGTAGTTAAGACAAAAACAGGAAATTAATTTAAAAAGGCACAGACAAACACTAAAGGCTAGAGGTGGAAATTAAGAAAAGGGTTCAGGGGGGGAGGGGCGGGGGGCGTAACCAGCATGGAGTGGGAGCTACTACCCCTAGCAGAAGGCCTGGGGATTATTACACTTAACCAATTACCTTATATGATTTTGCTACAACTTCATCATCACTTTCTACTTCAATGATTGGGGGGGGGGGGGGGGGGGAGCAGAAAGGGGAATTGGATTCAGATGACTGCCAGCACTGGGCCCTGATTTTTATGATACAGAGTACTGAAACACAGATATTAGGGGAAAGTGCAGGACTGCTTCTATGGCCATGTCCAAAAGCAAAGGATGTTCAAGCAGCAGCACTGTATGAATTATTAGGAAGGCTGCTCACCCTATAAAAACGTTGCTAGCAGTAATTTTGTTAAGGGTTTGACAATTGCTTGGTTTTGATTGTTAATATTACTACCCTTAACATAAGGCTTGGGGGTATCCTGCACAGCACAACAGTTACCATAAGAAGCTTGCTGGACAGACTGGATGGACATTTGGTCTTTTTCTGCCATCATTACTTTGTTATATACTAGCTTTCGCCGGTCATCTCAATAAGCAAAAGCTTTGAAAACAGCAAGTCCTTCTTCAACAAAAAAGGGATCCAAAAACTAAACACAAACTTACTAGCTTGGATAAAATATATAACACACTCACTTTTTTTTTTTTATATATATATTCTGTTTCTTTAAAATAAAGAGAAAAAAAAGTAAAGAAAGTTTGCTTGCTATAAAGAGCAGTTTCCATAGATAGGATGAATTATCCATGATATGTGAGTGACATCACCCCACAGCACAAAAACAACCTCTCTCTTTCCAAGGTAGTAGAGATTTGAGCTCTAGTGAGCATATGCAGGAGCTCCTGCATGGAAGTTGCCTTGTGAGCCTCATCAGTCTGTTTCAAAGCTAACTAGCTATGTAGTTGACGCTCCAGAGAGGAGGGCAGGTATCTCATGGCTATTTTATCTTGCTATCTATGGAAAACACTGCTTATGGTAAGCAGCTTGCTTTTTCAGTCGATAAGCATCTGAATTAACCACAATATGCGGGGAGTCCCAAGCTGAGGTTTACAGTGGAGAATTACTAAAAAGCAACCCGTAATTCACCATGGAGAGTAGACTACTGCAAGAATAGGTTAAGCAATACTACCTGTCCAAAGTTACTGTCAGCTTCTGAAAGACTGTACAGAGGGTAGTAGGATGTGAAGGCGTGCACAAATGATCATTGGCAGCTTTGCATATGTCTTCTAAAAGAACTTCTCGCAACTGAAGATGCCATGACTCTCATTTGATGTACCTTGACTGGATTAATGAGATTGAGACATGCTGAATTGCAACTGTGCTGGATGCATGCTGCTCTCCATTTGGAGACTGCTGCATCCAGTCTATTCAGGTCATACAAGTCACAAAACGGACAAGTTTGACAATGTGACTGTAAGAGGTGTTAGCCCTTTTGCAGTCCAAAAGTGTGAAGGTGTTTTTCACCATCACGTGAATGTGGTCGAGGGAAGAAGGCGGAAGGATAAGTCCACCTTTTGAAGGAACTTTGGATTAGTGCAAAGAACAAATATTGTGAAATAATTACATGCAAGATGGGTAGTGCACAAGAACCTGCAGCTCACTAACTTGACATGTCAACATGATGGCAATGAGGAAGACCACTTTCCATGCCAAATACTTCAGTAACGCTATCTTTAAAGGTTCAAATGGAGATTTCATGAGATGCATAAGGACAAAGCTCAGATCCCAGAGCACCAGAGGTTTACACAATGAGGGCTTCAAGTGTTACAGTCCTTTCATAAATTTCATGGCTAAAGGATGAGTTGAAATCAGTTTATTATCCATTAATACATAATCCACTATGGTGCTGAGATGAACTCATACCGAAGTGGCGAGCCCAAAGTCATGCAGGAGGTGCAGATAGGATAAGAAATGGTGTGGTTTACAGTAAAATAGGTCAAACTCTTTACAGTATGCTATCTGGAATACCTTTTCCATTTGAATGAGTAATTACATCTAGTCAAAGACTTTCTGGCCAGGTGTACAATATCTTCTACCATTTTGGGCAAGGACAGACTTGCAATTATTGCACACTCAACATCCAGGCCAAGCGGTTAAGGGCTGGAAAGTTGGGATGAAGCAAAAGCCCATCCCTTCCTGGGTTAACAGACCTGGATCTGGTTCCATATGGACCAGAGGATATACAGAAAGTCATACCAAATATGCATAGCAGACTTATCTGGGCCATGCTGGAGCTAAGACCATCATGCAGGTGAGGACTTGTAGTAGTTACTGTATTATTTTCTTAATTAGAGGAATCGGTGAAAAAGCGCAAATAAAGCATGTCCACTAAACCAGGAGGAAGGAATCCAGAGGTAGCCCAAGGTCACTTGGAAAAATTGAGCAGAATTGGTTGAGTTTTCGGTTATGCTCTATCATATACAGGTCAACTGATGGACAGCTCCACAGACTGAAGGTGGTGTTGGTTGTTGACTGACAGAGACCATTTGTGAAACAAGAAGACCCTGCTGAGATGATGCACTAGTGAACTGGATATACCTGGCAGATATATGGTCTGATGTTTCAGCTCCCATTGCCAGGTCTTCAACACTTCCTGACATAAGAACATAAGAAATTGCCATGCTGGGTCAGACCAAGGGTCCATCAAGCCCAGCATCCTGTTTCCAACAAAGGCCAAACCAGGCCACAAGAATCTGGCAAGTACCCAAACACTAAGAAGATCCCATGCTACTGATGCCAGTAATAACAGAGGCCATTCCCTAAGTCAACTTGATTAATAGCAGTTAATGGACTTCTCCTCCAAGAACTTATCCAAACCTTTTTTAAACCCAGCTACTCTAACGGCACTAACCATATCCTCTAGCAACAAATTCTAGAGCTTAATTGTGCATTGAGTGAAAAAGAATTTTCTCCAATTAGTCTTAAATTTTCTACTAGCTAATTTCATGGAGTGCCCCCTAGTCCTTCTATTATCTGAAAGTGTAAATAACCGATTCACACCTACTCGTTCAAGACCTCTCATGATTTTAAAGACCTCCATCATATCCCCCCCCCCCCCCCTCAGCCATCTCTTCTCCAAGCTGAACAGCCCTAACCCTCTTCAGCCTTTCCTCATAGGGGAGCTGTTCCATCCCCTTTACCATTTTGGTCACCCTTCTCTGTACCATCGCAACTATATCTTTTTTGAGATGTAACGACCAGAATTGCACACAGTATTCAAGTTGCAGTCTCACCACGGAGCAATACAGAGGCATTATGACATTTTACGTTTTATTAACCATTCCCTTCCTAATAATTCCTAACATTCTATTTGCTTTTTTGACTGCTGCAGCACACTGAGCCGACAATTTAAAAGTATCATTCACTATGATGCCTAGATCTTTTTCCTGGATGGTAGCTCCTAATATGGAACCTAACATCATGTAACTACAGGAAGGGTTATTTTTCCCTATATGCAACACCTTGCACTTGTCCACATTAAATTTCATCTGCCATTTGGATGCCCAATCTTCCAGTCTCACAAGGACCTCCTGCAATGTATCACAATTCGCTTGTGATTTAACTCTTCTGAATAATTTATCATCATCTGCAAATTTGATAACCTTACTCGTCGTATTCCTTTCCAGATCATTTATAAATATTTTGAAAAGCACCAGTCCAAGTACAGATTTCTAAGGCACTTCACTGTTTACCCTTTTCCACTGAGAGATCATCCAATAGCCTGTGCTGCCCTGTTTGTTGATATAAAACATGACGGTCTGGTTGTTCCTTTGAAGATGCTTTTGCCTCTAAGAAGATGGGTGGATGCAATGAGCTCATGTTTGATCAGTTTGAGCTCGAGAAGAATCATCTGAAGATGACTTTCTGCAAATGACCAAGTGCCCTGCATTCAGCAGCCTAGGATGTGTGCGTCCCAGCCCCTTGTTGAGGCATCCATCCACAAGAAGAGGCCATGGGGGGGGGTGGGTTCCCGACCCAAAGGATATGAGAAAGGAAACCATTAACAAAGCTTGTTTCATCTTTCCCGAAATGTAGATAATCGATTCAAACAGTTGAGTCAATTGATTCTACTGTCTGTGCTGGCCCCACTGCAAGCAGCGAATTTGCAGTCGGGTCAAAGGAAAAATGTGTATCACCGCTGCCATATGCCTAAGGATAACAGAACATGCCAAGCCATTTTCGAGCACCCAGGAAGAAGCCTTCACACCAGTGAACATAGAATCCATGCGCAGACTAAGGGCAGAAACGCCTTCTGCAGCAGAATACATATTCAGGTCCCAATGAATTGGAGACATTGTGTTGGAACCAAGTGGGTTTTCCCGATGGTTACTATAAAGTCTAGAATCTGCAGTAGGTGAATCATCGCATGAAGGTGCTGCAGTACACTCTCCTGAAAGGGTGCAATGATGAGCCAGTCATCCAGATACAGGAACACTGTAAGCACTTGGTGAAGATCTTTCGGGAAACAGAGAGGCCAAGTGAAAGGATCTTGCACTGGTAATGGGTGCCTGGGTATGTGAGCATAAACATCTTTGAGGTCTAGGGAGCATATCCACTCTCTATGCTGGATAAATGGGAGGATCATGCTGACAGAGTTCATTCTGAATTTCTCCCAGCGCAAGAACTTGTTCAGACATCTAGAATAAGCCTCAGGCCCTCCTGACATTTTTGAGGTTGAGGAAGTAGCAGGAATTAAAAACTCTGTCCCAGTTGTGATGTTGGAACCTGCTCTATTGTGTTCACTGAAGCACTAACTGCACTTCATGTCAGAGTTGGGGCAATTGGGCCATATCTATCGAGAGCCACCATCTGTGAAAGTGAATGTAGCTTGGAAAAATGCATACCGCACAATTCTCAGGATCTAGGTATATGTTATGATCTGGTGCCAAGAAGGAAGAAAGGTTTGAATCTTGCCTCCCACTTGTTCAGTGTTCATCTAGATAATTGGAATCAAAAAATGGGCCCCTCCATGGGTTGGGCCTGTTGAGATGACTTGGATTGGCTCCATTCCCTCTGAAATGGTCTTGCCGGAAGCTGTTGCTGTGGTTTTCTGCAATTGCAAGGGAGGGAGATAGTAATGTTGGAATGAATGATAAAGTCATTGTTGATAGTAAGGTCTTCTATATCATTTGGTCAGATACCATGGATAAGGATTGAGCAGCAACATTCTGATTCTTAATCTAAGTAATTGTTTCTCCCATAGCTTCTCACTGAAGAGGCTATCTCCAAGGCCTGGGAGGTCAGCAAGCTTTTCCTGCACATCCTCCCAGATGCTACTTGCCTGAAGCCACACCATGGGATGTGTCGCACAATGGAGTCAAAGGACTTACAGATAGAGCATAACAAATGACATTTTACTTCCTCTGCATCCTTTAACAGCTGGGACAAGCACGGTTCACAAGATTCCATGTGAATGAATGGTTTTGATTTCTGTGTGCACTCATGAATATATTGAACCATATAAAACTGTCGGTATGTAAAACAGGCTGTAAGCATAGAACCTTGAAAGACCTTTTTCCTGAAGTCATCCAGGAGTTTGTGGTTTTTCCTGAAGGAGAATTGGCGTGAAGTCTCATCTTCTTTGCTTTTTTAAAAGCCGACTGACTACTGATTGGTGTGGAAGCTGTTCTTGAGATCCAATTTTCTGGCTACAGTGATGCCAGAATTGTCTCTCTCACATCTTTCATCTGAACAATATCCAAGACTGCATGAGTTGGGAAAGCTACTGGATCTGATGGAATGTCCAGAATCTGCATCAAGCACATGACCTTTGTATGAGGATCTTTGCCCTTATACATGAGGATGTTTAGTGCACCACTCATCTTTTCAAGGAAACAAGAAGAAGAAAGGTCTTCTTCTGGTGGGGAGGTATGGTCTGGAAGCTGATCAGAGGGGATCCCCATCAAATTTACAATCGATCTCTCAAGGAATGATATACTAGGTAAGGAATATGCAAAAGATTCTATTGACCAAGGCGGTATCTCAGGATGATCTGGAGGAGAAAAAGATCTACCAATCCATTCAGATCAGGAGTTGGCAAGACTGCTTGGAGAATCTGGGCCTCCTAAAATCCAAAAATGTGAGGCTGGAGACAGTTGCTTGTAGGACTGTGAAGACAAACCTTTGGAAACAAAAGATGACGTCTCCATAGATTTAGAGCTGTCTGGCCAGTCATAGATGGCATGCTTGGAGCTGCAATAAGAGAAATGTCCCTTAATGTGTCATCAGGGCTCGAGGAACCAGGGACAATGATAGAAATCCAGATTGCATTGTGTGTTACAGCATCAAAACAGCTTGCGTCAAGAGTACCACAACCCCAAGCATTGAGTGCATTGCATGCATTGATGCACCATTCATTGGTCTTCTGGGGCATTGGAACACCATATATTGATGAACCGTGGATATTAATTGCATCAATGGTGCTGATATATCCCATCTTCTATGATTCGTCAACACGAGGTTCTTCAGAGTGGCAATGCTTTGACCTTGACGCATTTCAGTCAGTTCTACTCAATCCCAAGACTTCTGTATATGCCGAAGGGGGAGTTTTTAATATGCTAATATACCACCAGGAGAGGTGAGGGAATTAGCACTTCAGGAGGAATGTTTACTGCAGCATCTGATGGACTGATAAAATCTTGGCCATTCTGGAGTGTAACTGCAGGGACATGCACCTGGCAGTTTGCCTAATTGTGGTCAGGCTCTAAGCACCGGTACCACAGCTCATGTCCATTGCTGATAGACATTTTCTGGCCACAAACACAACTTTTAAAACCAACTATACTCTTCTTTTTCCCCCATGTTTGAGCAAATGAAAGGGAAGGTTCTAGAAGGTGGTATCCCCTATTAGAATCTCCTCTCTTTTTTCTTTTTTTGGCAGAACTGAAAAGTGCTGTTTTTGATGCTGTTGAAGCAGTGAGGTAATAAAAAAAAAAGCAGTTGGAAAACATTTTTAGAAAATGTTTAAGGAGAGAAAGTAGACATCCATGCAGTAGCTCGGACAAAAAATGACTGAGGAGGCTCATGAGGCAATTCCCATGTGGGAAATCCCGCACGTGCCCAGTACAGTTCAAAGCTCTACTAGCTTACAGAGACAGATCCGTTCATCCTCATATCATGACTAACTCAGCTTGTTTATCGATGGAAATTTACTTTTATCCATTTTAATATGGGGCCTAAAACTGATTCTAACAGCTTTGATAATAGTAACATCATGGTCACTGATGTAGCTAGAGTAGTACAGAAATTGCAGGCACACCCAATTCAGAAGTGAAGGACTATCAAAGTGCCATTTTAAAAATGTATAAGAGCTATATCCTGCTAAACAATTTTTTATCAATGCACAACAAAAGGTGAAATATAAAACTCTCAAAAATAAATGTTAGAAAAAATTCCTTTTACTACATATAACTGAGGAGACTGTATTAGTCATCAATGCAAAGAGCAGTCTGAGGTCCATTATGGGCTTTAAACTGTAGTCATATAATGCATTAGAACTTATAATCATTTACAATGTCCTTTTATTAACATTTCAGAACCTAATTTACTGTTTCAAATTTGTGCAAAATTGCTTTCTAATGCAAAAATATTCAAAACGTATTTCTGATCATGGCCACGTCAAGCCAGATCACCCGCCAAACAAACTGCTTTCAAGAAGATTCCAACATGGACTAAGTTTCAGCACCTTCATGACTGCTTCAGGGGATCTCTTTCTCTATATATCCACCAGCCCTTCTTTTCTCCCATCCTCTCCAGTCTCTCTTAGCCAGGAGTAGAAATATATTTAGAAAATATAGACATCAGTCAAAATAATTAGGAACCAGGAATTGCTTAATTTTTTCTAGCTCTTTTCATTGGTTACTATTTTGTGTGCTTTTCTTATTTTGCTAATTTTTCTATTTGTAAGTTGTTTTTGTTTTTTATGTTTTGCTTCTTTTCCTTTATTTTTTGCTGTTCTGAATTTTCAACATCAGGTGCCAAATTTTAGGCATCCAGATGAACTGGCTCCTGGGATTTTTCCCAAACCTGTGTTTGCCCCCTTCTCTCCCCCTTAAATGATCCTTCTCTCATCCCCAGCTCATTCCTCTTTCACCACCACTGATCAAGGCTGGAAAGAGAAGAAAGCAAACAGTGGTGCCTCAGACTATAGCCTCCTCAAGAATAGTTATTCATCCCACCAAACAGCACTACTCCCCAGCCTCCTTCCCCTCCCCCCAGTGGCCTTTGAGTTCCCCATTCCTGCAATCCCAGTTCATGGTAGTCAACATACCACTCCCCCCAAATTCTTACTGGTCACAAGCATCCCGACCCACTCCTAATAGTCCTTGAGTTCTCCATCCTTGCAATTCCCCTCCCTCCCAGGCCAACTCCACCCACTGTCTCCACCAGCAGCTCCTCTTCTCCTAAGTTAAGCAACAGCAAAAATCGCAAAGGCAGCAACCAGTGAAGATCTTGCTAGAGGTGGCTCTGACTTGTTTTATTTTTTTGTCTTATTTGCAATTTTTTGGATATTTGTTCTTTATTTGTTTGCTTTTTTCCTCTTTCGCCTCCAGCATATTTTTCCAATTTATCTCTTCATTCCCATCCTTCCAGTCTCTATCTTCATCTTCCCCACTTCCCATCAGCTGCTCTTCTATGTGGCAGTGAGCAACCACAGGCTGCAGTAGCTCATCCTGGCCCAGGATGTGACAGAGACTTTTCTGTTTAAGTTTGCTGCAGGCAATGGCAGCAGCTTCTCTTCTGTTCAGGCCCGAACCTGCCATGTGTGGCAGCAGCAGCTCTGTATCAGACCAGGCCCACCGCACAAGTCAGCAGCAGCTTTTCTGTTCCTTCTCAGCCTTCTTTTCCAGCCTGCGACAACTAGGAATTTTCCATATCAGGGTAAGCTGGTGCTGCAATTAAAGATTGGCAGTGCCATTAAGCAGGCAAAGTATTTTTAAAGTTCACTCATTTGCTGTGCTAATCTTACAATAAATAAGATTAGTACATTTGGTCTGCGAGTTATTTAAAGTTTGCGCAAGGCCAGGAAGTAGACAGTATTCAGCTGGCTGTTGGCTTCAGTTTCTGGCTGTCTGTCCTCAGACCGCACAGAAACCTTTGGCCACACATTGGATAATCCTGCTCTTGAGAACATGAAAAAGTGAAAATATGATACAAACCATGAAATAACTTATGATCACAGTAATTATCTGCCTCAACTCATGCACTGTCTTGTGATACATGTGATCTCTGTATGAATCTGTGGCTAACAAAAGGAAGGTACTGCAGGCAAGCATGCCAAACAGATTAGTTTTGTAAACTTGTAATGACTTGGCTATGTCAAATAGTCTTTCCCTAAACTGCCTTGTCAGATCTCGTTTTAGTTATGTTGTAGGCCTTACTGTATATTGTTTAATTTGGCAATAACTATTCTTTTTCTGAGTAGCCTGATATTAATGTCCAACTCGTTTTTCTATATTTTTGCTTTGTAGTGCTTGGATTTGTTTTATTTTAGTGATGGTTTGCATTATTTGTGTTTTTTAAAATCTGTTACACACTACAGGTGTCTTTAAAGCATGATCTCTCCAGTTGGAAAGGCATGATATAAATAAATGATGATGATAATTATTGCGTGGGCTGTAAATACAACTAAAATAAATTTTAGCTGTAAAGAACTGAGGACTATTATGTTCTAACTCATACTCTAAATGCTTACAAGCAGATTCTAAGTGAAAAATGCTATATTAAATAGGATGTAAAATAACCACAACAGTAAAAAAAAAAAAAATGGTAATATGTTTGGGGTGCACGGGAAGACACTCGCATAATACATTTGGGTAGGGAAGTCAGATGATAAGGTGAAAATGATCATGTTCAAAGTAAAGTTCAAAATAAGTGCTTTTATTATTGTAACTGCCTTAAGGGGGCAGTGGAAAGGTGGAAGTCAAAATTTCAATAAGTAAATGCATAGATTTATAACCAGTTTCTAGTTTTGGTTTTTTTTTTTCTCCAGAAACCTCTAGCAAACTAAGACTTAAATTTAGTGAGCTTTCAAAGAGAATCATTTTCCAGAGCAGACACATCCATTTGTAAAATAGGGCCCTCAGTAGGCATGACACAACAAGCAGCACCCATTCAACCTGAGGGAAGCCCACAGGCTCGCAATGCCACTGGCTGGCTCTTTGTCACCAAATGGAGCAGGTTGAATGCAGACATCACTGTGATATCCTCACCAGCAAAATGAGAGGAAAAGAACAGGGACAAGTGCTGAGAGAAAAAAAAAAGATTAATTAACAACCACAAAAGTTTCACATACATAAAGCAACACAGATGGTTATGTTTCTCTGAATTACTGCTAAGTAATGGTGAATGTGCATTTCTTTGTTAAAGACTATCCATGGTTGCTTCACTGTTCTTTGGAATGGGTAAACACAAAGCAGAGCAGGGAAAACATACTGCACAGAATATATTCAAACAGCTCATACAAGAAACCAGAAACTGGCACACAACTACCCATACAGAAACAGCTTGTAATGCTAACAAATGATTATTTTCCATGATTTGGTCTTCTGACTTCTTAGTTTTCAGTAAAGATGGCGCCAGCAAATTGCTGTGCAATATTCCACCAAGCAGTTCAGGCAATTGATTGCAATCTTTTCTCCATCCCAATATAAACACAGGGAAAAAGAAATGGAAGTAGATCTGTGAAATATCTATATATAGAGAGATAGATAGAAATATATAGAAGAAATATTCAGTAAAACCTCCCTGCCACAAAGGTCCTAAGGCATATAAACAAATTAATATTTGGATATAATAGGCCCATGTCATTTATTCATGCTGAAAAAAAAAGAAAGATTATTTATGCCAGTTCAGGGGATAGTTGGCTCCACCCCACAGAGATTCACCCATGCACAATTCTGTGCTAACCGCTAACTTTCCCACAATACAGGATACAATAATCAGAAGAGGAGTACATGATATTGCTTACAGTGGATAAGTAGGCTCACAAAATGATCATGATTATGCATGTAAAAGCAAATTATTTTCACACATGATTTCAAACAATTAAGAAAAATATTGTACCAGTATCAAATGTCATTGACACTCATATATTCAAGCAATGTACTCAAATTGATTTGTCCTGTCCAATTCCTGATGCAGAGGCTGCGGTGAGCTTGTCAGACCTCCTAAAGAAGCAACAGCAACATATTGCCAAACCTCCCTAAAGAGATCTGTAAAAAATCTGCTTGTATTAACATGCCTGAACTCTGACTTCTCCAAACAATTGTATCACAAAATCAAACCAAAACATTTTTGGGTTACTACATGGAGGCAAAAAAGAAGTAGGAGTGAGGTATCACAATGAGCAGTCTGAAAGAATTATTAAACATAAACAAACGTGGCATATTCACAAGTGATTGCAGAAATGGTTAAAAGAAGGAAGGAAAAGAACACATTCTGAAACAAGTTACTAATAAAAGATCAAAGATCTCTATTCAACAAATACAAACATAACTGGAATTATCTTTCCTAGTGGCCTTCAATGTCAAGAATAAAGTGTGCAGTGAAAATGTTAATTACCTAGCATAGTTGCAGCCTTATTATGATCCCGCAGTTCAACATATAACGTCTTCCTATTCTGTTTCATCAACTGTGGTACCAGGCAGCCTGTGCACCTACCAATTGCAGCCATCTGGCTTATGTCAAAGTCTGCTAGTCAGGCAGCTACAGTGCAACAGGAAGAAAGGCAGTGATGTCACTGAGCAGGTCAAAGAACAAAGATGTAGTCTACAGTTAAAAAGCAGGCACCCTCAAAGCAGGGGCCTCCAACACACTCTCACTAATTATAGATAATACAATTTTACCATTACCTAAATGACAAAGCTCCATCTAGTGGTTAACCTGTACTTCAAACTGTCTTCATAAAGAGTGAATTACAAAAAAAGGATACCAGGGTGCTAAGGTTAATTAAATTTGAACATCAAAAACTCACAACTAACTTATAAAGCACAGTGATGTACTTTCCCACTTTGTCAGTTGCAATATTATCTGAGCTGCTAATATATATATATATATATATTTTTTTTTTTTTTAAGATAAATCAGGGACAGTCAAAACCTATTTAGAGTAATCCATCAGCACAAAAACAAAAACAAACAAACAAATAAATAAATAATAAAAAATAAACAAAATATTTGATGTGACCATTTTCCTAAAATCTATTTGGATTTATATTTTATTCGGTCTAAACTTTCTTCTAAAAACAAGTATGCTCTTTATAATTGTGCAACTCCAATTATCATTTAAATTGCTATCACTGTTCCAAAAAAACAGAGAATCAAACATTTCTGATATAATTCAATAAAATGACATATCAGAAGTCAAAGAAATTTTACAAGCTTGGTCCTTCTTTTCCTTTTATAAGTTGTTTCGTGTGATTTTGATAAGCAATCACCATAGTAAGCCAATACAACAAAGTGTTTGTGGATACAAAAATGGAAGAAAGGATAATCTTCAATGGTTGGAAGTGGAAAGAAAATTATTCTTTCATCTTCCTCTGGGTTATATTTCAGGGATGGTTACTACAAAAATTCTTTTAAAAATTGTTTTATATTATCAACCTGCAGAGCATTTTGGTAACTGGATGCCCCTTTGAAAATTAAATGTATATGGCAAATGGATCAGATATTAAAAGGAAACAAAATTATAACCTTCCAAGTAATAAGAATCACAATTTACTTAGCAAGTTCACAAAGATTTAAACAGTTTCAGTTAAGGCAGGAACATCTCGATCCCTGTTATGGTTTCTCGAATAAACTCAAGGTCCAAAACGTTAGATCTTGCAAACATCAGCTGTGGGCTCATCATGATTCTTTGCTCGCCTCTCTCAGTTAAATCTACCTTATAAATGGGCTCTGACCGACGGCCCGCAAATGCGCAGTAGAGAGCAGCTCTACCGTGCATGCGCGGGCGAGCATGGTCAGAGCAGAGCGTGATCTGCTAAAAAACATGGCGCTGGGAGGAGCAGTATCAGCAGCGGCGAGGAGCTGGGAGGAGCAGTATTGGCAGTGGTGGCGAGGAGCGCGCAAGGGAGGGATCCCCGGAGATCTTCCGTCTGCGCTGTCCGAGAGTGACTGAGGGGGAGGAGGGGAGTGACTGAGGGGAGGGGGGGACAGAGGGATGTGAGTAAGTGGGAAGGGTAAGAAGTTGTGGAGAAGAGAAAAAGAGGGTGGAGGAGGGATGAGGGAGAGGGAAGGGGTTATGGATGAGCTGAGAGGGGATGAGAGTGAGGGACTGAGAGAGGGTGGGGAGTGACTGAGGGAAGGGGAGGGAAAAAGAGGGAGTGGAGGAGGGCTGAGGGAGAGGGAAGAGGTTGTGGATGAGCCGAGAGGGGATTGGAGGGGATGAGAGTGAGGGATTGAGAGAGGGTGGGGAGTGACTGAGGGAAGTGGAGGGAGGGGGAGGTGAGAGTGAGGGGAGGGAGGCAATGGGAGACAGAGGGTGAGTAAGACTGAGGGGAGGGAAGGGGTGAGTGACCGAGGGGGAGGAGGATGAGTGACCAAGGTGAATGAGCGAGGGGAAGGGGGAGTGAGGGAGAAAAAGTGTAGAAAGGTGCTGTGTTCGAAAATGGACTGAAAAAAAAATTTAATATAGCCCGTTGTTACAGGCTTAACGGCTTGTCTAATATATAATGAAGAGATTTAGGTTTGTTTAAACAAGTCTTGGCTCCACCTTATCCTGATGTCAACAAAGGCCTCCAAGATGCCCTGATGTGTCCACAAGCTGCTCTTCAACTCCCAATTGGGCCCTGAAGAACACTCAAAGTCAGTGTGACTGCTCCATTGAAGCCCTCCTTGCTGTGCTATATGATGGCATCTTCCATGGCCAGAACAGCAGGAGGGATCCAAGTCTCTGGGCTCAAAGTCTTAGTTATACCTGGAGATACTAGTAAGCATCCTTCCCCGATTAAGTCTTGCAAGGGCATGTCATTAGAGGAAACTGCTGCAAGGTGCAACAGCAAGTTTGCTTACCTGTGAAAAAAAGAGTCCACTGTAGACAGCAGGATGAATTAACCAGGACTCATGGGTGATGTTATCCAAACGGAGCCAAATAGACCCATCTCATGTAGCTCAGTAAAAAAAACCAAAAACGTTTTTCCTAAGAATGCAGGCAGTTGTTTGGTTTTCCTTTTGCCTTTTTTAACGCATGGAATATATTTGGTATGGGCTTACAAGATGTTATTTTTGAATAATGTCCATGTTTTATATAAACATTTTTAACTTTTGCTGCTGCACCAATCTGCTACATTTTATGAATGGGTTGACCAGTTTGCATTCCACAAGAGGACTTTTACTCCTAACATTTTAATTTCTCTGCAATTTCTCATGAGGGACTTTGCCAAATGCCTTTTGAAAATCCAAATACATTACTTCCACCGGCTCACCATTAACCACGGTTATTAAAAAGGTAAGAAACAGAGAATAAGACTAAATGATTAGTTTTCTCAATGGAGGAAGTACTGGGTCCAGTGCTTTTTAATATATTTGGAAATGATCTGGAGAAGGGAATAAGAAGTGAGGTAATCAAATTTGCAGATGAGACAAAATTATTCCGAATTGTTATATGCTGAGGTAGATCTTAAATGAGTACGCGCGCGCGAACAAAAGTACGCCAGATTTTATAAGATATGCGCATAGCCGCAGGTATCTTATAAAATCCGGGGTCGGCGCGCTCAAGGCTGCGCAAAATCGGCAGCCTGCGCGCATCGAGCCGTGCAGCCTGCCTCCGTTCCCTCCGAGGCCGCTCCGAAATCGGAGCGGCCTCGGAGGGAACTTTCCTTCTGCGTCCCCCTACCTTCCCCTCCCTTCCCTTATCTACCCCACCCCCCAGCCCTACCTAAATCCCCCCCTAACTTTTTTTGTGCAAGTTACGCCGGCTTGAAGCAGGCGTAACTTGCTTGCGCCGCCTCGGCATCCCCCGGCACAGGCCGCAGTGCCAGGGGACTCAGGGCCGCCCTCCTGGCCCGCCCCCGAACCATCACCATGCCTCCTGACCCGCCACAGACTGCCCCCTGGCCCCAGACACGCCCCCAGGACACACACCCGGATTGCCGCCACGCCCCGGACACACCCCCTCCCGCCCCTTTTACGAAGCCCCGGGACTTGCGCGTGGGCGGCCTATGCAAAATAAGAACATAAGAAAATACCATATTGGGTCAGGCCAAGGGTCCATCAAACCCAGCATCCTGTTTCCAACAGTGGTCAATCCAGGCCATAAGAACCTGGCAAGTACCCAAAAACTAAGTCTATTCCATGTTATCATTGCTAATGGCAGTGGCTATTCTCTAAGTGAACTTAATAGCAGGTAATGGACTTCTCCTCCAAGAACTTATCCAATCCTTTTTTAAACACAGCTATACTAACTGCACTAACCTCATCCTCTGGCAACAAATTCCAGAGTTTAATTGTGCGTTGAGTAAAAAAGAACTTGCTCCGATTAGCTTTAAATGTGCCCCATGCTAACTTCATGGAGTGCCCCCTAGTCTTTCTACTATCCGAAAGAGTAAATAACAGATTCACATCTACCCGTTCTAGACCTCTCATGATTTTAAAAACCTCTATCATATCCCCCCTCAGTCGTCTCTTCTCCAAGCTGAAAAGTCCTAACCTCTTTAGTCTTTCCTCATAGAGGAGTTGTTCCATTCCCCTTATCATTTTGGTAGCCCTTCTCTGTACCTTCTCCATCGCAATTATATCTTTTTTGAGATGCGGTGACCAGAATTGTACACAGTATTCAAGGTGCGGTCTCACTATGGAGCGATACAGAGGCATTATGACATTTTCCGTTTTATTCACCATTCCCTTTCTAATAATTCCCAACATTCTGTGTGCTTTTTTGACTGTCGCAGCACACTGAACCGACGATTTCAATGTGTTATCCACTATGACACCTAGATCTCTTTCTTGGGTTGTAGCACCTAATATGGAACCCAACATTGTGTAATTATAGCATGGGTTATTTTTCCTTATATGCATCACCTTGCACTTATCCACATTAAATTTCATCTGCCATTTGGATGCCCAATTTTCCAGTCTCACAAGGTCTTCCTGCAATTTATCACAATCTGCTTGTGATTTAACTACTCTGAACAATTTTGTGTCATCTGCAAATTTGATTATCTCACTTGTATTTCTTTCCAGATCATTTATAAATATATTGAAAAGTAGGGTCCCAATACAGATCCCTGAGGCACTCCACTGTCCACTCCCTTCTGAGAAAATTGTCCATTTAATCCTACTCTCTGTTTCCTGTCTTTTACCCAGTTTGCAATCCACGAAAGGACATCGCCATGTATCCCATTACTTTTTACTTTTCCTAGAAGCCTCTCATGAGGAACTTTGTCAAACGCCTTCTGAAAATCCAAGTATACTATATCTACCGGTTCACCTTTATCCACATGTTTATTAACTCCTTCAAAAAAGTGAAGCAGATTTGTGAGGCAAGACTTGCCCTGGGTAAAGCCATGCTGACTTTGTTCCATTAAACCATATCTTTCTACATGTTCTGTGATTTTGATATTTAGAACACTTTCCACTATTTTTCCTAGCACTGAAGTCAGGCTAACTGGTCTGTAGTTTCCCGGATCGCCCCTGGAGCCCTTTTTAAATATTGGGGTTACATTTGCTATCCTCCAGTCTTAGGTACAATGGATGATTTTAATGATAAGTTACAAATTTTTACTAATAGGTCTGAAATTTCATTTTTTAGTTCCTTCAGAACTCTGGGGTGTATACCATCCGGTCTGGGTGATTTACTACTCTTCAGTTTATGCCCTGCGCGCATAAATCCGGCAGGATTTACGCGCGCACGGCTTTTAAAATCTAGCCCACTGTGAGCAGATTGTGAGAAATTGCAGGGGAACCTTGAGAGACTGGGCATATAATTGGCAGATGAAATTTAATATGGACAAGTGCAAAGTGATACACATGGGGAAAAGTAATCCAACTGTAGTTACACAATGTAGTTACCTCCAAGGAAAAGGATATAGGCATTATCATGGTTGATACCTTGAAATCATCGGCTTAGCATGCAGTGGCAGTCAAAAAAGCAATGTTTGGAATTATTAGAAAAGAAATGGAGAATAAAACAGAAAATGTCATATCATCTCTTTACACCCCATGGGGAGACTGCACCTAGATGTGAATAATTCTGATTGCCACATCTCAAAAAAGAATAGCCGAACTGGAAAAGATACAGAGAAGGACAACCAAAATGATAAAGGAGATGGAACAACACCTCTATAAGGAAAGGCTAAAGAGATTAGGGCTCTTCAGTTTGGAGAAGAGACAGCTGAGGGGGGATATGATAGAGATCTTTAAATTCATGAGTGGAATAGATCAAGTAAATGTAAATCAGTTATTTACTCTTTCAAATAATACAAAAACTAGGAAACATTCCATGATATTTCTAAGTAGCACATTTAAAACAAATTAGAGAAAAATATTTTTTCACTTAATGCATACTTATGGCTCTGAAATTCATTGCCAGAGAATGTGGTGAAGGCAGTTAGTGTAGCTGGGTTTAATTTGGACAAGTTATTGGAGGAAAAGTCCATAAACCATTATTAGCCAGGTAGACTTGGGGAAAGCCACTACTTATCCCTTGGCATCAGCAGCACTGGATCTATTGTATCTGTTATTTGGGATCCTGCCAGGTACTTGTGACCTTGATTGGTCTCTGTTGGAACATAGTAACATAGTAAATGCCAGCAGAAAGAAACCCAAGTGATACATCCAGTCTGCCCAGCATGTTTTGTTTCCCTTTTGTTTTTTTAAGGGTAGTAACTGCTGTTCCATGCAGATTACCCCCTCTGTTACGAGTAGGAATCAGGATAATGGGCTTGATAGACCCCAGTCTGATTCAGTATGGTAATTCTTGTGTTCTTACATTTTGTTTGGTGAAAATTAAATACTACCTTCTAAAGTAAACACCTCATCCTGACTGTCAAGCATGGTGGTAGAGTTAGCATGGGGTGGGGTTGCTTTGCTGCATCAGGACCTGGATGGCTTGCAATCATTGAAGGAGCCATGAATTCTGCTTTACATCTGAAAATTCTAGAGGAGAGTGCCTGGTCAATCCATCTGTGAACAGAAGCTGGGTCAAAAGTGAATCATGCAGCAAGGCAGCGACCCCGACATTCAAGTAATCTGCAACATAATGGCTGATTTCATATTTTAGATTGGCCAACTCAACTCCCCAGCTTTTAAACTAGAACAAAGGGGAATGCCGATAGTCGCTCAGCAGCGCATGGTTCGGAGAGAGGTATCTTTAAAGGATACTAATGATGCATTAGAATTAGGGCATCCTGACAGTGAGGTTCCAATAATTAGAAAAGTAGTCCAAGTGCCTGTAACTAAAAACTCACCTGAGCTAAAAAATTCTATCCCTATCAATTAAAAAGCAGAATGAAAATACAAACAAAAAACAAACTTTGAAATGTTTGAATGCTAATGCCAGAAGTCTAAGAAGTAAGATGGGAGAATTAGAATGTATAGCAGTGAATGATGACATAAACTTAATTGGCATCTCAGAGACATGGTGGAAAGAGGATAACCAATGGGACAGTGATATACCGAGGTACAAATTATATCGCAAAGACAGAGAGGAGCACTCGGGAGGAGGTGTGGCGCTTTATGTCCGGGATGGCATAGAGTCCAACAGGATAAACATCCTGCATGAGATTAAATACAAAATTGAGTCTTTATGGGTAGAAATCCCTTGTGTGTCGGGGAAGACTATAGTGATAGGAGTATACTACTGTCCACCTGGTCAAGATGGTGAGACAGACAGTGAAATGCTAAGAGAAATTAGGGAAGCTAACCAAATTGGTAGTGCAGTAATAATGGGAGACTTCAATTACCCCAATATTGACTGGGTAAATGTATCATCGGGACACACTAGAGAAATAATGTTCCTGGATGGAATAAATGATAGCTTTATGGAGCAATTGGTTCAGGAACCAACGAGAGAGGGAGCATTTTTAGATCTAATTCTCAGTGGAGCACAGGACTTCGTGAGAGAGGTAACGGTGGTGGGGCCGCTTGGCAATAGTGATCATAATATGATCAAATTTGATTTAATGACTGGAAGAGGAACAGTGTGCAAATCCAAGGCTCTCGTGCTAAACTTTCAAAAGGGAAACTGATAAAATAAGAAAAATTGTTAGAAAAAACCTGAAAGGATCAGCTACAAAAGTAAAAAATGTCCAAGAGGCATGGTCATTGTTAAAAAATACCATTCTAGAAGCACAGTCCAGATGTATTCCACACATTAAGAAAGGTGGAAAGAAGGCAAAACGATTACCGGCATGGTTAAAAGGGGAGGTGAAAGAAGCTATTTTAGCCAAAAGATCTTCATTCAAAAATTGGAAGAAGGATCCAACAGAAGAAAATAGGATAAAGCATAAACGCTGGCAAGTTAAATGTAAGACATTGATAAGACAGGCTAAGAAAGAATTTGAAAAGAAGTTGGCTGTAGAGGCAAAAACTCACAGTAAAAACATTTTAAAATATATCCGAAGCAGAAAGCCTGTGAGGGAGTCAGTTGGACCGTTAGATGATCGAGGGGTTAAAGGGGCACTTAGAGAAGATAAGGCCATCGCGGAAAGATTAAATGATTTCTTTGCTTCGGTGTTTACTGAAGAGGATGTTGGGGAGGTACCCGTAATGGAGAAGGTTTTCATGGGTAGTGATTCAGATGGACTGAATCAAATCACGGTGAACCTAGAAGATGTGGTAGACCTGATTGACAAACTTAAGAGTAGTAAATTACCTGGACTGGATGGTATACACCCCAGAGTTCTGAAGGAACTAAAAAATGAAATTTCAGACCTATTAGTAAAAATGTGCAACTTATCATTAAAATCATCCATTGTACCTGAAGACTGGAGGATAGCAAATGAAACCCCAATATTCAAAAAGAGCTCCAGGGGCGATCCGGGAAACTACAGACTGGTTAGCCTGACTTCAGTGCCAGGAAAAATAGTGGAAAGTGTTCTAAACATCAAAATCACAGAACATACAGAAAGACATGGTTTAATGGAACAAAGTCAGCATGGCTTTACCAAGGGCAAGTCTTGCCTCACAAATCTGCTTCACTTTTTTGAAGGAGTTAATAAACATGTGGATAAAGGTGAACCGGTAGATATAGTATACTTGGATTTTCAGAAGACGTTTGACAAAGTTCCTCATGAGAGGCTTCTAGGAAAAGTAAAAAGTCACGGGATAGATGGCGATGTCCTTTCGTGGATTGCAAACTGGGTAAAAGACAGGAAACAGAGAGTAGGATTAAATGGACAATTTTCTCAGAAGGGAGTGGACAGTGGAGTGCCTCAGGGATCTGTATTGGGACCCTTACTTTTCAATATATTTATAAATGATCTGGAAAGAAATACGAGTGAGATAATCAAATTTGCAGATGACACAAAATTGTTCAGAGTAGTTAAATCACAAGCAGATTGTGATAAATTGCAGGAAGACCTTGTGAGACTGGAAAATTGGGCATCCAAATGGCAGATGAAATTTAATGTGGATAAGTGCAAGGTGATGCATATAGGGAAAAATAATCCATGCTATAATTACTCAATGTTGGGTTCCATATTAGGTGCTACAACCCAAGAAAGAGATCTAGGTGTCATAGTGGATAACACATGGAAATCGTCGGTTCAGTGTGCTGCGGCAGCCAAAAAAGCAAACAGAATGTTGGGAATTATTAGAAAGGGAATGGTGAATAAAACAGAAAATGTCATAATGCCTCTGTATCGCTCCATGGTGAGACCGCACTTTGAATACTGTGTACAATTCTGGTCACCGCATCTCAAAAAAGATATAATTGCGATGGAGAAGGTACAGAGAAGGGCTACCAAAATGATAAGGGGAATGGATCAACTTCCCTATGAGGAAAGACTAAAGAAGTTAGGACATTTCAGCTTGGAGAAGAGACGACTGAGGGGGGATATGATAGAGATGTTTAAAATCATGAGAGGTCTAGAATGGGTAGATGTGAATCGGTTATTTACTCTTTCGGATAGTAGACAGACTAGGGGGCACTCCATGAAGTTAGCATGGGGCACATTTAAAACTAATCGGAGAAAGTTCTTTTTTACTCAACACACAATTAAACTCTGGAATTTGTTGCCAGAGGATGTGGTTAGTGCAGTTAGTATAGCTGTGTTTAAAAAAGGATTGGATAAGTTCTTGGAGGAGAAGTCCATTACCTGCTATTAAGTTCACTTAGAGAATAGCCACTGCCATTAGCAATGGTAACATGGAATAGACTTAGTTTTTGGGTACTTGCCAGGTTCCTATGGCCTGGACTGGCCACTGTTGGAAACAGGATGCTGGGCTTGATGGACCCTTGGTCTGACCCAGTATGGCATTTTCTTATGTTCTTAAGCTCTTCGTTTATTTATTTATTTATTTAAGGCTTTTATATACCGACTTTCTTGATACAAATCAAATCAACTCGGTTTACATCGAACTAAGCAGTAAATACAATTAACCAATCAACAAGAGAATTAATTCAAGGAGCATAAAAGTTACATTATAACAAGGATGCCTTAACTGGGAGTAGGAAATAAAGAGAGGGTGAACGAAAATAAATAAATACTATATACAAAAGAGGGGGGCAAGGAGCCGACCTCTTAATAGTTACTATGCATGAAATGTGGATTATTTGTTTACATAAGTGAGTGATGGAACAATACTAGATCAGGCAATGGGGTTTGTAGTGGGGAAGGCTTGGCTGAACAGCCATGTCTTTAGTTTCTTTTTAAAAGTTAGTAGACAGGTCTCCAGTCTGAGGTCCGGAGGTATGGCGTTCCAGATGGAAGGGCCTGCGGTAGAGAATGACCGGTCTCTGATGTTTGAGTGGTGCACTCATTTGATTGGAGGAACATGTAAGGATCCCTTGTAGGCATCCCTTAAGGGTCTGGCCGTCGAGTGCAATCTGAGAGGATGAAGCAGATCAAGAGGGGTCTGTTGGTGTATATTTTTATGAATGATTGTGAGTGATTTATGAAGGATCCTGAAGTTTACTGGGAGCCAATGAAGGTCTTTTAGAATGGGAGAGATATGCTCTCTCCGATTGATATTCGTCAAAATTCTCGCCGCTGCATTTTGAAGCAACTGGAGAGGTTTAATAGTAGAGGCTGGGAGACCATGCAAAATGGAATTGCAATAGTCGATCTTGGAGAACAGAATAGCTTGGAGGACGGATCTAAAATCATAATGGAATAGGAGCGGTTTGAGTTTTTTGAGTACTTGTAGCTTGTAGAAGCACTCCTTTGTGGTATGTTTTATAAAATGCTTTAGGTTCAGGTGACTGTCAATTAAGACTCCAAGATCTCTAACATGGGATGTTTGTGTAATATCTTGCGATTGGTGAAGGATGGGATTGCCTTCTGGAGTAATTAGCAAAAGTTCGGTTTTGGAAGTGTTGAGCACAAGATTGAGGCTTGATAGGTGATTGTTGATCATTTGCAGGTGAGAGTTCCATAACCTGAGTGTTGAGTCCAGTGAGTTGGATATGGGGATTAAAATTTGAACATCATCTGCGTATATATAGAATTTGAGTTTGAGGTTTGAGAGTAGGAGACAGAGAGGGAGTATGTAAATGTTAAACAGGGTGGGTGATAAGGAGGAGCCCTGGGGGACTCCAAATGGTGCATTAGTATGAGGTAATTCCTTGTTTTTGATTTTTACCTTATAGCCTCTATTGCTAAGGAAGGATTCGAACCATCTAAGGGCTGAACCTGTAATTCCTATGTCTGAAAGCCGGTTAAGAAGGATATTATGGTTTACAGTATCGAAAGCTGCGGAGATGTCGAGGAGAGCTAAGAGAAACGACTGTCCTTTATCAAAGCCAATATATACTTGATCAAGGAGTGAGGTGAGGAGGGTTTCAGTATTGTGTTCTTTTTGGAAACCATATTGTGACGCGTGTAGAATGTTGTGGTCTTCCAGGTAATTTGAAATTTGCTTATTTACAATTTTCTCCATGATCTTAGCTACAAACGGGAGATTTGATATGGGGCGGTAGTTGTTGAGGTCTTCCGGGTCCAGGTTTGATTTTTTGAGTATGGGTTTGAGCGTGGCCAATTTGAGAGCGTCCGGGAATGTTCCTTGTGAAAGGGAACAATTGATGATATCAGCTAGATATTTGGAGATGTATTCTGGTATGAGAATCAGTAATTTGGAAGGTATTTGATCCAGGGGGTGGGTCGAAGGTTTCATTCTTTTTATCAGGGTTTCTCCCTCTAAAGTGTGGGTAGGATCAAAGGATTCCAATCTTATGTCTGTGTTCGGTAGGTGGATTGTATCCGGAAGAAATGAGTTTGGGCTGGTAGATAATCTGGCCAGGGTGTTGGAGATTTTGTTCTGAAAGAATAAGGCCAGATCATTGGCCTTCGATTGGGCTGTATCATCAGGGATTGTACGGAGAACCGTTTTGGTAAGCTCCGAAACGTACGAGAAAAGGGCCTTCGCATCATACATCATATCATGGATACGGTGAGCATAGAAATCTCTTTTTGTTCAAAGTGTTGCTGATCTGTAATGATGGAGAGCTGTTTTGTATATGGAAAGAGAAAGGGGATTGGGATTCTTCCCTCCATTCTTTTTCTTTCCGTCTTAGGTTTGCTTCTGGGTGCGGAGTTCATTTTGAGAACCACGGTTGCTTATTTTTTGAGAAGGATTTATATATTTTTTTGACAGTGGGCATAAATCGTTGGCTATCATTTCGGTAATATTTTGCCATGAGATGATAGCTTGGTTGGGATTGGAAAGATCCAGGTTAGAAAGTTCTTTGATCAGGGATTTGCTGAGGTCTTCTGAAGGACATGTTTTCCTGTAGTACAGAGTGGTCGGCTGATGCGGTGCGGACAATCCTGTCAGTGATCTGAAGGTGGAGTTGATCATGAAATGATCTGACCATGGGACTGGGAGGCATAAGAGAGGTGAAAGTGAAGTGAGGTTGGAATTTGTGAAGATAAGGTCAAGGGTGTGACCTGCTTTATGAGTTGGTTGGTTGATGTGCTGTTTGAAGCCCATGTCCGAGAGGGCTGATAGGAAGGCTTCACAGTTGGACGATCTAGGATTGGCATCAATGTGGAGGTTAAAATCTCCCATGATTATGGCTGGAGAGTCTGGTTTTAAGTATTTGGCTATAACTTCTACCATAGGAGAGTCGTCTTGATCTAAAGTCCAGAGGGAGCGTAGGTGAGGAGAATTGAAGCGACTTAGATTTGAATAAGCCTACCTCGAGTTTAGGTATTGTATTGATAGGTTGTAGAGTGAGGTTAAGAAGTTTTTTTGCAGCTATTAGGAGACCTCCTCCTTTTTTCTGAGTAAGGAGAAGACATCATATATCTGTGTAGGCAGTTGATTTATTAAGACTGTATCTGAGGGTTTTAACCAGGTCTCCATGATAGCACAGATGTCTGGTCCGGTATCAAGCAGATAGTCGTGAAGGATGTGGGTTTTTTTGGTAATTGACTGAGCATTGAAAAGTGATAAGGTGAATAGAGCCAGTCCAAGTAGTTGCATAATGGGTGAGATTGTTACCGGGGTTAGATTTCTACGAGTTATGGGTTGGTATCGTAGCGTTGGCTTCATCTTGAAGCAGGAGTTGTGATGTAATATATGTATTGGGTGTCCTAGCAACATGATAGTACTAGGGAGATTGCTTTGACGGGATTTGTCAGCAAATGGTGTCCTATGACGTGATGGAGGTAACGGATTGTGGAAGTATTCTTTAAGGGGGTATGACTAATGTGCTTGGCTGTGTCAATCTTTTGCTGGATGGATGGTGGGGTGGGGATGGCTGGGTGATGCTGAGGTAGTTGGTTGATGTTGAATGCTGAGGTGGTTGGATGAATGGTGTCTTATGGCGAATCCTATGGAGAATTTTGTGGTGTTGGAAGAAATACTGGTGATGAATTGAGCTAGGAGTGTGCTGGATATTCTAAATGGACATTTAAGGAATGTCTGAAACTTCTACGGTCTGGTGCTTCTGGTGCGCACGAAGGGGCGCACAAAGGGGCCTACCCCTTTGTTGCGCTCCTTCGGCGCGCGATGCTCGGCGCGTGATGCCTAGCTGCTGCTCGTCGATTTAAAGCCAAAGGGGCTGTCCCCCGATTGGCTGTGCGGCTGTAGATGAGGATTGGTTCCGGCGAAGGAGGAGGAGGCGGAGAAGAGGCGCGGTTTTCGGTCGGGGCAGCCTCGTGGTCGGCGCTGGGGCTGCCGTGGGTAAGCTGAGAATTTAAAGGCCTTACCCCGGCAGGTCTCTGCGCCGACATGCGCAGGCCACTCAGCGGGTCCCGATGCTCCTCTGCCCTGGAAAAGGACTTTCTTTCTCTTCATGCAAGGAAGCCCTCAAATGTCACAGAGTTGAAATATTTCTGTATGGAAAAATGGGCCACATTGCTCAAGGGCGATGTGAGAGACTGATCAACAGTTACAGAAAACATTTAGTTGACGTAATTGCTGCTTAAGGAAGCTCCATCTGTTACAGCTTGGAGTCATCACATACTTTTTCATGAGAGAATACTCAATGTTGAATCTTTTTGTTGAATAATAAAATTGTATCTTTTGTGTCCAAGTTATTTATACAATAGGATTATATTTCACTCTTATGAGGGTTTAGGGTATAATCATGTTTTGCATATCAACTGTGCTAAAACGCAGACCATCTAAAGGTTCACAAACTTTTTTTTCAACATTGTATATTTTCTGTAAAAATAGAACTTGCATCAACTATTTTATAAGGGCCGGATTTTAAAAGGGTTATGCGCGTAACCCTCTTAAAAGGCCCCTGTGCGCGCCAAGCCTATTTTGCATAGGCTCAGCGGCTCGCGCAAGACCCGAGACGCACGTAAGTCCCAGGGCTTGCAAAAAGGGGCGGTCGGGGATGTGGTCAGGGGGGCGTGGCCGAGTGCCCTGACACAGCGGCCTGTGTCGGGGGCCTGCCGCACCAGAAGACAGCCGGCAGGCATAACTTTGCCGACAAAGGTGGGGGGGGTGGGGGGTTTTTAGATAGGGTCAGGGGGGTGGAAGGAAAGTTCCCTCCGAGGCCACTCCGATTTCGGAGCGGCCTCGGAGGGAACAGGCAGAGCGCGCAGGGCTCGGCACGCGCAAGGGAACAGGCAGTGCGCGTATCTTATAAAATCCAGGGTACTTTTGTACGAGCGCATGCTGTGTTTTAAAATGTACCCCATTTTATAAGCTCTTTGAAGAGATCTATAGTAAAATCTATCTGGCTTTATACTATTTATATACGTAAATCCCAATTGTACAGCTTTGTACAAGCTATAATACTTTATTTTTTTTATTAAGCAGCACTAACTGCAATTATCTTTGACATGGTACTGATCATAAAATTCGGCTCCTTTTTTCCTTTAACTAGCTTTCGTAGTTACTTTTATTTATAAATTTCTTCTCTGTACTTCTGTTATCTCAAACTCAAAGAAATGGTAAAATGCAAAAGTTGAATTATTTTTATGCAAACCATTTCTTCTTGTTCTTTGCTTAAAAACTGAAATTGTATAACGTTACTATGGAGAGTGACATTCAAATAATATAACTGCTAGAAAACAGATGGCATGAGATTCATAGAAGCTATTATAGCTCTTAAAATGTTACTGTACCCAAGATTAACTTCTGCAAAAACAATTCCACAGAAAAAGCTATTGAACTGATGCATCTCATTTGAAGTCCTTTATTTTGCAATTACTATATTGAATAATATCACTTTTCTCTTATTGTAGTAAACATATTAAGTTTTTCACCACACCTTCACCAAGAACAAAAATCCAAAAACTATGGATAAAGTCTTAATTTTCATGTTATGTAATTTTTATTCCTGCTTTTCTTACTTGTAATTGCTACTATTTTTCTTCAATATTTGAATGTATTAGTTTCACGAGGATCAATATTAACTAGAAATATCAAAGAATATATTTTGACTTGTGTTTCATAGGGAACACAACTTTCCTAACTGTCTACAGAACACCATTTTCACAGGTTAAGTGGACATGTGGAGATTTATTCTAGTATTTTATAAACTGTGTGGAAGACACAGTACATGTAACATACTATTGTAGCAATTTTCAAAAGTTAGTTACCCACATTAAGTGCACGTTACGCAATTAAAACCTATCGCTGCTTAGGTAACATGATTTATCAAGCGGGATATTAAGTTTTAATAAAAGAAAAAAATGACAATTCAATAGCATATATTGTAGCAATTTTCAAAAACCCACTTACATGGGTAAAATACATTTATACATATAAAAACCAGTTTTAAGCTCAAATGCTTTTAAATATCAGGTCCCTATATTCTATACATTTAATTACAGTATAACAATGTACACATAATAACCATAATTATACACAGAGGTGTTTTATAAAGTATATTCATACTCTGATTTTGAAAATACTTGCATGTGTACATGCAATCACCAGATCACAGATTTATTTATTTATTTAACATTTTTATATACCGGGATTCATGCAAATTTGCATATCGTCTCGGTTTACATTGCAACTGAAAACAAGCATGAGAGAATGCTAATTACATAGAACAGGGCATAAAACATGGTACAGTATACGTGGGGAAAGAAAATGGAACATAATAGAGAAGGGAAATAAAAACGGAACTTTATCTTATTATAAAATGTGATATTATAAGCTTGGTTTAAGAGTCTTTATTTAGCCTGTTGGCTAGTGTGGTGGTGTTGAGATATATTGCTATCATAATTGGAACGCTTGCTCGAAAAGCCAGGTTTTTAGTCTCTTTTTGAAGTTGATTGGGCATTGTTCTGTCCTGAGAGCTGTCGGTAGAGAGTTCCATTGTGTTGCACCTGCTGCAGAAATGGAACGTTTGCTTAGAGAAGATTTGAAGTGTGTAGTTAGGAGAGTGTTTTTGTAAGCTGTGTAGTTAGGAGAGTCTGTAAGCTGTGTTTTTGTAAGTGTGTAGTTAGGAGAGTGTTTTTGTAAGATACGACCATCAGTTCACCCACAACTTCACCAGTTCACCTAGACCCTCTAACCTTTCACCATGAACCCATACCAGTTCACCCAGAACTTCTACCCAATAACTATAGATAAGACACTTGTGATTTCAATTAACACAAGTCAATTAGCAGATGTAAAAGTATACAGACATGTTAGGTAATGTATGCACGAATACTATTCACAAAATAGCAAATTGTCTGCATATATTTCCAAATCCTGCTAAGAATTTTAATTTTTACAAATGTTTAATACTTCTAAAGAGCCCCTTTTTACCCCTCTTCACATTTATGTGCAACACTGCAAGATGCATACTCTGAAAGTTTATAAAAATAGCATATGTGCATATATGTTATTTATGCACTTATATGCCGATTTCACGCATGCAAACTCAGCATAACTCTTTGAAAATTACCTCCATAATCTTTAAAATATAATTTGAGCATTGGAAGTAAAAGTAAGACCATTCATAAAAAGAATAATTACATTCTATTTCAAAATTATCACCATTGGTTGGTGGAAAAGCAAGTTTGCTTACCGTAAACGGTGTTTCCGTAGATAGCAGGATAAATTAGTCATGCTGTCATGGGAACTGTCCATCAGGGCCCGGGAGGCGGAGCTTGTTAAGCAGAGGTCAGAGTTTTGTTTCCTCTGCGGCTGCGTGTGTGTTCCCGCGCAGGAAGTAACAGATTCTCTTCAAGTCTGTAATTAAGCGTAGGCATATGCATATAAGAGAAATGGTCAACTAACAGGGAGGAGGGCGGGTCAGCATGGCTAATTCATCCTGCTATCTCCGGAAACACCGTTTACGGTAAGCAAACTTGCTTTTTCCCATCAATAGCAGGGCTGAATTAGCCATGCTGTCATGGGAGTCCAAAGCTCCCTATCATGCTGTCGTATTTGAGGCATTTTGAGCGTGATCTTGGAAGTGGTAGACGGCCCTTTGTTGCACTGCATAGTTCTATGACCTCTTTCTCCTTTTTTTTTTACCCTGGTAAGGATTCCAGTACAGCTTGACCGACTTTCGCATCAGTTATTGTTGGTCTAAACAATAATGGGAAGTGAAGGTATGAAGAGATGACCACGTAGCCGCTTTACAGATGTCTATTGGTGAAAAGTGGCGAAGATATGCTATGGATGTTGCCATAGCTCTAACTTGATGAGCATTTGGGAACTTTGGTACAGTTTGACCTTGTTTGTCATAACAAAAAGTTATACATTGTGCTATCCAGCTAGATATTGTTCGTTTGGTTACCGGTAGACCTGGTGCATTAGGGTTAAAGGAAACAAAAAGTTGAGAAGCACGTTGAGCAGATTGTGTTCTTTGCTTATAATACGCTAATGCCCTTTTGCAGTCCAGTCTGATACTTTATCTGCAAAAAGGGAATATTATTCCAGAAAGATAAATGAAATTGGTAATAATTCTAAAGCTTTGTTTAATCTTGTATATAGGTTAACTAAGAAGCAGACATTAGAATATAGTTCTGATTTGTCTGCACTTTCAGCTGATATGTTTGCTAATTATTTCGCTTTGAAATGGGAAAGTGTACTCTTAACCTTTAAAGATGTGGCCCCTTGGTATTCTGAATTGGTTGTAACTACTTCAAATTTGTGTCTGAATTTGAATTAGTTTCTTCTGTCGAAATCGCAAATGTAATTGCAAATTTAAATAACACTATGTGTCCCATTTTAAATGTCTCTACTGTGACATTTAAAGATATTTCCGATCTCATGAGAGCTTCCATTACTCAAATAGTAAATTCCTCACTTACTTCCGGGATAATGCCCACCATATTGAAATCTGCAGTGGTTAAGCCATTGCTTAAAAAAATCTAATTTAGATGCTATTAAGGTGGAGAATTATAGACCTATTTCTTCGCTCCCTATTATTGCTAAAGTGATTGAAGGGATAGTTTTAAATCAACTAACTGATTTCCTGGAAAAAAATGAGGTTTTGAGTCCTCATCAATTTGGATTTCGTCGTGGTCTAAGTACAGAATTACTTCTTATCTCAATGGTTGATTCTATTAAACAGAGTCTTGATAGCAGGCAACAATTTCTTTTGGTTTCGCTTGATATTACTTCTGCTTTCGATTCAATTGATCATCAAATATTATTATGTTGTCTTCAGGAATGTGGGATTTCAGGAATAGTTCTTGCGTGGTTTAATAGTTACTTATCTCAGCGTTCTCAATCCATCAAATTCAGGAATTTATGTTCATCATCTCAACAGTTGAAAGCTGGGGTGCCACAGGGCTCTGCCCTTTTGGCAATATTATTTAATATTTATCTTGCCCCCATTGCTAAATTGACTATCATCACCGATGGTTTTAAGATCTATGCTGATGATATTCAGTTTTACATAAAAGTTCAACATTCGTGGCAAGGAACAGTTGATTCTTTACTTTTGTGTATGGACACCATTAAACAATGGTTGAGACAAAATAAACTCTTGTTGAATACAAGTAAGACCACTATTCTCCTCATTCATCAACCACATTCGATACCTTCTCATGATACAGTGTCTATAGATAAGATCTCATTTTCTCTAGGTAAACCTATAAGGAGCCTTGGTGTGTTGCTTGTTTCTACCTTTTCGTTCAAACCTCAGATTAGGTCTCTTATTAAAATCGGTTTCTTTAAACTCCGGTTGTTAGCAAGTTTACGACACTTACTTTATGACAGTGATTTCTTGACAGTGGTACGGGCGATCATATTCCCGCATATTGATTATTGCAATAGTCTTTATATTGGTTTTCCTAAAGGTTTGATTCATTCAATACAACTTTTATTGAATTCAGCCGCCAGGTTAGTTTCTCATTCTAAGCGTTTTGAGCGGATCTCTCCTACTTTATGTAGGCTTAATTGGCTGCCAGTTACCGAGCGGATTGTGTTTAAAATTGGCATGATAGTCTATAAGCTTCTTGCCTCAGATTCTTCATACTGGTTTAATGCATTATTACGGATTTATAAACCTGTAAGATGTTTGAGATCTTCTCAATTGAATCTTTTAGAGATCCCTTCAGTTCGACATGCTCAGTTGTTTAGTACGAGGGGAGACTTCTTTTTCCATAGCAGCTTCTACTCAGTGGAATTTATTCCTGTGGAATTGAGGTCTTTGGATGATGTTAAAAGATTTAAATTAGAATTTAAAGAGTTTTTACTCCATCGTGCTTATAATATGTAACAGCCTGAAGTATGTGTAATTCAGTTATCAGAGAAAAGAATGTGAGAACATGGTTATTAGAAAAATGAGAATACTGTGAGTAGAGTAATGGCTATGAGTTCTCGCTAATGTCAACTGACAAATAATAAATAACTTGATCTAGGACATAGATACCAGTATTTGGTAGTACTTTTCTCCAGTTTCTGTGAAACAAAAATTTTTTGTCTGAAGTGTATGTTTATTATTGTTTTTACTATGTATGTATTTTTGTTCATCGCCTAGGCCTACTTTGTGTTAGGCGATCAAGAAATTTTATGAAATGAAATGAAAATGAAAAATGTCGTTAGAATGAGGCTTGGGAAAGAATGTTGGTAATTCTATTGTTTCATTTAAATGGAAAGGTGATACTACTTTTGGAAGGAAAGCTGGATGAGTTCGAAGAACTGCTTTTTGGTGGAAAAACTGTAGATAGGGAGCGTAGTGAACTAAGGTTTGCAATTCACCGACTCGTCTTGCAGAAGTAACTGCTGTTAAGAATACCACGTTCCAGGGTAAGTATTTTATATGAGCAGAGTCCATGGGCTCAAATGGTGGTAACATTAGTTGTTCTAATACTACGTTCAAGTTCCATGGCACTGGTGGTTTAGCAATTGGCGGACGAAGATGCATGAGTCCTTTGATGAAACGAGACACCAATGGGTGAGTGGAGATAGGCTGTACCAAAATCAGCCTATGGTAAGCTGCAATTGCACTCAGATGAACTCTAATCGAGAAAATTGCGAGACCCGAAGCATATAAGGTATAAAGATAGTCCAAGAGTAGCTCCGGGGAACAGTCCAAGTGGGGGAATTTTATTAGATGTGCCACAATTGGTATAGCGTTTCCATTTGAACTCATAATTGCGCCTAGTTGACTTCTAGATTCCAAACAATACCTGCTGGGCTGTTGCAAGAAATGCCTTGCTCGTTTAGCAAGTGCCACTCAATCTCCACGCCGTCAAGTGAAGAGAGGCGTGAAGTGGATGAAGAAGCATGCCTTGTTGGATTTGGCAGATGAATTGGGTCTGTTATGGAAAGGCGAAGTAGATAACTGAACCATGGTTGTCTGGGCCACGCAGGTGCTATGAGAATTAATTGTGCCCGGTCCGTTATACACTTCTGAATAGTTCTCGTGATGAGCGGAATTGGAGGGAAAGCGTACATCAGGCTTTCATGCCAAGGAATCAGGAATGCATCTTGTACTACTCTGTTGGGAGTTGGCCACAGTGAGCAGAAACGAGGAAGTTGAGCATTCCACTCTGTTGCAAAGAGATCGATTGTCGGAGCCCCCCATTGACGAAAAAGACTTTGAACTACATCTGGGTTGAGAGTCCATTCGTGAGGATAAAATACCAGACTTAATCTGTCCGCTCTGGAATTTGCAATTCCTGGCAAGTACGTTGCTTGCAGATGAATGGAATGTTGATGTGCTAATTGGAAGATCAGCAGGGCTTCCTAGCAAAGGGACCACGAACCGGACCCTCCTTGTTTATGTAAAACATTACCACTTGGTTGTCCATGTAGACCATCACTCTGCGACCCCGTAGATGGGACTGGAACGCTTGGAGGGGCGTTTCGGATCGCCTGAATTTCCAATAGATTGATTTGCAAATGTTGTTCGGACGGGGACCATGAACCTTGAGTTTCCAGGAGGTCTAAATGGGCTCCCCATCCTTTGTGAGATGCATCTGTGGTTAGGACTGCATTGTGAGGAGGTGGGTTGAACAATGCACCCTTGGAAAGGGTGGATTTCTTGAGCCACCAACTGATGTCTTTCGCCATTTCCGAAGTGAGTATTAGGCGGTTGTGCAATGGTTGCGAGTATTGATTCCATTGTCGCTTCAACCCCCATTGTAGAAGACGCCATGTGAAGTCTGGTATTGGGAACAGTGAAAATGGCTGCTGCCATATGACCCAACACCGTTAGTATTTGACGTGCCGTCGGTTTTTGTGTGCGGAGAAGAATCCGTAGGAGGCGACACATTTCGAGTTTTCTGTCTTCGGTAGGAATGCTCTGTGGCATATTGTGTCTAGTCGGGCACCAATGAATTGAAGAATTTGAGTGGGTTTCAAGTTCGATTTGTGATAATTGATTATCAGACCCAGAGCGTTCAGACATTCTATCAAATGTTTATTTATTTATTTTTTATTTAACACTTTTCTATACCGATCTTCATGGTAGGGACCATATCAGGTCGGTTTACATCAAAAAGGGGGAACTGTAACGAAACCGTAGGTAACAGGAAGAACAAAGTTACATTCAACAAGGGAGGTAAAACTTGGAAGCAAAGACTGCTGGAAAGAAAAAAGACTAAGGAACGAAGTGCTTAGGATAATGATAACAGCTGTTTTAAGATGTTGAAGGTGCTGTACCAATATCTGCGGGCTCGACGCTACTATGAGCCAATCATCCAGATATGGAAAGGTTGTCATTCCTTTCTGATGTAAGGGAGCCACCACTAGTACCATACACTTGGTGAAGACTCTGGGCACTGCCGAGAGTCCAAAAAGGAGAACTTTGTATTGGTAATGTTTGCTGCTTGTATTAAAAGCAGAGGGTACTGCCACGAGGACGGATGGATGGGAATATGCGTATAGGCATCTTTCAAGTCTATTGAGCACATCCAATCGTTTGGTTGTAGCAGAGGAAGAATGGACTTGAGGGACACCATTTTGAACTTCTCCTTCACTAGATATTTGTTCAAGTCCCGGAGATCCAGGATTGGACGAAGTCCTCCCGATTTCTTTGGAATGAGGAAATATGGGGAGTAGAATCCTGTGTTCAGGGTTGTCTGTGGTACAGCTTGGATTGCTTGCTGTTGTAGAAGCATGGAGACCTCTTGTCCGAGTTGAGGGTGATACTTTTGTATCGACTGATGTTGTAAATGAGGGAGGAGGGGTTTTGTTGTAAAATGGAGTTGGTACCCTTGTTTTACTATATCTAGAACCCACTGGTCTGAAGTGATCACTTCCCACACCGGTAGGCATTGTTGAAGTCTGCCAGGGGGTGCTTGTTGTAGTAGTGGTGGCTGAGGGTTCAAAAACACTGCATGGATTTTATCGGGACTGCCGGCTGTTGTGCCTGCTGTCATTGGGCCCTCTGTTTCCCTCTTCTATTCTGTGATGGTTGTTGAGGCGTTTGCTGTCTTTGATACTAAGGGTATGAAGGTTGCCGATAAGGTTGAAAAGAACGATATGGCCGTCTAGCAATGGGTTGGCGGCGATTGTTGCCAAAGTATCGGCGTGAAGAGGAAAATGGCGATGGGGTTGTTAACGACTGTACCGCTACAGCCTGCTCCTTCAGTTGGGCGACAGTAGTTTGGAATCGTTCAAAGAAGTTGTCCCCTGTACAGGGCAAATTCACGAGCTTGTCGTGAAGGTCTTCCCTAATAGCACTAGCTCTGAGCCAGGCTAACCGATGAGCTGCCAGCCCCGTAGCGGAAGCCCTCGAAGAGGTTTCAAAGCCTTCGTAAACGGCCTGCAGGAGGTGTCGGGAACATTCCTCCATGTCTTGGAGAGGCTGTGGAATTGGTTGTGCTGTGGAAGAAAGCAGACCTTTTGTCGCCTGAATACATTCGTACATGTATTGAATCATGTAGAATTGGTGGGTGTGTATTCGCGCCACTAGCATAGAATTCTGGTAGATTTTCTGGTCGAATTCATCTAGGGTATGATTATCCTTTCCCGGAGGATAAGAGGTGTGGGACTTTGATCTCTTCGAGCATTGCATAGCAGATTCCACCACGATAGATGTATGTGGAAGTTGCGGCATTGTATAATAAGATGCTTTTGGCATGCGGAATTTCAAATCGGTCTTCCGCGAAACTGCAGACAGAGTATGTGGGGTTTCCCACAACTTCCTAAGTACCGTGTCTAGTACCTCCTGTGGAGACAGTGAAGCTGGTTCCCTTGGAGTCTCAAAGATTTTTAGGAGACCCAGTGTTTCCGATCTTGGGTCAGGTAACTTCTGCATTTCTAAATGGAGGATGGTCCCAAGTTTATCTAAAAGCTTAGGATAAGATAGATCCTCAGGAGGAGAATAAGGCTCCTGCGGTTGATCCGGGGGATCTGAAGGATAATCTGTCGAGGAAGAAACTGTTGATTGAGACGACTGAGAAGCTCCCGGTGATGGATGTTCGGGAACAGCCGTGTCATATACCAATGGTGTTGGTGAAGGCTCTGGTTGTAAAGGGTTCTCTTCCTGACCTTGTGTTTCAGGAGAACTAGGTGAGGAAGCATCCGGTAATTGAAAGGAAGATTGAAGAGAGTCAAAGAAGCCTAATAAGAGCTTCAGATAAATGAGAGCCTGTTTCGCCGATGGTGGCATCCTCTGATGTGGGACCACAGCTGGAGGGGCTGGGGTTTCATGTGAATCAGGCCTTACTGGTAGTGTATTGGATCCTGGAACTTGATCCTCCCTATCCTGTGGCTTGTCGTTTTCGGATGGGGTCATGCCTCGGACGTACGTGACTCTGTATAGAGGAACATGAAGATGAGGAAGAGTATGGCCGGGAAGATGAAATACTGACCACATCCCTCCCCGAGGTCATGGAATGTCTTGAGGTCCTGGCCTGAGGTGATGAAGTAGACTCTGAATAGTCTCTATCCGACGTTTGAATTTTCGTTTGAAATTGTCTACGGTCCCGATCCCTTCTAGAGGTGTCATGTTCCTTTGGGCGGGATGCCTTGTGTCTTTTCCATTGTGGAGTTGAGTCCAGAGACGTTGAGTGTCTGGAGGAATGCCGTTTTTTATGCTTATGCGTCAACTTATGTGTCCGAGGCATTGACTGCAGAGCCGAAGGCGCCGGTATATGCGTTGGTTGCGTTGAAGGCTGTGAGTGAGTCTGTGTTGGCGTCAGTTGCTCTTGCCTCGACTCCTTGTGCTTCGTTATTGCCACGGGTCGTTGTGCTCCCGAAGCAGGTTGCTCCGGTGTCAAAGAAGGCTGCTTCGGGCTCGACGCAAGCTGCTTCGGCCTCGACTCGTGCTCCGTAGTCGACGCATGTTGCGTCTGCTTCGGTGTGCGCTCTAGCGCCGATGGCACTTGCATCCGCTTCGCCGAAGATTGCGTCGGCATCGAGTGATGTTTCGACCTATGCGACTCACGTGCCTCCTTCGATCGATGTGGCGAATGTTCCCGGCGCCGTTTTCTGACTGCGCCGTGCACGTGCGTAAGCAGGCCAGATTCCTGGGAGCCGCTTAGAATCGGGTGCAATGCCGGATCCCGATCCCTTCCTCTTCCGAAGACTCTCCAGGCCTGGAGAGTTTGAAATCTAAAGAGGACGCTGGTCTCATCGCTGGGGCAGATATTTTAGTCGGCCCTGGCAAGGAATGGGATTCGGGGGGGGGGGGGGGGGGGGAGGCATGTGAGCCACCTACCATCCGCTGGAGGTCTTGTAACTTCTAGGCCCTCTGCCGTCGGGCCCTCGGAGACATCCGGCCACACTTCTCACAGTCGGCCTGGATGTGCTGTGGCCAGAGGCAGCGATAGCAAAGATCATGTCCGTCCATTACGGCCATGATCAGACCGCACGGGCAAGGTTTAAAGCCAGAAGGACGTCCCTGTTTCTTCGACATCATGAGGAGAAATGAGCTCCTCGTGCAATCCCACGCGCAGAAAGAAAGACTGAGGAGAATCTGTTACTTCCTGCGCGGAAACACACGCGCAGCCACAATGGAAACAAAACTCTGACCTCTGCTTAACAAGCTCCGCCTCCTGGGCCCTGATGGACAGTTCTCATGACAGCATGGCTAATTCAGCCCTGCTATCGACGGGAAAAAACAAATACATTTCAATGGGTTTTTTCCAACACACTTCGGTGGGGGGTAGCATCTTCAAAAGGGGTTAATTTTGCACATACCATCTCAGGAATAACCCTCACTTGTGAGCCAAAACATGTTCAATATGATCTCAATCTCTCAAATGTACTGCTAATGTTACGCACCCCGCCCACGACCGTCCCGCGCACGGGACTGCTCACTTGCATAGTTCCTCAGTGGGTCCCGGGACGACCTCCTCGCGGTAGTTGCTAGCCCAGCTAGGCCCCGGCATCCCACTGCACGCCAGGCCTCACGCCAAGGTTCAGTGTCCTCTGCCATGCTAGCCATGCCCCTACGCGCACGCAGACCGCCCGGACACTTGTAGGGCCAAGGGCGGGTCTTATTTATTTATTTATTTATTTATTTAGGATTTTTATATACCGACATTCTCAATACAAGTATCGAATCAGGTCGGTTTACATAGAACAATAACTGTCGCAATAAAGGCGTTACATTAAACAGTCTTGGCTCCATGGCGCACCCTGATTGATCAATCAATATAAGGAAGTTCCTGTCTCCACTTCCATGCCTTGGCAATCGGGTCGGCTTGTATGCTAGATTGTCTCTGCGCTTGTTCCTGCTTGTTCCTAGTCTCGTTCTATGATCCTTCTGTTCCAGTTCCTTTCCTGACTTGTTCCTGCATCCTTGTTCCTGAGTCCTGCCTGTTCCTGTGTTCGCCTGTCTGTCTTCCCAGGTAGTACCCTCGGACTGACTTTCTAGTACTGACCTCGCCTTGCTCCTGACCCACCTGCCACCTGTCTACGACCCTCAGCTAGTTCCTGACCTGCCTGCCGCCTGCCTCAAGACTTCTGCCTGCTCCTGACCTGCCCGCCTGTCTGCCGCCTGCCTCAAGACCTCTGCCTGCCTCTGACTTCATCTGCCCTCCGGTATCTGACCCCTGCTTCGTTGACCACACCTCGGATTGATCTCTGGATCTCGACCTTGCCTGCCTGACCTAGTCTCCCAGATTCTGGCTTTGTTCCTCGCCTTGTCAGCACCAACTCTGTTCTGGTTCTCCCTGCTCCAGCTCGAACCCGACCGTGCTCCTTCTGTGTCTGTGGGCATGCCGGACTTCCATTCTCCCAGGAGACCCTGCAAGGCCCCCACCTAAGTCCAAGCGGCCCGGGCCCCTATGGGCTCCTCCCGGGGGGACCTCAGGCTTCCAGTGGTGAAGCTCTTCCTAGCCTCTGTCTCCTCCAGTGCTCCGCCCCCTGTGGGCAGTTACCTCCTGTTCCCTTTCAGGAGCCATTCCATCCCTGCCCCAGGACAAGGATCCACCCCCGAGCACAACAGTTAGTGCTCATCTTAATACTTCCACTGTGCCAAAGATGGCATGTACTATGTATAGGTAACATATCAAGATGCGCCAGGAAGATCTTTCTAATCAGGCAGTAGTGCACAATACAGTTGGAACTATTTCTGTAATTTTCTGCCACATTTTTTTTGCTCCATAATTACATCTATTCATACTTGAGGAATTTCTCTCTTTCCATGTGATATATAGTACAGGAATAGTCATTTACTACCAACATTTATATTAGCAATGCTGTTCATGTGTTTTCTCCTTTACTACTATGTCTAGTTTTCTTGCATCAAGTTTTTATCAGGTGGGGAAAAATGGGTATTGGATTCCGAAGACAGACAAGGCTGGGCCCCGACTTTTATGGTCTGGTGTACTGATACCCGACATTGGGGATAAAGTTTTTAAAGACAAGTACAAAAGTAAAGAACATTTAAACAACATTGTCTGAATTATCAAGAAGGCTGCTCACCATGTAAAATGTTTTGCAGTAATTTTGTTATGGGTTTGACAATTGCTTGGTTTTACTTTCAAGTATTACTATCCATAACATAAGGCATGGGGGTAACCTGCACGGAGTGGAGGTTACTACCCTTAACAGACACATGGGGATAGACTGCACAGAGCAGCAGTTACTGCCCTTGGCGGACACTTAGGGGTAACCTGCACAGAGTGGCAGCTGCTGCAAAAGGAAGCTTGCTGGGCAGACTAGATAGACCATTTGTCTTTTTCTGCCAACAATATATGTTATTATGAGATTGGAATGCCCCATTTGTTCATAACATCTTCATTTTCTACAATTCAGTCATGGTTGCACTTCTAGTCTTTTTCTGGTACAGGGATATTAAATTACTGCACATTTCCAGAGGATGAGCTATGCCACCTTATTGTGCCTCTTTGTATACAGGCCTTTAAAGACATTAATACGTCACATCCAGTGACGAGATGTGAACTGTTTCTAGTTCTATTTTGCACAATTTGCATTTGTCTGGTTTTTCTGTCAATAAACAAGCTGAATTCGCCATTATATGTAGGTGACATCATCTGGCAGCACCAAACAGACTTGTCTCTCCTAACTAGTAGAGCCTGCGTAGGAGTTCCCACATGGGTGTTGCTTCGTCAGGCTCCTCACTCACTTCGTCAGGCTCCTCACTCACTTTTGTGTCCGAGCACAGTACTTGGACTTTCCAGGCTTTTTTCCACAAATTCGACTTGTAACTCTTTTTTCCTCAATGTACTCATTTTAAGTTGCCTCACTGCCTCTGCAGCATCCACAATAGCATTTTCAGCGCTATTAAAAATAAATAAATAAATGAGTTGTCTCTTCAACATGTTTGGCCAAAAGAAAACCTACCGCGAGTGGATTCAAGAACTGCAAGGTAATGTCCCCTCACAGACAGGCAAGAGTTGTGCTATCGTTGCCTTAGTCTGAACACGACCAGGCAAACTGTGATGCCTGCGGATAGATGTCTCCATGTTCCCAGCATTCCAAGGCATTGGAGAAATTACTTACCTGATAATTTCGTTTTCCTTAGTGTAGACAGATGGACTCAGGACCAATGGGAATAGTGTACTCCTGATAGCAGTTGGGAGACAGAGTCAGATTTCAATCTGATGTCACCCTACATATATCCGTGCAGGAAGCTTAGCTCTTCCGTATTCTCTCGAAAAGCAATTTTGGATATATGTATGTTTTAGTAACTTGATTAACTTGGCTAACTTGATTAACTAGGACTGGTTAAACTGATTTCCAATTGGAGACCGCCAGTGCACTCAACCGAAAACACCGACACCTAGCAACTAGGGTGTCTTGAACTAGGGATAATACCTGGCTTACCTTACTCTTCTTGCTCTCGGGGATTGTCACCCGAGGTTTCCGGATTTTGGGGCAGCCGTGGGCGGGATGCTGAGTCCATCTGTCAACACTAAGGAAAACGAAATTATCAGGTAAGTAATTTCTCCATTTCCTAGCATGTAGCAGATGGACTCAGGACCAATGGGATATACAAAAGCTACTCCCGAACCGGGTGGGAGGCTGCCCGTGGCCCACTTAGTACTGCCCTTGCAATGATGTATTCTCCTGGGCCTGGACATCCAGGCAGTAGAACCTCGAGAAGGTATGTATGGAGGACAATGTTGCCGCCCGACAGATCTTGGCGGGTGACAGCATCTTGGTTTCTGCCCAGGACACTGCCTGGGCCCTTGTAGAATGGGCTTGACCTTTAGAGGTGGAGGCTTCCCTGCCTCTACATAGCCGCCTTGATAACTTCTTTGATCCAGTGAGCTTATGGTTGCCCACGAGGCTGATTCTCCCTGTTTCTTCCCGCTGTGAAGGACGACACAGGTAGTCCGTCTTTCGGACAGATTCCAATCTTTCCGGGTATTGGACTAGGAGTCTGCCGACGTTAAGGTGGCGAAGAAGGCGTGAATCTTCAGAGTCCTTATGTTTGTCTGGAGATGGCAGTGAGATGGTTTGGTTTAGATGGAAATGAGAGACCACCTTCAGAAGGAAGGAGGGAACCGTGCGCTGTATGGATCCCGGTGTGAACTTGAGGAACGGTTCCCGGCAGGAAAGCGTTTGAAGTTCGGAGATGCAAGGGGCTGAACATATTGCCACTAGGAATGCAGCGGTTTACTATCAACTGGAAGTCTGTGGTCGACAGCGTCCATTCCCCTGTGTCTAGACTCTCTCTGCTGAGGTAGTCCGCAGTGATGTTGTCTTTTCCCACGATGTGGGCGGCTGAGATCTCTTGCAGGTTTGTTTCCACCCATGCCATTAGGTGGTCTATTTCCAGGGAGACCTGTTGGCTTCTGGTTCCTCCCTGGCGGTTGATGTAGGCAACTGTTGTGGCGTAGTCCGACATGACTCTGACAGATTCACCTCTGAGTCTGTGACTGAATCGTAGGCAGGCTAGTCTGACTGCTCGGGCTCCCAGCCGGTTTATGTTCCATCCCGACTCTTCCTTGTCCCATTGCCCCTGGGCCATCAGTTCCTGGCAGTGGGCTCCCCACCCTCACAGGCTCGTGTCCGTGGTGAACAAGATCCAGATCGGTGGAGACAGTCTTACTCCCTTGCTCAGATGGTCTCCCTGTAGCCGCCATTGGAGCTGGGTCCGAACCTCTGTCGGTAGCTGGAGGTGAACAGAGTAATTCTGGGACATCGGGTTTCATCGTGACAGTAGGGAACGTTGTAGTGGTCGCATGTGGGCCCTTGCCCATGGGACGACTTCTAAGGTTGATGTCATCAGACCGAGGACTTGAAGGTAGTCCATACCTTGGGGCGAGCATAGCTCAACAGTTTTTGCAACTGTTCCATCAATTTCCTTCTTCTTGTAGGGGGGGGAAGAACAACCTTGTCTTGTTTGGTGTCAAACCAGACTCCCAGGTACTCTAGTGATTGGGAGGGCTGCAGGCAGCTCTTGGCTGCCTGCAGCCCTCCCAAGATTCTGTAGTAGATTCTTGACTCTGGTGGTTGCCTGGTAACTTTCCTCTGGAGATTTTGCCCTGATCAACCAATCGTCCACATACGGATGTACAAGGATTCCTTCTTTCCTCAGTGTTGCCGCCACTACCACCATGATCTTGGTGATCGTCCGAGGGCCGGAGGTAGTCCGAAGGGTAGCGCCCGGAACTGGTAATGATGGTACAGTATCGCAAAGCGTAGGAAGCACTGATGGGCGTGATGGACCGGGATGTGGAGATAGGCTTCTGACAGATCCAGAGAAGTCAAGAATTCTCCCGGTTTGTACTGCCCTTATGACTGAACGTTAGGGTTCCATGCGGAAGTGCGGTACCCTCAGGTAGCAATTGACTGTCTTGAGGTCCAGGATGGGCCAGAACGTTCCCTCCTTCTTGGGGACGATAAAATAGATGAAATAGTGACTAGTATTTTGTTGGTGCTTGGGCACAGAGGTTATCGCCTTTAGACTGAGTAGTTTTGTCAGTGTGGTTTCCACTGCCGTCCTCTTGGAGAGGGAGTGGCACGATGATCTCACAAATTTGTCTGGAGGGATGCTGTGGAAGTCCAGATAGTATCCCTCTCGAATGATGGTTAGGACCCACTCGTCCGACGTTATCTCGACCCATCTTGGTAGAAGAGGGTAAGTCTTCCCCCTAAGGCTTCTTCCTGTGGATGGGTCTGCTGGTTTTCATTGTGGGGTGCAGCCTGGGCCTGTACCTGAGCCGGCTCCCCTCTTATTGTGTTTGTTCCGAAAGGACTGGGCCCTGCCAGCAGGGCAAGGTGCTTGGTATGTGTTTTTGTACGGTCTAAAACGCTGGGCTCCTCTGCCCTTGGTTCTTCGTGGGGAGAGGGCGTTGGTTTCTTTTTGTTCCTGTCCTCCGGTAACTGAGGTGGTACTGGAGATTCACCCCATTTGCTGGCTAACTTCTCCATTTCGCTTCCAAACAGGAGGGATCCTTTAAAAGGCATTCTCATGAGTTTCGTCTTGGAGGTCGCCTCAGCTGACCAATTTCGGAGCCATAATTGCCTTCTGGCTGCCACTATGGAGGAGACGCCCCTGGCTGAGGTGCGCACCAGGTCAGAGGTCGCATCCATGAGGAAAGATATCGCTGGTTATAATGTTTCGGCGGAAGTGGTTGCGTCCCTGGAGAGAAGCAAGCAGGCATGTGTCACCACGGTGCAGCAGGAAGCGATCTGCAGGGTCATTGCTGCGACATCAAATGATTGCTTAAGGATGTATTCCTGACATCTGTCCTGTGCATCCTTGAGTGCAGCTCCTCCTTTGACTGGGATGGTAGTGCGCTTTGAGATAGCGCAGACCATGGCGTCCACTTTTGGGAACCCTAGGAGTTCTTTGGCCGAGGGTTCCAGGGGCTGTAGAGCTTCTAGGGCCCGTCCTCCTTTGAAGCTGGCCTCTGGGGAATTCCATTCCAGGTCAATCAGTTGTTCTACGGCCTGCAGCACTGAGAAATAGCATGAGGCCTGACAGAGACAGACAAAAACTGGATTCGTCTTGGTTCTGCTATGGTGCCTGTGCCAGGAATGGCAGTGTCTTCAGGCTCAGAGACACGAGATCTGGTAACTCGTCTTTGGTGAAGAATCGCATCATGGTTCGGTATGGTTCCATCCCTGGAGGGATTTCCCCTTCCTCCAGGGAGTCAGGCTCTTCCCCGAGGTGTCTGTGTCCCCTAAGGGGAAGGCATTTGCCCGGAAGTGGCACGTCTCGGTGGATCTGAGGGGACTTGGAAGGTTTTGCTCTTCTGGAGGAGGACTGTAGCTGTGTCACAGGCGGTACTGGTTGCGCCTGGACAAAGGTTTGTAGCCTTTGAAGAATTTCACCAGGAAAAGGTCCCTGGGTCCATATTGAATCCAGCTGAGTTCCCCGAGGTGCCCAGGGATACAGAGGTCCGGGGTACTATCACTGGTGGAGCCGGACTCCTCTACTGTCAGAGGAGGGCCTTGCTTCAGTTCCCCTTGAGCCTCTTCATACTGCAGGCATAGGGCAGAGGCCACTTCGGGTTGTGCAGCTCTCAGGTGGCAGGCAGGGCAGAGGGCTTGCCCTTGGCTTTCTTGGCTGGCAGTGTCATGATTTGTGCGCGTGGAGTGGCTCAAAACTCGTCTGTGTGTGTAGGCGCGCACACCGGGAGACTTAGTTGTGTGCTCCGGGTGCGCTGACGATGTGCGTGCAGGCCACTAATTGTGTGCTTAGCGGGGATGCGCGCGCTGCTGTGCGCACAGGCCTAACTGTGCGCCCAGCACAGTTATGCGCGTCATTGAGCGCACGGCACAGATGTGAGCATCGCTGTGCGCATGGCTCAGTTGTGCAGACAATACGGCGATCAAAGGGGGGAAATGGCGCCGACGACCATGCGGGCAAGATGGCAACCCCCCCCCTCGGCGGGTCTCCACGTGTGAGTACCCTCACACCGGATCGGGGTCTAGCCCGGACTGGGCTACTCAACCCTTTTTAACAGACGCCGGAAGGATGGTCTGAGCGGCTAGCCGAGCCTCGGAGACCAGAGACTTTAAGAAATTTTCTACCTTACCTTGTCTCGGCGCTTCCCGGTCTCGTGCCAGGTGGTCTCTGGCTGCGGGGGGGAAGAGGGAAAATACCTTCACCACGCGCTCGGTATGCACCCGCTGCTTCTCAGCCACTCTGGGGCTAAGTCCACGCTGGGGAACAGGCTACCGGACAGAGGCTTACCTCTGAGGGATCTCAGAAATCACCTCAGGAATTATCGACTGGGGGAGGGAATCAGTTATTTACTCTTTTGGATAATAGAAAAACTAGGGGGCACTCCATGAAGTTAGCATGTGGCACATTTAAAACTAATCGGAGAAAGTTCTTTTTTACTCAACGCACAATTTAAACTCTGGAATTTGTTGCCAGAGGATGTGGTTAGTGCAGTTAGTATAGCTGTGTTTAAAAAAGGATTGGATAAGTTCTTGGAGGAGAAGTCCATTACCTGCTATTAAGTTCACTTAGAGAATAGCCACTGCCATTAGCAATGGTTACATGGAATAGATTTAGTTTTGGGTACTTGCCAGGTTCTTATGGCCTGGATTGGCCACTGTTGGAAACAGGATGCTGGGCTTGATGGACCCTTGGTCTGACCCAGTATGGCATTTTCTTATGTTATGTTCTTATGATGGTGTGTCTATTCCCAGATGGGTTGTTATTCTTAGCTGTTTGCATATTGACAATAACTTTTGCTTTACAAACGTATTATTTCTATACATTTTATCTGCAAAGAGAAAATTGTTAAAGATTAATGGGTGATTATTGAGAAGTCCAGTGGAGTTGAAACTATATATATTAGTTAGGGTGGTTCTCAACCAGTGTGTCTTCAAAAATTTTATATAGCAAGCTTATGCTTCCTAAAACAGCCACATGTGCCTGCTGGCTTGAGAAGAGTGCAGAGCAGGTAGTGCCTATGTTTTTTAGTCTAAAAATAATACCCAAACAAAATAGTAGGTGCAAGTTTGTTCACATACTTTTTCCAACTCGTTTTTCAAAAGGGAATATTTTCCCTTTGGAAATTGATGTAAACTCTATGGGTAAGAAATTTTTGTGGACTTTATACTTCTGAACACAGTTTGAAAGTTGCCCCAGGGAGTCTGGTTTCTCAGAGTTTCAATGTTTGCATATTTCTCTTTTAATTTATGGTCTTTATTCTGTGATAGGTAAGGGTCAGTCTGTGCTCTGCATGTGTGACAGAGGAGATGGATTCTGCTGACTAGCATGTTATGTTCGGTGTAAGGATCTTTAGCATTCCAGTTTTGGTTTGGTTTGCTTTTCCAACAGGAAGCATATTGTTTTGTATTTGCAGTGTTGTTTGCTGTTTGAGTCCTGGATGTTAGTGCTGTAATGGTATGGTAGGTTTGCTATATAGATTCTAAGTGGGTTTTTTGCAGGTTTTCAGGTTATTTCACGAAGTATCTGGCAGGGGAGAGATTTGGAAGTGCTGTTACTGAGGGGATATCAGAATTTGAATATATTTTGTTGAAGGGCAAGTTGAAAGGGAAACATTTTACGGTTTGGGGTACTGATACGATGACATTGAAGATAAAGCTTCTATGGCCAAGTCCAAAAGCAAAGAACATTCAAGCAGCATTGTCTGAATTATCAGGAAGGCTGTTCACCATGTAAAAATGTTGCAGTAATTATGATTATGAGTTTCACAGTTGCTTGGTTTTGCTTGTAAGTATTATCCTTAATATTAGGCATGTTGTTAACCTGCATGGAGCGGCAGTTACTACCCTTAACAGACATATGGAGATAACCTTCACAGAGCGGTAGTTATTGCCACAGAAAGCTTGCTGGGCAGAATGGATGGACTATTTGGTCTTTTTCTGCTGACAATACTATGTTACTATGTTCTATGCTAACATCCTTGTTCTGCTCTATATAAACTCCAGAAGAGTTTAGAACTTCTTGAGGTTGACAGTGAGATGCACAAAAGTTTGTTTACTGTTCCACCCTGAATCAAATCAGTCCCAGATTTCTCACTAAGTAAATGAAGATTACTTTTGTGAAAGTAATCACATTTAATAACTTTTTTTACAAGCAGTTATTGAAATTAAAGAATATTTTCTCTCTTGCGTTATTTTTAAAAATAAAAAAAATATTTAGAATTTTTAAACTTCAGCTGCAGAATTTAATGTGCAATGTGTCATGCAAGTGAGCATCATCTGTGAGGCATGTTACGGCAGAAAAAAGGTTGAGAACTACTGAGTTAGGGTGTTGTGAATGTTGTGACAGGCGTTCTTTGGTTTGATTACCTGAAAAAAAAAAAAACGGGAATGACATTTGGCATCAATGTATACAAGGATAAAGTCCCCTGGAAGGTCTTTGGCTTTCTTCAAACATTGGACACTCCATCAGAACAACAGCTCTCCCAATCAACAGCATTCTGTTGCAGATAAGAATGTGGGGAAACCTATCTCTTGCGTTACTATGGCTAGGTTAGACCTAAAATATAAGGTTCAAAAGTCATCTGGGTTTAGAATGGTCCAAGTACCACCTCCGTCAATCGTCGTGGAATCTGCCCTGAATTCACCTCCAGGTAAAAACTATAGGCTACTAAGCAACTTTAGAAAGAAAGTATTTCAAAGCTCCATGCTACTCACCAATTTCATTTGGTGCAATTCCTACACATCTGTATTCAAAACTAAAATTTTTCCTTCAAATTCTGGAAGGCTGAAGTTATGACCCACAACCACTTTTGGCTGTAAAAGACTGCATACATCATAATTTTCTCTGCTATGTCTAGGAATTGTTTCATGCAATCTCATTACCTCTTCTGCCTGAATCGGAGCTTGACTATAGCGGGCTTACAGCCAGCAGCATTTAAGACAATGTACACAAGAGGTTGGCAGATGTCCCTTATCTAGAGGACAACCTTTTTAGAACTCAGAGAAATGATCACTCAGATAAAACAACAAATATGTCGGTCCAACCTCTCTTGATGGGTCCTGAGCAGAAAACTTTGAGACGCTCCTTCTGTACTTACAAAAGGCCATATTTTCAGAGAAACCCATTTCAACCGTACCGCCTCTTGCCTCTTCCAGCTCAGCAACAACCACCACATCTGGCAAGATTGACAGTGAAAGTATCATCAGCCCCAGCCTAAACCTGAGCCAAATGTTTGATTCCTTTGAACAATCAACAGTTCTTCATTCCAGTGGCAGGCAGAATCTAGGCCTTTTTTGATGAGTGAAGCCAGATAACCAAAGACCTTTGGGTTCTCAAAATCATTGAATCTGGATACCTTTCTCATTTCTCCCAACTACCATCCCTTCCATGTTGCTCAACTCTCAATCCATATCCATCTCACTTGACACAGATTAACAATTGTTTCATCAGCAACAATGATAGATCCAGTCCCTGTGTTCTAACATGATGAGGGCTTTTACTCCTGATATTTCCTCATCCCCAAGAAATCAGAGGGATTGAGGTCCATTCTGGAATTGAGAGAACTGAACAAACCAATTCTAAAAGAAATTCAAAATGAATCCCTACAGCTCAATTCTCCTCTACTTTCAGAAGAGGGAATGGATGTACGCTCTCAATTTGAAGGATGCATATGCTCACATACCCAGCCATCCTTGCACTATCTTTGCTTCAAAGTGGATTTCTTTCCAAAGTATTTCCTTTTGGCCTGTCAGCAGCTCTAAGAGACTTTATCAAATGCCTAGCAGAAATAGTGGCATACCTAAGTCACCAGGAAATTCAAGTCTTCCCGTATCTGGACAACTGGCTAATCACAGCAAGCTCTCAAGAAGTGTTGCTCTCTCTGCAATTCATCATCTATAGGATTTGCGATATCTGGTGAACTTCAAGAAGTCAAATCTAGTACACGGCATGGATAGACTCAAAAGAGCTCTCTTTCCCCATCAGAATGAGCAAGTTCTATGAGATTGCTCATTCACAAGTTACTGACCACACAGCACTTGACAGCTAGAGCTATTCTAATTGTTTTAGGTCATATGGTGGTGGCCATTCATGTGGTCTCACTAACCCATCTTCACATCTGGTACCTACAGTAGAGACTGGACTGTTAATTGGACCAAACTAACTCAACCCTTGTTAACCATGGTATAAATTTCCAGGGACGTAAAGCAAGAGCTGCACTAGTGGTTGCACCCCTACATACTTCAGGAAGGAGTTTCACTTTGTGCTGGGGAGGAGCCGGCTGTCGTGGTACATGTGGGACACCAACGACATAGGAAAATGTGGGAGGGAGGTTCTGGAAGCCAAATTTAGGCTCTTAGGTAGAAAGCTTAAATCCAGAACCTCCAGGGTAGCATTCTCTGAAATGCTCCCTGTTCCATGCGCAGGTCCCCAGAGACAGGCAGAGCTTAGGAGTCTCAATGCGTGGATGAGGCGATGGTGCAAGGAAGAGGAATTCAGTTTTGTAAGGAACTGGGGAACCTTTTGGGGACGGGGGGACTCTTCCGAAGGGATGGGCTCACCTTAACCAGGGTGAAAACCAGACTGCTGGAGATAACCTTTAAAAAGAAGACAGAGCAGCTTTTAAACTAGAACAAAGGGGAAAGCTGACAGTCCTCAGCAGCGCATGGTTCGGAGGGAGGTATCTTCAAAGGATACTAATTATGCATTAGAATTAGGGCATCCAGACAGTGAGGTTCCAATAATAAGAAAAGTAGTTCAAGTGCCTGTAACTAAAAACTCACCTGAGCTAAAAACATTCTAACTTATCTCTATCAATTAAAAAGCAGAATGAAAATACAAACAAAAAGCAAACTTTGAAATGTTTGTATGCTAATGCCAGAAGTCTAAGAAGTAAGATGGGAGAATTAGAATGTATAGCAGTGAATGATGAACAAAAAATCCAGGAATAACTAGAATACAATTAATGTCCAAAAATTAACTAGTTATGTGTGTAATTATTTGCTGTCAAATTGTCTTTATTTATTTTGTTAGATACGCAATCCTGTAACTCTTGCTGTTAAAATTTTCAACTTTATTAATCACATAATGAAAATGCTAAAAAAAAATTTTGAAAAGGGGAAGAAGACCTCAGTATTGGCAAAAAGATCCGATTGTCTCAGAAACGTATTAGTAGCCCATTATTCCAGTCATTGGTCTTTTATACCCCTTATAGTTTTTGTTTTTACATTAAAGTTCTTATTGTTTTCCTTTTATTGTCCTTGATTCTACTTGCACCGCAGTTAATGCTCTGCTTATAATTCGCTTGTATCTTTCATCTTCAATAAATGAATGCTTTCACCACAGCACAATAATGACCAACCATTTTGCACTGTAGCCCTTCTTCGATTACAGACGGCAAACCGTTCTGAACTGGGTCAACTGAGTATTACTTGGTATAAATTATTAAATTTCATCCCGACATTTTTTAACCAGAAGGCACTTATCTTTTTACTTGCTCTCAGCTGTATATTTCTCTGACGGCAATACCATGCCTTTCACCATTCACCAACTTGTGGCACATTTAAAACTAATAGGAGAAAGTTCTTTTTCACTCAACGCACAATTAAGCTCTGGAATTTGTTGCCAGAGGATGTGGTTAGTGCAGTTAGTGTAGCTGTGTTTAAAAAAGGATTGGATAAGTTCTTGGAGGAGAAGTCCATTACCTGCTATTAATTAAGTTGACTTAGAAAATAGCCACTGCTATTACTAGCAACAGTAGCATGGAATAGACCTAGTTTTAGCTTTAGTTAGGCAGTTGATTCTCCAGGAAGACAGCAGGTTTTAAGCATGACTAATTTGTGCTTATTTTTTGTATATTTGTTTGCATCATTGTATTATCTCTGAATTTTTTTTTTATTGTACACTGGTTTTGATGTGATTGTGAAAATTGATTTATCAAAAAATAAATTACCCTTACCATCCTGCTGTCTATGGAGAACCCCATTTACGGTAATCAAACTTACTTTTTTCCCCATCAACAAGAAGGGTTGAATTAGACATGACACATAGGGAGTCCCAAGCTGAGAGCTGCATGGCAGACTTACTGAATAAGCAACTCTGACACGCCCCCCCCCCATGAAGAGTAGACTACTGGGTAAACAGGCTGCATGAACTGTTTGCCCAAAGTTAGTGTCACTTCTGGAGAGATCATCCAGACAGTAGATAGATGTTAAGGTGTGACCTGATGACCAAGTTACAGTTTTACAAAAGTCTTTGATTGAGACAGGTCTAATATGAGTCACAGAAGTAGCCATGGTTCTCACCTCATGAACCTAGACAGAATCTGATCTAAAGGTCAGCCAGAGCACTGAAATTTGGAATACAGTGTGTTTGACAACAGCCACATCTAGCCTGTTGTGATCATAGGAGACAAAAATGTGAGGAACATGACAATATGGTTGAGCTCTCTTCAGAAATAGGCTAAGGTCCTTCTTACAGTCCAGTGAATGAAGGGCCTTCTCCCCTTTATGTGCACATCATCTTGGAAAGAATGTGAGCAGAACCATGGCTCGAACCAGATGGAACGCAGAAGAACTACTTTAGGCAGAAACTTAGGATGAATGCAGAGCATTACCCTATTGTGGAAAACTAAGTACAGAGAATGAAAATCCCATGCTTGCAGCTCACTTAGTATTCTAGCTGAAGTGATGACGACTAAGAATAGCATTTCCCATGTGAGAAGTAGATTCCAATGGCTCGCAGGGAGGTTTAATTAGCTGTGCTAAGACTATTTGAGATCTCATGGCACAAGCAATTTACAACAAGAGGCTTGTATGCCAGAAGCCCTTCCTGAATTTTGAAACCAGAGTATAAGCAGAGATTGGATTTCCATCAACCTGAGAGCAGTAAGCAGTACTGGCACAGATCATGCTTGACTGATGATGCACTGAAAGCCAATGAGGAAAGGGAGATTTACCACAGACATAGATCTTTAGGAGTACAGGCAAATGGTTTTAAGGAGCCTGCTGGAAATAAAGATAAGAAAATGCTTTAAATGGAAGTGGAATGCTCTTCTGATAGACAGCTTCCTAGATGAAATAACAACCTCGTTAAACAGTGACAATGAGGAACCTATCACACACTCAATATCCATGCTGACAAGTTGAGGGATAGATGGCTTGAATGACACAGATCCCCTCCCTCGAGTAGGCAGAGCCAGATCGAATCCTAGGAGATGAGTGGGATCTAACACCCCTCACCTCTGGTCTGAAGCACCTCCACTATAGCATCTGGCATCAAGCTGTATCCAAGGAAGATGGCTGAACTGTCTGCAGTTCTTGAGCCCTTTTATAGCTCCTGTTGGCAGGACTTCCTGTGACATGCTCAGATAACGTCACTTCCTGCCTTGTATAAAGGGAGGCTCAGAACTACTACCCAGGGCCTTCATTACAGGTCTCCTGCTTTCTTTCACAGTGCCAGTTGCCCAGCATGTTCCCGGAATTTCTGCTTCCTGCCTTGTTCCTGGTGTTCTCCTTGTGAGTCCTGTGGTTCCCTGTTCCATTCTCCATAGTCTTTGTCTGCCCTGGTGCTTCTTCCTGTGTTTCTCATCTCGTCCTTGAACCAGAGTCTATTGTCTCTCAGCTCAGCCAGCTGTCTAGCCTCTATCACTATCTTTGGATCAAGTCAGGAAAGTCTTGCTGGCCGCCAGAACCTGAGGGCTCAAACCAAGGGGGAGGTGGTTGAATAAGTAGAAGACTTACTCCAGTGGTGCATCAGCCTCCTCCTGTTGAGACCTATCGCGAACTCGCACAGGGTCCACTACCCCGGCACAAGGTTCCTCTACCCCTGCCCCCCATCCCGGCGTGACATGGGCAGACTGACTCCCTGACCAGATAAGAGAATCACTCATCTGGACCATTCTGAGTAGATTATGCACCATTGTAGGAGATACTCACATTTTTTACCACTATTTGCAACAAAATATGAATTCTGATCACAATATGGACACAGACCTGTATTCCAGCTAAGAGAAACAGAAGTGATGAACCTTGAACTGATGAAACAATTCATGGCTGAGCTATTTGTTCTGCCAGCAAGCTGTGTATGGAGGCTCCTCTAAGGTTGGACTGTCTTTTTCCATTAAACATGAGCTAAACCCAGGATAGGGGCAGGTCACAGAGGGCAGTTTATCAGACAGGTCAGCTCAGAGAAAACCAGACATAGCAAGACAACTCTCTGTTCAAGAGATTACTGGACCGGACCAGACCAGACCTGCTCAGGAGTTGCCACATAGGAATAGAAGTGATCCTCCCCTGGATGGAAGACAGAGGCCAGCACTCTAAAATGAAGAAATGGTCTTTTTTTGTGCAGACTATTCACAAACTGTTTGCATATTCATCGCTTGACTGTTAAAAGCAGCACTGAAGACAATGCCTGAGCCATTTCTGCCTATAGCCAGCAGACCCACGTCAGCCTGCCCGAGGTATCCCCTTGTAAGGAAGGTCCTGCCTGCTGCACAGTGGCCCTCACAACAGACTTCAACCTGTGCTGCCACTCCAAGGATGTCCTCCTTAAGCCAGAGCGTATCCCATGGATCCACAAACTGGACTTCTAAGGGTGAGAACCAATGTAATCTTCTACAATCATGAGGGCTAGCTAGTTATGTTTATTAATTAATATACCCAAAGCAAGTCGAGGTCTCTGATATGCTAAGTTTACTAATGATGTAGAGCTTCACTCAGTATAAACCTGTGCTATGTTAAACACATGCCTCTAAGAAGCTTATTTTATTCTAACTGCTAAACCTGAAGTGTCTGAAAATAAAGCAGTCCGATTCTGAGACAAGGCGACCTTTCTTAAAATTTTTGGATCACATATAAAGTAATAAGTGGTAAGTTTCTGTAGCATGGCCAGTGTTCTGCAGAGGGGGAACAGGCTATGTACACCCTTATATTGCCTACACCATCTCTGCCACTATTGGAAGTGGAGAAAAAGCAAATACCAGATATGCATCCCACTTGAGCAGAAAAGGATGTGAAGTGGATCTGAACTTGCTTCGAAAAATGGAAATTTTGTTGACTTTTCTGTTGCATTCTGATGCAAACAAGCCTATATGTAACACACTGATCCAGGAACTACACGCAGGGGGTGAAAAGTCCACCAGTGATTTGGAGCTCCTGGGACATTGAGTAGCTTGGAGAAAAGCCCTGTGACTACGAACCTCTCTCTATATTTTCATAAACTCCTGGCAGAGGATCAGGAACCTGTACCCTCTTGTTTATTCATGTAGAACATTGCCACTTGGTTGTTGATTTGGAACAGAATTCTCTTTCCCTGAAGGAGATACAAGAAAACTCTTAACATACATTAAAGGGCTCATAGTTCCAAGAAGATGATCTGGAACAGGCATACTGTTCCAGATCATCTTCTTGGAATTATGAGCCCAGGAGGAGTCTGGATGAGGCTCCCTGAACCCAGGAGGAGTCTGGATGAGGTAGAACTCAAAGAGAGGCAATTATCTCCTGGACCTATGGACATAGCCACCAATGGAAGATGATTTATTTGAATGGTTTTTATACCGAAGTTTAGTGTCTGCCTTCACTCTAGTTTACAATTATAACAACGATTTACATTAAAACATCATAGAAGAAGTTAACATTAGGTAACAATGGAGGTTGCTAGATGACATTGTTAGCAGAGGAACAATGAGTAACAATGAGTAACTTTGAGGTTGAATAGTAAAAATAATAAATAGTGATATATAAATAATAATAAATAATAATCATTATCATTGAGTAACGTTGAACAACATTAGTTATAAGCGATAGTTATCAAATAGGTTTTCCTGGATAGGTTTAGGAGTACGTTGAGGGTGATGTACATGTGGTGGGTTACAGGTTACCATGCAGATGGAATGTTAGAATGGTATGGTTGAGGTGTAGTGAGAGTTATTAGGTGGCTGGTTAACTAGTGGGGCTTATTGTCTTTACGGGGGTCTTGTCATCTTGATTGGTTTATCCTATCCCATCCTTGTAGGCTTGTTTGAAAAGCCAGGTTTTGAGTAGCTTTTTGAACATTTTTGTGTTGCTTTGTAGTCTTAGACTGTCAGGTAGGGTGTTCCAAAGGTGTGAGATTTCATCTCAGAATTAATTATATAGGATGTGACAAGGGCTAGCCAGCTGATCCCACTGAGAGTGGTGGCCCCATTGGAGAACTCTAATGTTGAGGCATGATATAAGGACTACATACACTACTGTCTCCATGTGTCAGAGGACAACCATGGTTGCTTGAGATTCCTGCTTGTGGGAATGAATCATTCACTGTAGAACATGAGAGGCTGAAAAGCACCTTCCTTATCCCCAAAAAGTAAAGATGCTCATCACCAGATCTGTGACTCTGTCTGGCATTACCAAATATAGACAGGAATCCCTGCATTGGGTGGCCTTGAGTTCTGCACTGATGGCGCTAAAGATTTTTGCACTGTATCGATAGAACAGAGTGACATAGTGCAGTGTGTGCTCCTGCATCAATGATGCCAGACATGCTCCTGAGTCAGACATTCCTTGTGGGACTGTTCAGTTAGAAAAAAATTAAAGGAACAATTTCAAGTGCTAGCAAATTAACAAGTTCTATGGAGCATGGAGATTATTTAAAAATAGTTGGAAGCTGAGAGAAAATATATTCCACATTAAAAAGATTGAAATAAGACCAAATGACTGCTAGCACTGTTAAGAGGCTATTAAAGCCAAAAATGCATTTTTAAAAAAATGGAAAGCAAATCCAAGTGAGAATAGGAAAGAAACACTGGCAAGCTAAGCGAAAAGCAGTAACAAAATGGGCCAAAAGAGAATTTGAAAAGAAGGCTGCCAAAGAGGCAAATACTAATAATAAAAAATTGATATTCAAGAGGGATTTCTCAATAACTTTTGAATTATCTAGATAAATGCCAAGGGTATATGTTGTCGCCACTTATCAGAAAACAAAATGTATCCATTTTCCTTGGAGGTGTTTCAGGGTAGAGATGACTTAACCAAATAACTTATCTAGCTTACACCGATATTTAGAGTTATTTGGCTAAATCTAGACGTGGCCAAAAGCAGAGTTAAAGTAATCCTGGCATGCCAGTTAAGCGGCAACAAGCCCCCCATAAAACTCTCAATCAGCCTGGTGGTCTGATCTCCCATCCTTCACCTGAGTGATAATAATGTCGGGCCTCATGGCCCAATTCCACCCCTTCCCCTCCCCCCCCAGATTACCCAAAGATAAATAATCTTAAGGCTGGGGGGTGCTAGAGAGTCAGGCACAAGATAGATGGTTGTTGCTCCTCTCCTGAACTCAATACCAGGCCCAACATGCTTTAGCCTGCAATATTCATAAAAAGAATACCTGTAACTAAGTCCTCTAGATGTGGGAAACTTTTTCTTTCTTAGCAGGAGATATTTTTCAGTCCAGTCCAATGTGTGCCTGCTCTGCAATGTGTTTGAGTGTACTGAAAGCATCTGATGTGAAGGCCTGTGCTGAAATGAGACACGGCTTGGTTTCCTTGGTGCTACTAATCAACAACGTGAATTGAGGTCTGACAACTTGAACTATTTTTAGCCCCTGGCATTGTCTCCAGTAAATTTCTGTGCTGTAATTGAAGAAATTCTGTCTAGAGTACTGCCATCTGTGTGCAAAATTGAATGTCAAGCAGAGAAGAGAGTGTGATCCCATGCCCTGGGGTTTCTTGTGAAGATGTACTCTATGACCACTGGCTGGAAGAATTAAAGGAGATCAGACAGTGCTCAGATTTAAAAAAAAAAAAAAAAAAAAGGAGTAGGAAAAAGGGAAGAGAGAACAGTGAGAAGCTGCATTTCGAGTATGATTCCTAATGAGGCGTATGCCTTGCAGTATCGTGAGGATTTCAGAAGTGCTGCTTATATTCTTGTCACAAACAAGTCTCTTTGTTTAAGCAGAGAAATCATATAGAAACATAGAAATGACGGCAGAAAAAGACCAATTGGCCCATCTAGTCTGCCCGGCAAACTTTGACTCTTATTTTTCCCATACTTATCTGTTTCACACCAACCACCAACTTCAGGGCTCTTGTTGGTACTGTTTGATTCAAATTTCCTGCCATCTCCTGTCAGTGATGCAGAGAGTAATGTTGGAGTTGCAATCAAAGGTGAGCATAAGGCTTATGCTTAAGGGTTGTAACTGCCACATCAAGCAAGCTACCCAGATACTTGTTCACCCAGACTGCACAGATCGATGCCTTATTGGATGATGTCCGAATGCAATTCCTGTTTTCCTCACTTCCCCCTATCGTTGAAGCAGAATAGCAACGCTGTATATGCCTTTCAAAGTGATGTATCAGGCTTAATTGGTTTAGGGTATAACCGCAGTAATAAGCAGCTACCCCCACGATTGTTTACCCAAATTGTGAAGTTCAGTCCTTGTTGGTTGTTGCCTGAATGTAAATCCTGTTTTCTACTTTTCCCCCTGCCGTAGAAGCAGAAAGCAGCACTGTATATGTATTCAAAGTGATGTATCAGGCTTAATTGGTTTAGGGTAGTAACCGCCGTAATAAGCAAGCTATCTCCATGTTTATTTATTTACCCAGATTGTGAAGTTCAGTCTTTTTTGGTTGTTATCTGAATGCAAATCCTCTTTTCCACATTTCCCTTTCCCGTTGAAGCAGATAGCAATGTTGGGGTTGCATTAACCGTGCAAGGGATTTTTTTTGAGTAAGGGTAGTAATCACCAGGTAGTAAACATTCCAGCAAGCCACCCCCATGGCTCTACTCTTCATTCCCATCCTCTAGCCTTTATGGATCCACAGTATTCATCCCATGCCACTTTGAAATCTTTCACAGTTTTAGTCTTCACCACTTCCTCCGGAAGGACATTTCAGGCATCCACCACCCTCTCCGTGAAGAAATACTTCCTGACATTAGTTCTGAGTCTTCCTCCCTGGAGCCATACTAAATATTTTCCTCTCCAGATGCTATTTTATTCAGTTGATATGATCCTTACCTGGAGGTTTTTACTGCTCTTAATAATTGTGTATGTGACTCTCAGATGGGATCATTGAGATCTAAGAGTGTTCTGGGATATTTTTAATCATGTAGCCAGAGCAAAGAGAGCTGACATTGAAGATAATTCAGCAAGATCAATTGGTGGATCCAAGTAATGAACTGATATTATGGTAGAAGAGTCTGTTCTTGCTGAATTAGTTAAGGAGATTAAAATGCTACGGGTAATACTGATTTTGAAATTTATTTATTTAAAATCTTTTCTATACCGTCGTTCGGTAGATTACCGTCACAACGGTTTACATAGAGGCACATATAGTAAATTGTACATGTATCTGTTCCTATTATCGGTAATGGAGGTGCCTTTTAAGCTCGGTAACATAGTTTCATAATAATGGCTAATTGTTCAATGTTGTCTAATCTGACCTTTGACTACAATAAAAACTGTTAGATTATACATTCAAGTTAAAAGGTGCAATAAACAAACCACAACATACATACATATAATGTGCTTAGTGCTGTATGAAGATTTTGTGTGTATAGCTTTCAGCGTTTCTCTATTTCTCACCCTCTTTGTGAAATGCTTCTTTAAAGAGCCATGTCTTTAAGCTCTTTTTGAAAGTTTTGAAATCTCTCTCTAGTCTCACCTCTATGGGCATGGTGCTCCATAGTATCGGCCCAGCCAATGATAGTGCTCTCTCTCTGACTTGTGTTAGTTTTGCAGTTTTGACCGAGGGGATGGTTAGGAGGGCTTTGTTGGCAGATCTCAGGGTTCTGTGTGGGACATGGACACGGAGTGCTGTGTTTAGCCATTCAGCTTTTTCGTCATGGATTAGTTTATGTATTGTACAAATGGTTTTATATTTATTTATTTAAGGGCTTTTAAAATATACCGACATTCATAGAACATATCATGCCGGTTTACAATCAACTTTGTAGCAAGGAAAGAGAAATTACAAATAACAGGGAGGGGGGAAAGGGGAGCAGGGATGGAAATAGGAGAGAATGGGGGGCGGGTGCAAAGCAAGCGCATAAGTAGCATGAAGAACATAGGTTGTAAAGTGTAAGGGAGAATGAAAAATAAAGGAACTGCATTAAAGGCCTTAAATATATACATAACATATCAAAAATTACATGGTCAATATTTCCATAAGATGCATCCTTGATTGGTGGGTAACAGAGCAGAGGTCGAATAGGGAGGAGACAATAGAAGGGGCTTAGGTTTGATTGGCATCTGGGTAGGCCTGTAGGAAAAGCCAGGTTTTGATGCCTTTTTTGAAGTTGGGTAAAGAGGGTTCAAGGTGGAGAGACATGGGGAGTGAGTTCTATAGGGTTGGGCCAGCGATGGTAAAAGCTCTTTCTCTTGTAGTGAAGAGGTGTGCAGTTTTGAGGGGTGGGATGTGTAGGGTGCCCGCAAGGGTGGCTCCGGATGGACGATTGGAGGTACGGAAACGTGGCATTTCCTTGAGCCAAGCAGGGTTGTTTTTGTAGAGCACATAATGAAGAACTGTGAGGGTTTTGTATTTTATACGGAAAGGGATGGGAAACCAGTGCAGATTTTTTAAGACTGGGGAGATGTGTTCTCTTTTGCGTGTGTCTGTGATGATTCTTGCCATGGAGTTCTGTAGGATTTGTAGTGGTTTAATTGTGGAATAGGGGAGGCCTAGGAGAAGGGAACTGCAGTAATCCAGTTTAGATAAGATGGTAGACTGCAAAACTAGACGGAAATCCTGAGCATGGAGCAGGGATTTGAGTTTTTTTGAGGATGTGGAGTTTGTAGAAGCCTCCTTTTAGCAGAGATTTAATATGGGGTTGGAAATTGAGGTGTTGATCTAATACAACACCTAGGTCTCTTACAGGTGGCAGGAGGGGGTGGGTAGTGGTAGGTACCTTGGATGTGACCTGCGAGATGATTTCAGGATTGATGGATATGAGGAGGATTTCCATTTTAGCTGTGTTAAGTGCAAGTTGGAGGTTGGCTAAAAGGGCGTTGATGGAAACTAAGCAGGATTCCCAGAATTTCAGGGTGTCTTTAAGGGTTTTTTGAATGGGGATGAGGATCTGGACATCATCCGCATACATGAAGAAACTAAGACCTAGGTCAGAAAGTAGAGACAGCAGAGAGGTAGGAGATAGATGTTAAAAAGGGTGGAAGATAGGGAGGATCCTTGGGGGACACCCTGCATGAGTGGGATGCGTGGGGATTCGGAGTTGTCAATTTTGACCAGGTATTCTCTTTGGGTGAGATAGGAAGTGAACCATGAGAGCACTGTTCCGGAGATGCCTATCTCTGATATCTGGATAGAAGGATTTGGTGGTTGACTGTGTCGAATGCAGCAGAGATATCTAGGATGGTGAGTAGGTATGAGTTTCCTTGGTCCATGCCAATATGAATGGTGTTGGTGACTGCTAGAAGGAGGTTTTCCATATTACGCCCTTTACGGAAGCCAAATTGAGAAGGGTGCAGAATGTTGTGGTGTTCAAGGTAGTCAGAGAGTTGAGTATTGACAACCTTTTCAAGGATTTTGGATACAAATGGAAGGTTAGATATGGGCCGGTAGTTGGAGGGGTCTTTGGGGTCTAAGTTGGGTTTTTTGAGGAGGGGCTTGACGATCGCCAGTTTGAGGGTGTCTGGGACCTTGCCAAAAGTAAGTGAGCAGTTGATTAAATCAGCTAGGAGTTTGGTTATGGAAGTGGGAATGGAGAGGAGGGTCTTGGAGGGGATGGTGTCAGCAGTGTGGGAGGCAGGTTTCCTCTTTTTTAGTATAGTTTCTATCTCCAGGATAGATGTGTTGTCGAAGAATTGAAAGCTGATTCTGTTGGTTTTAGTGGGTAGAGGAGATGTGGGGGAGGGCTTGGTGGGGAATCGAAGGAGAATGTTGTCAATTTTATTCTTGAAGAATTTAGCAAGTTCAACACACTTCTCCTTAGAGTTTTCTTCTTGGGAGTTGGGGTGTGGGGGCATAGTGAGCTCAGCAACATATGAGAAAAGAACATTTGCGTTGAATTGGTAGTTGTGGATTTTTGCCGCGTAGAAGTCTTTTTTGGCTTGGATGGTGGCTTGACGGTAGTTGTGTAGGGTGTGTTTGTATAATGATTTGTGTGTGGGAGAGGGTTGTTTGCGCCATGTGCGCTCCTTCGATCTAAGGTCCTGCTTGATCATTCTGAGTTCGTTGGTGTACCATGGCTTTTTGTCTGTGATTGATAGTGGTATTTCTTTTGTGTGTTATGGGACAGTTTTCCTCGGCTATCTTGGCGTTGATGTTATTCCAAGATTGCAAGGCTGTATCTGGGCTGGTGAGGTCCAGGTTTTTATTTGCTTTGTCGAAGGCAAGGGAAATATCTTCTGAGCAGTATTTACGGAAGGTGATAGTCTTACTGGGGGCATGGGTCATATTTTGTGAGTGTCAGATTGTGGATGGGGTGTTGATAGAGAGGTGGGCATTAATAATGAAATGATTGGACCAGGGGATGGGGGAGGCAGTGGAGTACTGTGTGAGTTGATGTAATCATTGACAAAGAGGAGGTCAAGGGTGTGACCGACTTTATGTGTGGGGGAGGTGATGAGCTGTTTGAAGCCTAATGTCTGGAGGGTGATCAGTAGGGTTTCACAGGCTGGTGTGATGGGGTTGCTGTCCACATGGAGGATGAAATCTCCGAGAATGATTGCTGGTGTGTCTAGTTTAATGTTGTTTGTTATGTATTCTATGATGGGGGATGGGTCATGTTCAAGAAGGCCTGGGGGAGCATAAATGAGGCAGATCTGTATGGCCTTAGATTTAAACAGTCCGATTTCTAATCTAGGGGGTGGATGTGATGGGTGGAGCTTGAGGTTGAGGTATTTTTTTGCAGCTAGGAGTAAACCTCCCCCTTTTTTTTTTTTTTGAGCCGAGGGATCGAAAAAAAGATATCGTAGGTCTCTAAGGGGAGTTGATTGATAAATACGTTATCTGTGTCTTTTAGCCATGATTCCATAATGGCACATAAGTCAGGGTTGGAATCAGTGAGTAGGTTGTGGAGAATGGGAGCTTTTTTAAGGATGGATTGGGCGTTGAAAAGAGATATAAATAGGGAGGCTAGGCCTAGAAATTAGGTGAGCGGCGAATTCATGATGGGTACTAGCGATCTATGGGAGGTAATGGGGTGATTACTAGTGGTATTGGTTTTGGGTCGGTAGTTGTGTGGTAGGATAGGGATGGTCAGACGGCACATTTCAGGTAAGGAGGCCTTGCCAGTATGAGGGGGGAGGGGAGAGGTGAGGAGGGGGGGCGATAGTAGCTGGGGGAAAATCAAAACTTTTAAAGGGAAAAAAGGTTTGTCTCTTAGGGAGAGAGGTCTGGGGGGGTGTAATTCGAGAGGGAGAGGATCAGTGTGCGGTAATAAGGTACAGGGTTGGAGTAGAGAAAAGGGGGCAGTAGGGGTGTTGGAGAGTAGGCCCTAAGGATGGCCCGAAGTGAACGCATGAAGGGGCGCACTAAGGGGCAGGCCCCTTAGACGCACTCCTTTGGTGCGAGACGCCAGTGAATGAGTGTTCCAGATAAAAGGTCCTCCTGGACCGGATGCGACATGCGCCGGATGGGGCGGGCCTCGGTTCGTCTCTGGCTGGGTTCAGGAGGTAGGCCGTGGCGTGGCAGGGCTCGGACCCTGATGGGTCACCCTGCCGGTTGCGTCGAGCCGGTTGTGTGGGCCGCGGGAGCGAGGTTGAGTCGACAGCGGCAGCGAAAGGGGAAGTCTCAGCCCCTGCTGCTTACTTTTAAAGGTCCTCCTGGACCGGATGTGACATGCGCCAGATGGGGCGGGCCTCGGTTCGTCTCTGGCCGGTTTCAGGAGGTAGGCCGCGGCGTGGGCTCGGACCCCGATGGGTCACCCCACCGATTGCGTCGAGCCGGTCGCATGGCAGCCAGTGTAGGTCAGCTAGCGTTTCAGTGATATGATCTCTTTTTCTTTTGCCAGTCAGAATTCTTGCGGTTGAGTTTTGGAGTGGTCTTATTGTCATGTATGGTAATCCTAATAGCAGGGCATTACAGAAGTCAGTGCTGGCAAATATTAGAGCTTGTAGAACAGTTTGGAAATTTGTTTGATTTAGTAACGGTTTAAGTGTCCTGAGGACCATTAGTTTGGCATATCCTTCTTTGACTTTTAATGATATGTGTTGTTTGAGGCTAAGTTCTGTGTCAATTATTACACAGAGGTTCCGCACTTTCTCGGCTATTTCAATTTTCTGATTGTTTTTTAGCAGTATTGGAGATTGGATGATTGTCATGTTTTTTCATTCTAGATGGAGGAATTCAGTTTTTTCTATGTTAATGACTAGCTCCATTTGGTTTAGTAGCTGTTTAATGATGTCAAGGTATATGATTGCTAGGTTTAGTGTTTTTTCCAGTGAGTCTTCGATTGGTAGTAATATTTGAATATCGTCGGCATATATGTAGTGTATGATACCCAGGCCAGCTAGGAGATGGCACAGTGGAAGTAGGTAGATATTAAAGAGTGTGGCGGAGAGTGCTGATCCTTGTGGTACTCCAGTTACTAGATTTATTTTTTCTGACAACATGTTTTTGATTTGAACTTGATAGTATCTGTTACTTAGGTATGATCTGAACCAGGCTTTAGTTTTTACCTTTAATCCAATTTCATCAAGTCTTTTTAGCAGTATGTCATGATTTACTGTGTCAAAGGCAGAAGATAGGTCGAGCATTAGTAGGATGTAATGTTTACCCATTGTCAAAACCTATCATTATGCTATCAGTCAATGAGAGTAGTAAGGTTTCTGTGCTGTAATGTTTGCGAAATCCGTGCTGTGAGGGGTACAGAATATTATTGTTGTCTAGGTGTTCAGCTAGTTGTTTTTGAACGATTTTTTCTATTAATTTTGCCATTAGTGGAAGATTTGAGACTGGTCTGTAGTTACTCAGTATAAGTGGGTCACTGTTTTTTTTCTTTATTATTGGTTTAATTATTGCTCCTTTCAGGTTATCTGGTAGGGATCCTTCCTCTAGGGATAGCTTTATGATTTTTGTTAATGTGGGGGAGACTATGCTAATTTTTTGATATCGTTTGTTGGTAGGGTGTCAATTATATGTGGGGTTGGGTTTATCTTTTTTAGCATAGCTTCTACTTCATGTTCTGTTGTTTCTTCAAATTTATTTATTTATTTATTTTTAGATTTTTATATACCGGTGTTCCTATATGAAATAAAGATCACATCGGTTTACATTGAAACAGAACATGAAAATTGCCAAAAGGCATTACATAGAACAAGGTTATGAAACTTGGAACAGTGTACATAAGTTCAAAATTTAACAATAACGTTGTAACATTGATGACCAAAAGATAAAGGAAAAAAAAAAAAAAAGACTTAAACAATTAAGTTGACAGGTCTTATTGAGCATAAAAATTATAACGTATAAGTGAGAAAGTCTCAAGTGTCCTGCAGCAAGAGATTAGATACCGAAGTAGGTACTGGTATGGAAAATGGGGGTTTGTGAAGAAGATATGTTCTTGCTGGTTGGAGGGGAAAAAATGATGATCATGGTCCTGGAAAAGCTTGGCTAAAGAGCCAGGTTTTAAGTTTTTTTTTGAATGAAGAGTGGCAGAACTCAAGCCGAATGTCTGGTGGGAGCGCATTCCATTGAATGGGGCCTGCTGTAGATATGGCACGTTTATGATGCGAGGATTTTGTTGAAGGTACATAGAGTGTGCCTTTATATGCTCCTCTGATGGGTCTAGAGGAGGAGTGAGGGCGTAGTTGGTTACATAATTGAAGAGGAGAGATATTGTGAATGGATTTATGAATTACGGTGAGTACTTTATATAGGATCCTTTGCTTTATAGGCAGCCAGTGGAGGAGCTTGAGAATGGGGGTGATGTGATCTCTTTTATTCGTATTGGTAAGGATTCTGGCTGCAGAGTTCTGTAGCATTTGGAGGGGTTTGATGGATGAATATGGAAGGCCAAAGAGAAGCGAATTGCAATAGTCGACTTTTGATAGAATAATGGCTTGTAGGACCATCCGAAAATCGTTGAAATAAAGAAGAGGCTTCAATTTTTTTAAGACTTGTAACTTATAAAAACAGTCTTTGGTGGTTGTGCTTATGAATTTTTTAAAATTGAGCTGATTGTCTAGCATGATACATAGATCTCGAACATGTGGTGAGTGATTTAATATGGGAGTGGATGAGTTGAGTAGGTCAGCTGAGTTTAGAAGTTTGATGTTGATGTCTTGATTGATGATTAGGATCTCAGTTTTGTTGTTGTTAAGAATGAGGCAAAGGCTGGAGAGAAGATGTGCACTGTCTCTTATGTGCATTTTGATTTCTTGTTTTGTTGTGTTTGGAATTTTGGTTTAAGGTTTCTAATTTTGTCATCGAAGTACTGAGCTATTTCGTTACATTTGTTTTCAGGTAACTCTGTGGGAGCTTCTGTTGTATCGTTGGTAAGATTTTTGACTATGGTGAATAACATTCTAGGATTATTTGAAAATTTTTCAATTTTTGATTTATAGTATTGTTTTTTTGCAACAAGGATTGTTTGTAGTAGGCTAGGTGTTTTCTATATCTAGTTAGGCTTTCATTTGTTTTATGTTTTTTCCAGTCTTTTTCTTTTTTTCTCAGATTTTGCTTGGTTTCTTTTATCTTTTGGTTGTACCATGGGTTTGTTTGTTTTGGTTCTCTGATGAGAGTGTGTTTCATTGGCTTAATTTCGTCTGCTAGTTTGTTCGTTGTTTCTATCCATGTTTTTGTTGCTGAGTGGCAATCCTTAAATTCAAATTCTTTTAGTTTTTCGTCTAATTCGTTTCCTATTGTTTCAATGTTAAATGGCGGTCGATACTCAAATTCTATTGGTTCAGTTCTATGTTTTACTTGGGGCCTAGTATATTTAATGGTGGATTGTATTAGAAAATGGTTGGACCATGGAATTTGTGAGTAATTTGTTTTAATGTGTTCTAAGAAACTACTATTTATGAATGTCAGGTCGAGGGAGTGTCCTGCTTTGTGCGTTGGTTTGTCTGTAATTAAGGTGAACCCTAGGGCTGTCATTATGTCCATTAAGGTTCAGCAGGTGTTTGATAAAGGGTGTACGTCCATATGTAAATTGAAATCTCCTAACACTATGTTATGTTCAGGTGGTTTAGTGTGCCCATGGGCCTCAGCCCGACCCAGACCTTCTAAGCCGAACCAAGGGTTGACGGTGGCCCCGCATGGCTGACGGTCTACCCTCCGCCAGGCCGGCAAGCTCCCATGGCCAAACATCCAAGGATGTTGGAAGGTGAATGGTCCTCCGACCATTCCGGGCCTTTTCAAACCTGCTGCGAGCAGCATGGAGCAGCAGGCCTGGCCTGAGGGCAGACGGGCCTTGACATGAAGACATGAAGATTGATGCAACGGCATCCATGGCACGAAGACTAGGGGTGATGCGACGGCATCCATGGCACGAAGACAAATGGCTGATGCAACGGCATCCTCGACAAGACATCCAAAGAAGCAACACAAAGCATGGACATTGGCACTATCTCTCAGGGCGCCCTACTCAGGCCACCCGCGGGACTGAGTCGCGGACCACCCTGTCCGTTACGCGCCCTACACAGCCCTTGCAGACTGGTCACGGACCACGACAGGAGCGGGACAGCACAGGAACGCACATCAGGACTAGATGGCTCAGGAGCACAGGACAACCGTCCACAGGCAGGCAGCCCACCCAGGAGTACTGCATCTGAGGGACCCCCGTCCTACCGGTACCAGAAGGCTCGAGAGCGTTGATGAGGCATGGAGTAGGAAGGAACATCACGGAAGGCAGGAACACCAGGACATAAGAGAACGAAGACACCTGGACATGGACCTCAGGCACGAAGACATGGAACACTGAATGAGACAAGGAGCTCCCTGAAGAGAAGACGACCTTACATGAACTCTGGCAGGCCGGAGCCTCCAGAGCGAAGACTCGACGACAATGCAAGGCACTGGAACGAAGAATGGAGCAGCCTTTTATAGGGCTGAGCAGGAAACAGTCATCTAGGTGGGGCCCAGACACTTCCTGTGTCTGGCCCTTTAAATACTGAAAGAGGACGCGGCCGCACGCCTAGGAAGCAGAGGCTGTACAGGACCATGGCCAGCGGCCTGCACAGCATCTGTGCGTAGGAGCGTCAGACGAGGCAGGGCTGGCCTGGAATGCAGGCCCAGCGTGAGCAGCGGCTCCAGCCGCTGCCGGAGGCCCCGGGGGCGGCTCCTGCCGCTACTCAAGCCTGGGGCTGCGGCCTGGACGCCGCGAAGAGGCGGATGATGTCGGGGGCAGTCCCAGCCCCGTAGAAGGCCGCGGCTCCGGCCACGGAAGCCAGGAAGAAGCAGGACGGCCTCCTGGCCGCGTGGGCAGGCCGACTGCGGCGTCCTGCCGCGTCGGCTGAAGACAACAGCGTGGGGTAAGTGGCCTGCTCGCGGGGGGACCCGCGGGCAGCGCTAGTTCATAACACACTATTGTGGGTTTTGTTGTATTTAAGTGTGTTGTGAAGAATTCTATTAGCAGTGATATATTTAGTTCAAAGAGGCTTGGAGGGCAGTAAATGAGACATTTGTATGTTGAAAGTTTCAAACATAGCAATTTCATGGTTCGTAGGGGGTGTTATGGGTAGTAGTTTACATTTAAGTTTTTTTTCAGTTATTAGTAGGAGTCTGCCTCCTCTTTTGTTTGCTCTGGGAAATGAGAATACATCGTAGTTCTTGTGTGCTTTTTGGGTTTTTAAAACTGTGTCAGATTTTTTAGCCCGGACTCTGTTATTGCAATGAAATTGGGTTTGATGTCATAGAGTAGATCCGTGATGATCGGGAATTTCTTGGTTATGGCTTGTGCATTTACTAGTAGGAAGGTGATCATTAGTAGGTTTAAATCTCCATTGTTTATGTTTTTGGTTCTTTTGATTTGTATTAGGTTGTTTGTATTTGTTTGTTTAGTTTTTGTTGCTTTGTATTTTACTGTATTTTACAGGATGCGTTAAAAGGCCTTAAGGACTGAGTCACCCAATAATGGTAATAGAATTCAAAAAAGCATGGGATAAACAGAGTATCCCTAGTGGCTAAAGGATGGAAATTAAGAAAAAAGGAGTACTCTATGTTAACCTTAGATACAACATTTCTGCATGAGGTAACCTACATGGAGCAGCAGTTACTACCCTAAAAAAGCCTACTGAGCAGACTAGTTGGACCATTTGGGTCTTTTTCTGCCATCATTTACTAGGTTATTAAACTCACTTTATAGCTACCTTCTATATAAGAATGAAGTCCTTGGAAGTCTCTAATAAAGAAATTAAAGAGTGCCAGATGATTTAGGAAACTGTCAAAGACATAATATACAAATCTTTGGAGTCCCTGAACTTGAAGCAAGTGAAGAAATCACAATGATCCTGAATGAGATATGTAAATTGTGCGCGCCAGATCTGGCTGAAGATGGAATAAAATTTGATAGAGCACACAGGATTGACAGACATCAATCTCTTATAAACAAGGGTTTTCATTATTTTGAAGATAAGCAATATTTCCTTTGTTGAATAAGAGGAAAAGATAATAATGAATATAAAGGCGAGTGTGAGAACTGGCCAAGCAAAATCTTTGGGCTGGAGCAGTTAGCATGCTGGCTCCAGCATGCTAACTGCTCCAGCATGCTAACCAATTACTGCCTACCTTCATAGTCTCCTTCATAAAAACACAACTTCTCAGAACGGTTTAGGAGCTCCTACTCCTGGAAGGACAGGGCCTTTCTATCCCAGCTGGGCTTACACTTATATTTCCCCTCACATTGGTCATACTCTCTGAGCTCCCCCTGCCCCGCAAGACCCCACCCATACAGCACTCTCCCTTTTGGGGATTTAAGATGGCCCAGGCATCTAGCTTGGTCCTGCATAGGTTTAGAGGAGAAAACTAGGGGCACTCTCTCACAGGGAGAAAATAGATTTTTCTGAATTTAACACAGTACATATTGGAAAGAAGATAAAGAGTTTAAGAGGAAAAGATTTGCCTTTAGGATTGGTCTGGACTGAGGTATCTCCAAGAGGGTGGCAATCGCCCAGACAGATGGAAGAAATTCAAACTCTCGTCTCCTGAGCAGTCGGACTAAGAGATTGAGCATTCCATGCACAGCTGATTTATAGTATTCCTGCTAGACTTATCCTTTGTATTCTGTGCTAGCTTAACCTGACAGTTGGGTATTTTGTTTTAATTCTATAAGACTGGGTTGGGAATATTTGTTGTTGTTTTTCTGGACTATTATGCATTTTTGGGGTTGATAGGTACTGTCTTGGTGGACCCTTGGGCTGAGGTAGGATTGGCTCTACCTGCAGGAAGGAGCTCTGTAGGTTCCCACCATTGGCAGTGGACCCAGGCAGTGCAGAGACCCGTCAGGACCTTCACCTATACCAGCTCTCGTTCCCTTCTGTTTCAGCCTTTGAGTGCTGGGGTCAGCAGTACTTAGGTGGGGTCTCTGCGGATATCAGGAGAGGTGTGTAGTAAGCTGGATCATAGGCAGGTGGCAATCGGCATAGCAGATGTCCAGGCAATGATCAGAGGCAAGCAGTGGTCAAGTGTATCTGAGGTCTAGGCAATGGTCAGAAGCAGGCTGCAGTCAAGCATATCCGAGGTCCAGGCAATAAATAAAATAAATAAATAAATAATAGTCAGAGGTAGGCAGCGGTCAGTTATATCCAAGGTCAGGCCGAGATCAACATCAGGTATCCGTCTGAGGGAGGAGAAGAGGAACAGATAGGCAGGACAAGCATGCAAAAAGAAGAACAAGCTGGCAATATTAATGGAGACTAAGACCAAAGAAAAATCAGAGACACCTGGACAACAGCTAAAGACAAATTGGATGAAGAACTGAAGACAAGCTGGGCAAGGGCAGAAATGCTGGAAGCAACATGCACTACTCTGAAATAGGTGGACCTGTTGCTGAGGCAATGAAGAAAGAGATATTATCTTGTGAGCCCTTCATAGGACTTAGCTTGTGAGGTCATCAATGGGCACCGCCGGGGCTTTTTCTGCCATGGGCCCTTTAACTAAGGAGAAGTAGGGCACATGCACGTGTATAATGTGTATACACGTGTATAAGGAGGAGCAAGGCAGGATGGGACTGGCGGCATCTGCCGCAAGACGAGCGGGTGGCATCTTGCTGTGTTGGAGCACAGCGTCTCACCGCACGGAGCGGGAGCAGGGCCCTGCCGCTTTGGGAGCCCAAGTTGACGGCCCAACTGGGGAGGTGAATGCAGCGGTTTACAGGGTTAGCCCGTGAACCCCAAACATAACAATAGGGAGTTCAATATTCAAAGCCATTTAAATTGCTAAATCACAAGTTAGCCATCTAAATGGAAAGTTAGCCATTTAAATGTTCAGTTTTTAATATTGACCTCGGAATGTCTAATGTTAATATATAATGCTTCTTTAACTGATGGACCTGGTTGTGGATTACAGGGAGTGGTTTACAATACTACTAAATTGTATACCTATATGTATTTTCTTCACATTTTTTTCTCTCTTCCTCCTAGCAATATTTAACCTATTCTGAAGAGTACAAAGTACGCCGTGATATTAAACACCTTATAGACTGATCAAAAGAGATGGCATATACAACTCTTCTGCAAGTAAGAGTGGCTGAGGATATGTAATGGCTAATTCAGTCCTGCTTAAATCAATGGGAAAAAAAGGCAATGTCTTGCTGTGAACTGGAAACTGGATTGGGTATGTGTTTTGTCTCGTTTTCTACCGTATGTTATGAATGTTTTAATTATGTAAACCACCTAGGAACTGTGTATTAGGCAGCCTATAAATGTTTTTTAATAAAGAAAAATAAATAAAAGATAAACAGAGAGTAGGATTAAATAGTCTTTTTTTAATGGAGAGAGGAAAATAGCAGACTGCCTCATGGATCTGTGCTGGGAATAGCGTAGTTTAATATATTTATTAATGACTCGGAAAAAGGAGCAAAGACTGAAGTGATCAGATCTGCAGATAACACATTTATTCATAGTAGTCAAAATATAAGCTGACTGTAAAGAATTACAAGACGACCTTATAAGACTGAGGAACTGGGCATCTAAAGGCAGATGAAATTTAACGTAAAGAAGTGCAAACTGAAGCACAGAGAAAAAAAAAATCCAAACTTTAGGTATACAATGCTGTGTTTCATATTAGGGGTTACTACGCAGTAAAAAGATCTCAAAGCCATTGTGGATAATACTTGGAAATCAGCAGTTCAGTGTGCAACAGCAGCTAATAAAGCAAAAATAATGCTAGAAATTATTCAGAAAGGAACAGAGAACAAAACAAGTCTAGCCAGACAAGAGTGAAAAGTCCATTATCTCTGAAACCTGCAGAAAAGGAAGTGCTACCCAAGGTTAGGAACTCAAGTCTGAAAATGTATGAAACAGGCCTAACACAAGCAGAATGAGGTCAAGATAATTTCCAGTTATGAGTAGGGTATCTTCCAAAAAAAAAATCTTGCAAAAGAACATCTTGCAACAAAATGAGGAAACTCATGCGCTAATATGAGTGAAAGGTCTCTTACAGATACAGAGGAGTGAGCTCCCACTTTGTTCCTGTCTCAAATTGTCAAGAGTAAGGATACCAGCAGGACTGCTGCAAGGGTATTAAGCACCCCCAGGCAAACCTTACAACCTTCCCTGTTTCCCATCTCACCCTTCCCACACACATAATTAAAAAGATAAGCATTTATAATAGATTTTACATAAAAAAGGACAACTTGCACTCTTCTGAGGTAAAAATATTATTTACAGCAGAATGTATATTATATTTACATAAAATGCTCTGGTGCCAACCATAAAACCCTGCACAAAATACACTAGGAACACATATGAAATTAGGTCTATGTGATGGATATGGGTTTTGTGAGCACTTAGAGAAAAGCTGCAGTTGACGCAGCCTCGAGGGCGAGCCCCAGAGGCCCACGCCAGCAGTTGATAAACACACCCTGTTTCGAGACAGTCTGGAGCTTTACATTTACCAGCCATCTCCTTTGCAAGTTGAGCCCTTAGATTCTGGCAGCTGGCAGGACTTAGGCAGTTTCCTAAGGCATGGGTGGTAGCTAGAATCCAGAAGTACACCAAAAGCAGAGTGAATAGCACGTTTACGGACTTCAGAGGAGAGCCAATGTTGGGGCGAGCAGCGAGCAAGGATGTACGGGTCCAGGAGAGGGATCAGGTCCAGGCAGCAGGCAATCGTAGTCGGGTCAAAGCAAGCGGTCAGGTCCGGAGCAACAAGCCAAGAGTGGATGTGAACACAGAGGAGACACTAAGAACAAGGAAGACAGGATAGATCGGAATGCAAAACAAGGCTGGATGAGGAAACAGGAACGCGGAGAAGCAACATGTGCTGCACAGAATGCAGGACACCCATTGCTGAGACATCTTCTGCTCCTCAGACGGAACTTTATATAGAATAAGCGATAACGTCATCAGGAGTTGCCAGGAAACTTTCCCACTGTGGGCCTTTTATCCTGTGGTGAGTTGGGCAAGTTCGCACTTAGAAGGGGCCAGAGCACAAGGATGTGATGGCCTGCCATGCCGTGCTCGGCGGTGCTGGGGGGAGTACAGCATTCCGGTCACAGGAGTGTGTATGTGTGACATTGGGATGAGTCTGGCAGTTCATGGGTCCTTCCCACAAGCCTTGTTTCTTAACAGTACCCCTCCCCCCAATAGAATCTTCTGGGGCCTGGCTTTCTTGGGGAATGTTTTGTGGAATTCCGCTATGAGTTTAGGGTGGGGGGGGGGAAGCTTTTAGACTAGAGGCCAGCTCCCAAGAGTTTTCTTCAAGGCCATAGTTTTTGCAGGCAATAAGATACTACAAACAGTTATGAACTCTTAGGGTCTAAAATCTCCTGGATCTTGAATTGAGTGTCTTCCTCTGTTTCAACTTCAGCCCAGCCAAGAGAAATTGTCAAGTTTTAACAATGAGACATGGAATACATCATGACCCATTAAGGATAGTGGTAGTCTGAATTTGTACGCTACGGGACCCAGTTGATGGTCAATAGGAAAGGGTCCTATGAACCGTGCAGCTAACTTCATAGAGGGCATCTCGAGTCTCGGGTTCTTGTTGTTAACTCAGACTGTTTCCTGGATGCAACTTAGGTATGGAGTATGGAATGGTGTTTCCTGTCAGCTTGCCCCTTAAAACATTCTGCCACTTTGTCCAGGAGAAAATGAGTTTTTTCCCCAAAGCTCTTGAAGCTCCTATCCCATGAGGTTGGTGGCTGGACAATTATCTGAAATAGGAAGCTATCTGGGTACTCATGGATGTTGCCCAAAAACTATATAAAAGGATAATGATCCTGTGGAACTACTCACATGGTTATTATGAGTAAAACTTGCCCCAGTTAAGGAGAGATGCCCAATTATCTTGACGTACATTCATGTAAGTCCACAGGAATGCCTTGAGGCTTTGAGTCACCCTTTCGGTTTGTCTCTTGCTCTAAGATGGTACATGGAAGTGAAATCAAATTTTCAGCAATGGCCTTTCCAGTATCGAGTGGTAAACGGAACCCCTCAATCTGAAAGGCTTTGAAGTGGTAACCCATGCAGGCAGAAGATATGCTGAACAAAGAATTTAGTTAATTCATGTGCAGTTGGGAATCCAGGAAGGGGAATGAAATGCACCATCTTTGAGAATCTATCCTCAACTTACCCATATGGTGGTATTGCCACAGATGAAAATCTGTGGCCACATGGTGCCAGGGTTCCGTGGGGGCCAGCAGGGGTTGAAACAACTCCCACAGTCATTCTCTGACACTTTTATGCATGGTGCATGTAGGGCAGGCCCTTATCTAACACTGAATGTCAGTCTACATCTGTGGCTACCAATAGTGTTGTACAGTTAACTCCAATGTCCAAGTAATGCCAGGCAGACCAGACAGACCAGACAGATGGGAGTTGTGAGCCCACTCAAGAACCTTCTGACTTAGGCATCAGGATACCACTGTCTTGCCGGGAGGAATTGTGCAGGTGACGGTGACCACAATTTTGACTGGGTCAATAATGTGCTGTGGGGGTTCCAGTATCAAATGACCGGGAGGCAGCATCTGCTTGACGGTTCTTGTCAGATGGTTGGTACAGCCGCTTCAAGTCAAATCAATTGAAAAAATAGAGACCAGTGTGCTTGCCTGGGATTTAACCTTTGAGCCTGTGTTATTGTTTGTAAGGTTTTGTGTGGACCCTTGGACACTGTGGCAGATGACCACGCCCACGGTGGGGGGGGGGGGGGGGGGGAGTCCCGTGAGGGGCCACAGGTCAGGCTCAGCTTTAGGACACACAACACAGAATTATCTTTTACTAAACAGAGTTGAGAAGCCATCAGAGGTGGCAGTAGTGAGTAGAGATGAAGCCCGGCTGGGCTTGTAGTCCCTCAGGACACTGGAACAGCGATCCCTCAATAGCTGTGCTGTAGTGGAGAGAAACTGAGATAGTGAGTACAGTGGAGCATACACAGGGTTCTGGTATAGAGCCTCATTGGTTGATTACTCACACAGCGATTTCTCCCGGAAGGTAACACAGAAGCTGGAATAGAGGCAGGCCCTCGAGGAGTGAGTACCTGGTTCCAGGGAACAGCTCTGAGAGAATATAGATGGTAACTCACTGATGGTGTAGGCAGCAGGTTCTTCCAAGCAGAAGTGAGCTCAGGCAGCAAGTCAGGGAACATGGGCCCTCGAGGAGCGAGTACCGGTTCCAGACAGCGACCTTCATAGTAATAACCATATCGGATCGGTTTACATCGAACAAGGGTAAAAAACTGGAGCGACAACTAAAGTAAATAAACAATTGAGGTGGAAGAGGCAAAGTTACATTCAACAAGGAGTAAGAACTTGGAAGCTTAATCAGCTGGAAACCTTCTGCTAGGTCTGCCCTTCCTTCCTGTCTGAAGCCAGGAGAGCTGCTTGCTTCAGGGGTTCCTTCCCAATGAGGATCCAGAAAGAAGAAATAGAGATTGTGTAATAACCAAAAGAGATCCAGAAGATCTGCTAATTGTGAGTAAAAGAGTTACAAAGAGCATTGAGGACACCCATCCGGAATCTTCACCCTCGGGGAGAGAGAGATTTGGATTGTGTGGAAAGACTTTTTTTTTAAATAGTTTGGCAGCTCAGAAGGGGTCTCCCACCCATCCTGGGGATACTCTGCCCACTTGAGAACTCTGGTTATCCAAACCCTGGAAGCTAGAATTTCTTGGACACTGGTATAAGTTATTCCTGCACAGAAAGAGAAAAAGGACTAAAGAAAGCAGAAAGTCTGTGGTGCTGGGGTCATATTTATTGTGCCATTATTCATCAGCACCTGACAGTAAAGATTTTATTTTGGATACTAACCCAGTGAGTCCAGTGTGGTTATTCAGGCACACAGCATACACAGTGAAGAAAATTGCCCCCCTCCCAGGGATAACCCGAAAGAGGTCAATCAACCCCAGCACTGGGCCCTGAAAGTAAATCTTCCCCCCCATAAAAGAAGGATCCACACCTTGGGAAAAGAGCTGTCGAGAAGAGCTAAGCAGGGTTCCCTGCCCCAAAGAGTTTACTAATTCTTTTACAGCCCCACCCGTGCAGGACAGGCACACGAGCGTGGGGTTTCACTAACAAAACTGGGAAGTGATAGCATCCTGGAGGTTACAAAAAAAATGCAAAAGTAGCCCAGGTGCCTTTGAGTAAAGCACAGACCGAGTTAAAAGATTCCAAATTATCCTTGTCAACCACTCGGAAGGTTGTAAACACCAACAAAACGAACACACCTTGAAATGTTTGTCTGCGAATGCCAGAAATCTAACACATTAGATGGGAAAGTTAGAATATATACCACTGAATGAAGAGGTAGATATAAAACTGGCATCTCAGAGACCTGGTGGAAGCAGAATAATCAATGGGACAATGCAACAGGGTACAAATTATATTGCAATTAATCAGGTGGATCGAATTGGTACGGGGTGGCATAGGTTAGGCATAGAATCAAACAGGTTAAAGACTAAGGGGTAGATTTTCAAATAGCGCGATTTGGCGTACTTTTGTTGGCGCATCAGGCGCCAACAAAAGTACGCTGGATTTTAGTAGATACGCGCGTAGCCGCGCGTATCCGCTAAAATCCGGGATCGGTGCGCGCAAGGCTATCGATTCCGTATAGCCGGCGCGCGCCGAGCCGCGCAGCCTACCTCCATTCCCTCCAAGGCCGCTCCGAAATCGGAGCGGCCTCGAAGGGAACTTTCCTTTGCCCTCCCCTCACCTTCCCCTCCCTTCCCCTACCTAACCCACCCGCCCGGCCCTGTCTAAACCCCCCCCTTACCTTTGTCGGGGGATTTACGCCTCCCGGAGGTAGATGTAAAACCCCGCACGCCAGCGGACCGCTAGCGCGCCGGGACGCAACCTGGGGGCGGGTCCGGAGGGCGCGGCCACGCCCCCGGACCGCCCCGGGCCGTAACCACGCCCCCGGGCCCGCCCCCGAAACGCTCCCGAAACGCCGCGCGGATCGGGCCCGCCCCCGACACGCCCCCCTCTGAAAACCCCGGGACTTACGCGAGTCCCGGGGCTCTGCGTGCGCCAGTAGGCCTATGTAAAATAGGCGCACCGGCGCGCAGGGCCCTGCTCGCCTAAATCCGCCCGGATTTAGGCGGATTTAGGCGAGCAGGGCTCTTAAAATCCGCCCCTAAATGCACTTTGGAATCTTTATAGATAAAAATTGTGTGTGTGATGGGGAGAAGAGTAGCTGTGGTGGGTATACTATTGTCTGCCTGGCCAAAATGAACAGACAAAAATGCTAACAAATTAGGGAACCTAAAAATTTGGCAATACAGTAATAAAGTGAGCTTTCAAGTACCTCAATACTATCTGGGTAAATGTCGCAACAGGACATACTAGGAAAGTGACGTTTCTAGATTAAATAAATGATTGGAATAGCTGATCCGGGAACTGGAAAGAAGAAGAGCTATTTTAGATTTAATCCTTAGTGGAACGCAAGATTTGGTGCAAGAAATAACAGTAGTAAGGCCACCTGACAATAGTGATCATAATGCAATCAAATTTAAACTTAACTGGAAGGAGGATATTAAAGAAAACTACTGCTCTAGCATTTCACTTTCAAAAGGGAGTCTATGATAAAATAAGCAAAATAGAAAAACTAAGAAGGTGCAGCTGCAAAGGTTAAGCGTTTATTTATTTATTTAAAAGTTTTTATATACCGCACTATGGGGTAGTAGTCTATCCATCTTAGCGGTTTACAAAATTAAAACAAACATAATACCGTAACCTAACAACATAATGTCATAACATACAGCAAATTCATACAATATAATTACCTTGCAACAGTTAATAATAAATGTCAAAGAATATAAAACAGGTATTAGAAGATTTACTCAGATATATTATATGCACAGGTGAATAAGTATGTTTTAGTGCTTTTTTAAACTCATTACGGCTTACTGTTAAATCGGATGTACTCAGGAATTGAGTTCCATAGAATAGGTCCTGCAACAGAAAAAGCTTTTTTTTCTGGTCAATGCCAAACTTGCAGATTTTATTGTTGGGATTTCCAGCATGCATTTGTCCATAGATCTAAGCTGTCTATTTGGTTTGTATAGTCTCAGCATTGAGCATAGCCATATCGAATTAGGATTATGTATTAAATTATGGATCGTGGACAGAATTTTATATGAAATACGGAATGATATTGGCAGCCAATGTAATTGATACAGTATAGGTGTAATATGACCTCTGCGCATAGCATTACATAGCATTCGAGCTGTTGCATTCTGCACAAGTTGCAGCGGTTGTAGTGAAATTTGAGGCAAACCAAAATATAATGCATTACAGTAATCCAATGTAGACAATATTAAAGCTTGGGCAACAGAACGGAAATCTTTTGGTAGTAATAGGGGTTTAATTTTCTTCAGCATGTGTATTTTGAAGAAAGATTTTTTCACTACTTCAGAAATGTTTTTGGATAATGATAATCGAGAATCAATAATCATTCCTAGATTTTTTGCGTATGGTTTGATAGTAATAGGTTGGTTATCAAATATGAAAAATTGAGGCGGTTGATAATGTGATTCAGGAACTGTAGATAAATAAATCAATTCTGTTTTAGTAGTGTTTAACTTTAGTCTGTTATGTGATAGCCATGTTTTTATTGTTGATAAATAGAGGTGTAACAGAGAAAATGTTTTTGACCAGGAATCAGCAAATGGAACTATAAATTGTATGTCATCTGCGTAAATTTTGAAGTTTACACTTAATCCTGCTAGAAGACGACATAACGGCAAGAGATAGATATTAAATAATAGAGCAGAAAGAGCTGAACCTTGAGGCACACCTGTTTTGGTAGTGTACCAGTCTGATTTACATTTACCCATCGTGATTCTTTGTGGACAGTTTGAAATGAAAGAAGAGAACCATTGAAAAGCTGTACCATTTATGGCAGATGTGGACATTGTTTAAAAATACCAACTTGGAAACCCAGACCAGATGTATTCCATGTATTACAAAAGGCAGAGGGAAGGCCAAATGACTGTCAACATAGTTAAAAGGTGAGGTAAAGGAGGCTATTATAGTCAAAAGAACATCTAAAAAAATTGAAAGAAATGAAGAAAATAAGATAAAGCCTAGGCATGTTAGATGCCAACATTGAAAAGACAAGCAAAATGAGAATTTGAATAGAAGCTTGCCATAGAGGCAAACACATATAGGGGCGGATTTTAAAAGGAGCGCGAATAGCCTACTTTTGTTTGCGCTCCAGGCGCAAACAAAAGTACGCTGGATTTTAGTAGATACGCACGGAGCCGCGCGTATCTGCTAAAAACCTGGATCGGCGCGCGCAAGGCTATGGATTTTGTATAGCCGGCGCGCGCCGAGCCGCGCAGCCTACCTCCGTTCCCTCCAAGGCCGCTCCGAAATCGGAGCGGCCTCGGAGGGAATCCTCTAACGCCCTCCCCTCACCTTCCCCTCCCTTCCTCTACCTAACCCACCCGCCCGGCCCTGTCTACACCCCCCCCCTTACCTTTGTTGGGGGATTTACGCCTCCCAGAGGGAGGCGTAAATCCCCGCGCGCCAGCAGGCCTCCTGCGCACCGGGCCGCGACCTGGGGGCGGGTACGGAGGGCGCGGCCACGCCCCCGGACCGCCCCGGGCCGTAGCCACGCCCCCGTACCCGCCCCCAAAACGCTGCCGACACGCCCCGAAAACGCCGCGACGACCGGGACCGCCCCCCCGACACGCCCCCCTCAGAGAATCCCGGGACTTACGCGAGTCCCGGGGCTCTGCGCGCGCCGTAGGCCTATGTAAAATAGGCTTCCCGGCGCGCAGGGCCCTGCTCGCCTAAATCCGCCCGGTTTTGGGCGGATTTAGGCGAGCAGGGCTCTTAAAATCCGCCCCATAGTGAAAATGTTTTCAAATAAATACATACAAAGCAAGAAGCCTGTGAGGCAATCAGATGGACTCTTAGATAATAAAGGGATAAAGGGGCACTTAGGGAAGACAAAACCATAGAGGAAAGACTAAATGAATTCTTTGCTTCGGTGCTTACTGAGAAGGACAAATTAGCAAACTAAGGCCATGGTATATCATTCTGCTATACATGTAGTGGAATGATGAGCTGTGGTGAAAAAAGGGGCGGGGGGGAGGGGACAAAAGTGTGCGGTGCGCTTTCGCCAGCTGCACACTATCGCCCCCACAGCGCCATGGCAAAAGGTGGTGCTATTTCCCGTGCTACTGCCGGCGATAATGTCCAAAACATTATCGCCCGCAGTGGTGCCGCCACCTCATTAGCCTTAACCCCACCCAAACTCCTCCCTAACTCCACCCCTTCCCATAATTTAAATTTTACCACCACGATACACCCATCATCATGTGCATTAGGGTGGTATCGCGTGCGATAATGCCCTAACGCACGTGATAACGGCTCATTACATTTTAGAGAATGGCCCCCTAAAGACTAAATCACCTGGACTAGATGGTATTTACCCCAGAGTTCTGAAAGAACTAAAAAATGAAATTGCAGACATATTACTAGTAATTTGTAACCTATTAAAATAACCTAATGTACCTGAAGATGAAAGGATGGCCAATGTAACATCTCTCAACGCACAATTAAACTCTGGAATTTGTTGCCAGAGGATGTGGTTAGAGCAGTTAGTATAGCTGTGTTTAAAAAAGGATTGGATAAGTTCTTGGAGAAGAAGTCCATTACCTGCTATTAATTAAGTTGACTTAGAAAATAGCCTCTGCTATTACTAGCAACAGTAACATGGGATAGACTTAGTTTTTGGGAACTTGCCAGGTTCTTATGGCCTGGATTGGCCACTGTTGGAAACAGGATGCTGGGCTTGATGGACCCTTGGTCTGACCCAGTATGGCATGTTCTTATGTATTATGTTTTTTTGAAATAGGTATTGACCTGCATTGTAGAAATTTTATCATATGGATGTTTACTGAATGTGAGGTAAGCTCATGGTGTGATTTTATTGAGATTTGTTGTGATGTATGGTTGCTTAAATATTAGTCAGATATTGCTTTCCCAAATTTAAAATAATATTTGATATATATAATTTATTATGTAAAATTTCAGATAATACTCTTCTATATGTTCTTAATCTTTAAAAGGGCTCCAGAGGTGACCCAGGAAACTAAACACCACTGAGCCTGACATCAGTGCAGGGAAAGTTGTAGAAATTATTCTACAGACAAAATTATTGAATATATAGATAAACATAGTTTAATGGGACACAATCAACATGTTTCACCCAATGAAAGTCTTACCTTACCAATCTGCTACATTTTTTGGAAGGGGTTAAATTAACATGTGGATAATGGTGAGCCAGTGGATATAGTGTATTTGGATTTTTAGAAGGCATGGAGAAAGGTAAATAGCAGAGTGCCCCAGGGATCTATAGGGGAACTGGTGTTAGGTTAAAAAAAACAATTATTTATAAATGATCTGGAAATGGCAACAACTAATGCTGGTAATAAGAACTGGAGAAATGTAGAGAAGAGAAAATGTCAAGGAGGATGGACTAACAGTATTGAAGGAGCTGACAGGTTTGTGAATGAGGATGAAAAAGAACCATTGTGTTTTCCCTTCTCTCACTTCTTCCTTCTTCACAGATTCCTTTTTAACCAGCCCTGCAGTACTGTCACTGTTCTACATACCTACCACTGCCTTGCTCCTTGGCCTGATATTCCGCTGACCAAAAAGGAAAAGGTGCTGAGTGTGCGAGTCCTGTGAGTGCATCTATAGGGATTTTCAGAAGAAACAAAAAAATATATGAGCCTGTGATGTTGGCTTTATAAATTCTGAAATCATAATTATGAGAGAATTCAGGCACCACCAGTCAGTCACTTTGAAAAAAGGTTATAATAGAAGCAATTTTTAGTCATATTGGAAATTTTGTGACAAAGTTCATGTATAGATGTGTTACACTATTGTAACTTTCTGTGTCAAAAATGTTTTTGTATTAATTTAGTAATCTAATTTTCAATTTATGATATTTGATATTTTCTATGGACCTACATGCAAGAAAATGACTGAAAAAGTTGCAATTAATTGAGCATATAAATAAGGATCAACTCGATGGCTCAGGAGCAATGCTGTGGCAGTGCCATGGGGATGGAGCAGAGTTCCTTGGCTCCCACAGTCAGCTAAGATTGGGGATGCTGCACAGGCAGATTTCATAGATCTATGGGAGAAGGAATCACAGTTATCGGCAACATCTAGTGGATGGATTTAGGATCCATGATTACAGAGCTCTGGAATGAGCCCTGGTGCATGGCCCCTGGCCTCAGGAATGCTGCTCCAAGGACCAGACTAGAACAGTGGAAAGGGAGGATCTATGAGGAAAAAAAAAGGGAAAAAAAATCCCTGGGTTGCTGTGAATCAAGGCTCATGGCACCAAAAGCCAATGTTGATTCCAACTCACCTGGAAAGAAAAAGAAAAAAAAAATGAAAGTAAGGAGGTCACGTGATGCGGTGAGCCTGGTGAGACGTGCTCAGAGTGCTGGCCCTCCAAAAACATTGCAGAAATAGAGAGTCCCTCACTGTGAACACTTTCAGTGCCGATCCCAGAGGTTTTGAGTGCTTTGGACATGTCAGTGAAGCCACAGCGGAAAGACAGAGAAAAAGGTAAAATCGGTGGCGTTGATACAAAGATGACCGACTGCAGGAGAGCCTCTGATGGCGCGGGCCTGGATGAGGTGGCAGTGGCTAGGTTGACAGTGGCGGTCGTGGCGGCACTCGAACATAAATTTGATGGCATCAGTGAAAATTTTACAGTTGTTAAGGACACTCTAGGGCAGGGGTCCCCAACCACCGTCTGCGGACCAGGACTGGGCTGTTGGGGTTTTTTTGCCGGTCCGTGGCACCGCCGCAGACCAGCACCAGGGCCGGTGGAAGCACAGGGCGCAGATTATTAGGGGGGCGCCGCGAACAGTGGTATCCCCGAGGGGAGCCAATGCCCCGGGCGCAGGGAGGCTCATGCGGCCGCCAGTGGACCTCATCCCACTGGCGGCTGAGCAGCAACATGCATATAGCAGGCAGATCGGCAGGGCCATGGTGGAGCTCACATCACCACGGCCCGAAGAAAAAGATTGCGTTTAAACGAGCTGATGCTCCTCCTCCTTCCTGCCTGTGCGGCCCCGGAAGTAAACGTTGCTGGAACCGTGCGGGAAGGAAGGAGGAGGAGCATCAGCACGTGCAGAAGAGGAGCAGCGCTTACGGGCCACCGCAAATCCCAAGTGGCAGCAGCCCGAGAAGAGGAAGTGGCCCGGTAGGAGGGCCGCTGCAGAGCCCATCCTGTGGCTACCCACGAAGAGGAGGCCCAGCAGTGAGAGAGAGGCTGAGGGTCTGTAGAGAGAGTGTGTGTGTGTGTGTGTGTGTGTGTGTGTGTGTGTGTGTGTGTGTATGAGATGAGTTGAGAGACTGTGTATGGGAGTGAGGACCTGAATGTTTGCAGAGACAGCATGTGAGAGCCTCTGTGTGTGTGTGAGAGAGACAGCATGTGCCTGTGTGTATGAATGATTGTGTGAGAGAGCATGTGACAGTGAAAGCCTGTACTTGAGCAAGACAGCATGTGGGAGTGAGAGAGAGCCTGTGTGTGTGTGAGAGAGACAGCATGTGACAGTGAGAGCCTGTGTGTATGAATGATTGTATGAGAGAGAGCATGTGACAGTGAGAGCCTGTGTGTGTGTGTGAGAGAGAGAAAGCATGTGAGAATGAGAACCTGACTGTGTGTTTGAGGGAAGAAGATGGTGAGAAAAGAAATAGAAAAAAAGACAATATAAAAGGAATTGGCAAAAAAAATAAGAAAGGGAAGGTGGAAAAAAAAAGCCTGTGACCACCAATTAGAAAACTAAGATCAGACAGCAAAGGTAAAAAAAAAAAAAAATTACTTTGTACTGATTGGCACATGTAATCTCTGGGAATGTGCAAGAGTAGCACTTTTTCTATGCGGATCTCACAATGTACGAGATCAGCATGGAGGACCTGGAAGACCACTGGGCCTGCACAGAGGAGGCAGCAGAATGGGCTTCAGTGTCAGTAGCAGCAATCTGCACCTCCCCAATAGCCATGCGGCATCAGTGACAGTGGCAGCAGAGGAATGAGAGAGGCTCCGAGGTTGCTGGCAAAAGAAAGAGAGATGGGTCTGCCTTTAGTGTGTGCATGTGTATGAATGGGAGTCTGCCTGGGGGTGTATGTGTGTGAATGCATGGGTGCCTGCCTGAGGGTGTGTCTGTGTATGAGAATGAATGGGTGTCTTCCTGGGGTTTGTATGTGTGAGAATAGGTGCCTGCCTGTGTGTGGTGTATGTGTGTGTGTGAGAATGAATTGGTGACTGCCTGGGGGTCTGTGTGCATGCCTGGGGGATGGGGAGGGAGTGGTGTGAAAATGAATGGGAGCCTGCCTGGGGTTCAGTGTGAGAATGACTGGGAGCTTGGTTTGGTGCTCACAGCCAGGGGAGGTCATGAGAGGGAAGGCGTCAGGTGGAGGAGAGAGGTGTGAAGTTTGGAAAACAAGGGAAGCAAGCCCAGTGCTCCCACTCATTCTGAACCTATGGTGAGTTGAGTCACATTCTCATTATAAATGTCATAATTAAATAAGTATGCACTAAAATCCAACCCCCTCCATAACCCCGCCCCATATGACCAAAGTCCCCCCCTGCCCTGCCGGGCCATGGAAAACTGGTCTTGCTTGAAGCCGGTCCCTGGTGCAAAAAAGGTTGGGGACCACTGCTCTAGGGGACATTGGCAGGCGAATAGAGATAGCGGAGGGCAGGATCGCGGCAGTTGAGGAAGATCAGCAGGCCCTCACTGCTCGTGTTGCTACTCTGGAAAACGCGGTGAAGGCAGCAGACATCAAAATGGAGGACCTAGAAAACCGGCCACGGCGCAACAAACTCAGATTTATGGGCTTTCCAGAGGAGGTGCAGGAGGGAGAACTCAGCAATTTTTGGAAGAATGGCTCCCTGGAGCTCGGCAGCTAGAGTCCTTGGCAGGAAAGCTGGCTATAAAAAGAGGACACAGACCGGCGCCCAAGGCTCGTGATTGCCCGTTTCTTGAATTGGGCGCAAAGGTCGGCTGTACTCACTGCTTACAGTAAACATAAAGACCTACGATACAAGGACCATAAGATAGTGATTTTTCAGGACTTCTCCGCAGCAGTGGCAGCTAAAAGAAGGCTCTTTTCACCTATGTGCAATGATCTGTCTAACAAAAACATAAGGTTTGCCCTACAATTTCCAGCCACCCTGAAGATCTGGAAAGAAGGCAAGGTGCACACCTTTGATACCCCGGAAAAGGTGGCTGTCCAGTGATACTGGGCTTAAATGACTGCAATGTTGAGAGAGCAGGTATGGTTCTCACATTTACACTGGGACTCCTATAATTCCAGTAAAGTTACTGATGCATGTTAAATTACACCTAGAGTTGCACTATTCCCACATTCAGAACGAGTACAGGGAATGTGGCTAGCTGTTCTGGTATATTTTTAATTGTGTGGTTAAAACTGTTCTTGTTTTCAAGTTATCACAGTTGGTGCGCATTACTAGGGGGGGAGGGTTAGCACCCGAGCACAC